>NC_137158.1:55490912-56235305 GCF_951394435.1 Stenella coeruleoalba | reverse complement strand
CTGAGGTAATGGGTCTGCAATCAGACAGTTTTTAGAACACAGTCAAGCTCCAGCCTCTTACTAGCTGTGTGATTGCTCAGCAAGTCTCTTAACTACACCTCAAGTTCAGTTTTTTTACCTTACATTACCTAGAAAATAGAGTTTTTATAAGGATAAACTAAAATGCAAAGAAAAGCATTTTGTAAACTGAAAAACACTTTATAAATTTAAGGTATTATCTCTCAGAAATATCTACTTTGTTTCTGAAGGGTTTGCATTAGTTCCTTGGGGTTTTTGGGGTTTTTTGTTTTTTTTGGCTCTTCTTATTTTGTTCTCAGTTAGTCGTCCAAAAAAACCATATATGCATGTGAGTTTCCTACAGACAGTGTTTGAAAGCAAGTAATGTCTTTCCTATTTCTAATGCATATTTCTGATGGACCGAGCTTAATCTTTTTTTCTTACAGAAATTTTCAAAAATGAAAAACGTCAAAAATAATGAGATGTGACTGAAGCCACTTGGGCAGTGAACATAAATGTTCACAATGGAAAAGCAAGCCTAGCCTTCTAGCTGAAAAAACAGCTATTCCCCAGTGAATCCCAGAAGAAACTTGACTGGCCACTGCAAAGGAGAAAACAACCTTAAAAGTTTTAACAGGTAAAACTTAAAGAGCAACCTGTGATATGGAATTCACATAGTCTATTCTGCTGTGCCAAAATCTATGTGCATTGTTTTATTGTTACTTAGGACATGTTTATTTAATGTGCACACTTTTTGTGGTTCTCATTCCCACTGCTGACAATTAAGCAATTGGAAATTAATTTTATATTTTAGTTTCCGAGTAAAACCAGTTGAAAATAAAAGCTCACCAAATATTTTCATTTTTCTCAATTTGTTTTACCTCTTTTTAGTGTTACCATTGTTACTGTTAAAAATAACAAAAAAATAATTAGATCTGAGAATGATCTAAAATAATCAGGTTTCTTATCTGATTCCCTTGGAGCTGTGGAAATGAGTTTGACTTCACATTTTCATTTTGTTTTAGAAATACATGGTGAGTAAGTGTGTTTGAGACTTGACAGCCAAAGCCATTGTTAGTTACAGGAATTTTCCATTACTTTCTCCCCTGTCCCCTAATAACCAGAGTTCATTACTGCAATATCACCGAAGATCTGATAATATGCCTTATTATTTTATGTACTGTACACTAGATAACTCTTTAGATAAATGTTTATTAGGATAGTAGGAAAGCCATTTCATTTATTTATTATTTATGTATTAAGTATACAGGTACAACATTATTTTGCCTCTAACAAAATGAAGAGACAGAGAATTATACAGGAATTTAATTGCCAGCTTTGGACTTGGTTCACAGGTTGTACTCTATACAAAAATTTACGTAATCTCATATCTCATAATTATTTTACATTATGTATAGAAATTATTCATTGGTTTAGTACTAAAGAGTTTCTGAAGATAACAAATCATGAAAAACTTTTCAACAGAAAAAAATTACAGTTAGAAATCTTTCATACAATGTTTATATTTCTGATTTAGCTTACTTTTTGTATCTTTTTTTCCTTCCTTTTTCAGTGGAAATGAACCCTGATTTCCAATACCCTAAGGATTATTTAGGGATTTGATGTGGTAATATATTGTTATTTATGATTTCTAAAATTTTCTGAGATGGTTTAACTTTTATTTATTTTGCTTGTTTGCGCCCATAAGAACAAAAACTTTTAAAAGTTTATGTCCCCATATTTGATTATTGAAGTCCACTGAGAATCCTTTCTCAACAACCTTGGCAAACTCATAGAACTCATTGGCCAGTTTGTTATTTTTCAAAGAATAATGAAAGCCTAGTATTTTTATTTGGTATATGAGAACAATTAAATCTGTGCTTTTAGTAGATACAGTTCTTTGATTAGAAAATCTAGAGAATGTATGTCTTAGTTTGGTCGTAAATCATCCAGAGCTTTCTAGTGGAAATTATATATAACATTTCTAACAATGTAATTTCCTTTTATGTACTGTGCTTCCAGCTCTCTTGAATTTGAAAGGTGTAATAAACTTCATGTTCATCTATGGAAGATTTTGGGAGGTTGAAAATAAATTTTCTTTCGCGTGTGTATATGTTCTCTGTCACGTTTAATAACTATCTTCCTGTAACAGCTAAGATATTCTTTAGCTAGGATTGAAATGAATTCTTAACTATTAGGGAAGAGGCTACCTGTGTTAAAGAAGCCAGGAGAAGAGGCCTCTTTACCTCCTCACCCTGTTCCCTGCAGCCAGGGACCTACAGTGCTGAGCACAATGACCAGATTTCACAGGATGATGGGGCTGCATAGCTAGATGCCAAGACCTCCAATGATCAGTGCTGCCCTCTTCCTAACTGAATCAAACAGTTTTGGGAAGGGGATGGAAAGGGAGTGAGAAATGAAGAAAGGAGTGTTCTTTGAGGTGTGTTTGGCTCTTATAAACCAAGACTTTAATATTAAAACGTTTTTGTTTTAAGATCAAAGTCAACATTAATGAAACTTCTGGATGTTTATCCAAAGTCTTAAGTTACAAGTTACTTCTAAAAGGAAAAGGGTATGTAAAATTCCTGGGAAGGAAAAGTCAGAATTAGGATCTGAATATATCCTGATAGGCTGGAATACTAGAAACTGAGTCTAACAGAATGAAAGTACTCTTTTGATTTTACCATCAAAATATTTGCACAGTTTTACCACTTGTTACTGCTTTCTACTGGGCTACCAGCGTGACCCAAGTTCAATCATCTCTTCTTGGGTTTCTGCAGTAACCCTGTAACCATTCTCCCCATTCCTGCTCTTGCTACCAATCAGTTTATTTTTAACACAGTAGTCAGTCAGAAAGATCCATTAAAACGTATATTATTTCACACCACAGTTGCTTCCCATCTCACTCAGAGTAAAAGCCAAAATTCCTAACGTGATCTACAAAGCCCTACAGGATCTGTTCATGTTACTTCTCTGACCTCTTATCCCCTTTCTCAGCGTGCGAAAGTCGTGCTGGCCTCCTCACTGTTCATCAGACAGGACAGGACGGTCTTGCCTCCAGGCCTTTGCCTTGGTTTCTCTCCACCAGGAAAAGCTTTTTGCTCAAATATCTACACAGGACAGTCCCTCATTTCATTCAGGTTTCATACAAATACCTGCCCTGACCACACTACCTCAGACTGGGATGCCAACCCCACCTGGTTCTTCCTACTTTTTACTCTTTACTAAGGTAAGCAAACTTGGTACTGGGTAAGCCTAATGTGTCTTGTATATTGATTGACAATCTGAAATGGAAACTTATTCTAATGGTCTTGTCCTTGTAAGAATACAAAACAAACATAAAAATATTAGAAAAGAAGTAATAATTTTAAAAATGTTTAAGCACAACAGAAGAAAAAATTGTGGGGATAGTAGTTCTTAAGTCATCACCCAGAATGCAGCAAAAAAAGACGATAGGAAGTATAAAAGAGATGTTAAAAGACATTCAGATCAGTTTAAGAAGGCCTAATATTTATTTAATCAGAGTTAGAGCAAGAGAAATTGGGAGACTGGTGCAAGGCTGAGGTGAGGCAATATTCAAAGAGATGATACCAGAGAACTTCCTAGAATTAATAAATTATACCAATTTCTCAGATTTAAAAAATACAGAATATCTCAAGAAGGATAAAAACTAATTTCCCAATACATCATATAATAGTGAAATTTGAGAAGATGTCTACAAAGATAAGGCTGGGACATCAACTAGGGCAACAGTAAACTTTACCAAGGCCAAGACAGAAGACAGAAGCCAGGGCACTGGGGGAAACACTCTTAAGAACTGTGAAACAACATAATTTTTAAAAATAGGAATAAAAGACCTTTACAGGTTAACAAAAACAGAGAGGACTTACAATCAATTGAATTATCAGCACAAGACTGTATAAAGGATGTACTCTAAGAAAGAAAATAAATCCAGAAATAAGGATCTGAGAATCAAGAAAGAATGGTACGTTAAAAGAGAATTCAAAGAATGGGAAACTGTACTTGCTGTATACACATCCAACAAAAGAATTATATCCAGAATATATAAATAACTCCTACAAATTATTAAGTAAAATGCAGACGACCTAATTTTAAGAAAGGATAGAGGGCTTAAGCAGGCATTTCATAAACAAAGATATCCAAATGGATAATGAGCATATGTAAATGTGCTCAAAATCACAGCAATCTTTAGGAAAATGCAAATTAGAGCCATGATGACATATAACATTACAAATCCACCAGATGGCTAAGATTTTTTTTTTTAAGTGACAAGAACAAGTTTTGAAGAAAGTGTGGAGCAATCAGAACTCACACATATTGCTGGTGGGAGTTTAAACTGATACATCTACTTTGGAAAACTACGGTATCTACCAAAGCCAAACAAATAACTGCTCTATGACTCAGAATTTCCACTCCTACGTGTAAATGAAACAAAACTGAGTGCATTAACCTACGAATAGGACATGTACAAAGATGTTTGTAGCAGCCTTATACAAACTGGGCATAATCCATGCCAATGAGCCATAGAACAGACAACTAGATTGTGGAAAAAGCTACAGCAACATGAGTGTGATGATACAGGCAACAATGTGAATATATTTCAAAGCCATAACACTGAATGATAGAATTCAGACACAGAAATAGTATATGCTGCATGATTTCTTTTATATTAAATTTAAGAGCTGGCAACACTCCTTTATGTTAATGGAAGGAAGTGTGTTGTTTGCACTTGGGTTGGTAATGCCAGGAGGAGGAACTGTCATGGCACCTGTGGGTGTGTCATTTAGCATATGCATATTACATATGCTTATTACATTAAGCATATAATAAGGCTCTCAAGGTCTACTGGAAGTCAAATCTTCCACCATCTTAGGCCTAACAGGTTCTAACCAGTTTTTGTCATATTTTTTTCTCAATGGCTGTGTCATTCTTTAAGGGTTGTGCCCTGCCCCCTTCCCTCTGTCTCAATAGTATGCTATTGGAGGAGAAAAGCTATATCATTTCTCTCTTCTCATTACATGGAAATAATTGCCTGATAATAACTTTATCTGGATTACTGGATTATATATTAGAAGTGTTAAAAGATAAAAGGTATCCATATATATTTCTCATTTAGATACTAAAAGTCGAAAATGTAAATTAGCTTTATCAGTGTTTCCCTTAGGAGAGTGGGAATTTGACCATATATTTTGTTTCATATGACTTTCGGTGGTTTTTGTTGTCATGGTTTGTGTATGAATGAGTTAATTATTTCATTTTGGTATATTTGGTATATATTTGGTATATATTTGGTATATATTTCATTTTGGTATATTTGGTATATATTTGGTATATCATTTTGATATAGAAAGATGTACTCAAAATACTACTACTTTCCATTCTCACAACAAAGTCATGGAGAAGTGAAATTTTGGACATGGGTTTATAAAATCCTGGACAACTTGGTAGGCAAGAACAATCTAATTCCAGGGCTCATACCCCAAGCTGTGGAAATTAGAGGTAAAGGTAGATTTTAAATAAATCTGTAATCAGGACTGTTAGAGTGGGAATTAAATAAAACTGCTAACAGGGTCTTTTCAAATTCCCTATAGATATTAATACTGGGGATTTGAGAATAGGTAATTAGAATTCATGGGAAACTGGGGAATTCTCCAAATTGTAGGTTTATCTTATATTTTAAAATAATAATTTATTTATGTTTTTTAAAATAATAATGAGTGCCCATAATAGTAAACAGTGGATCGTTTTGTGTGGCAGAATTTTAGCGTCAGAGGTTTTCAGTTAAGAAATAAAATATGGTAATAAATGCATGTTTTTCTCTTAAGAAATAATAAATTGTGATAAGATGTAAAAATGTTGTTTACTGAAGTAGGTATTTGATATTATAAAACATTTAAAGAAGGGAATATTAACAAAATAAATCTTAAAATCATTAAAAATTAAATGATAATAACACAATTATTTATTATTTAAAAGTTATTATTTTTAAAATGAAATTTTACAACACATGAAGCAGTAATTGTCCCAATCCATAATCTTGATCTTTGTTTTGAGAAAATATTTCAGGCGTAGAAAATATTGCATTGATGTTGGTTGAATTATTAAGTTTGGGTATTAATGTACATGTTATTTCCCATAGACTCATTTCCATTTTAACAATAAAAATATTTTGTCTGCTTGATATTGATTTTGCCATTGAAATCAATACTGCTTAGGCTATATTAGATTTTAGGTCAGTTCCTGATTTCATGTCAGAGTATTTAACAACAGCATTCCTATTTTCTTCTCTTTGCATTTCTTCTGTTAAAGTAGTTACAAAGAGCTACAGCCTAGAGCAAATAATTCATCACTGGAAATGCCAGGCAACATTACTAGGATACTGTAGCATTCCAACCTCTGAGCAAGGTTAACAGTACTTCACAGAGTGAAGGGTCCAAATTGCCAAACTAATGGCTCTTTTGCTTCTGAAACTTGATAGTCTGGGGAACACTATTCATCAATTTGTATGAAGTAAACTATGCATGTAAACTTGTTAATTTTAATTTTATTTGCAAGAATACCTCACTATTAGCAGCAGCTGGGGCCACAAATACCCAGTTACAACATGGCAACGGCAACAAGAAAGAATGAACAATTAGATTGTGGTGCTTCTCTCCTACAAGCTCCTGTTCTGATTCATAGACCTATCCACCTTGAAGTTTGACTCAATTAATGTCAAAACATAAGTTTAAGTTATGAAGAAGGAAGGAGAAGGCCTATGATTTCCCATGATTTCTGCAACTATAAACTTATTACTATTTAAAAATATTATTTCAAATGTCTTGCTCCATAAATTCATTTTAGGATACCAACCATTTGTTATGTTATTTCTACAGAGTATATTTAAACCCATCATAGATAGGAATTTCAGTAAATTTTTTTAAAAATACACTTTTATATTGAATATATGCCCAGGATTGAAATTCAGGATTGCCCAGGATATGCCCAGGATTGAATTCAATATTTTGAATTATCCTAATTTATTTTTTTCTAAATTTATTGAAAAATGTACTCATTGGAAGAAAAAAACACAATTTCTATTTTCAAATGTTTCTGTGACCAATTACCTCCATATTCCAACAGCTGGCAGCCATGCTAAGTACTTTTAATGATAAAATCAGTCACTTTTATGTGACTGATCTATTAGTCATATAATTAAGGTAAAAAGTCTAAAATCCTTTTAGATTTCATTACCTATTTTTAGAAATTTTCTGGACAATAAGAATGACATAGAACTTTAATGATATCTTGTCAATAATTAGTCAAAATTCTTGTCATGTTATAAAGGTCAGAACAAATTTTTGAAAAAAGATTAAACCAAATTTATTTTAATTAATTTATATTACCATTGAACAAGTGTAAAGCAATACAAATTTTAAGTATATACAAAGTTAATAACAGTAAAAAAAAAGACAAAGAAAAATGAAATATATTTTAATATTTATAACAACTTTATTAAGGTATAATTGACACACAATAAACTGCACATAATCACAATAGAAAATTGGATAAATTTGGACATATATTAATAGACATAAAACCATCACCTCAATCAACATAATGAACAACATGCCATTCCTCTTACTTTTCTTTGTCTTTCTTCCCTGTCCTTATGTCACTACTTTCCATCTTCTTTCTATCATTGTAAATTAGTTTGCATTTTCCAGACTTTTTATAAGTGGAATTATGTAGTATATAATTTTTTGTCTGCCTTCTTATATTTAGTGTAATTATATTTAGTGCAATGTTATATTGCATATAAAATTGTTTATTCTTTATTTTGCTGAGTACTGTTTCATTGTATGGATAGACCACAAGTTGTTTATCCACTCACCTGTCGATGGACATTTAAATTGTTTCCAGGTTTTGGGCTATAGAAATAATGTGCTATGAACAATTCTGTACTAATCCTTCTATGGAGAGATGCTTCTACTTCTCTTGGGTAAGTATCTAGGAGTGAAATGTTTGGGTCATATACTGGGTATGTGTTTAACTTTTTAAGAAACTACCAAAATGACTCCCATGATAGTCCTATTTTTTCATTTCAATCAGCAGTGTATGAAATTTTCGGTTGTTCCACACTCTTGGTGTGGTAAGTCCAATGTGTGTGTGTGTGTGTGTGTGTGTGTGTGTGTGCGCGTGCACATGTGCATGTGTGTACAGGCAGTTCTTGCCTTGCACAGTTCCAACATGCACAATTTTCAGTCTATGGTTTAGTTAAATAACACCAGTCCCCCAACAACACAATTCAAATTTCAGTTTCACAAAGAGCAAACATGGCTTCTAGCTCTTCAGTTCACAAATCCCTGAGTAAATAACACATGTACATATTGATCAGTGACAAATCACATCGATTCTTTTAAAGTATGTTGGTAACTGGGCACTTACTGCACATCTATTACCCAGTTCACACAAGAACAGCAAAGAATGTAGTTGTATTGCTTCTTTGTCTCCCAGTGATAAGTTCACCTGACGTTTTACACAATTGGATAATCCAAAGAGGGTTTCAAAGAAGCCAACCAAAATGAAAGTGTAGCAAATAAAAGAAACGTGAGAACACTGACAGTGAAACTCAAATCAAACGAGAATGGAGCTGTGGAAGAACAGCTCACTGTGAGAATGTTGGCAATGCTGCCGTTTGAGAGAGTTGAAGTATGCAGCCAGAGGAACTTGAAGGCATAAATGAGGAAAGTGGGTGTCGCAAAAAGGATGAATTTGTCTCAGAAGAGGTAACAACAGCACAAACTTACATATTACAGGAACCCGCTGAGATATTTCACAACTTTGAAGGGATACAATGTTGGATCCAAACTTAGAAAGAAGTATGACAATTCATGAAGGTGTGCTTGCTCTGTATTGTAAGATATACATGAGAAAAAGAAGGCAGGGACTGTTCACACTATTTCTGATGTGTTTTACAAAGAAACATGACACTTCAATTCTCAACGTTGCCATTTTAAATTATAGTGTACTAGATAAATATTAGTTTTACTATTCTTTTTTATTTGCTTGTACATTTATAAATGACAATATGATTATTTAATGTCTAGACAAAATTTTTAAAGGTCATGGAACAATTTTAATTGTTCTCATTGACTATTAAGAGCACTTTGCACAGTTTCAGTTTGCACAGTCATTTTTATGGTCCCTTACTTACTACCATGTAAAGCAAGGGGTGAGGGCTAAATTATAGAAGTATGTAGTTGGACTTTTTGGCAATAAATGTATTACAGTTTTTAAAATAACTAAGAGAAAATGTGACAACTATATTGTATAGTAAGTGATAGCAAAATAGGAAATGAATAATTAGTGACTGTTGGGAACGGTGTCAGGGCATCACACCAGGCTCTCCTGCATCCTGGTGATGATGTATATTTCCCATTATTCTAAGGCCATGGGGAGTCATTATCCTTGATGTATTATTACTTTCTAAATGTGTCTCACATCCATCTACTTCTATCCATCTCTTTCTTGCCTTTACATGGACTCCTTTTTCTAACTGGCATGATCTTCTATCCCACCTCAATCAGGCTAGAGAACTGCAGCGTTCAAACATCTCCTCTGTGAATTCTGCAAGATTCATTCAAGCAGACACTATCATCCGCACTTCTCCTCTACTACTACAGTACATAGCATACAACAACATATGTTCAATGTTGTGAATACTTGTTTGAATATATTTTCACTGAGTTCCTGGTATTCAGGGGGTTTGTGTCATTTGTCTTTGTATTTGCAGTGACACATTGTAGGTATGTAATACATGATTTTTAAATGAATAAATTTTTAATGTTATGTAAATTTAATTTACTATGCTGCCTTCAACATAGATTGCTACTTTAAGCTTTCTCTAGTATCATGAATGCATAATAGTTAAATGAAAGCATGAAATGAAAGACTTTGTTCAATGATGAATAAAAGACACACTTGACCAGTGGGGTATCTTTCAAGACAACATGTGTGACCCTGGAGCCATTTCTCTCCTGGGCTTGCAAAACATTTAGAAAACTAAAAAAATAAATGCTGATATCATATGTAAAACTTTGAGAGCACTGATTTTGGAGTCAGGTTGACCTGAATTCAAACCTAGATACGTCACTTACTGGTTGAATGATCACAGAAGTGGAACTTCATTTCTTTATTTATATAATAGGGTGGAGGGGGGCAGCCAATGACATCTGTCTCCAGAATTACCATGGAGATGAATTACGATGACAGATGCACATGAAGTGCTACCCAGTGTCTGGCACTTGCAATGTGCATAAATAAACATTAATCTCTTTCCTCCATTTCTTCCCTCTCTTTTTAGATTGCAATCCTGTTTATGTTTTCAGTATCCATACTATATGTTATATTATCAATTTTTGAAATAATCTTTTTGAGAATTTGAATTATGTTAATAGGAATTGTCTATTTTCTTTTTTAAATTGAAGTATAGTTGATTTACAATGTGTTAGTTTCTGGTGTACACCAAAGTGATTCAGATATATATATATGTATGTGTGTATATATATATGCTTTTTCAGATTCTTTTCAATTATAGGTTATTACAAGATGTTGAATATAGTTCCCAGTGCTATGCAGCAGGACCTTGTTGTTTATATATTTTATTTATAGTAGTGTGTATCTGTTAATTCCAAGCTCCTAATTTATCCCTCCCCCCATTTCCCCTTTGGTAACCATAAGTTTGTTTTCTATTTCTGTGAGTCTATTTCTGTTTTGTAAATAAGTTCATTTGTATCATTTTTTAGATTCATGTAAGTGATATCATATGATACTTGTCTTTGTCTGACATACTTCACTTAGTATGATAATCTCTAGGTCCATCCATGTTGCTGCAAATGACATTATTTCATTCTTTTTTATGACTGAGTAATATTCCATTGTATGTATGTACCACTCTTCTTTATCCATTCATCTGTTGATGGACACTTAGGTTGCTTTCATATCTTGGCTATTGTAAATGGTGCTTCCATGAACACTGGGGTGCATATATCTTTTCGAATTACTGTTTTCTCTGGATATATGCCCAGGAATGGGATTGCTGGATCATGTGGTAACTCTATTTCTAGTTTTTAAGGAACCTCCATACTGTTCTCCATAGTGGCTGCACCAATTTACATTCCCACCAACAGTGTGAGAGGGTTCCCTTTTCTCCACACCCTCTCCAGCATTTATTATTTGTAGACTTTTTGATGATGGCAATTCTGACTGGTGTGAAGTGACATGTCATTGTAATTTTGATTTGCATTTCTCAAATAGTTAGTGATGTTGAGCATTTTTCATGTGCCTCTTGGTCATCTGTATGTCTTCTTTGGAGAAATGTTTATTTAGGTCTGCTGCCTGATTTTGATTTTTTTTTTTTTTTTTTTTTGGATATTGAACTGCATGACCTGTTTGTATATTTTGGAAATTAAGCCCCTGTCAGCTGCATCATTTGTAAATATTTTCTCCCAAGGAATCATAGATTTTTCTGAGAGTTTTTAACCTGTATTCAACTCTTACTTATTTATTTATAGCCTGGCCATGAAAAATATAAAAACCCCAAGAAGCTTTCTTTTGACCCAAGTAACTATTAGCTATTATTTCTTTACATGTGTATGAGCCCTCACTATCACTGTATGTATATTCAAGGATTAAAACCTGTTGTTCTTATTGTCTTATTTCAAACTGTTGAGTAAAATAAATAATGGTTCAAAATCCATGCCAGTTCTATCAGTTAAAATAATAGTTATCTATAACAGGAGTTTTTAAATATTAATTTAACTTTTAGGGTTAAAGTTGGTAAAATTAAGTCCTGTCTGCTTTATATAGCAAAATTTTAGTCCTTCTTATGACAAGTAAAGCAGCTGAACACTGTTTAATGCTCAATGCATTAAATCCTATTGCTCATACACCGAACAGTTGTGAATAATAATATGTGTATTGTATTTTTATATTATCTATACATTAGAACTAATGCTTAGATTTCAGATTATATTGTTTTCTATATTTATTTTATTTTATTTTAACCTAATTCAAACTACCTACCAAGAATTTTGGCATGTGACTGAATTCTAAGCAACAAAATGGAAATGAAGAGAAGGGTTGATCATACGGATGACCACTAGATGTTGCTAGTTGTCTAGTTTATAAATCTAAGCAGCCATTTTCTCAAAAGTTTGCTTCTCCCTTATCTTCACCAATGTTTTCCAAACACAATATCTAATCCCATGCTGACTGTCAGTAAAATTGGAGTTTATCAAAAGCTAAAATTTGTGACATCCAAGTTTTTAAAAAAATGCTTCTAACTCTCCACTCAATCTTTTTTTCTTTATATTCTAAAAGGTAAGAGATAGTTATACCTTCCAAACCTAGAATTTAGTTATAATATCTAAAAAGTTATTCTTAATATAATTAAAAATGCATAAGCTGCCTCCTTCCATGCCCATATTAATTTAGATATTTTTACTGTAATGACTACAAATGATTCAGTTATGGTAAAATTTGGTCCAACAAGGCACACTTATTCTGGAGCTAGACTGAAAGAGTAACTGTCAAATTTTCAATTATAGACTGTTTCTTTTGCGATATAACCTAGGAGTTGGGGAAGGGCTGGAGCAGAACACTAGGATTCGGGGAAAGAATTTTTGGTTATGTCTGAAAACTGCAGAACTGGATAGGCAAAATTCTGGTAAGGCAGTTTTAATTATTGTTTCCATTAGTTGGGCAGGTTTTCATGTTTAATGTTTTTTGTTGTAGTCTTGTTTTTGGTTTTTTTTCTGTTCAAGAGCACTGAAGGAAGCAAAAGTAGTGAGACCCGGGAAAGGAACAGAGAGGCTTCACGTTGCCTCCAGGTCAGTCAAAGGGCATGTTGCAAAGGATCTCTTATCTGAGGACCCCATGGAGAGGGCAGGCCAACTGTGGGAGAGCCATAAAGGTGCCCGGCAAATGTTGCAAAAACATTGGATGATATCTAGAAGTCACACTTCGTTTTTTGATCATGCATTGTAATGACACATCTATGATTGAACTTCTAATTCTTTTCCTATCCATGCCATACAATGTGAGATATATCAAAGAATTCGTAGAACCTGTAGAATAAGGTGCTTTGTGGAGAAAACTTAAATCAGGCAACACTGTCCTATAAGTTAGCAAAGTCACTACGAAGGGCTGTTAATCTCCAGTAATAAGAATCCACTGTGATAGATCCTTTAGAAAAAGATTTCTTATCAAGATTGTAGGAATGAGGGCTGCACTCCACAAAGGAAACCCAGCTTTTTGCAAATTTTGCTTCATAATATTCAAACCTTTAAAAAAAAATTGTAGGAGTAAACGCAGACTTATTGAGTTTTCTCTGAGTCTCACCTTCCCTAATTGTCAAGGAGACGATTCGATAGTATCTGCCACTGAGCCAAGTGCAGGCAAACTTCTTATCAGGCAAGAATGTAGGGATACACTATTTCTAACACACATCGATCTCACTCTGGATAGTTGATGGCTTTAGATTATGTCACTTATTAACACCCAGTTTTGATAGCACACACATTTCTGGTGTTATATGTTAACAGGCAGCTTTATGTTTTGTTTATATACTGAATGTTAGGGGGTGATCTTCTAGTTAACCTTGTTTCATTCTTGTGCATTGCCTCATTTGTCATATCATACTGCTAGTTGTTTTTATTCAAGAGTGCTGTGATCATGTATAGTTCTGTGATCTAAATATTCAGATATGAAAATATTTACTCCCCATTACATAGCTGGTTCACTTCATTGTATAGCAGAAACTAAAACAACATTGTAAAGCAACTATACTCCAATTAAAAAAAAAAAGTTATAAGCAGAAATTGGTAATAAGTGAACTTTTAGAAAATGTCCTTGTAATTTTTTGCTTTGGGAGGGAGGGTACATGACTGCTTTTTCACACAGTATTTTCTGCCTATTTTAATTTATAAACACAATATAATATTTTCTGGGTTTTGCTTCCTCAACAATTATTATATTAATAAATTTAATGATATTTCTGGAGGAAAAATATGAGACCGAAAATGTGTTTTTACATCAAGAAGAAATGATGATTTGAAGTAATAAGAATCTAACGTTACTCATCATTTAAAATGTTGTCAGTAACTGTCAGGGACAAGCTATACGCAGCCCATCAGTTCTTCAATAGGCCAACAAAATTACTGGAAGATGCCTGTGAATGCTAACCTAAGGGGGAGGATCTTATTAATATTTAGGCAACAGTAAAATCACTCTAACTGAAAATCAATTTTATTTATGCATGTAATTTTACAGTCTTATAAATGAGGGAGGAACACCATTTGTGGTTATTATATATATGTAAAGCCTTTTATGCTTAAAACACAGGAAAAAGCTTACGTAGTATTAGATATGCATCTGGAATGATCTGAAATGCTTTCAAAGTGTATCATATTCATAATGGCTAGAATCAGATTTGGGGTATATGCTTATGTGTTTTCCTGTTAGAATGTTAACAATTGTGAGAACTGAGGAAAAAATACAACATTTAATCTAATAACATCTTTAAAAACCTTGTTTTATAAAAGTGTAGTAAACCTATGTTTTCCATAATCAAACTTAGACCATGTCTGCTTTCTACAATAAGCCTTACTTTTGGCCAACAAATGCTCAGTTTTAAGTACAAAAGTGTTCCTGATCAACTCTGTAAGACCATTTCCGCAATTATATCCATACAAAGAGTTAGTTTTGGTAGATTTGAAATTTCAGTTAACTAAACCCCTCCTTATCCATCCTTCAAGATGTTGTGACTATATCTTTAATTTTGTTTGTAAAGAAAGGAATAGATGAGTACCTGTCAATACTTTGTTGAAGAGAATTGATAATGATACATCATACTACAGTAACATTACTACTACAATAATAATTTACATTTTCATTGTAAGAATCTCAATTCTTAGAAAAATGTAAAGTCCAACACACCAAATACGTTACCTATTTTTAAATACAAAAAATTGTCCTTTTATACCCCAAAATAGTTAAAATGCATTTTGATTTTTTACTGCTGTGGGAAAGATGAATGGCAGCTAACTTTTGTTATAATTTTGTTGTATACATATAATTTTGTTCTGTTATACACACTAAAATTTAGCTGATCCCTTGATCAAAATTGCCCATTGGTCTGAGAATATCTCTTTATGTCAGAATCAACTGAAACAAGGAAGGATAATTCAAATAGATAAGAATTCATAATTGTAAAAGCAATGACAGCCATTACTATAATTTATACTTTTCTATGTAAAACTGAGGATTTTTTGAAGGATGGTGCTTTGTTTAGTTAAATTTAATCTATCAACATGGTAAAACAGTTTCTTCATATTTTATGCTTAATTTTGTATGATAAAATTACTGTCAATAATTTGTGAATAATTGAACTTGATATTCACAAAATTTAATTTTTAAAATATCCACTTAAAGATAGCCCAGTTTAGAACATCCATTATTTGGGGTAAGTTGGATATTATGTTTCTATTGATTTTCATAGGTATTTCAGAATATTTTTTACTATAGATACACATAGCTGATTTTATCATTTCTGAGTGTATTTCCATGACTAAAGATAGGGACTTAAGGATCTGAAATAGTTCATAAAAATCAAGCTAATCTGAAAATTGAGTCTCCATTCTAGATATGGGCTAACTAATAATTTTCTCCTCATTCCATATAATTCTTTATCTAAGAGGTTCCATATACCTTGTGGTTCAAAGCACCTTTCTGGCAGTTCTGCAGAGTCCTGTTATCTTGTGCAGTTTCACAGACCACTTTTAAGGAAAACTAGGAAATATCCTAAAGGAAAACTTGATTTGTGGTGTTGCTAAGTCCTAGGATATAAAGACCACAGGGTGGTGATATGACATAGGAATAAACTATATGGCAGTTTGGTTTTTAGAAAGTGTTGTATTTGTTTGTTTTCTTTTGTTTTCTAACAGTTTTCTCAGTTGAACAGTCTTTGTAATAGGATTTTAGTTGGGTATTTTATTATTCAAATGAATCTAAGAGTACATCAACTGTCAGCTGATAAGCACAAGCTATCTCCAGATTCATGGAGAAGGAAGAGCTCAGAAAGGCCATCCACAAATTAAGAACTTCTGAGCTTACTTCGACTTGCATATGCATAGACCTATTTCAAATTAGCATAAGATTTTGAGAACTGAGTAATAAGTACATCGAATTTCCCAGATCCCAGACTGACCGCTAAATAGGGCACATATCCAGTAGTGCTGTGGCATTGCAAGGCTTCAAAAACCGAGCTGACATTCAAACCATAGCCTACAAAAGATGGGTAGAAATTCACAGTGTGAACTTTACTGGGTAGATTATCTGCTGAAACAAAAATGTCACCATTCTCCAGGAGATTTAAACAATGCCCAGAGTCTCGTAATGAAACAGTCAAGATGTCCAGGACACAATCCAAAATTACTTGGCTTATGAAGAGAGATGAAAATGTCAATTTTCATGGAAAAAGACAATTTACAGAAGCTTAGGATGAGATGATATACATGTTGGAGTTGTTTGACAGAAACTCTAAAGCAGCTATCATAAAATTGCTCAAACATGTAATCATGAACATTCTTGAAACAAATGGAAATTTTTTAAAGTACTAAAACAATAGAAGATATGTATAAATAGAAATTTTAACACAGAAATATATAATAATAAAAATAAAATACATGGTAGATGAACTCAGTAGCTGAATGGAATTGAGAGAAGAAAGGTAGAGCAATGGAAATTAACCATATGAATAATAGAAAAGAGATTGAAAATTCTGTATATCTCTTCCAGAAAATAGAAGAGAGGTAAACACTTTCCAACCCATTTTATAAGTTTATTATTACCCTGATAGTAAAACAAACACAGAGACCAATATTTCTCATGAATTTTGATAGAAAAATCATCAATAAAATATTGGCAGATCAGTTCAGCAGTATATAAAATGAGTAATGCACCTCTACAAAGCGGAGTTTATCCTAATCATACAAAACCGATTTAAAAATCAGTGGATGTAGTCTGCATTTTTAACGATATAAAAAATTAAATCTGTAAGATTATATCAATGCAAAATAAGCACTTGACAAAATACAAATTCTATTCATGGTTAAAAACTCTGAGAAAACTAGGAAGAGTTGGGAATTTCCTCAATCTGACTAAAAGACATTACAGAAACCCTACAGTTAATGTCATACTTCATGATGAAAGATTGAAAGATTTCCTCCTATGACTGGGGACAAGGTAAGGAAGTTCACTCTCACCACTCCCATTCAAAATTGTACAGAATGCTTAGTGCAATAGAGCAAGAAAAAGAAACAAAAGGCATACTTTTCAGAAAAAGAAATGAAATATTTCTCTTCACAGACAACATGCTTGTCTACATAGAAATTCTCAGAGAATCTACAAACAAATCTAAGAATTAAGTCAGCTTAGTAAGATTGCAGTATACAAGTCTACACATCAAAATTAATCTTATGTCTATATATTAGCAAAGTACAATTGGAAACAAAAATTAGAAAGAAATTAATACGACTGAAAATATTTTATCCCAGATAAAATATTAAGATACAATTCTAACAAACATGTATAGGTCTTCATACTGAAAATTTTAAATTCTAACCAAAGAAAAAATCAAAAGATTAGAAACCATAGAGTCATGCTGTGTTTATTGTTGAAAGACTCATTTTTGTAAGCACTTAAATTCTCCCCAATTTATATAAAAATTTAACACAATGCAATTGAAATCTCAGCAGGATTTTTAATATATAGACAAGTTGATTCACAAATTTACATGGAATATCAAAGAGAATGTCAAGGGAAGTTGAATAACTAAACAATTTTGTAAAAGAAGAATATATGTAAAGGAATAACATTACCTAGTTTTAAGACTTAGTATTACAAAGTTACAGTTATTAGGACAGTGTGATATAGGTGAAAGGGTAGACAGTGGATGGAACAGAGTTTCCAGAAACAGACCCACTGACTCTAGAATAGACCCAATAAAGCCAGCTGACTTTTGACAAAAGAGCCAAAGAAATACTGTGGTGAAAGGATAATCTTTTAAACAAATGTGTTGGGAAAATTGAACATCTGTATGTTAAAAATCAAACCTTGACATGACAACTTATTTAAATATTAACTCAAAGAAAACCATAGACTTAAAAGTAAAATGTAAAATTATAAAACTTTCAAAAGAAAAAATGTAGGAGAAAATCTTTGTAACCTGGAGGTAGACAACAATATTAGACTTGACACCAAAATCATAATTCATAAAAGAAAATAATAATAAATTGGATCTCATCAAAATTAAAAAGGTTTACCTTCCAAAAGATGGAATTAAGAAAATGAAAAGGAAGACTAGGAAGAAATGTTGGCAAATCATGTATCTAAAATGTACTTGTACCCCTCATATATAATAAACTCTCTAAGCTCAACATTTAGAAAACAACCCAATTGAAAATGGGTAAAGAACTTGAGACAGTTCCATCCAAAGAGGGATATAAAGATGGGAAATAAGCACATAAAAAGATATTCAATACAATTTTCCATTAAGAAAATGAAAATAAAAACTATGGTAAATACCACTATACACTTATTAGGATGGCTAAATTACTGACAATATCAAGTGTGGATGAGGATGTAGAGGAACTGGAACTCTGTGGTGAGGATACCAAATAACATAGCTACTGCTATGGGTTGAATTGTGTCTTAACCCTCAGTACCTCTGAAGTTGACCTTATTTGAAATAGGGTTATTGCAAATGTAATTAGTTAAAATGATGTCTTACTGGACTAGGGTGAGCCCTTAACCCAATATGGCTGGTATCGGTATAAGAAGAAGAAATTTGGACACAGTTATGCGCACATGGAGAACATCAAGTGAACATGAGAGATGAGGTGATGCATCTATAAGCCAAGGAACACAAAAGATTGCCAGCAAACCTCCAGAAGCTAGGAGAGAGAGGCACGAAACAGATTCTTCTTCACAGCTTCAGAAGAACCAACCCTGTTGACACCTTGATTGTGAACTTCCAGCCTTCAGAATTGTGAGACAATTATTTCTGTTGTTTAAGCCACCCAGTTGGTGGCACTTTGTTACAACAGCCCTAGTAAACTAAAACAGCCACTCTAAAAAACACCTGGACAATTTCTTATAAAATTACACAGATACTTGCCATTGATATTACAATCCCACTCCTGGGCATCTACCCTAGAGAAATGAAAATGTATGTTTACACATACGTTATGATTGTTTATAACAATCATACAATGGATGATTATTTATAACAGTTCAATCTATAATTGCCAAAACCTGGAAAGAACCCAAATATCTTTCAGTGGGTGAATGGATAAACAAACTGGCACATCCATACAATGGAATACTACTCAGCAAACAAATAATAAAACACAAGCAGAACAAAAAAACTCAACAACAACAAAACTCCTCAAAGAATTTAGTGAACTACAAAGCCTGAGTGAAAGAGCCAGTATCAAAATATCATGCTGTATGATACTGTCTATTGGATTTTCTCAGAAAAATAAAACTATAGTCATGAAGTACAGATCAGTGGTTGCCAGAGATAGAGATGGGGGATGTGGTCATTATAAAGGGATATCATGAAAGAGTCCTGGGAGTGATGAAACTCTTTTGTGTCCTGACTATAGTTCGTGTTTATATTACTCTATACAAGTCTCAAAATTTATAGAACTGTGTACCAAAAGGAAAAAAAGTCAATTTTACTGTATTGTAATTTGAAGATAAAATAGTCTGAGCTGATCTGTATGATTTACAGTAGCATTTAAAAAGGACACATCAAGTCCTCTTGGATTAAACGAAAAATAGAATAGTGGTGTTGAAGCAAATAATCAATAAACGATCTATAATAAGAAATAGAAGAGAGTTTTATTTGAGCCAAACTGAGCACCACAGCCTCGGAAATACAGATTCAAGAAGCACCTAAATTGTGCTCCAAGGGACCACAAAATGGGGAGGCTTATAAAGGCAAAAATGCAAAGTTACATAAATTGTTAAGAATTAGGATTAGAAGTAAGGGTACTTGTTAAGCAAGGATTGGTTGGGGTCCAAAATTGTTACATAAATGCAACGGGAGACTTTGGGACCATAAGGTTGCAGCTGGCAGCTGCTAGCAGATGTTGTTTTGAAAACAGCTGGTGGTGTCCATGAGTTTGACAGAGTTCAGGAAAGTTAAGTTCTCAGTGATGCAAGAACATGTCTGAAACCATATCCACAATGGCCACCTGCCTCCATTTTGAAGGCCTGGACCACTCTTACTCCATTTTGATTTTTAAATGCATTCTTTTCTTTAATGGTTAAAGCAGATGTACAATGCATGTTTGACAGGCCATACGACAGGCTGCCTAGCTAATATAAAGTTCAAGCCAAATCATGTATAAGCCAGAATGACTTCCCCATACCTCAATACATGAAAATTTCTTCCATCAGTGTTATGGACTTGATTTAAAATGAAAGAGGATGTAATCACCAGAACATGTTGGTTGAAAATGCATACAATTTGTATTCATAGACTCCTCATAGATTAAATTATTTTTTAAAAAGTATAATTTCCCAGCTATTAGTATAAAATAAAAAGCTTATTTTTTCTCTTGGCTAAATTTTTAAAAGTATGTTTTTTCTTTATTTTTTAATAAATATAATGATATTAATATCTTGGCTCAAACTGTAAAGAACATGATTTAATTGATTAAAAGACCATGTGGTGAAAAATAAGAGTAAAATGATCAGAATACAACTTATGTGAATCTGCATAAAATTGATGTGGGAGAGAATTTTGAAATCAAGGATGTATATTCAGATTTCACAAACTGAAAAATGGGTAAGTGCATGGCAAAAGTCAGTATTTCATTTGCATCAACATGAATAGACTTTGGAGGGCATTATGCTAGGTGAAATAAGTCAGACAGTGAAAGCAAATACTGTATAATATCACTTATATGTGGAATCTAAAAAATACAGCAAACTAGTGAATAAAATAAAAAAGAAGCAGACTAACAGACATGGAGAACAAACTGGTGGTTACCAGTGGGGATAGGGAAGGGGAAGGGGCAATATAGAGGTAGGGGATTAAAAAAAAGGGTCATTACAGAATTATATGAAATAATGTGTGTGAAATTTTTGAAAATTGTAAAGCACTATAGAACTTGAAGTATCTTTAATTCAATTTTTTAAAAAGTTAAAAAAACTAAAGTGAAAGAAATTTGCTTTTAAAAGTCACTATTTCAAAAGTCAAAAAGAAAGAGAAAAAATTAAAAATTCTTTGTCACATAGAAAATGAAGTTTGTATAGAAAAATGCAAAGTGACATTATAACTTGAGGAGAAAATGAAAATTGGCAAAAACAGTCAAATCACAACAAATGAGATAAAATTTGTCAATAAACACATGAAAATTTATTCAACCTCACTTGTAGTCAGGGAAATGTAAATTATAAGTAAACAAGTAATGGGGTGACATTTTTTCACCAATCAGATATCCCAAATTGGTAAATAATACAAACAGTAAGTTCATAGATGATGATACCCAAATGTTAGTACATATAAATAAGTACATATATGAAAACATGTCCAACCACACCAATGGAAAATGCAAATTTAAGAAACCCAATGAAATACCATTAATTCACTCACCAGAAAAAATAAAGTTAAAAGAAATAACTAGTTGGGGAAAAAATTACGATGCATTACACTCATCTATTCAGGTAATATGTAGATAATATTAAGAAACAAACATAAACTATTTTAGCTAGGAATGCTGAAGTGAAGCTCATTCTAAAATATCCAAAGCTAGAGCTGTAAGACAGAGGATATTTATTACAGACCTGTGGTGCCAAAAAGTGGATACATTATTAAATGTTCATTACAGTCACAAAAATATTTTTAAAATATGTATTTCATGGCCTATTTCCCTGCAATATATGCATACACACACACACACACACACACACACCCATATGTATTTTCATTTGAGAAGCAGGTCACTAATACCTTTATAGATTTACTAAAGTTGAACCTTTTTTAAGTAGTCTTCTACAGAATTCAAAGTTAAAGTAGACTGAAAACAAGAGGGAAACTTGGTTTGAATTATACATTACAAAGATCACTGTGGGTGCTCATAGTGAGGTAATATTACTACTTCTTTTCAACCCAACCTTGGCTAGAACAAATAAATAAGGTACATCTACATGAGCCATGACGCTGTCCTGTCAAGTATGAATTAACGGAGTTGGCTGTTTATGAGATGGGCAATAAATAGACAAATATTTCTTATCCTTGTGCTAAAAAACTCATCAAATGTGTACCTCTTGTTGACAAATGTTCTTGGGTTACCCTTGCAATGACTTTTGTTGTAAGTAGTATTTTTTTTTTCTCTGAAACCTGTTTAATCATACTGGTAACAACTCTTGGTAGTAGTAATTAGAAACACCTAATTATACTGCACTGCTAGCTCTTCTTCCATCATCGCTTATGCCTTCAAGGAGCTTCCTATTTCAGATTGGTAGATAAAGAAAAATGGGCTGAGTTAATTGACCTTTCTGCAAGATATGATGATAACAGTCAAAAGTGGACTTCTGCAGCAACTCAATACATGCAGGGCTATTATAGGCTTAGACACTTCAGGATTAAAGTCTTGGGTCATTCCACAAGGACAAGAATTTTGATTAGGTTTAGAAGAGGTAAGTCACAATTTTCCCCCAACCAGTTCCAATAATGGCTACTATTGAGGATAGGTTTATTTTCTTCCTTGTTTGATTATTTATATATTTGTATCTTTTAAGTGGCTTCTTTTCCATTCCCTTTACTTTAATATAAATTTGACCCTAAAATTTTACTGTTGGGTTACAGAATGTCCAAGGGAAATTTGATTGAACCTAGAAGGGAAGGGAAATGATCATGATGGATACAGAGAGTAAATGACAAAACTTGTGTTCCCCACTTTCTGGTTAGAGGAAGAACCTGTATTCATTTGTAGGAAGGATGGTGCTGTCACGTTTGATGGAACATGAGGTTGATTTTATTGTTGGCATTTGAAAATTAAGGCTAGAAGGATGTTTACATATGCTGAGTTAACAGAAGTGTGGACTGTGACAATTTGCCTATTGTTAGTTCATCATCATCTTTAATCCCTTGGACTGACGGGGAAGACATTTCCTTGATTTACGTGTGAAGGAAAGTTCTGGATACAATTGCAGGATTTGTAAGGTGGAAGAGAAGAAGCAGCCCTAGTTCTTCTCTGACAGACATGGGCAGATATCCGGGCAGGTTGCAGATGAGGTCTGCATCAGACTCTGGGAATTATCCTATGAAAAATCTGCTTCAAAAAAAATAAATTAAATTAATAAAAAAAGGTGGTATCTGAGAGTACTAAAAATATAGAAAAATACTCTATATTTCAGCCTCCTTATCTGCTGGATTCAGTGGCAGCTTTCCTTGTGCTTTGTTTCCTCCAGCCCTAACAATAATTCTGCAATCAACTAATTTTTAGTGTTAATATTTCTGCCTGCAACATCTAGAGTGATTACTGTTTTGCTGACCAATTTATGATTGACAGACACACGTTCCAGATTATATTCTGCCACAAGCATGCAGCCCACATTTTTAGAGAACAATACTCACTTGTATATGTATGTATAACTTTATGTTATATAAAAATATATATTTATGCTATTTAAAGTGTTAATTGTTTTTATTCAGCACAGTTTTCGTCTCAGTTAAATGTTGAGATAATCAGTTTTAAATCATAAATCTTAACTTTAATGTCAGTTATGTTTGTGTTTTAACAAAATCCCCTGTTAGAAACAAATAATGATCAAATTAGTACTATTTTATGATAAGATAATAAATAGATGTTAAGTGAAGTGTTATTCAAAATTATTCGTACACAGAATGATTTCAATATAAGTATGAAACAAAGAAAACAGAACAATTGGTATTGTTGTGTAACTCTGGTGTAAGACAGCCCTCATAGTTTTTCAAGTGTTGGGGCACAGTGCACAGTATGTAAGATTTGCAATAAAAATAAGGTTTCTTATATCTTGCTGCTCTTCATCCCTCCAGTCTAGCACTCATCCACATGATACAAGATGACTTTCACTCATCCAACATTTACATTTACATTCCAGTTGACAGGAATGAAGGAGTGGTCCCTAAAATTCCACGTTTGGAAATTCTACACGTGACTCTGCTCATGTCCCACTCCACATGTCACAGGGCCATATCTACCTGAAAGGGATGCTGGAAAATGTAATCTTTGTTCAAGGCGTGTGTATGGAGGGGAAAACGATGCCGTGGGTATTATGTGTAAAACTTTATTGAGTTATATTGCTGTGAGATAATGGGGAAGTGAACATGGAGGGCAGCTAGAGGTCTTTGCCACCGACTGTACTCCTATCCACTCAAATATTTGTGTCTATCCTTTCCCCACAAGTCTAACATTCTTGCCATTTCCCTCTCCAAGGAAGTCAACCTCAAAATCCTTCTAAAACCTTGTTAACCTATGTTCACAATTTTTGAGTGCTGTGTGGTCCTGCCAATATGATCCAGGTGAACTCCTCATAGTAGAATTGATGATAAATAAAAAAAAACCTTTTTTTTCTGTTCCTACTGCGTAATACAACATATACGATAGAAAAAGCGTAACTAATTTAAAACTTTCCTTCTGAAAATGAAAGCATGGAAAGGTCCCAAATTACCTGAGTTTTGGTCACTTTCTATTATAAATTCAAGGCAGAGAGTGCTTCCTATAGCAGAGTTGTAGTTTCTTATACCTCTCATATCAAACATGACCCTCTTTTAACATTAAATACTTGATACCTACTTTATAAATAGAAATTGAAAATCACAGAAAATATAAACTACCTATATACAAATTTTAAAACAACAGGATGCTCCAACTGAAACACGAAAGAGAAATGGAAGTAAACGAATATTAATGAAATACGTATTTTAATATATAAATGGTCAACTGCACTATTCCTATAAGTGGAATAATCTAAATAAGGCAGCTACAAGTGTAGACTCACTTGTATGTTTTTAAAGCAGGAAAAAAAAAATGAATGGTTTTCCCATTAATGATGTCATTCTCCAACATGATAAACTATTAATCACCTAACAAAATATCACAGCAGTCTTCCCTGGAGTTACCTCATAGTGATATTTCTAGAAATTCAGTGAATATTAAAAATGCAAAAATATTCTGGTTAGAAATAAAATGGAATTAAGATCTAGGCTCAGATAATTATAAACAGATTTCTCAACCACGTAAGTTGTCAACAGGACATAGATATATGACTTTTTTTGTTTGTGGTTAACATTCCTCTAATTTGTCTGGAAGACTTTCACATTGGTCTCCCCCACCCCTCAACACACACACACTAAATGTTATTAGTGCCCTGTCCTAGGGAATATTAGCATCTAAGTGAGGAATGAAGTCCTCTCAAAACTATGTGGCTCTAATGTGAGAAGTACTGCCTGACTCTCCTTTCCTGCTGTGTTTTTCCTCTGTGTTCCCATAGTACTCTGTGCTGATGATAGCATTCATTGTATAAGTCATGTTCACTTATCAGCTTATCAGTATTTCTACACAGAATCAGCTCCAGGTAGCAGGAACAATGTCTTTTTCAATTTTACAGTCCTAGTGTCTAGCACAATGCCTAGCTCTTAATAGCACTCAGAAAGTGTCAGCTGACTTATTGGAAAACATAATGAATAAGAAGAAGTTACAACATACTGTGTTAGAAGTGAAGTTGGTCAAGTCCTCATGTGGGTGTTCCTCAACTAACTCATCCTGTCCAGGTTCTGGTGTTCATCTTTGTAGACACAGAAAGTTAATTTTGTTTCTGTGCACCACATTGGCAGAACTCCAGCAGTTCACTTACATTAACCAAATCAAAGAGAAACTCATTTAAAAGAAGGAAGAGTTTTCGTTAAATAGATAACATGGCTGTATACTCATGCTCTCGGGACATGGCATTTTGTCCCTGCAGAGGAATCTACTGAAGAAACCAAATTGCTCAACAAACATAAAATCTGGGCAGAAGGAGTCAACAGTTTGGGCTTAGGGGCTTGGATAATTAAGTTAACTGTTTGGTCTTAGAGGCTTGGGTCATTCTGATGCATCAAGTCTTTGAAGATACATTAATAAGAAACATTTCTTATTACATTTCTCTGGTCTTATTTGGAATAAGAAACACGCTATTTTTTTCTTCCTTTTCTAAAGGTATTTTATGGAATTATACTATGGATGGAATGGGAAAAGTTCCATGTTCTGTTAACATAATACTTCAAAGTATGATAAACTTTCTTTTTATTTTTGACATAATTATATAGTGTACACTTTTGTGGAGTTTCATTCTTTTGCATGAAGCTATTCAGTTTTTCAAACACCATTTTTTGAAGAGGCTGTCTTTTCCCCATTGTGTAATCTTGCCTCTTTTATGATAGATTAAGTGACATATGAGTGTGGGTTTATTTGTGGGTTCTCTAGTTTGTTACATTGATCTTGGTATCAGTTTTTGGGTCAGTACCATACAGTTTTGATGACTGTAGCTTTGTGGTATAGTTTGAAAACAGGGAGCACCTTTGTTCTTCTTTCTCAAGGTTGCTTTGTCTGTCTGGGGTCTTTTTTGGTTCCATACAAATTTTAGGATTATTTATTGTAGTTCTGTGAAAAATGCCTTGGGTATTTTAATAGGGACTGCATTGAATCTGTAGATTGCCTTGGGTAGTATAGTCGTTTTGACAATATGGATTCTTCCAATCTCAGAACACCATATATCTTTCCATCTGTTTGTGTCATCTTCAATTTCTTTCATCAGCATCTTATAGTTTTCAGAGCACAAGTTTTGTTGCCTCCTTAGGTAGGCTTATGCCTAGGTATTTTATTCTTTTTGATGTGATGGTAAATGGGATTGTTTCCTTAATTTCTCTCTCTGATCTTTTGTTGTTAGAGTATAGAAATGCAACATGAAAGATGGTGTTTTTTGCAACACTTTGTAGTAGCAAAAACTGTTATATGGTATTATTGAATATCATAAAGAGCAGCATAAATCTTGGCATATATTAAAGAATGATGACAATCTAGGAAGTTGTACTGTGTATATCTGATATCATTTATTTACCTGCAAGATATATATATATATATAATATATATACATAGCATCTATGTGTTACTGATATATATATGTGTGTATATATATACTAAAATATTTATATATTAAAAGATTCCTCTGGGCGAGCATAGTGGAGTAATACTACAATAACTTTTAATTCAATCCTTATTGAAACAATTAAGGCCATCTGAATGAGGCACACTACTGTAGTATTGAGAATGAATTAGTGGAGATGGCTATTTATGAGGTGAGAATAACTGGGAAAATCTTTCCTATGAAATTGAATGTGGACATCTTGTTGACCAATATACCTGGGTTTCCCTAGTGATACTCTAATTTGTATTTTTTTTTCCTCTAAAGTCATTTAGTCATAGTGGAAACCACCATGGGAAAGAAGAAGTTCGAACCACCTATTCCTGCTGCATGACTACTTCTCCTCCAGCCCATACCCCTGACCTCATGGAGAGTCTCCCATTTCAGACTGATGTAGAAAGAGGGGAAAACATCTTTCTACATTGACTGAGTACCTGATAGTTTTGCATGTTGTGCTGACAAAAACCAGAAACAGACCTCTGTAATCCTCAGGTGTGGGCCTGATGGAAAATAGGGGTGGAAAATATTCCAGTGGGAAGAACTTTAAATAATGCATCTGCTTCTTCACTTTGCTTGGAGGGAGAGATGGCCAGAGGTACAGATCTACACTAGTTCCTTGTCAGTGGTCAGACACTTAAAAAGGGCAGTGGTGGTGAAGGTGGCTTGGGGGAAATCATGCAAAGATTTCAACAATTTAAGTTTCCTCTAAACAAAGCTAATTTGAATATTACTCCGGTTGAAAGATCAAACAGCAAAAAGCAGACATTTCTAAGCCCCCAACAGGGTAATACTCCCTCAGAGTATCACCAGCCTTCCTGGTAGCAAGTGATTTGTAGTACTTTCCTTCCAACATGGAAGGTGCAGGAGTTACTACTGATTGAAATAGAACCATATTCTGTAAGTGTATTTGCTTTCCCCAATTAAAATCTTCTGCCATACCAACTTTGTAGACTTGCTGAATGCCCTAATTATTGTTATAACGTTTCACATTGCATTGTTTCTGATCAAGGTGTTCGTTTCACCAGTACATATCCAGGGGATTCACTGTCTTTACTACACACCCATCACTGGAAGTAACAGACATGATATAAAAGTGAAAGAACTTATATCCCATTTAAACCTTATCTCATACAGTTAGGGTGATATCCGAGGAGGTTCGGTATATAACATGAACCAATTTTAATACGTGGTGACTTTTCTCCCATCAGAATTCTCAACTTGTGAACCAAGCAGTGGAGAATGAAAGTGACTCACTTTTAAATTAACCACTTAACTTTTCCTCTAATGGGCCACACACACATTCTCCTGTTCTCATGCCTTCAATTTTGTGCTCTATTGATTTAAATGTCTTCGGTCTTTTAAAACTATATTGAACCAGAAGAAGTACTGCTACCCAGTCATTTTGGGCTCCTATATTTTTTAATCACCAAAAAAAAAAACAGATTTTGTATTTCTTAGGTGACTGATGTTCATTATCCAAGGGAATTAGGATTGCTGGTATACACAGGGAATGAGGAGAAATCGGTCTGTTTTCCAGGTTACTATCTAGTTAACATCTTAGTACTTTTATAACTAGTGATAAAAATTAATAGTAGAGTTCTGCAAACCAAAATGAGCAGGACTACTATATTTCAGAGACTTCAAGAATACAGGTTTGAGTTATTCCACAAGTTAAACAACCAAGACCAGAACTTTGAATGATTATGGAAAAATCAAATTTTAACTTTCCCATGACCACTTGTAATAATGGCTACTATAGAAACCAGGCATATTTTTTTCTTTCTTGATAATTTATATATTTATATATTTTAACTGGCTTCTTCCCTATTCCCTCTCGTATTATTTTGTGCAAGTTTGACCTAAAATACTAGTGGTTGTGTTATAGAATGTCGAAGGAGGAGTTTGATTGAACTAGAAGGGGAAGGATCATTAATCAGAAATGGGTACAGAGATTGAATGACAAAACTTGGGTTCCCTACCTTCTGGAGAGAGGAAGAACCTATATTCTTTTGTAAGAAGGTTGGCGCCGTCATGTTTGATGGAACATGATGTTTTTATGGGTATTTGAAAGGATAGGATTATGCTTACATATGCTGAGTTGACAAATGTATGGACTGTACAAATATGTTCCCTGTTGTTAGTTCATCATCATCTTTAATCCCTTCGACTGAAAGGGGAAGACATTTCCTTGATTCACATGTGAAGGAAGTTCTGGATACAATTACCTCATGAAGAGGTACTCGTGCAGGATTTGTAAGGTGGAAGAGAAGAAGCAGCAGCCCTCATTCTTCTCTTACAGATGTGGGCAGATATTCGGGCAGGTTGCTGATGAGGTCTGCATCAGACTCTGGGAATTCTCCGATGAAAAACTTATTTCAATATCAAAAGTTACCTTAGGTCATAGGGGGCATTTTTATATTTGCATCCTCCTGATCATTGGACCTTGAGGTTGTGCTTCCTGGATCCTGAATAATGGCCCCCAAAGATGTCCACACCCTAATCCATGAAACCTGTGAATATATTACCTCGTATGCCATAAAAATTCAGATTGCAGATGGAAGTAAGGGGACAGATCTCCAGACGGGGATATTATTCTGAATTATCCCAGTGGGTCCAATCTAACCACATGAGGTTTTAAAATCAGAGAACCTTTCCTGGCTGAGTTAGAGAGAGATGTGAGGACAGAGGAAGGATCAGAGGGTTGCACAATGAAAATCCTGCCATTGCTGGATTTAAAAATGCTGGATGCAACTATTAAAGAAATTATATTGAAATAGTTAGATATTTGCACTTGTACAACAAATCACACGACTGTGAAAACTACTAATGAAACCTGATAAATGAGTATTTTCCTAAAAACTGAAATAGCATGGGAAGCATTGCCTTTGGTGACATCATTTTCCAAAATGATAAAAATATACAATTCTGAACAAAAGTATACACAGTTTTCCTTTGAAATGTGTGGTCATTATACTTTTGGAAAATTAAGCACATTTTTAAAGTATAAAAATATTTTATATATATAGACAATTACTCTCTAAACTCAAGAAACATGAAAAGGAAATCAAAAGAAATATAAAATAAATAAATGTATTTTAATATGTCAGTGCTGAAGCACAATCACACCACTTACTTTAAATAAAATCATCTTAATATGACAGCTATAAATGCAGACCCATATACCCATATATATATTTGTACTAGAAGTAAAAATGCCATCAATGGCTTTTCTGTCAGCGATTTCTTTTTTCCAACATTATAAAAACTCATCACTCAACACCATATTGTAACAACCTTCTCTTGAATTACCTCATAGTGGCACTTATAGAAAACAAAATGAATATTTAATGTACAACAGATCATTTCTATTTAATGGAATTAAGATCTAGGCCCATCCACTCTGGAAAACAGTATGGAAGTTTCTCAGAAAACTAAAACTAGAATTACTATATGATCTAACAATCCCACTTCTGGGCATATATCCAGACAAAGCTGTAATTCAAAAAGATATATACACCCCTATGTTCATAGCAGCACTATTCACAATAGCCAAGATATGGAAACAACCTAAATGTCCATTGTAAGAGCAATGGATAAAAGAAGATGTGGTACATATATACAATAGAGTACTACTCAGCCATAAAAAGGAACAAAATGATGCCATTTGCAGCAACATGGGTGCTACTAGAGTTTATCATACTAAGTGAAGTAAGTCAGAAAGAGAAAGACAGATACCATATGATATCACTTATATGTGGAATCTAAAATATGACACAAATGAACCTACCTATGAAACAGAAATAGAATCATAGACATAGAGAACAGACTAGTGGTTGCCAAGAAGGACGCGTTTGGTGGAGGGATGGAGTGGGAGTTTGGGGTTAGCAGATGTAAGCTTTTATATATATAATGGATAAAAAACAAGGTCCTACTGTATAGCACAGAGAACCATATCCAATATCCTATGATAAACCATAATAAAAAAGAATATGTAAAAAAACATGGTATATATATGTATAACTGAATCACTTTGCTGTACAGCAGTAATTAACACAACATTGTAAATCAATTATACTTCAATTTTAAAAAAAAAGAGCTAGGCTCAGAATTGCCTATTTTCAGCTACATGAGTACTTAGCTGAGTATGGATGTAGGATAATTTTTGTGTGTGTGTCATTTCCCTCTGTGTGTCTGGAAGTCTTTCACCCTTCCCTCCATACTAAATGACATTAGCATCCCACCCTAGGGAAGAGAAGCACCCTCAGCAAGGACCCCTTCCTTTCAAACCTATGTAGATATAAATTGGGAATTACTATTGACTTTCCTCTCCTACTAAGATGCTTTTACTCTGTATTATCAGAAGACTCTGTACTCACATGTACATAAGCATTTACAACATGAGCCTTGTTCATTTATCTACTTTCCTAAACTGGACAAAGTTCCACCATAGTAGGAACTATGCCTTTTTCAATTTTTTGTTCCCAGTCACGTACACAGTACCTAGCTCATATTAAACACTCAATAAATTTTTGCTTAATTACTGGAAATTGAACAGATGGAAACATTTAAAAACCAATGGATGGAAGTGATCTTGGCCGGTTCCTCAGGCAAAGACTCCTTAGTCCTTGCCCAGGATTTGCTGTTCCTCTTTATGGACACAAAATTTACTTTGTTTCTATGCCCAGCATTGATTGAACTTAGGCACTTGGTTCACATTAATCAAGCCAAACAAAACAAAACTTTATTTTAAACACAGGATTGATTTATATATTTACAACAGATAAGCCAGCATGGCTGTATATTCATGCTCTTTAGGCGTGACCTTTTGTCCCTGCAGAGAACTCTCCAGAGGAAGTCAAACTCCTTCACGGACAGAGAACCTGGACAAATAAATGGCTTGAACCCACAGGTTTGTATGATTAAACTAGGGTATTCTGATGCATTCTCATTTCCTTAATGATCAATTAATAAGAAGATTATGACATTTCCCTCTGGCCTTTTTAGAACAGGAGACATACTGATTTCTTTTTTCAGAATTATTCTAAATACAGCTTCTTCTGTTAACACAATTCTTCAAAGTGTCATAAGCTTTCTTTTTATTTCTCGCATGTCTTAATTAATGATATATTGTACACTTTTTGAGGTGGTAGGACTTTGCAAAATTTTAGGATGACCTCCCCAAATAGAGATCTGATGTATATAAGTCATTTATCATTGGAGGGGGACCTTCAAGATGGTGAGGAGTAAGACGAGGAGATCACCTTCCTCCCCACAAATACATCAGTAATACATCTACACGTGGAACAACTCCTACAGAACACCTACTGAACGCTGGCAGAAGACCTCAGACTTCCCAAAAGGCAAGAAACTCCCCACGTACCTGGGGAGGGCAAAAGAAAATAGAATAAACAGAGGAAAAAAAATAGGGACGGGACCTGCACCTCTGGGAGGGAGCTGTGAAGGAGGAAATGTTTCCACACACTAGGAAGCCCCTTCACTGGGGGAGATGGGGGTGGGCAGGGGGCACGCTTCAGAGCCACGGAGGAGAGCACAGCAACAGGGGGGCAGAGGGCAAAGCAGACAGATTCCCGAATAGAGGATCGGTGCCGACCAGCACTCACCAGCCCGAGAGGCCTGTCTGCTCACCCGCCGGGGCGGGCGGGGCTGAGAGCTGAGGCTCGGGCTTCGGAGGTCAGATCCCAGGGAGAGGACTGGGGTTGGCTGCGTGAACACAGCCTGAAGGGGGCTAGTGAACCACAGCTAGCTGGGAGGGAGTCCGGGAGAAAGTCTGGAACTGCCTAAGGGGCAAGAGACCATTGTTTCAGGGTGTGCAAGGAGAGGGGATTCAGAGCATCTCCTAAATGAGCTCCAGAGACGCGCGTGAGCCGCAGCTATCAGCGCGGACACCAGCGACAGGCATGAAACACTAAGGCTGCTGTTGCAGTCACCAAGAAGCCTGTGTGCAAGCACAGGTCACTATCCACACCTCCCCTCCCAGGAGCCTCTGCAGCCCGCCACTGCCAGGGTCCCGTGATCGAGGGACAACTTCCCCGGGAGAACACAATGAGCACCTCAGGCTGTTGCAACATCATGGCGGCCTCTGCCACCGCAGGAGGGCCCCATATTCCAATTATAACTACCATAGCCCTCCCTTCCCCTGGCCTGAATGAGCAAGAGCTCCCAAATCAGCCTCTGCTTTAACCCAATCCTGTCTGGGAGGAAAGAGATGCTGACGGCGACCTTTATACAGAGGTGGGGCCAAAAGGAAAATTTATCTAGCTAGACAGATAAACAAAGAAGACATAAATTATCAATATCAAAATTTTATGAAGGAACATCACTACGTACCCTATAGACGTTAAAAAGATAATAAGGAAATAATATGAGCAAAATGATGCTAATAAACTTGACAACCTAAATAAAATAGATTCATGAAAAGATACCATTTACCAAAACTGATTGAGCAGACGTAGAAAAATGAATAACACTATTATTTATTAAAAATTTTGAATGCTTGATGTAATAACTTCCCCAAACAGGATAGATGGCTTTACTGGTTGCCTTCGTCCTTCCAGGCTGCTATAACAAAAATGCCATAGACTTACTGACTTAAACAAGCATTTACTTCTCAGTTTTGGAGGCTGGGAAGTCCAACCTCAGGGTGCTGAGAGATTCAGTGTCTAGTGAGAATCAGCTACCTGGTTCATAGAACGCCATCTTCTCTCTGTGTCCACACATGGCAAAAGGAGGAAGAAGGGACAAGAGAGCTCCCTGGGGTCTCTTTTATAAGGGCACTAATCTTATTCATGATGATTCCACTCTCATGACCTAAACATCTCACAAGGCCCTCTCTTCCTATTATCATCAAACTGGGGATTAAGATTTCAACATATGAATTTGGGGACGGGGGGACACAAACTTTCAGTCCATAACATTTCACCCCTTCACCCATAACATTTCATGTCCTTCTTACATGAAAATTATATTCATTCCATTCCAACAGCCCCAAAAGTCTTAACTCATCTCAACATCATTCTAAAGTCTAAGTCCAAAGTCTCATTTAAATCCAATATGGATGGGACTCAAGGTACGATTCATCCTGAGGCAACTTCTTCTCTAGCTATGAACCTATGAAACCAAAGAAATGATGTATCTTCTAAGACAGAACAGGCATAAAATAGGCATTTCTATTCCAAAAGGGAGAAATGGGAAAAAGAAAGTGGTAACTTGTCCCAAGTAAGTCCAAAGCCTAAAACCTAAAAGGGCAAACAACATGAAATTTTAATGCTTTTTGATTTGATTCTTTGCCCTCTGGACTCTCTGGAGGGTCAACATTACCCCAACAGCTCAGGCAGGGGTCCCTGCTTATTGATCACTTATTGAAAATGAATTATTTTGATTTATAGGGCAGAGCTAGTGATGGAAGTTAATCTTGTAGGCATTTTTTTATCTGCGTAAGTAACAGCATAAAACTGGGGAGCCCGCAAACTGAAACCACCACCTTTGAGAACAGTGTATTTGCATACATTTTTCAGAATACATCTGTTAATCTGAATTTGAATTGCACATTAGTGCAGGAGAAAAAGCCAATTAGGATGCAGTGTCTGAAGATTTCTTGCCCTCCAAAAATAAATTCTGTCTCTGTCTGCTTCTTACTTATATCCTTAAAATCATTAATTAAGTTTGGGGTTAGGAAAGATTTACAATTCATGTGAATCTGCTGTGACAGTTATATTCTTTGTGTTAACACATCCATAATAAGAGAAATGCAAATTAAATACATACTGGCACACCATTTCTCTACTCCGAAATTAGCAAAGTGAGAAAACATGAAATCTTTAGTAGCAGTAGCAGGGCAAAGCAGTACAAGACTCACAGAAGAATCTGGCCATATATAACAAAGCAACATTTATCCTCACTTTAAAAAAGCCTTTTTATTTGGCTATGATTATAGATTCATAGGACAGTGCAAAAAAATGTACAGGGAGGTCTCAGGCACCCATCACCTAAACTCCCTCAATGTTAAGATTTTACATTATCAAAACCAGGATATTAATATTGTTTCAGTCCACACAGCTTGTTCAGATTTCATCAGTTACAGCTGTACCCATTTGTGTACCTGCATGTGTGTGTATCTCTGCAAATTTATCACATGTGTAGCTTTGTGCAATTACTACCACAATTAATATACTTAACTGTACCATCATCACAAGACTCCGTCCTTCTACCTCTTTACATCTTCACTCACCCTATCCCTTCTCCTGCCCAAACCCTTGGCAATGACCAACCCTTTCTTCATGACTATACTTATGTTATTCCACAAATATTATCAATATATAAATGGAACCATGTAATATGTTTTCTTTGAGACTGGTTTTTTTACTCAGAATAATTTTCTTGAGACTCATTCAAGTTGCTTGTTCATCAGTAGTTTGTTCCTTTTTATTGCTGAATAGTATTCTTTGACATAGATGTACAGTTTGTTTATACATCTATCCACTAATGCTACTTGGGTTTCTGGCTGTTACAAATAAAGCTGCAATAAATATCTGTGTACAAATTTTCTGTATGAAAATAAGTTATCATTTCCCTGGGATGTATACCTAAGAGGTTAATTGCTGAGTCGTATGGTAAATCCATTTTTAGTATTAAAAGGAACGGTCAAACTATTTTCCAGAGTGGTTTTGCCATTTTACATTCCCGTCAGCTACATATGAATGATCCAATTCTAACATCCTAACTAGAATTTGTGTTATCACCACCTTTTATTTTAGCCATTTTGATAGGCATGTAACGATATCTTACTGTGTTTTTAATTTCAATTTCCTCAATAGCTAATGATGTTAAACATTTTTTCATGTGCTTATTTGACATCCATATCTCTTCTTACCTAAAATGTCCTTTGAGCCTTTTGCCCATTTTTTAAAATTAAAAAAAAATATTTTTGAAGTAGAGTTGATTTACAATGTTGTGTTAATTACTGCTGTACAGCAATGTGATTCAATTATACATGGTATATACATTCTTTTTTTATATATATTCTTTTCTACTATCCTTTATCATAGGATATTGAATATAGTTCCCTGTGCTATACAGTAGGACCTTGTTGTTTATCCATTCTACATATAAAAGATTACATCTACTCACCCCAACCCCCTCCCCCTTGGCAACCACCAGTCTGTTCTCTATGTCCAGTGATTCTGTTTCTGTTTCATAGATAAGCTCATTTGTGTCATACTTTAGATTCCACGACATCATATGGTATTTGTCTTTCTCTTTCTGACTTACTCCACTTAATATGATAATCTCTAGTTGCATCCATGTTGCTGCAAATGGCATTATTTTGTTCTTTTTTATGGCTGAGTAGTATTCCATTTCATGTATGTACCACATCTTTTTTATCCATTCATCTGTTGATGGACATTTAGGTTGTTTCCATGTCTTGGCTATTGTAAATAGTGCTTCTTTTGACCATTTTTAACTGGATGTGTTTGTTGTTTTGAGAATTCTTTATATAGTCTAGATATAATTCCTTTTTAGATATGTGGTTTGCAGATATTTTCTCTCAGTCTGTAGCTTATCTTGTCTTCATAATAGAATCTTTCACAGAGAAAAATTTGAAAATTTTATGTTCAATTTTTCAATTTTCCTTTTAAGACTTATTCATTCTCTCAACAGAATCTTTCAGAGGACATTTGTGGGGTTTTTGCTGAGTCCAATTTATCGAATTTCCTTTTATGAATTTTCACTTTTAAGTGCTTTTGAAGTCAAGTCTAAGAACTTCTGCCTAGTCCCCGATCCCAAACATTTTATCCTATGTTTTTCTAGAAGCTTTATAGTTTTATGTTTTACATTTATGTCCCTGATATACTTTTGAGTAGATTTTTTGTGGAAGGTGTGTAGACTAAATCAAGGTTTATTTATTTGTCTGTGGATGTCCAGTTTTTCCAGCACCATTTATTCAAAAACTATACCTCCTTTATTACATTGCTTTTGTAACTTTGTCAAAAAATGTGCATAATTTGTGTAGATTTATTTCTAGTCTCCCTATTCTGTCCCATTGATTTATGTGTCTATTCTACCAGCAGTACCACACTGTCATGATTCCTATGGCTATGTAGGAAGCCAAGAAGAATGATTCTTCCCACTTTATTCTTCTAGTTCAAAATAGCTTTTAGCTATTATAGGGTCTTTCCCTTTCTGTAAAAATTTTAGAGTAAGATTGCTTATAGCTATTTAAAAAAAACTACATTTTGATATGTTGGTAACAATTATATTAAACTTACAGATAAATTTAGGAAAAACTGACATCTTTACTATATTGAGTTTTCCGAACCACAAACATGATATGTCTCCACAAGCATTTAGGTTTTCTTTGATTTCTTTCATCATGTAGATTTTTTTACATGTTTTCTTAGATTCAAACCTAAGTATTTCATTTTCTTTGGAGCGATTGTAAATGGTACTTAAAAAAATTTGTTTCCACTTATTAATATATAGAAATGCTATTGATTTTTGTTTGTTAATCTTGTATCCTGGGTAATTTTCTTGTTGTCCTTCTGTTATTAATTTCTAGCTTGATTTCACTGTGGTCAAAAACCATACTCTCTATGATTTCAATTCTTTTAAGTTTGTTAAGGTTTATTTTATGTTCAGGATGTGTTCTATCTTTGTGACTCTTCCACAGGCACTTGAAAATAATCTGTATGTTGCTGCTTTTGGGTGGAATGTACTATAAATGTCTATTAGATCCTAAAGCATTTATATGTTGGCTGTTTTAAAATCTTTGACAGATAATTCCAACATCTGATTTGCCTTGGTATTGACATTGATTGTAATTTCTCATGAAAATAGTGGTTTTTCTGGTTCTTAGCATATCTGGTGATTTCTACTGTGTCTTAGACATTTTGGTTATTATGTTAGAAGATTCTAAGGCCTATATAAATCTTCCATTTTAGCAGGGAATAGCCCTGTTTAGGTTAAGCATATGAATCTTGTCTACTCTTGTAGTCTTTAATCTTAATGACATTTTTCTCAGCTCTTACAATGATATTCTGGTCTGGTGGTTATTCTGGTGCTGTTGGGCTCCCACTCAATCTCTGCTGGTGCTATCTGTAAGGTAGAGGTCACTTCCCTGAGGCACCTGTAGGTGACCATCTAGGTGGGGCCAGAAACTGCAGGTGTGGAGGCCATAGAGACACAGGGCTTCATGCTACTGTCCTTTTGGAGGGGAGGACTGTACATTCATGCCTTGGCTGTGGAGCGGAAATTGAAATGGAATGGAATTGCCTCCTGCCACTTTGGCCAAAAAAATCGAAATGACCACTCATAGGATATTGGTTGAAAAAATATTGAACATCTGCACAGAGCAATGCTAAGTAGTTAGAAAAAAAATTAAATAAAAAAGATCGCTATGAGGACATATAGAGTAATTTCCCAGGGAAGAAAACTAAGTGAAAAAAATCAGGAAACCAAAGAATAAACATAATATCCTACATTGTGTAGAAGTATGGAATAAATATGGATAAATATTCTACATTGTGTAGAAGTATGGAATAAATAAGAGATATGGACTCTCAACCACTGTGCCACCAGGGAAGCCCCATCGTTATTTTTAATAGAAACAATTACGCCTTTGCAATATATAAGTGTTTCCCTTTTCATCAGCTATGGGCCAAAAGAAACAGGAATCAAGTGCGTTGGATATCCCACGACTATCTCAAAAGTTGAGAGTTTGTGAGTTCCAAAAGGATCTCACAGCAATGCTTTTGGCCAAGATATTTGGAGGGCATCTACAAATTTCGCCAATTGAATCTTAATAATGCATAAGTGGAGACTTCCCTGGTGGCGTAGTGGTTAAGAATCCACCTGCCAATGCAGGGGACATGGGTTCGAGCCCTGGTCTGCGAAGATCCCACATGCCTCAGAACAACTAAGCCCATACACCACAACTACTGAGCCTGCACTCTAGAGCCCGCGAGCCACAACTACTGAGCCCACGCACCACGACTACTGAAGCCTGCGTGCCTAGAGCCCGTGCTCCACAACAAGAGAAGCCACCACAATGAGAAACCCACAGACCGCAATGAAGAGCCCCCAGCTCACCACAACTAGAGAAAGCCCACACACAGCAACAAAGACCCAATGTGGCGAAAAATAAATAAATAAATTTTAAAAATAATAATAATAATGCGGGCTTCCCTGGTGGCGCAGTGGTTGAGAGTTCGCCTGCCGATGCATGGGACACGGGTTCGTGCCCCGGTCCGGGAGAATCCCGCATGCCACGGAGCGGCTGGGCACGTGAGCCATGGCTACTGAGCCTGCGCGTCCGGAGCCTGTGCTCCGCAATGGGAGAGGCCACAACAGTGAGAGGCCCACGTACCGCAAAAAAAAAAAAAAAAAAAAAAAAAGAAAAAATAATGCATTAGTGCATTCAACTAAACCAGAGGGTTAAAGATGATAAGTGCAGTGAAATAGTTATAAAACTGGCCAAACAGCACAAACTTAAAGTACTTGGCCAGTAAAATGAGTTCTTCAATCACTATGAAGTTTTAGAGGAGTTCCCCAGGTAGGGATAATCTTTTCCAAAAGGACTTTTACCACGGAAGAGGCAGTAGGCTGTTTACAAGGGAGGGATTCAGTCTGATGTGAAAATATACAGATTGTAACTAAAACATTTTTACCCGTGAGACAAAGGAAGTTATATGAAATCCATTTTCTAGACTTTGGTCCGTTAGGCAGTTTAAAATGTCTAGGAGCAGTACGAGCAGGCTTCTCTGTGTTGTACTTCAGATAAGTGGGACAAGTAAGACAGGCACTTTTTGTGGCCTTATTAATGTTTCTCCCCCAATATTGATTCATGAAGGCTATCATTTTGACAGTGGTGAAGGGTGGGAATTTTAGAGTCTCCAGTGGGACTGGGTTGTTGTTTGGTCAACCCAGAGCTTTCTTTTTTTACCAAACCAACAACTGTTAAATTTACAATCTTGTTTTCCTGAGGCCAACTGTTGGGCTTCTCTAGCCAGTTTTTCTAAGTTACCATTTGGGGGCCTTTGGAACATGACAGAGGTTTGGCTGCTAATGCTACCTTTAAGGGCAGCATTCCTTGTGGAAATATTGGCAGGGTGATTTTACTTAGCTAACAGAATCAAGTTTAGAATGCCCTGGAATCTTAATGATAGCTAAAGTTGCAGGTAAAAGTATTGCATTCAATAATTACTGAATATAGGGGCCATTTTAAATTTTCTTTCCACAGAATGTAATTCCTCAAAGCCCCATCACTGAGAATCAGAAGGACACTGGAAAGCATAATTAGAAGACTGAAGGCTCATAAAACACTTAAATTTATAATAATCTCTTTCCAATATCCTGGCTTATTGCAATAATAAATGAAACTGGGAGGATTTTGTTTCATTTAAGAGCCTTCATTTCCTGGAGTTGAAGATTAAGAATTTCGGCGGTCTTCCTTTGAGGTGATTCATCTAGAGTATGAGACAGCTGGTTTGCCAGATTAACTGACTCTAGAGTAGACCTAGTTTCCTATTCCATCCTGGTCCTTTTTACTATAAGGCAAAGGTCCCAGTTCAACTCATGAATAAACATAGAGTTAAAAACTACCTAGGTGGAATCAACATCTAAAGGAAGGCCAGAATTTTCTTTAAAATCAACCTGAAGTTGGTTGTAATTGTCATAAACATGTTCATCAGATTTTTGTGTGCAAGCCTGAATTTTGTTCCAATCAACAGGCTTTGGAAAAACCCTAGAAATCGCTTGATGAAGTCACCTAGAGATAGCTTGAGCCTGATCATATAGTAAGTTAGTGGGCTGATCTCCCAGATGTCATTCTAGAGATCTTTCAGGATTTCCCTATTAGCAGGTTTTATGCAATGCTGAGCCTGGCCTTCACCAGCAAGCATATGAACTAGCTAATATAAGTCAGAGAAACTAGTTTGGTAAGTTTGAATGACAATATTAAATTCCTTAGCAAATCTGTGAGGATCTTCAGTTATTTGGGGAAAATCTTTGACAATGACGTGCAGTTCAAATTTAGTGCAGGGAATATAAGAAATTAAGGGTTTGCTCTCTGGATCCTCCGAAGGCTTAATTTTAAAGGGACAGAGGAGCTTCCGGGAAGATGGCGGAAGAGTAAGACGCGGAGATCACCTTCCTCCCCACAGATGCACCAGAAATACATCTACACGTGGAATAACTCCTACAGAACACCTACTGAATGCTGGCAGAAGACCTCAGACCTCCCAAAAGGCAAGAAACTGCCCCACGTACCTGGGTAGGGCAAAAGAAAAAAATAAACAGAGACAAAAGGATAGGGACGGGTCCTGCACCAGCGGGAGGGAGCTGTGAAGGAGGAAAAGTATCCACACACTAGGAAGCCCCTTCGCGGGCGGAGACTGCGGGTGGCGGAGTGGGGGAGCTTCGGGGCCGCGGAGGAGAGCACAGCAACAGGGGTGCGGAGGGCAAAGCGGGGAGATTCCCGCACAGAGGTTAAGGGCCGACCGGCACTCACCAGCCGAGAGGCTTGTCTGCTCACCCGCCGGGGCGGGCGGGGCTGGGAGCTGAGGCTCGGGCTTCGGTGGGAGCGCAGGGAGAGGACTGGGGTTGGCGGCGTGAACACAGCCTGCAGGGGGTTAGTGCGTCACGGCTGGCCGGGAGGGAGTCCGGGGAAAAGTCTAGACCTGCCGAAGAGGCAAGAGACTTTTTCTTTCCTCTTTGTTTCCTGGTGCGCGAGACGGGCGCGAGCCTTGGCTAAAAGCGCGGACCCCAGAGACAGGCATGAGACACTAAGGCTGCTGCTGCTGCCACCAAGAAGCCCGTGTGCGAGCACAGGTCACTCTCCACACCCTCCTTCCGGGGAGCCTGTGCAGCCCGCCACTGCCAGGGTCCCGGGATCCAGGGACAACTTCCATGGGAGAACGCACGGCGCCCCTCAGGCTGTTGCAACGTCATGCCGGCCTCTGGCGCTGCAGGCCCGCCCCGCCCTCCGTGCCCCTCCCTCCCCCCCCCCAACCCCCGGCCTGAGTGAGCCAGAGCCCCCGAATCAGCGGCTCCTTTAACCCCGTCCTGTCTGAGCGAAGAACAGACGCCCTCCGGCGACCTACACGCAGAGGCCGGGCCAAATCCAAAGCTGAGCCCCGGGAGCTGTGAGAATAAAGAAGAGAAAGGGAAATCTCTCCCAGCAGCCTCAGAAGCCGCGGATTAAAGCTCCACAATCAACTTGATGTACCCTGCATCTGTGGAATACATGAATAGACAACGAATCATCCCAAATTAAGGAGGTGGACTTTGACAGCAAGGTTTATGATTTTTTCCCTTTTCCTTTTTTTCCGTGTGGATGAAAGGCTCTTGGTACTGCAGCCAGGAGTCAGTGCTGTGCCTCTAAGGTGGGAGAGCCAACTTCAGGACACTGGTCCACAAGAGACCTCCCAGCTCCACATAATATCAAACAGTGAAAATCTCCCAGAGATCTCCATCTCAACACCAGCACCCACCTTTACTCAATGACCAGCAAGCTACAGTGCTGCACATCCTATGCCAAACAACTAGCAAGACAGGAAAACAACCCCACCCAATAGCAGAGAGGCTGCCTAAAATCATAATAAGGCCACAGACACCCCAAAACACACCACCAGACGTGGACCTGCCCACCAGAAAGACAAGATCCAGCCTCATCCACCAGAACACAGGCACTAGTCCCCTCCACCAGGAAGCCTACACAACCCACTGAACCAACCTTAGCCACTGGGACAGACACCGAAAACAACGGGAACTACGAACCTGCAGCCTGCAAAAAGGAGACCCCAAACACAGTAAGATAAACAAAATGAGAAGACAGAAAAACACACAGATGAAGGAGCAAGATAAAAACCCACCAGACCTAACAAATGAAGAGGAAATAGGCAGTCTGCCTGAAAAAGAATTCAGAATAATGATAGTAAAGATGATCCAAAATCTTGGAAACAGAATAGACAAAATGCAAGAAACATTTAACAAGGACCTAGAAGAACTAAAGATGAAACAAACAATGATGAACAGCACAATAAATGAAATTAGAAATACTCTAGATGGGATCAATAGCAGAATAACTGAGGCAGAAGAACAGATAAGTGACCTGGAAGATAAAATAGTGGAGATAACTACTGCAGAGCAGAATAAAGAAAAAAGAATGAAAAGAACTGAGGACAGTCTCAGAGACCTCTGGGAAAACATTAAATGCACCAACATTCGAATTATAGGGGTTCCAGAAGAAGAGGAGAAAAAGAAAGGGACTGAGAAAATATTTGAAGAGATTATAGTTGAAAACTTCCCTAATATGGGAACGGAAATAGTTAATCAAGTCCAGGAAGCACAGAGAGTCCCATACAGGATCAGTCCAAGGAGAAATACGCCAAGATACATATTAATCAAACTGTCAAAAATTAAATACAAAGAAAACATATTAAAAGCAGCAAGGGAAAAACAACAAATAACACACAAGGGAATCCCCATAAGGACAACAGCTGATCTTTCAGCAGAAACTCTGCAAGCCAGAAGGGAGGGGCAGGACATATTTAAAGTGATGAAGGAGAAAAACCTGCAACAAAGATTACTCTACCCAGCAAGGATCTCATTCAGATTTGATGGAGAAATTAAAACCTTTACAGACAAGCAAAAGCTGAGAGAGTTCAGCACTACCAAACCAGCTCTACAACAACTGCTAAAGGAACTTCTCTAGGCAAGAAACACAAGAGAAGGAAAATACCTACAATAACGAACCCAAAACAATTAAGAAAATGGTAATAGGAACATACATATCGATAATTACCTTAAATGTAAATGGACTAAATGCTCCCACCAAAAGACGCAGATTGGCTGAATGGATACAAAAACAAGACCCATATATTTGCTGTCTACAAGAGACCCACTTCAGACCTAGAGACACATACAGACTGAAAGTAGGGGATGGAAAAAGATATTTCAGGCAAATAGAAACCAAAAGAAAGCTGGAGTAGCAATTCTCATATCAGACAAAATAGACTTTAAAATAAAGACTATTAGAAGAGACAAATAAGGACACTACATAATGATCAAGGGATCGATCCAAGAAGATATAACAATCATAAATATTTATGCACCCAACATAGGAGCACCTCAATACATAAGGCAAATACTAACAGGCATAAAAGGGGAAATCGACAGCAACACATTCATAGTAGGGGACTTTAACAGCCCACTTTCACCAATGGACAGATCATCCAAAATGAAAATAAATAAGGAAACACAAGCTTTAAATGATACTTTAAACAAGATGGACTTCATCGATATTTATAGGACATTCCATCCAAAAACAACAGAATACACATTTTTCTCTAGTGCTCATGGAACACTCTCCAGGACAGATCATATCTTGGGTCACAAATCAAGCCTTGGTAAATTTAAGAAAATCGAAACTGTATCAAGTATCTTTTCGGACCACAACAGTATGAGACTAGATATCAATTACAGGAAGAGATCTGTAAAAAATACAAACACATGGAGGCTAAACAATACACTACTTAATAACGAAGTATTTAATAATACTTTAATAACTGAAGAAATCAAAGAGGAAATTTAAAAATACCTAGAAACAAATGACAGTGGAGACACGATGACCCAAAATCTATGGGATGCAGCAAAAGCAATTCTGAGGGAAGTTTATATCAATACAATCCTACCTTAAGAAACAGGAAACATCTCGAATAAACAACCTAACCTTGCACCTAAAGCAATTAGAGAAAGAAGAACAAAAAAACCCCAAAGTTAGCAGAAGGAAAGAAATCATAAAAATCAGATCAGAAATAAATGAAAAAGAAATGAAGGAAATGATAGCAAAGATCAATAAAACTAAAAGCTGGTTCTTTGAGAAGATAAACAAAATTGATAAACCATTAGCCAGACTCATCAAGAAAAAAAGGGAGAAGACTCAAATCAATAGAGTTAGAAATGAAAAAGAAGTAACAACTGACACTGCAGAGATGCAAAGGATCATGAGAGATTACCACAAGCAACTCTATGCGAATAAAATGGACAACGTGGAAGAAATGGACAAATTCTTAGAAATGCACAACCTGCCAAGACTGAACCAGGAAGAAATAGAAAATATGAACAGACCAATCAGAAGCACTGAAATTGAAACTGTGATTAAAAATCTTCCAACAGGGCTTCCCTGGTGGCTCAGTGGTTGAGAGTCCGCCTGCCGATGCAGGGGACACTGGTTCGTGCCCCGGTCCGGGAGGATCCCACGTGCCGCGGAGCGGCTGGGCCTGTGAGCCAAGGCCGCTGAGCCTGCGCGTCCGGAGCCTGTGCTCTGCAACGGGAGAGGCCACGACAGTGAGAGGCCTGCATACCACAAAAAAAAAAAAAAAAAAATCTTCCAACAAACAAAAACCCAGGACCAGATGGCTTCACAGGCGAATTCTATCAAACATTTAGAGAAGAGCTAACACCTATCCTTCTTACACTCTTCCAAAATACAGCAGAGGGAGGAACACTCCCAAACTCATTCTACGAGGCCACCATCACCCTGATACCAAAACCAGACAAAGATGTCACAAAGAAAGAAAACTACAGGCCAATATCCCTGATGAACATAGATGCAAAAACTAAGTGTCCATCATCGGATGAATGGATAAAGAAGATGTGGCACATATATACAATGGAATATTGCTCAGCCATAAAAAGAAACGAAATTGAGCTATTTGTAATGAGGTGGATAGACCTAGAGTCTGTCATGCAGAGTGAAGTAAGTCAGAAAGAGAGAGACAAATACCGTATGCTAACACATATATATGGAATTTAAGAAAAAAATGTCATGAAGAACCTAGGGGAAGACAGGAATAAAGACACAGACCTACTAGAGAATGGACTTGAGGATATGGGGAGGGGGAAGGGTAAGCTGTGACAAAGCGAGAGAGAGGCATGGACATATATACACTACCAAACGTAAGGTAGATAGCTAGTGGGAAGCAGCCGCATAGCACAGGGAGATCAGCTCGGTGCTTTGTGACCGCCTGGAGGGGTGGGATAGGGAGGGTGGGAGGGAGGGAGACGCAAGAGGGAAGAGATATTGGAACATATGTATATATATAACTGATTCATTTTGTTGTAAAGCAGAAACTAACACACCATTGTAAAGCAATTATACTCCAATAAAGATGTTAAAAAAAATAAAATATATAAATAAATAAAGGGACAGATTCTGACAAGTTCAGAGGAAAAGGGAATGGGGAGAATTTCAGAGAAAGGGGAAGTTGGGTGAGAGTGTTATCATGGGGGAATTGAGGGTATAGAGGAGGTGTGGGTGGTGTAGAAGGAAGGGGGATGATGGCTTCAGAGGTGGAGTCTGGACAGGGAGAGCTGGGGGAAGAGACAGGTGGTGCTGAAGGAGGAACCAAGGGAGAAGAGCATGAGGCTTTGGGAGACATTTTATCTTTTTTTAATTGTTTGTCTCAGTTCATCTTCAAATCTTAATTTGCAGAGATACAATTTTAGACTCCCAATAATATTGGGAAGCCTCAAAATACCAATTGAAATAAGCATTTCACTCAGTTCTGGAAATTTTTAAGCTATTGTAGTCCAATTTGGTTTTAAGAAAATTGTTTGGAGATTTCAAAAATTCCCCATAATGGCCATTGATATTTTTTTTTCTTTTTTTTTTTTTGTGGTACGCGGGCCTCTCACTGTTGTGGCCTCTCCCGTTGCGGAGCACAGGCTCCGGACGCGCAGGCTCAGCGGCCATGGCTCACGGGCCCAGCCGCTCTGCGGCATGTGGGATCTTCCTGGACCGGGGCATGAACCCGTGTCCCCTGCATTGGCAGGCGGACTCTCAACCACTGCGCCACCAGGGAAGCCCCGGCCATTGATATTTTTAATTGTTGTTTGGCCAGATTGATCCATTTAGTTGCAAATGTGCACGAGGAAGGACCACTGTTTTTAAATATAAAATTGGCTGGAGTCCGGGGGGAGGGCGGAGGGCACTCTTAAAATTCTTAGGTAACTGGTATCCCATTTCTCAGATGTTTTTCTTTAGAGTGAAAGTGAGGTAGGAGGTAGATGGGCCCCAGGGCTGAGCAGCTGGGGTTTGTCAAGTGGAGTAAATCGGAGCTTTGTTTTCCCTGACACTCCAAGGACAAAATTAGTGGCAGGAGCTGAGCCCTGCTGGAGTAAAGAGATAAGACAACCACATCTATCACTCCTGAGGGCAAGGAAACCTCCCCAACTGCACATGTACAGGAAGGCTCCTTGGGGGGTCAGAAACGGAGGGAGCACCATTCCATAGTAGGTGTTTTAAAGCCTCCCATAAGCCTCCGCTGGAATCCATCTTGGCACAAAGATGTGTGCAAATATTGGATAGGGCCCTAAGATAGGTCAGATATGAGAAAAGAAATGAGATAATTGGCCAGAGGAGAACAAAGACTCAGAAGAACTGCCCCTATATAAATGATTTGACTTTCTCTTTACTGTACTTCTCATTAAGGAGGACACCCACACCATTCCTCTCCAGGTGTGTATTCCTGTTTTGTTTCTGTCTAAATAAACTCTTTCTCTGTGTGCTCTCCCACATGTTGTGCTGTGTCTCTATTAATAAACTTTGTACTTGTCTTTGCAGTTTTTGCCTCCTTGAAATATTCTTGCTTTTAAATGGGGCAAGAGCCAGGGCAACTTTGCTTCTAGCCTCTAGCCCCTGGTGGTCTAGCAGATAGGATTCCTGGTTTTCATCCAGGCTACTCAGGTTCAATTCCTGGGCAGGGAACTAAGATCTTGTTTCAAGACCAGTAACTGCTGTCTCTCTGAGATCAAAGAACAATTTTCAAGCAGCTTGAAGAGCTTACAGCTCAAACAACTTACAAGCCTAATACCAGCCAATGTTAAAAAAACAGCTTGGTCCCAGAGAAGCCAGGCTAAAAGTCTTTTCAGCCAATTTCCAGAAAATAACCCTTTCCAAAGGAATAAGTCAAAGGCTAAAAAACCAACACGATTTCAGTGAAGCAAGGGATTCTTTCCCCTGTCCCAAAAAAATGGGTCTAAGGCATTTCAGCCTGCTTCAGTTGAAACAGTCTAATCTCAAAATCAGACCAAAATGCCAAACAGGTACTTTCATATAGAACAAGGACTTACCCAGAAAGACGAAACTTAAAATAGATCCCAAATAAAGCCTACAGAGCATCAAATGCAAAGAGAGCATGAGCTCAGATCTAGAAGAAAGACATACCTTCAAACTCCAGGGTCACTGAGAAAGCAGTGAGTGATAATGGGGTCAGTTGTGTGTACCACACCTGTTTGCTCACAAGCCCAGAGCCTTTAAGGATCTTCTCTGGTCCCTGCATGGACCGCCAAGGTGTTGACCAAATAAACAGATAAATAGCCAAATATTTCTCTAGGGAATATGAGCTTTTTCAGGATCAGCAGAGAATTGCAGTTCAGGGTCTGCAACCATGCAAAACAACATGCAAGTGCCCGCATGGCAAGGGAAGGAGCACACTTTTATAGAAGAAAAAGGAAGTTGGGAGGGCTATAGTAAGCAAAGAATCCATGGCTTTTCATTGGCTGAATCCTTGTGAGGAAAGAAAAGGAGTTTTTCTTCTTCCTGTTGGGATCTGCTAACATTGCAAGGTGTGAGAGCTCTCCATTCTGGTCTCCCAAATTTTAATTTAATTTAATTTGGGTTTCTGGGTTTTTTTTAATAAATAAATTTATTTATTTATTTTTGGCTGTGTTGGGTATTTGTTGCTGCGCACGGGCTTTTCTCTAGTCGCAGTGAGCAGGGGCTACTCTTCGTTGCAGTGCGCGGGCTTCTCATTGCAGTGGCTTCTCTTGTTGTGGAACACGGGCTCTAGGCACGCGGGCTTCTGTAGTTGTGGCTTGCGGGCTCTAGAGTGCAGGCTCAGTAGTTGTGGCGCTTGGGCTTAGTTGCTCAGTGGCATGTGGGATCTTCCTGGACCAGGGCTCGAACCCATGTCCCCTGCATTGGCAGGCAGATTCTCAACGACTGCGTCACCAGGGAAGCCCTGGGTTTCTGTTTATTAATTTTTTTACAACAGTGATGGGAAGGCTGACACAATTCTTTAAAAGAAAAATATTTTGTGCATTTCTGTTAACCTAATGTATCTAGTATATCTACAGCTTAAAAATGAGCCTTGTAGACCCAGCCCTTGATCCTTTCTCTTTAGCTGATCCCACCCAAAGGGCAGACTGTGGCCATGAATCTGGGGATCATCTATGTATCTCTGTGGACAGTTGGTGGGCTGGTGAGTTTAAGGTAACAATCAAAACTCAAATTGATGACCTTTCCTCAACGAATCAATTCAATCTAGAATCCCAATTATAGAAACAAAAATAGAAATGAGAACTACTGCTTTCACAAAAAAAAAAGGAAAAATCTCTTTGACCCAAATATTGTGAATGTTTTGACATGAGGTTTTAGACACTATTTTAAAAATTAGTAGTTAATTTATCCAATTATGAAAATATCAATTAGAGAAAACTAGTAACCTCAAAACTTGCTTTAAATACATGGGACAAAAGTAGGAATTTGTAATACATTAATAACTTTTTGTTTATACAGACCTTAATTATTATCTCTCTGCAATACCCTTCCTTGCTATGGTTGATTCTGGCATAATGGGAATATCATCAGACAATGTCACCTTTCTGCCACCATCCAAGGATCAGATGAATTTTTGTTATAATGTTTCTAGCTGTTATTCATCCTTTCCAGATACAATGAAAAAATGGAATAAATTTTACCAGGTTTTGGCGGGGTTTTTTTTAGGGTTTTAAGTAATACTCTTCGAGAGTAGTCAAGTAAATTTTGAATAATATTTAATGTAAGATTTTTTATGCATCGAACAGTATGTTCCTAAGGAATAAAGTTCTAGTATCTAAATCTTTATTAGGATGACAACAATATTCATATGAGTAGATTACTGCATGACATCATATCTCATTAGCACCCACATTAATATGAAGACTGCCCTATCCATTCTTTTCACACCAAATAAATTATATTCAAAACCTGTAGAAATTATGTCTTCATAGTGCATGTTCATCACATTTTCAGGTCAAGTGAGCAGTAAACTCTATAAAATACTACTAGGGAATAGATTGCGGTGAATTTGATCAGCTTATTTCAACTCACTTTATAAACCATCACCTGCGCTGACTAAAATGATAATCTGACAATCAGAATCAAATGTTGATGTCCAAAGTGAAGTGTCACGGGTGAGAGAGTAAATGACCAAAGATCAGGTTTCCCTTTAGAGAACTTGTTCATTATGCTGCATATGATTAGGTGAAAATACTCTTATACCTCCTCCCATTTCTGACTTTTAAAACTTTGTGGAAAGTTCATTGCACGGCAAGAGAAAAACAAATAAATGAAATACTACATTATAAAATTCTGAGCATTTCAAAACCATATGGTTTATTTCTTTCAAATGGATTCAGTAATACTAGTAATTATTATAGCTAATATTAAGCTCTTTGGGGAGAATTAAGCATTAAGTTTTTTATACTTTAACTCTTAAATGTTCTCCCCTCATTTAGAATATTGAAAAATTATATTTATAAATAGAATTGATTTTCAGAAAGAGAGATTGTTATAATTGTGTAAATATTAATAACATTTTCCTTCTTGGATAGCAGATAAAGTCGTATTCTAGAAACTTTGATGACCTCTTGAAGTACTTATGGGTTGCACATGTCTCATCCCTGAAGGTTGTTCATGAAAAATTTCACAGTAGGTAAGAATGGATCTAAAGTTATTTTTTTAATCTTACACTATCTTTCTATCTTACACTATCTTTTTCACTGAAATGTTTTTCAATTTACCTATATGTCAACCATCGGGAAGTATTATGATAAAGATAAAACTGATAAGAAAAAATTTTACTGGATAAAACTTGAAAGTATTTTATAAGTAGGTATATTTCCAGACCAGGTGATACAGATAATACAGATATAACATTATTCATTACAAATTAAAAATGAAAATTTCTTTGTCAATAAGAAGAGAAAATGGAACGTAAATTGAAAACAGTATGGAGAGTCCTCAAAATATTAAAAATAGAACTACCATATGATCCAGCAATTTCACTGCTGGGTATTTTCTGAAAAAAAAAAATGAAAACACTAATTTGAAAAAAATATATGCACCCCTCATGTTCATTGCAGCATTATTTACACTAGCCAAGACATGGAAACAAGTGTCCACCGACAGATGAATGGATAAAGAAAATGTGGTATATATACACGGTGGGATATTATTCAGCCATAAAGATGAAGGAAATTTTGCCATTTGCAATAACATGGATGGACTTTGAGGGCATTACTCTAAGTGAAATAAGTCAGACAGAGAAAGACAAATACTGTGTGACCTCACTTATATGTAGAATTGTTAAAACAAAACAAAACAAAAACAAAACCCGCAAAAAACAAAAACCAAGCTCATAGACACAAAGAACAGATTGGTGGTTGCCAGAGGTGGGAGGTAGGTGAAATGCGGGAAAGGGGTCAAAATGTACAAATTCTAGTTATAAAATAAATGTCATGAAGACATAATGTACAGCATGGTGACTATAGTTAATGGTATTGTATTGCATATATGAAAGTTTCTAGGAGAGTAGATATTAAAAGTTCTCATCACAAGAAAAAATTTGTAACTGTGTAGGGTGACTAATGTTAACTAGACTTGTGGTGATCATCTTGCAATATACACAAATATCAAATCATTATGTTGTACAACTAAAAAAAAGAGAAAAATTGTCTGTCTAGTATATATCATTAGGAAAAAATATCAAACTACCTGAAAATCAGGAAAAATTCTCTATAGGTTATTTCATTTTTCAGTGGTTACCTGAAATGAAAATCATGTGTTCTTAAAGAGATATCCAAATCCAGCAGAAATTGAAATTGCTAATCCTCTTTGATTTATATCTTTACATTTTGAAACAATGAGAGTTGGTCACATTCCAGAGTTTATGCAAGTAGAGCATGTTTTATGAAAAAGGCAAAACATTTGACTAAAAGTACATATTTTCTGGGATGATAATTTCTAGATTTAAATTCTAAGAACATCTCTTCAAAGTTTCAAATCTAGGGGCTAAATCAATACCATGTTTTTACAGTCTGTAATCTAAAAAGTAGAATAATGTAGTTTTGAAGAAATTAGCTGTTTTGTAAGTTCAGTTGGCAAAGTTCTGAGTAGACTAATTCTAAAGGCATACTCCCCCTCACTTGTCTGTTAGGTTACAACATTACTCTAAACAAGAAGCAGAGTTTGAAAGCAGCAGGGCTTTGTTTGTGGATTATTTAGCTCCACCCCTCTTCCCTTCAGCTTTGATTAGAACATATGGACTCCAGAGGGGCCTGCCAACACAAATGCTTGTTAGTGGGAATAAAGCCCCCTTCATCAGTGACTTTACAGGCTTTCAGAACACAGTCCTGCTTGGTGTAAATTTTCTCCACAAAGTGTATAAGTATATAGGGAAGTGACACAAAGACTTTATTTTTTTGTAAATTCTATATGTTGTGTCGATTTCATAGGTAATGAAATATCATTAGAATCATAATTATGAATCACTACAACAGATTGTCTAAAGAAAGAAATGTTGACTTCCTGTACGTATCTGTTTCAAAGTTTTCACAATAACCTTTGTAGGCTTTTTTTTTTTTTTTTAATTTATTCTTGGCTGTGTTGGGTCTTCGTTGCTGCTTGCAGGCTTTCTCTAGTTGTGGCGAGAAGGGGCTACTCTTCGTTGTGGTGCACAGGCTTCTCAGTGCGTTGGCTTCTCTTGTTGTGTAGCACGGGCTCTAGGCGCATGGGCTTCAGTAGTTACAGCACGCAGGCTCAGTAGTTGCAGCGCACGGGCTGTAGGGCATGCGGACTTCAGTAGTTGTGGCACGTGGGCTCAGTAGTTGCGGTGCACAGACTTAGTTGCTCCATGGCATGTGGGATCTTCCTGGACCAGGGATCGAACCTGGGTCCCCTGCATTGGCAGGCAGATTCTTAACCACTGAACCACCAGGGAAGTCCTCTTTGTGGGCTTATGATGGGTTTCATTTAATGGGACATATTATAGGCCCTCCCTTACTTGGCATGTCCTCTCTTCTGGAGTCTTCGCACAAAAACAGCAGATCAGTACCACCACATTTTAGTTTGACAAGGAGATAAGAGAAACCTCTATTTAATTCTTGGATAAGTTTTGCTATTTTATTTTATTTTACTTTGTTTTAAAATGAAAAATATAATAATGATACTTGCCATGACTAACAGAACCATGAAATAATTTTATGTGACCTTTCTTCAGCCAGTTCTACAGATTATAGACATAAAGGAAAAAATCTGATCCCCTAAATTTCTGGTTTTGGAGGAGGTATATTTCTCTAAAATTTCCAAATCCTAGGCTTACTAATAGTGGAAAACAGAAGAAATCACATAATGGTAAATTTGAAAATTACTGTATCATTCAATTTCCCAGATACTATTTACCATTTACCCTTGTTCTATTGAGGAAAAAAATATATATATTTTTTAATATATTTTTATATATATATCTAATTTCTATTCCCTAAAGCCAAATTCAGAAATAAGATATGAGTCAAAATAAAAATGGATGCATTGTAAATTTAAAATTGTGTATGCCTTACTTAGGGTAACACGATATTTGAATAAATAAACTTTGAATTATAATGGCAAAACTCAATAGGATTCTATTTCTCCCTCGCATAATGATTCAGGATGTTTACTCAGTTGAAAGGAGGCTTTCTTCCATGGTAATTCAGGGATTTAGGATCCTTCAATCTGTGGCTTCGTCAATCTTTACAGCTTCACCATTGTATGCTCAGTACAAAAATCAAAAGAATTAGAGAGCTTAAAGAGAGACCCCCTTTTAAAGGGCTAGGACTAGAAGAGATAAGCATAACTTTATCTCACATAACTTTGGCAAAAATACAGCCCCACTGGATGGAGGATGGGAGGGACTTGGGAAGGTTCATTCTTGTCTGAGCCCCACTGATAGGGGAATCACAAAATCTGTTGAATTGCCAGTCATCTTTGCCACATTGTCAGATACAGAAAGTAAAATCTAGGCCAAGATGATTTAACAAACTTGAACTTCCCAGTATGTAAAGAATGAGGGATGAGATGAATGGTTAGAGTTTATTTCATTTAAAAATTATAAAATTTCTAAATTTTTGTAAGCTCTACTTTTACTAAAATTAGCTTTGGATTTAGTAAGGAGTTTTGAATTCACTGTAGGCTACAATAAAAAAGAAAAAGATGCAGAAAAGAAACAGTAAATTGGAACATAGTTAAACGAGTTACCTAGCTTCCTCACTTCCTCTGGTAATTGCATGCTGCCACTGATGCTCAGAATTCAGAAACCGTGCTGAAAACCTTGGCAGATATTTTTAGTTAATTCAAGTATAGACAAAATAATAATAAATAGAATATCATTAATCAAAATATTTTTACAGTTGAACATGTCTGGTTCATAGTTAACATATATTAAACTTTTTAACGTAACATTCAACTACATTTTTGATATAAAAAAATTTAAGATTTTTCTTTACACTAGCAACTGCACTAAATTTTCTTGTATTTTAGCCTTTATGCCATGATATTTTTGTGACTTCAAGTCTCCATTAATTTGGCATTTAAAAAAATTATTTATTTATCTTAACCAAACTTGGGAAAAGTCATGCAAGGGAAAGTATAGTCTACAGATTATACCACTTGCTTGTGTGGCTGCCCTGCCTCACTCTTTTTTTTTTTCCTGCCTCACTCTTAGTGTGGAAAAATATGGGGAAAAGAGTGATTCCTGACTCCTGAGACTTTGATGTGTAAGTTCTAACCAATCCCAGTCAAGGACCTCCTGTAGAAGAATTAGGGGTAGAGCAAGAGTCCAGGGATGTTAATGGAAATAACTGCTCATAAAATAAAGTAATGGGAAATAAATATGATTTTCCCAACAGAGAACTAGTAGAAGAAAAAAGGGCAGTAGCTCAAGCTCAAGTCTTCTGTATCCTCTTTCTTGTTTATTAACTGATCAATCCATTCTGACATATTTGGTCCACCCAAAATTCACAACCGTTACTACTTTTTTTCTATTTCCTAATAACATTTCATTTTATGACTATTATTTTCCTTATTTTTAAAATATATTCAACATGTCTGTTACTTAAAATTCAAACACTACAGAAAGTTATTAAATGCAAATAAAACTTACCTTCTCCATCATCATCACTTAACCTCCATACCATGATTTCTTGCCTGATATATATACTTACATATATTTAAGTTTTGGGCCCACTTCTACAAAAATAATTATATGAACTAGTGAATATAAATAAATGAATAAATTATTTGATAAAAACTCTGTATTTGCATAAAAGAGATTATATGAATGGAACTGTTCTATGCTATATATTTTTAACTAATCATGTATATTTTAGATGTACAAATATTAACAGACATCATTCTCTTTAAATAATACATAACTTTCCACTGAATGGATTTATATTCTTTCCAGTTTTAAGCAATGCAAAGTGACATTTGATGTCTACTTTCATTAATTTAATTTGTTGGAATGGTGACAGATTAAATTGCTGGGAATGAATGTATGATCAGGTATTGCCAAATGGCAGTGAAAGAGTGTGGTATAGATTATGTTCTTATCAAAATAAAGACACACACACACAAAAAACCCACACAAACTGTTTATTAAGATTCATAATTCTGCATAGACACCAAAAATGAGTATTAGCAAACTTTAAAATTTGCAGTAGTCTAATATGCAAAAAATATCACTTCACTTTTTTATGGGTCTTATTCTTTTAATCACTGCTGTATCCACTATTCTCTTCAGTTACTTATGTATCTTATAAATTTGAATATGAAGGCATAACATAATTTTAAAGAGCAAAACATGTTTTATTTTAAAATGTATATGAAAACATGCTAATTTTATACTAATTGAAATTAATTTTGTTAAATTGAATTTTGTTTTAAATAATTTCATCTTTTGGATTCAAAGTTAAAATTTTACCTACAACTTTTAAATGTCTTTAAATTTTCTAGGAAAACTGTCTCTCGTTATATGGGAAAATTTAATGAAGTTACAAGAAAACTGTTTCTAGAGATTTTGGAATTCATTCTTCATTGTTTTAACTAAATACTCCTGGAAATGTATAGTAAAATAAAAATCCACAATGATAAATTTTCAAGGAACAGTGTTCTCCAATAATAACTAAAATGTTAACTGTCCAGTATAGATTCAGTTGAATAACTGGCAAATGCTGGTAAGTTAATAAAGGTAATAAAACGCTGATTGGACTTTTGGGATATTATTCTACTTAAATTAATTTCATGAAATTTAGAGGAACAGATTTTCATGGACAGTAGTCAAGAGGCAGAATATTTTAAATGAAAATCTGAATGGTGAATTTGAATTTCTAAAATGCTTAAAAATGAACTACTGGTTTAGAATGTATTACCTGATTTAGCAATGTTCTCTCTGAAAAAATTTAAAAATTATGTTCAGAAATTTTTAGTTCATATTTTATGGGATACTTCATTTTTATGGGATACTTCAGGGTCACAGAGGGCAACGTTTCTCTCCTTTAAGAAGAGATAGAGCTTCCCTGGTGGTGCAGTGGTTGAGAGTCCGCCTGCCAATGCAGGGGACACAGGTTCGTGCCCCGGTCCGGGAAGATCCTACATGCTGCGGAGCGGCTAGGCCCGTGAGCTATGTCCGCTGGGCCTGCGTGTCCGGAGCCTGTGCTCCGCAACGGGAGAGGCCACAACAGTGAGAGGCCCACGTACCGCAAAAAAAAAAAAAAAAAAAAAAAAGAATGAGGAAGAAGGTGGTCTTTTTCCCCTCCCCGCTTTTCCTTTGATTATAGAAGTGTAGCCCACTAAGTTCTCAGGGCACAGCACCCTTTTGCTAGCCTGCCTGAAAGCCTCAGAAGTGTCCTATTCTAATAAATCACTTCTTATTTATCACTTTGCCTCTCACCGAATTCTTTCTTCGCTGAGCCATAAAGAACTGGAGCTCCTTGGAGCCCCCTGAAACTGACCTACTTTGTTCCTTTACTCTGTCCCTATCACTGGGAAAACCTTTATATGAAAGCTTCATGGGGCTCTACAAGTCACCACCTCCTAGCCAGTGGATACTGTCCTACGAGAGCAACCTTGAGAAATTTGATCCTTAAGCATTCATTATCAATTGTGGACCAAAGGAGGGGAAACTTACCTAATTGCTGTACACTTGTTGTCAGTGAAAACACCCACAAAAAAACCCTAACAAACTAATTATATATTCTATTTGCCAGGTCAGTTTTATGAGTTTTAAAACTTTAATTGAATGTCAGTACTTCATTTTAAAATGTTCTGGACTTTGGTTATAAATCAGCAAGACATTGCTCTAAATTTCATGAAATCGGGTTACATAGGATAACAACAGAAGAGCCATACAAGTTTATTGTCTGTTTATTAATTTCTTAGTGATTTGTGATAGCTTAATACAATTTTCTTTAGATCCTAAACATTTTAAGCGTTAATGAATTCAAAAATCAAGAATTATTAATTGAGCAAAATAATCATTGCATTAAGTTGAATTTAAAGTTAGGAATGCATGGACAAAATCCTAACAAATGAGCATAAGTCAAAAACACCAAAAACAAGAAAACTATATGATTATGATTGTGTTAAATTTTGAAATTACTGTTGTTCAATTTGTTAGAATTGTTCATTTTAATTCATTAATCATTTCCAGAAACGTTGGATTAAAGATTGCAAGGATTGCTTCAGAAATCTCTTGAGCTAGCTTCTTTGCAACCTGTGTCTTCATTAAAATTTTCCATATAGTCAAAGATAGTGAATCTGGGAAAAATATAAAATAATTACATGTAAATTTAAATGTATATGCATTTGCTAAAATGTTTATTTTTTTTTAAATTCTATGTATTTTGGATACAAATATATATGTACATTACATGATAATTATACAGATAAAGTTTTTTAATTTAAAATTAATTGACCAGATCTTCATACAAAAATCAGTAAGAAATATAAGCAATTAACCAGAAAACTGGGAAAAGCACACAAACACAGTCAAAGAATTGTAAATTCATATGAGTGAAGTAGCACTTTCTACATTACACACAAATTATAGAAATTGCTATATGATAGTAGGTTGGAGAAAATGAGAACCTTAATTCATAGTTTTATAACAAAAATGTAAACTCCTGAAAATTTTTTTGAATACCATTTGGCAATATATGACCCATCAACTTGAATACAGTTCCTTTCTACACATTTATTGGTAAAATAATAAATTATGGCAAGAAATGTATACATAAAATGCCATTGTTACATTATTGCTACCAGCTTATAATGGAAAATAATGTCCACAGTTATGGTATATTCATTAAATGAAACACTACATATCATTTAAACAGAGTGGGTTGGATCAATATGTCCTGATACAGAAAAAGCTCCATGAAGATTTTTTAGTAAAAAGTATAGTGCAGAGCAGTGAGTATAATTTCACTTGTACAGACAACATAGGTTTTATTTATTCATTTATTTGCACTGTTTTAAGTATTTTTTAAAATTCAATAAATTTGCACCAAGGACTGATTTTTTAAAATTAGGTGGAAGAGCAAGAGATACAAGTGAAGAAAGATGGTAAAGAAGACTTTGTTTTCATTTGATGTGTCACTTAGACTTTTTAAGTTTTAATATATTACATATACTTAAAAATAAATCAGTAAAATGTACAGCAATTAAAGTGCATTTTAACTAAAGAGAAAATAAGTTAGAGTTTTAAAAACAGTTTTTGAAAAGAAGAAATATTTTAGGTTAGATCTGTTACTGTATAAGAGGTAACAGTTTGGCAGTATCCAGAATACTTGGTCCCAGGTATACTTCTTTTTTTTCCTAGGCTCTTTGGGGATAGGAGGATAATGCTTAATTTCCATTAAGAGCTATTTTCATGAACATCCTTTGCTCCTTTCCATGGAGATAAAGCATGTTACCTGATTAATGGGTGTGAGCCTTCAGTTCATGCTTTTCGATTGGCTAGAGCTAATCTACTAAAGTCCTAAGATCCAGGAATAGCTCTTTTTCTCTTTTTCCTATCTAGACTAGTGAGGAAGTGATACTAGGATACTGACCTATTCTGCAAACTTTCCTTTGGGTGCCCTTTCCCAGGTCTAGATTAAGGGTATGTAGTAGGAAGAACATTGTTGCTGCATGCCTAAATCATATTCTTCAATTGTTTTACAGCATTAAAGCTGAGGTTCCATTCACTCATTCCTTTGCTTGTCTCAACCAGTTTTGATTTTGCATAGGGGCAAAAAAAATGTGATCTATTGATACTGCACAATTACCAGTACTCATTCCTTGAGGGATTTAACTCTTATATATAACACTAGTCATTACTTATATTGGAGGCTGCAAAAGCTAATGTCCACAGAGACTAGGAAGGTAACATAAATGTTTGAGATTAGATAAATATAGAAAATTAGTAGTGAGAGTTGTGCACTGTGCAGCTGTGCACCCAAGGATTGCTGTGTCCATGGGACGCTGTTCACTGGGGCCAGATGTTTGCAGACCTGGCCATGTGAAAACCCATGGAGGGAATTCAGGGATCCTGGAATTTCACCTTAAGATAAATCTGGGGTGGAAATAAAGAGGGAGAATAATAAAGAGAAAATAATAAAGAAAATTAGTAGTGATGGTAGCTATAAAAACTATTTCAAGGAGAGGCAGTTCCTACTCAACTTCAGGAACTTGGTGACATGCAGAAATATGGGCCCACCATACCCTGCATTATAATGTTTTTAGGAGAGTCTCAGAAATTTAGATTCTTTTCATGAAATTTATCATTATTATATTTTCACAAATAATTTGATATTTTAAATATTTATATTTGTAGACCAAACGAAAATGCCTTGATCCATTATTGGGCCAGTGGTTTGCAAACTCTAATAATCGCCAAAATACTCTTCAATCCTAGATGTTTCCTTATTTATTTTCTCCCTGGATTATCTATCTATTGATATGTTGAAGTCCCCTAGTATTATTTTTTTGCTATTTATTTCTCCCTTCAGATCTGTTAATACGTGCTTTATATATTTAGGTCCTCCTATGTTGGGTGCATAAATATTTACAAATGTTGTATCCTCCTGTGGAATTGAACCTTTATTATTATATACTGATCCTCTTTGTCTCTTCTTACAATGTTTTTCTTAAAGTCTATTTTTTCTGATATAAGTATAGCTACCTGAGCTTTCTTTTGGTTTCCATTTGCATGGGATATCTTTTTCCAACCCTTCACTTTCAGTCTGAGTTTCCTTAAAGCTGAGGTGAGTCTCTTGTAGGCAGCATGCAGTTGGGTCTTACCTTTTATCCACTCAGCCATTCTATGTCTTTTGATTGGAGAATTTAGTCCATTGACAGTTAAAGTAATTATTGATAGGTATGGACTTATTGCCATTTTGTTCGTTGTTTCTGGTTGTTTTATAATTCCTTTGTGCTTTTCTTCTTTTCTTGCTCTCTTTCTATGTGACTGATGACTTTCTGTAGGATATGCTTAGATTCCGTTCTCTTTACCTTTTTTTGTATCTACTATAGAGTTTTGCTTTGTGGTTACCATGAGACTTAACATAAAATATGTTATATTTATAACAGTCTACTTTAAGCCTACAACTTAAGTTTGAAGACATTCTAAAGTTCTGCATTTTTACTCTCACGCCCCATCCCCCAAGTTTTATGTTCTCAGTGTCACAATTGACATCTCTTGTCTTATGTACCCATTAACAAGTAATTGTAGTTATAGTTATTTTTACTCTTTAGTCTTTTAATTTTCATACTAGATTCATAAATGATTAACCCACCACCATTACAACATTAGATTATTCTGAATTTAACTGTATTTTACCTTTATCAATAAAATCAATTTTATATGTTTTCCTGCTACTAATTAGCACCCTTTTGTTTCAGCTTTAAAAAGTCCCTTTAACATTTCTTATAAGGCTGCTTCATGGTGATGAACTCCAGCTTTTGCTTTTCTTCAAAAAGCTACCTTCAATTCTGACAAACAGCTTTGCCAGGTAGAGCACTCTTGTTTGGCAGGGTTTTCTTTCAAGTGCTTTGAATATATTGTGCCACTCCCTCTGGCCTGCAAAGCTCCTGCTGAAAAACCTGCTGACAGTCTTATGGATGTTCCCTTCTACATAATAAGTTGTTTTTCTTCTGTTATTTTTAAGAGTCTCTCCTTGTCTTTAACTTTTGAATAATTTAATTATAATGTGTCTTGGTGTGGGTCTCCTTAGGTTCATTTTATTTGGAACTTAAGCTATCTTTACTCTGTTTAATTTTTTTTTTTTTTTTTTTTTTTTTTTTTTGGTCACACTGGGATCTTAGTTCTCCGACCAGGCGTCGAATCCATGCCCCCAGCAGTTCAGTGGAAGCACAGAGTCCTAACCACTGGACCACCAGGGAATTCCGTGCTTCTTTAGTTGGATGAATTTCACGGCCTTGTCTTTGAGTTCGTTGATCCTTTCTTCCACTTCAACAGTCTGTGGCTGAGCCCCTCTATTGAATTTTTTAGTTCAGCTATTGTATTCTTCAGCTCTGCGATTTCTATCTGGTATCTTCTCTGCGTCAAATTTTTTTACTTTTACTTTTTTACTTTACAATGTTCATCATTGTTCTCCTGACCCCAGTGAGCATTTCATGACCCATATTTTGAACTCTTTATCAGGTAATCACTTATCTCTGTTTCATTAGGGTTTTCTTCTGAGGTGTTATCTTGTTCTTTCATTTGGAACATACTCCTTTTTTCTTCACATTTCTTGACTTTCTGTTTTGATTTCTATGCATTGTATAAAACAGCCATCCCTCCCTGTCTTGAAGGAGTGGCCTTGTATAGGACATGAAATTTATCATTTAACCCTGACCCAGTTCTTGGTTGTTTCTCAATCTTTGTGATTGTCTAAGCAGTTTTTTTTTTGTGTGCTTAGTGTCTTCCAGTAATTGAGGGTGTGCCAAGACCTGTCAGTGTCCCAGAGGGGAGGATCTCAGGTAGCACCTAGATGTAGGCTTATTGTAAGCTGGATCCTCAGGCAATAGCTTTTGTTTGTTACAGTCCTGTGGAACCCATGAACTTAAACTCTGCTGGAGACTGCAGCCAGGCACTCAAGGGGTATCCCCTAGCATGGCAGCTGTAAAAAAAGTGGGGCACCAAATGTGTGCACAATTTCCTTTCCAGGATATATCAGCAATCTGGAGAGAGACAGAGGAAGAGTGTGAATATGGCACCAATGGGATTCCAGTCTCTGGAGAATATTGTAGCCAGCCCCTTGATGTGCATTAAATTACAAGACTGCCGTTCAGTCTGCAGCTATGAAGATAAGCAAATAGGCCTCTTTCATGGAAAGACTGGGCCCATTTCAGTCTGCTGCCTCTGCTTTGGGCTCTGAGGGGCTTGCCACAGTGAGTTTGCACAAGCCCTTTGAGAAGTATCTCTCGTTTACTTTAGCCTCCTGGGTCTCATGGATGCCATCCCTGTTGCCTTTCAAAGCTAGATGTTTTGGCGGCCCGTCTCTCAGGTGGAGGTCTTAAAAGCTGAGATGGCAGATCCAAACCCTTCACTACTCAGGGAGAATCTGGGAGTTGTAAGATCCCTCCGAGGCATGTGTCACTGTGCCGGGGTGGGGGTGGGGGGGTTTATAGCACAGATCCTCCTTCCTGTTTCAATGTGGGATTTTTTTTCTCATTCGCCTGATGTGTAGGAGTCACTCAGCTAGTTTCTGGATTCTTTCCAGAAGGAATTGTTTTGTATGTAGCCCTAGATTAGGTGTGTCTATTGAAAGAGGTAAGCTCAGGAGCCTCCTATGTTGCTATCTGAATCGAAGCTTTTGAGATGCCCAAGCTCGTTTTCTCCCACTTCTTCACGCATCACACTTCAGCAAACAGTTGTCCGCATTCAAAGAAAGGAGGATGAGGCAATGACCTTCTTGGTCAGGATGGGGGCAGTGAAGGGGTCAGCTGGCCTCAGCCTTGAAACGTAAAGTTTAATAAGTTTTAAAGCACTTTGAATTTCATTACCTTGAATCTAGCTTCTGACAGTTTTGAACCTTCACTCAGTCTTCATTGTTTATTTTCAATATCACCCATGAAAAAAACAAAAAACCTATGCAAGCTTTCTTTTCTTACTACTTATTTATTACCTAATATTATTTCTCAGCTTTAATATGAGTTCTCTAGTGTTAGAATATATGTAGTCAAGGATTAAAAGCTGTTGCCACTGAAGATGGAGAGGTTGTTGAGAATTTTACATAACTAGAAATAAAAAAACTCCTCCATGCCAATTCTTATCATCAGTGAAAATGTTAAAGAGCTAACTTGAGGCCTGAAAAGTTTGATTTTACTTATTTATTCAAATGAATTTAACTCAGGTTCCTTGTGAAGAACATCATAAAATACTTCTGGAGACTAAAAAGTGTTAAATGATACTTTGAAAGTATTTTTGTGAATGTAAATATGTATTTCTATTGAATTAATTTAAAATGTTCATTTTTAAATGGCACTATTTGTTTTTTAATTATGCTTTGCTTTTAATATATGTTTTCCCTATCCTCTGCTTATTTGGAAATTCCAAGGCCTTTGGCACTGTTCCTGAAGTCTGAGTGTCAGTGGGAATGTGGAGAGTGGTTGGCCATGAGAATAATGGATAGATAATAGTAAATGCCTTATTATGTGATATCTAAACAATTATGCTATCAAAGTTTTTTTTTAAATCAGTAGTTTTCAATATTTAATCACCAATTTTTTTCTTGTGAGAGTAACTCAAAACCACATATTAAATCCAAAGCTAAATTTAAATAAAATTGAATCTTTTAATAAAATATTGTAGTATGGGCCTTCCAAGCTTTCAAGGACTTTCAACTCTTGACTCATTTCTTTACCCTTTACATGTTAAGAGGTAAGAGCCAGCTTATACCATCCAGGCCTAGAATGCAATTATACTATGTAATAATTTGGCAAAGATGGCTAGGCGACTCCTAAAATTCATGCATCTCCTTTCATGGTGTAGATTTGTCACACAACAGTGGTTCCTGGGCAACAATTTAATTCCTTAGCCCCCTTTGTGTCCAGATATGGGACAATGTGACTATTTCATAGCAATAGAGTATGAGATGTAGTGAGAGAAATATCCAGGCTTTCTCCAACACTATAGTGTCTTTCTGCTGGTGAAATGTGAATAATGTAGAGGCCAGGGGCTGGAAGAACCACAGATGTAAGGATGTTCAGTCTGCTACTCATTGTGTGAAGGAAAGCTGCCACGGACTGAGAACACTGCCCTGGAACCATTACTGGAGCAAGAAAAGACTTCAGTTGTATGAAGCCCCTAAGACATTTGGGTTTTTTACTCTACTTAATGCAAATAAGAGTTCAGAAACTTATAGTTTAATGTTTTCTTTGCTTTTATGTCTTTTAAATCTTTCAGATTCACTTTGTTGTTTTTAAAATACTAATATTTTAATTATGTTTTAAGTTTGGTTCACTGCATAAGAGCATGTCTGGAAAATTAGGATGATGTAGTGAGTCAAACTTGCAATTAAAGATTTCTTCCGGTTTTCACTCTGCTAGGAAACCCTACAATTGAGGGGCTGAAGCAGAATACTTCTGCCATGACTAGTAAAGCTGGATGGAGGGAACTCACATAAGTCAGTTTGCTAGTTTTCTCATTAATCACGGCAGGTTTTCTTTTTTTTTTTTTCTAAATCTGAGAGTGATATTAAGGATTTTCTTTAAAAAAAAAAGTACTATAACAACAACAACAAAAAAGAATATATCTGTGTTTGTAGATGAATAAAGTACACGAAGTAGTCTGGTAGCTTCATGGGTAAATAAGGACCTGTATGGTCAGGCCCCATAAGATGGCTGCTCTCTTGCTGTCTGTATATGCCTTACTCCACCCGGCACTGCCTCACCCTTAATTTATGTGCATGATTGCCTCCCCCTCCTAAGCTGAAACTTTAATCAGTAGCTACCTTCGTGATCAGCTCAACCCTCAGCTAATGATTGTTCTAGTCCTCGGACCAAACGGCTCCAGTATGTTGGGTACTCAACAGGAAACAGTGGCCCATGCGAGTTTCTAACCCAAAGAGCTGAGGGGAGGCATATTCCAACAATCCCCCTGGAAACCAAGGAGCCCTCCTGATGTCACGTCCCTTATAACTGATAGCCTCCTCCTCCCCTGTGTAGCGAAGGTTGTTACTGTGTCCTGCCGGCTATTGGCTGTACCACCGTGGGGTGTCGCTCCAGGCCCTTTGCCTCTGACTTTGTAAGATTTCCTGTCTGGTAAATGGCTGAAGTCTCTGTAGCTGACATGGCAGGACTGTTGCAAGGATTGCAGGACTGTGGGGTGCAGTCTAACAGGACCCATAAGAAAGGACAAGCCATGAATGCAAGGACCAAAGTGTGTGTAATGGATACCCTTAAGAAACCATGACTTTCTTTCAGAGTATGTGCTTTAACAACATATATCTCTGATAATCATTATTTCTTCCTTTATCTATTCAACACAATATTGATTTTCTTTAAGGTATTGTTTATAAGGCCTTTACCTGTAGCGTTATCCACTTGGTGAAGAAGATTTAGACCAAGCAGGACTGTGTTCTGAAAGTCAGTAAAGTCACTGATGAAGGGGGCTTTATCCCCATCAACAAGCACTCGTGGTGGCAGGCCCTTCTGGAACCCAGATACTTGAATAAAGGTTGTAGGAAAGCTGGCTGCAGCTAAATAGTCCAAAGCCACACACCAATCTCTTCCAAAATCTGCTTCTGGTTTAGAATAATATTCTAACCTAAAAGACAAGTGGAAACATGTACAATTATAATTACTCCACTCAGAATTTCAGCCTCGTCATTTTCTAGGAAAGATCACCTTCTGCCAACAAACTAAGAATCTAGTTTTTAGTTTTAGAATGTGATGGCTTGAGTGCCTGCCTTTGAAGATATAACTAATTAAAATTTTAAATTTGGAAAGGACCATCCCATCAGTTGTTTATATTTTATTTTGAGTTTTTTATCTCTATTAACCAGATACCTTATACCTTGGGAATCATATAACCAGGTGTTAGACTATGACTAAGTAGTAGAAATGTGCAGATAAAAATCAAAGTTTCCAAGGTAAAATCTCTGCTAGACTCAGACAGCCTTCGTAAAACTGTTGATTTCCTAGCGTCAGGAGACCCCTAAAACACTGAGCACCCTAGAGAGACAGATGTCTGATTCTCTGGTCTGATTTTCTGAATACATGGGTTTTATTCTAGTGGAGGAAATCTTCCGGGAAACCAAACTCTCACCTATTTGGGGAACAAGTTATTATAGTGGAAAGGTTAGGGTGTAGTAATTAGTTTTATAACTATATAATTCATGGCTCCTGTCCCCACCCACTGCTGAACAACTTGCAGGTTTTGAACGAAGTTGTTCCCCCTGAAACACTGTCTACTCCCTGCTTTGCTCACCAGCTACATTCTTTTTTAAGTCTCATCATAGGTGTCACCTCCTTCACAAAGTTCGCCATCCCACCTGAGGTGGAATCAACTATTTCCTACTCCACTATATTCCCAAAGCACTATACTACTCATATATTTAAAAGTTTGTTTTCTTGTTAGATTATATTCAATTTTCTAGTAATTAGGTTATATCCTAATTTTTCTGTTTCCAAAGTACATATGTAGGGTCTATTAAACAGAAAACATTTGCATCATGTTTGTCAATGTTAAGCAAATCATGACATAGCCCAGAGAAGAAACCTTGCTGTGTTTCATTCACATGCACACAGGCTCCTCCCTGCCTCTAACACCCAGAAGTGGAAGACTGCATACAGTGGACTCCTAATGAGAGAAGAGTTTGGTTTGGATTCACAGTTGACTATTTTTAGTCACATCACAGCTGATTTTGAAGTAAGGATTAAAGGAAATGTGAATTCATATGGATTTTGACCAATAGCCACATGTCCCTAGTAACAATGGGTTAAACAAATTGCAGGTGAGTCAGCAACACTAGGAAAGGGGGAAAGGGATGTGGGCACCAGATCAAGACACAGAGGCCATAGGAGCACAAGTGAAATTCAATGGAAGCCTTTCACATCATTCTATTGAATGTGCTATTGAACAATTGAACCAATAAGTCAGTTAAAATATGTCCAAGCAAAAAGAAAAATACACCTTAAAAGGCTCATTTTAATTTAAAATATATTTTAAAACATAAAATATATACATGTACCAGCCAATCTGCAGATCCAGGACCACAGTTTTATTTAAGTATATGTAGACTACACAGGGTTCAGTATTGTCTCATGTAAAGAAACAACTAGTATTTATTTTTACCTAAAGAAAGTAACTCAAGAGGTTTTAAGGAAGTTCCCAGGCTGTACAGATTGTAAACATGGCCTCAATTCTTCAATACTCTCTATGTCCCTGTTTTTTGGCTTGTCATTTTCCAGTGCCCCTTCCCCAGATACACACTACCATGTATAAAATAGATAAATAAGGATGTACTGTATAGCACAGGGGACTATATTCAATATCTTGTAATAAACTATAATGGAAAAGAATAAAAAATAATATAGATACATATGTATGTATATGTAAATATACATGTTTATAAATATATATATATTTATGTACATATACATGTATATAAATATATATATTTATATACATATATTATAAAACCAAATTACCTTGCTGTATACCTAAAACTAACACAATATTGTCAATCAACTATACTTCAATTAAAAATTAAATATTAGCCTACTTGACACAGCATAAGCTTAAAATGCATTTTCACACTTGATTTCTCTCTCTTGCTATTCTGTCATCACAGTGAAGAACACCCAGGCTTGCCTGATGGAGAACGAGAGACAAGTGGAGGAGAGCTGAGCTTTCCCACTCGCCCCTGTGGGGCCGGTAAAAATCAGCCAACATGACATGAGCCCAGGAAAGATCCGCAGAGCTGCCCGGCTAAACCTCAGGCACGTGAGCAATCAACACTTATGTCATATGACGCTGAGGGTTAATGGCTGTTGATTGTGCCTCACATTCGTGTGAGAAAAACTGGATGCAATACAGGGCCTCACATCTAATTAATTGCAGAGTCAGGACTGAAACCCTAGCAACTTGGCTTTAAAGTTCATGTTCTTTACAACTGCCCTCTACTGCCTCTTGTGATGATGATAGTTAAGCATGATGCATAGATAGATTTAATCCCCCAAATTACCCTATGTAGTATGTACTGTTATTATTACAAGTTCAAAGTTGAGAAAACTGAGTTTATCACTGTTTGGATTGCCCAATTTAATGCCTAGTTGTTGAAACCAATAGGTAAAGAAGGACATATGCTGTGAATCTGCTAATCGGGTGATTTATTTACCTTACTGGATGATGGAGTTCATGAGACAGACAACAACCAGTGGAATATGAGGTACCCAACATTCTTGCGTGGATTTGCAAATATGCTTGTATAATGCCAATGAGCCCTGATTTTGGTTGTTGTTGTTGTTCCTGTTTTATACTATACCCAGATTTCTAGCCCATACTTCACTCTTGGGGATTGACTCCACCCCCTAAGTAGTGTCTGTAATCATTGATTTTATGCACCAACTTGACTGGGCCACAGGGTGCCCAGATATTTGGTCAAACATTATTTTGGGTATTTCTGTGAGGAGATTTTTGGAAGATATTACCATATAAATCTGTAGACGGAGTAAAGCAACTTGCCCTCTATAATGTGGATAAGCTTCCTCCAATCAGTTGAAAGCCTGACTAGAACAAAAATTAATCTTTCAGTGAGTAAGAGAGAATTCTCTTGGCTGATGGCCTTCAGACTGAGACATAGGCTCTTCCTGGTTCTATAGCAGCTGCAGCCTTTTTACTTGAACTGGACGTTGGCTTTGCAAATTATAGATTTGCCACCCTCCATAGTCATAGGAGCCAGTTCCTTACAAAAAATCTATATCTATCTATCATCTATCTATAAATCTATCATCTCCTATTGGGTCTGTCTCTGTGGAAAACACTAACTAATACAGTGCTATTCACATCTTAACACAAATCATTCTTACACTCTCAAATCTAGGTGTATAATACTTCTAAGTGTACCTGTGGAGTGGCTTGATAATCTTCTAGGCTATTTAGTATGCAAACCCTGATGCTACTGAATTTTCTTCCCCAAGTATGTAGCTACCATATTATGTGCCTATGATTAAAAAAAACAGTGATAATTTCTTTTCTTTTTTTTTTAATAGAGAGAAATTTGTTGTATGTTTTTTTGGTTGGTTGGTTGGTTAGGTGGTGGTTGGTTGGTTGGTTGGTACAAGATTTTTTTTCTCAAATTTTTGCCCCTTCTTCACAAAACAATTTTTAAGCCTGATCATACTAAAATAATCACACATCATCATTAAAATCCCCAATGATTAAATATAACATTTAATAGGAAGATTTATATTAGAAAACAAATAAAAAGGCATAAGTAAGATGAAAAATTATTTGCCGTATTAAGTAGAAATAACTTGGGATCCATTCTTACCTATCTTCAAAAATTTTGTAAGCATCTTTCAAGGATGAGAGATGTGCATCCCACAAGTACTTCAACAAGTCATCAAAGCTACTAGAAGGTGACTGCAAACGCTATAGTAAAGAGAAGAAATGTATTCATATTTGAGCAACTATAACAATTCTCTACAATTTAATTTTGTTCACGTTTACAATTTAGCAATATTCTACATGACAGGAAAATTTTGTTTCTATGGATTAATTTGTGTAAGCCATTAGTGACTAACACTCTGTAAAGACTATAATAATTATCTATTATTAGTAGTAATATTGAGTGCATCTATAAGAGATGAACTGCATGTGTTTTCCCGAAAGTCAGCATTTTATACTGACCTAGAGAACTTTACTTTTTGATTAGCAGTTGTTTTTCTGCTACCATAGTTGAAATTACCACAAAAGTTTAACATTAAGAAAAGGGGGAAGTTACCAGAATATTTAATTTAATCACATCTTTAAAATGAACTAATGAACTAATAATCTAATAATAATAATCTAATCTAATAATAATAATCTAATCTAATAAACTAATGAACTAATAAACTAATAATAATAATGAAAAATGAACTAATAATCTATAGAACTAGTAAATCTATCTTTTAGCATTGATTTTGGTTCATGAGTGTGCTTAACCAATGTATTTTATTTTGGTCACTGAATATTTGGTTTTGATTGCCACGTAATTGTTTAGATATACCTATTTGTGACCGCTTATCAAATCACTTGAAATAAGTTAATTGACTATTCTAAAACCAACTCCATAATCATATTTCTCCCAAGTGTTATTGCTCAGTTGACTTGAAGGTTCAATTTACCAGGATAATCCTTTCATTCAGTGAGATATCCTATGTGCTCTCACATTTATGTATGGCTTATTTAGTGTGAGAAAGTGGATAGATTTTCTGTTAATGCTGCATTGGTTCAGAGGGTGTAAATGACATGTAATGCCCTGCTGTAATGTAATGACATTAATATAGCTGGCATAAAATTTTACATTTTTATAGCATATAATGCACACAAAAACCTAAACAGAAAGCATTATACAAAAAAAAAAGAAAAGAAATTACCTTACCACCTCCTAAGAGAATAAATTATAAAACTTAATAAAGGCACCTTGTAAAGGGCATTCCACTTCTTCATCGTCTTAGGAAAGGATGACTGACAACTAGAAATATTAAGACAAAACTTTGTCTGGTCCTTGGGTGGTGGCAAAAGCAGGACTTGATCTGATGATATCCCCATTATGCCAGAATCAACCGCAGCAAGGAAGGGTAGTGCACATAGAAAGTAATTTATATCTGTAATTGCAAAGTACTTGTTATTACCACAAGCACTAATAAATGTGATAGAGGATATTTTAAAGTAATCTGTAAACCATTAAGCAAAAACTCACAGATCCAGGAACATGAAAAAAAGTCACTGCAAAATATTGAAAATCTCCCTAAGGATCCTATACATAACTTTAACATGTTTCTGTTAATAACCCTACAGTTAGAAATGAATATGGGTTAAAATAGTTGACTACAATATTTTAAAACAAAAAGTAATTTTCATGAATTTGGTACCATTCATTTTTCAAAGCATTATGTAAAAATGAAAGAAAGATATCTACTTGTGCAAAGAATGATACAACACCTCTAGCTGGGGTTTTACCATGAAATGTGATTTTTTTCCTAAATTATCTTAATATGGTTATAGTATTGATATTTTGTATTTTATTTAACCAAGTTTAATGTGCAACCATGACATCACAAAGTCTTTGTCTTACATTAGGTCTTTAAAGCAAAAATGTTGGGTAAGTGTTGGCAATAGATCTTTGGATAATTAAATTAACACTGAATTAAGATTTTTTTAATTTCTCTCTAAATGGAACCTATTCCAGCAAATTTAGACATCATGATATAGTTGACTGTAAAGCTTGTTGTACTGATTCCCACTGGTGATGCAGAACATTTTTCATCATAGACATGTATTTTGAATGCAGTCCTACGCCCCAGGGTAGCAGGCTATACTCCAAACTATGGAGTCCATGTGAGACAAAAGAAGCCTGAATTCTAGATCTCTAGTCATGACTATTTGTGAGTCTGAAAAGACTCCATTGGTATCCTATGAGAAAAATAGGTAAAGGTGTATATGATGTGTGTCACTGCAAGAAAGTGAAATTTAATGTGACCTTGTTTCTAATTATTGGGAAATATCTCTAAGAAAGTGAGTGTAAATTAATTTCACTACTAAAATACAAAATAAAGCTAAAGAATTAGAAACTACCTTCTAATTATTTTAGTATTAAATATCCGACAGAGGCCTTAGATTACTGATTGATAGAACAATTTGTGGTAGATTAATCTCTGACATTTTTATGAGTTTCAAAGTTAAACACATTTTATCTGAGCAAAATGAGAAGAAAGCATTATTTTCTTGTCCTCTCCTTTCTCATCCTTCCTTGTCCTTGGAGACCCTCTGGCTAGTGGGACCTCCCATCTAACTGCCAATGCTGGTCGTTCAAAGGCCATCGTCCTTTGCTGTTCCTCAATTCAGTCCCCATGTGAAATATGTCCTAAGGAATCATTATTAAAATTGTGGCCATAAATCCTAGAATGTGACATAAAGGCCACAAGGTACATGATGAAGTAAATTCCTTTTTACAGAGGAATAGTGCTGTTTTTGTTTTGTCTCTGTCCCTCAGATTTTAGGTTGAATATTTTCTTTGCGGGAAGGTTATTACCTATTTTTCTATTAAATGAACATACCAGCCCACCAGCTGTCCACAGAGATGCACAAACGATCTCCATATTCATAGCCACAGTCTGTCCTTCGGCTGGGATCAACTAATCTTCCTAGAAGAGAGAGGATGCACGGATTATTTATTATGCACATTTTGAAGCTGGTAATAATTGTTTCTTACCTAGGCGCAGTTTGTTTGCAAAGATGCACAAACATTTCTCTTTTGATGACTTGTGTTTATCTTCCTATCACTCTTTACCCTTCATTTCCCATCTCAGAACCAATTTCTATTCCTTGATCTAACATCACCACAGTATTCCACTTTTGGATTATCTGTTTTGAATATTATTTGCTTTTGTAATTATTCTCCTTTTCCTAACGTAATCCTTCTCAAAGCAATGATTGATAAAGAACTTGTTAATGCTGTTAACCTGCATGAATATTACAAGTGTGAGTTTTCCTAATTGATTATTCCTCAGACTGCACACGCACGTGAGCGTGCACACACACCTGCACTCCGTCACGTATACCTATGCCATGCTATTTCCAGGCTCTGTTCTGTAGCTTAATTTTCCATATTATTAAATCAGAATAGAATTTCTGGTGGTGGACCTAGGCATTGATATTTTTAAAAACTAGGTATTTGTTTTCAACGTGCAGCTACACGCGAGAACCTCTGCTTTTGTTCATTCTTTTATTCCCTAGTAGATTTTGTTTCTTTTTCCACAGTGAAATTCTGTCCACATTTCAAATCTCAGTTTAAATGCATTTTTTTCTTCTGATTACTCCAGCTGACTCCACTGTGTCCCTTGTTTTGCACTTTAATTTTTAACAAAGAGTTGTTGTTTATTGTTCTCTGTTTAATTTCTAATACCTTTCCTGTTTCAATTGTGTTGTAAGGTCTTTGACGGCAGGGAAACTGTCTGCAATACTTACTTACCTGCACCCCACAGCTGCTTTTAGAAAATGCTGGAGACATATAAGCCCATCATTGGATGAGTTTAGTCAGGCTTGATCATAATATGTGAATGTAATGAAAGAATAAGAAAAGCATTCAGCCTCCATCTACCGCTGGCCCCCAAGGCCCCAGAGTCTGGCATGCCTCCCATGGTGGACTACGTGCTAATAATTTCTCCTGGATCTCTATCTTTTGGACTCTGAGGAAAGCCAGATAAATAGGAGTTGGTTTGAGTCTCAAGACATCACCTGACAAAGGTGCATGAATTGCCAGCTTCGGTAGCTCCTGTATGTGACTCCTCCTCAGATCTTAGATAAACCTTAATCTTCTCTCTATATTTTTTCCATCAGAACAGAACAAATTTCCTTATTGGTGGTGTTATCAGTATGGATTGAAGGAAGCACCCACTCTGTTTCATGAGCTTTTCCGTCAGCCAAAATATCTTATCATTTGTGAGTCTTTGGCCCAAACATATCTTCTAACTAAACACTAGAATGTATTTTATTTTTGAAAGGAATCAATCTTTTGCAGAGAAACATACTCATGAACAAGGTGCCACTCCTGTTCTCTCCATCTCCATATATAGGTTATCATAGTTAGAACTTTACGAAATTCAAACTAATTTGACATCACCTTCTGCTTTTAGTCCATATCTCCTTGACTGTTTTGTTCATCCCAGTGCTTAGAATAGAGTCTGGCACCTAGTAGGACTTCAATAAATATTTGTAGAATGGCCAATAGGTTGGATATGAAGTCTTTTTGTGTTTGGCAACTACGCCATATGCCCCATTGCAGTTTCTAGTCAAATCAGGCAACACAGAAAGATTGTTGGAGGAGAAGGAGAAGCAGTAGAAAAATAATGGTTATGAGGGGAAAAGAGGAAAAAGGAAAGAATCAATTTTCAAAGACATGCTTTGGTGTATACAGAGTTCCACTTCCCAATTACAACATGGTTAGATTGGAAGATCATTAGAATAAAAACAAGGGTCATTCTTACCTGTAGTATATTGCCAGCCATGCTGTAAAGGCAATCCCCATAAAAAATTTTGTTCATTATCTGGTGCAAATTTTTCAAAATAACTGGCTGTTTTGTTCATGAGGATTTTATACATCCCCATTCTCTTAGAGTATACCCAGGGATCAATAACATACTTTCCATTCTCCACCCTGTAGTCACTGAACTGACCAGGACTCTCATTCCACAGGGGGGGATACAGATCTGAGAGACTGAAAGCTCCTGCTAAAGAAACAGAAATGCAACCAACTAGTGCACAGGCCCAAGGAGGAAGGAAAGCCATCACTCCCGAGCTGGGGGTGGAGATTGTGGCAGACCTTTTATTGGGAAGTGGAGGAAGGAGTCATGGTATTTGCTTACATCCTAGCATATCAAATCTCTGTTCTTTTTCCCAGAGATCACAGTCCTTCCCTGGGAAAGTCTTACCAGTGAAAACAGGTTGCTTCCCCAGGTAAAGAGAACAAACTAGACGATACCAGAAGAGAGAGGGAAGGGAAGGGGGGCAGTTGGAGGTAGGGAATTAAGAGATACAAACTACTATGTATAAAATAAATAATCAACAAGATCATATTATACAACACAATATACATATAGCTATTATTTTGTAATAAATTTAAATTGAGTATAATGTATAAAAATGTTGAATCACTATGGTGTATACCTGAAGCTAATATAACATTGTACATCAACTATACTTCAATTTAAAAAAAGGAAATGAAACAAATCGGGGGCTTCCCTTGTTTAATAACATCATCAATATATTATTCACATGACAGTTGAAAAAAGCTGTTGAAAATTTTAATGTTGAATGAGTCAATATTTTAAACACTTTTAGGAAACTGCTACTATATTTACATTGTCCTTTAACGCCTATGAAGTTAAACACACTCCTACACATCTGTCTTGACCTTATTCATCTGGAAATATAAAGACATGGAATTTACTTATCTTTGCAGAAAAGAGTTTACATAGCAAACCTGAGATTGCTATTATAAGAAAAACCTGCTGGCAAGGTTGACCTTGGCTGGCATTTGTGTACTTAGCTCTCAAAGTTCCCAATCTACAGCTAAGTGACAAGCTGATTAACTCTACCTAGACTGTGCAAACAATAAGGTATGTGTGAAACACCTGCTTCCTAGTAGAGTCTGGAATTTTCATATGTGACCAGCCCCCTAGTAAACCAGAGGATGCCTATGTGACTAGCCCCCCCATAAACATCTTGGGCACTGAGCTTTTAATGGGCATCCCTGGGTGGAAACATCACACATATGTTGCTGCACGTTTGTTGCTGTGGGGAAAGTGTGCCCTGTGTGACTTCTCACGGGAGGGAGAGAGCATATCTGGAAACCTACACATGCATTCCTCTAGACTCTGCCTGTGTCTTTTCCCTTAGGGTTCAGCTACATATCCTACTACATCACTGTAGAGAATCTTATCTATGAGTATAACTACATGCTGAGTCCTGTGAGTACTTCTAGAGAATGTTTGATTATAGGTCCCTGATGGAAAACCTTCAGATGCCCATTAGTTTATCTCTCACCAAAGACTAAGAAAAAACTTTTTATACATTTAGTTAGTATATTTATTGAATATGAAAACTACTAGCTCCCATACTGAATCACATATCTCTAGATTCCAGAGGGAAAGAAAAAGTCTAACCGATTCTAATTTCAGGTGTAATTTTCAACTAATATAAAAAAAAATTCCTGGTGACTACAATTTCATTATAAAGGAATGGAATCCTCTAAAAGGGCTGAGTTTTCTCCATGCAAAAGCTATTCAACTAGTGTTTGCCGGGGGCGGGAGGGGGGGTAAAGTACGTGAAATTGATATATTGGCTAACATATAAAATAGTTGAATTTTGGAACTCCTGCATCAGAACCTAAAGAATAGCTTAGGTTAGGATGGCCTATAATATGATAGATAAAGCTACAGACACCTTCCAGGAGTTCCCAAGCCTAAATTATGATTTAAAAATATATCACATATGATATTAGAGTACTTCCTTCTCAAAAAAAAGCTTTAATATATTGCACAGTAAATATGAATGTTGATATACTAGAATTTATGAAAAATATATGAAAGATCCACTTAATAGAAGTTTCTGTTGCAAGGGAGAAGCTGGAAGTGTGCCTGTGTATCCAACAGACCAAGCCAGTTTGTTGGCAAAAATTCCTAGTTAATTTCCAATTTTCCTCTTCCTTAGAATTTTAGTTAGGAACATGGACAACCAGAATTAAGACTACATTTCCAGTATCCCTGGCCCAAGCAACCACGTTACTAATTGCTGGCCACTGGAACATAAATGGAAATGGTGCCCACATGTCCCTTACAAGAAGAGGACATGCCACTTCCTTATCCCTTCATCTGTGTTGTGGTTTGGATTGTGAAAGTGATGGCTAAAATTCCATCTCGACGCTTAAGGACAATGATACTATCTTGGGAATGGTAGAATGCAAAGCTAGATGCCAGAGAACTATGGAGCCATACTTTCATCCTTCTTCTATTCCCCACCCTTGGTCGAAGAGTAAAAAGATTTAGAGATTTTTGTATGCAAAGCACATGGCTTTATGCTCACAAATGAAGAGTCCTAGTAATCAATAAAATTTTTTGAGCTGTCAGAAACAGAAGGTATAGTCAAGGTTTCTAAAATAAACTATCCCTACTCCAATAAAAATTAATTTTAGAAAACAAATAAAATAAGGTATCCCTAAATATTTAACTGGTTTATACTTAAGAGCATGTAAAATACTTTTATAGTTAATATTTTAATTACAGGTGATATATTTATACAAGTGTAATAGTATAACAGATAGGCTATATTTTTCCTGATTAAATATTCCTCGGTTATACTTTTTGTCTGAAATGGATTATTATTAACTCCTTTGTAAAATTATCTTTATTCCCTCTACTATGGAATGAAATATAAAGGGAAAAAAGCAAAAACCAAAACCAAAATAAAAAAAAAAAAACACCAAAACTGCATCTTCATTGGAACAAGGACATGGATATACTTGAAAATTATACACTAGAAACATATTTAAAACAAAGATGTACCCTGAACTCCTTGACCTGGTATGCAGGTTAAACATTAACTTCTTGTGAGATCTAGAGCCACAAGAGGAGAATGTCACTAGACACCCTGTTTGAAACCCCAGAAGAGAAGAAAGTGCGAGATAAATCACATCTACACATGATTTTGATTACCTAACTCAATCATCTCAAGTTCTATTCTCACAAATCTTCCATGATTCAGCAACTTGCTTTGCATGCAATAGATACACTTTCAGTGGACTTAATTTCATTTGCCTTTAAGAAATGAGATGTTTTCTGAATATATTCTGAATAGGCCAATGTAAAAAGAGTTCAGTTACTCTGAAGAGTACAGTACGAAATGTGTCTTTTTTTCCTCTGGATACTTTCAGGAGTTTTCTTTGTTTTCAGCTGTTTGCATATAATATGCTAATTATTTTTTTAAATTTATGCATCCTGTTTGGTGTTTTCTGTACTTCATGGGTTTGTAGTTTTATGTGTGTCATTAATTTTGGAAAATTCTGAGTCATTAATATTTCAAATATTTCTTCTGCCCATTCTCTTTTTTCTTTTCTATTTTTCCCTATCTTTTATTCATTTATGTTTTGGTAATTTCTATTCGCCTATTTTCAAGTTCACCAATATTTTTTTGCCTCAGCAAGGTATATTAATGAGATATTGATATACCTTTCATAGACATTCCTCATCTCTGTTAACATTTCCATTTCTTATTTCTTAAGGTTTCTATCCCTTTGCTGAAATTAGCTGTATGATCTTGTATGTTGACCACCTCTTCCATTAGGGACTTTAACATATCAGTCTTCGATATCTGAGTCTGGTGCTAATTTCTTTCCAGCTTGGAAGTACATTCATTTCTTTGACTTCATATGCTTCAAAAAAATTTTTGAACATGGCAACGTACCAAAGAGGAATAATAAATATTAATTTATTTTTGCACAAAGACAGGCTACATTGAATTCTGAGCTATTGGAACTTAGGTCATCTAGGTGGAAAAGTGCTATTCACCCTTCTCTCGTTCTAGTTTTAGGCCTTCTGCCATGTATTCCCCTTTCCCCATGTTTACACAGTTTATATCTTACCTTCTCCCAGTGTTCTCAGAGTGACAGTTTGTTGACATATTATTCCCACACACAGAGATTAGGGCTTTTGTTCCATGAAATAATAAGAGAGAAGGGGCCAAAAGGAGTTTTTTTGTCCCTTCTCCAGAAGCAGCTACTCCCCCTCTCTGCACATGGAGGAACCTTTCTCAAGACTCTCTGTGGTCTTCCTTGTAAGAAATATATTGTTTTTTGCTGAAGTGCATGGGATGTGAAAGGAAAGAGGAATCTGAAAGGTGACTCCCAGATATTTGGCTTGGCCTGAGACACATACGGGTAGAATCCCCAAGGCCACTGTATATCCATCCAGTCTTAGGCGAGAGGTTTAACTCTTTCCAGACTCACCCTTGGAATGGAATACTTGAATTTAAGTCTTTTTCCAGCTTCAGTGTGTTCTTGCCTTGAGATTACCTAAACCACAATAATTCAGAATTCAATGCAACTCATCTTTGTACAAAGATAGATTAATATTTATTATTCCTTTTTGATATGTTGCCAGTTCTAAGTTGCCAGGTCATTGAGTTGATTTATTTATGTACAGTGAGGCTTTGACTGTCCTTTCTTTATTATCCAAATAAAAATTTTTCCCAAGGCCTTCACATCCTTTGTTGATCACAATCAACAGCTAGAGACATGTCATTCTGTCAGAAAAATGAGATTTTGGGGGGATAGCTGTAGCAAATATTCTCAAGCACAAATAGTTTCCTTCAAAATACTTGAACCTAGGCTCACCTTTCTTTTGCTACACTGAATCCTCTTTGAGCTTTTTCCATTGTGTCCTCTGCTCCATTTTATTTTATTTTATTTATTTATTTTTTAATATCTTTATTGGAGTATAATTGCTTTACATTGTTGTATTAGTTTCTGCTGTATAACAAAGTGAACCAGCTATAGGTATACAAATGTCCCCATATCCCCTCCCTCTTGCATCTCCCTCCCACCCTCCCTATCCCACCCCTCTAGGTGGTCACAAAGCACCAAGCTGATCTCCCTGTGCTATGCAGCTGCTTCCCACTAGCTATCTATTTTACATTTGGTAGTTGCTCCATTTTAAATAATTGACAAATATAATCCTCACTCCCTTCATAGACATTCCCTCCATTTCCATTGCTTTGTCTTTACTGGCACTTGTCTTTCCTTCGACACTTGTCTTCCATGGAGAATAGTTCCTGGGCATCCTTATTCACTTACAGCTCGTAACTACCAGGCAGACTCACCAAGATGGAAACTACCCTACTGAACACCATACTGACACATTCCTATAACATCATCATTTCATTTACTTTCACTTCCATTTCTCCATTCTTTTGGTGATTGCTGTGGACTTTTAACAATAATTCTTCCTTGTTTAAATGTTCTATTTAAAACCTTACCTGTTGTGTTTCTCCTTATTTTCTATCATTCATTATGTCAAAATGAATTCTCAGAGTTAGACACTCCAGTAGAAACAGGAATATATTCCTTGATAGTTTTGACACTCACCCTCTTGTGATAAAGTAGGCCCATAATCCTGTATGGATAATATCACTGTGTTAGATATAATGGCCACAAAATCTGTGCAGTTCCACCCATGAAGGGATAGAGTGTATTTCTCCACTTCAACTGAGATGATTGGTGATTTGCTTTGCCCATAGAATGCAGTGAAAGTGATGCTGAGCAACTTGCCAGCCTAGACGTTAAGATGCCTTGCTGTTTCTGCTCTTGCCCTTTTGGTAATTTTTTTTTTTTCGGTACGCGGGCCTCTCACTGCTGTGGCCCCTCCCGCCGCGGAGCCAGGCTCCGGACGCGCAGGCTCAGCGGCCATGACTCACGCGCCCAGCCGCTCCGCGGCATGTGGGATCTTCCCGGACCGGGGCACGAACCCGTGTCCCCCGCATCGGCAGGTGGACTCTCAACCACTGCGCCACCAGGGAAGCCCTTGCCCTTTTAGAAAGCACACACCATGTGAACAAGCTCCATCTAGCTTGCTGAAGAGGTACATGGTGGAGAATCAGATGACAGGAAGCCAATCACCAAAGTTGAGGTTGTTCTATATCATACAGCTTCAATCCAGCCCCGAGATTACTAAAAAATCACATTAGTGAGCCAAGGCAAGAGCAACAGAAAATCTGCCAGCAGAGCCTAACCCAAATTGCTGACCCACAGACGGTGAGTTCATGCATGAATGTTGTCATAAGCTGCTAAGTTTGGGGGTGATTTGTAGCATAGCAAATAGACAACTGATACAAATACACTAGTAATTTAGAATGCAAAAGTTTTTCAGGTTTTAGAAAGGTAAGTAAGTTTGAGAATATAAAAAATCATGATACATTCTAAAAACTTGCAGAGAGAAACATAATAATCAAATGACTTAGATATTCCACCAGTAACTGCAAAAAGACAATGGAGTAGAATTTTCAAAGCATTGAAGGAAATAAACCTTAGATCCGAGGATTTTATATCCTATCAAACTGTCATTTACGTTTCAGGACATAAGAAAATATATGCATTAAATAACCTCAAGTAGAGTCTGAACCAAATCCCATAATCAAACACATTAAAATTTATTCACTGCAACCTGAGGCCTTAGATTTCAGAAGACTGAATGAGTTTTGAATGAAGTATTCTAAACAAGAGAAAGAAGTCTACGAGATCTTGCAAGAGATCTATGAAGTTTATGCAGTCAAATGAATAAAACTAAACACCTTGATAAAATTTCTTTTCGTCTTAGAAAAATACCAAATGTAAAGTAAATGTATTGTAAAATCGAGGGTAGTCATCAGTTAGATCCATTCAACTATGACTTGCTTAATAGATAATGAACTGTAACTTGCTTTCACTGATCAAGCTCACTCTTATTGTTTTTACAAAAACTTAGATGTCCTCCAAGCATCACACAGCCTAAACAATAAGATGTTTATCTGAGCTGTTTTTCAGGAACTTGGAATCAGCTGTGTCCAGTTTGAGCTTGAGTAGGTTAAGACTGGTTGGGACACCAACCTTCCAAATGGGCAATTGTAGTTCATCAACCCTGGTAGTTTGGAAGAGGAAAGGTGAGGATGTGACTTCCAGAAGTTAATTCATCTCCTGTTTTCCTTAGCTACTTCTAAACAGGGGTCTTTTATACTGCCCTGATTTTCTTCCTTTAAAAGCAGCAGGAAATGCGGTCGTTTTATTTATTTATTTTTTTCTCACTGCCTGGCTGCATCCTGTTCCAGGTGAAAGCCACCACCATCTTCACACAGTCACTTCAGGGATTTCTGTAATTTTCTGTTTTTTTTCTTGGTACTTTTCCTATGGGCTAATCTTGGAGGAGGGAATCAGGAATTATTCTAAATCGGCATTTTGATAGAAAGAGGAAACAAAACTGAAATCCAATTGGAATTTTCTCCAGTTTTCCTCCATGTCATTCTATATTACCACTCTTGCTCAATTATGTTTCTTAAATATATTTTTATAATTGGGATTTCTGAACCCAAGGATATGAACATTTTTAAGACTTTTGATACATACTGCCAAATTGCGATGAAAAATTTACAATAATTTATGATATAGCTGCTAATGAGAGTCTATTTTCTGTCTAGGGCTAACACTGGACTGATAGTATCTACATTTTTTTTTTCTGATTTGATAAGTCATAGTTTTAATTTTAAGCTTTATCTTTGTGATGATAAATATTTTTATAAATTTATTAGCCATCTGTATTTCTTTATTATTGCATTTTCCCATCACATCTTTTGCCCACTTTTTCTTTGGGTGTATTACCTTTTTCTTATTGAATTAATAGTATTAATTTATGAATTAATTAATATTAATTTCTAATTAATAAATTTAAAAGTAGTAATATTACTTGATCATTTCTCTGCCTCTTCAGATTTATCTCTACAACTCTCTAGCAGCAAAATACATATGGCAACATCGAGAATGTCTAATACTTTGAAATGTCCTTCATCTTAAATAGGAACATATTTTTTAATGTTTTTTTAATATTTTCTCTTTTTAAAACATTTGTTCATGTTCTATAAATAGATTTTACCAGATACCCTATTAAGTCTTAATTTATAAAAAATATATGAATTGACCCGTTGGAAATATTCTCTGCTTGACTTTGAAATTGAGCATAGATTTTTTTTCTCTTGCTTAAGTTAATTGTAACTTTACCTTACATTATTAGGTTCTATCATTTTCTATACACCCTACTGCCCAGGCAACAGTGCCTCATTGTATTTTGCCCTATGTTCCTTGTGTCACAGGAGATGCTTCCATGGCCTGTTGTAGTGTTCACAGTTTCATAGCCTGCACTACCTGAAATATCTTGTTGATGTGAGGAACTATTATATGGAGAACAATTTATTCTGCTTGTTTACTGATGCCTCAAGCATGGAGTAGTGATGGCACATTTTCAGACCAGGACTATTTAAATGTTATGACAAACTTTTCAGATCTTTCACTGATTACACCCAGGCTGCTATATTACTCTGAGTCCTTATCCTTTGTGCATCCTCAGACCCCCACTTTGTATCACCTCTGATTATCAGCTGTCCTCTCTCAGCTGTACTGTATTTATTATTTTTAATTTTTTTCTCACTTCTACTATAAGCTGGCACTACACTTAAACTCTCATTTTAAAATATACCACTCTATGTTTGTTTCTTAGTGTATTGATGGTTTCCTTTTTTAAAGTCATCCCACCTGTTCTTCAGCTTCAGTGGGGCTCAGTTTTTATATAAAATCTGCCAAAAAGAGCCATCTTTGTTTCTGGTTCAGTAACTTCTCTACAGCCTTTGGTTTACTTTCTCATTTTTCCTACTGTCATTACTGCTCAAACTCAGAAGACTATACTGTGGGTCATAAATAATATTGAGAGCACAATGTCATTGATGTCTGGTAGAGGTCTGAATATGTGCATGAGCTTATTTTAGAAGTGATTATTTTTCAGCTTATGCATCAGTAAAAGAGTGTGCTATTTGCTCTGAATTACCCAAGATCTCAAAATAGTTTCAAATTACTCCATCTGTAGAGGGTACTTATTTCAACTAAATCCTGCCCAAAATGCCTTTTTCATGCATAAGGCCTAAGTAAGAATGCCTTTATTTTAAAATTATTACAGCTGTGAGACATTTTTTTGGACCTTACTACACCTACCTATGAGTCAGAAAATAAAGTATTTTGTAGAGAAATAAGCTGTTAGCATCTATTTGAAATTACACTTTTCTTTCTTGAAAGAAGTAGGATGGCAAAGGGTCCTCACCTCCCTACTTGCCCAGAGATAGTCATTGGTTCTGCCAGAGTAGCCAGCAGGCCTTCCTTTCCATATCAGTGAATGCCAGGAAGCTGTCTGACCTTTAGGAGTTACGTAATTCCATACTATGGATGATTTATCTTATTGCTGGATGTCTCCTCATCCAGTAATCGTTCTTTCTGTTCCCAGTGGGAAGCATGACTGCTGCCTCAGGCTCATGTCTTTAGCCTCGTTCACACCACACCATGTTGGAAGGGCCCTTGATGAGGTTTCCTCCAGAACTTGCAGTCAGTTTTCCTGAAGTGTTAGAGAGGGCTCTCCTTCTGAGTTTCTTTGGTTGCCCAGGTCTACTGAATATTTCAATAGACCTTAAAAACATAAAAGTTAGGGAAAACAAGAATTAGGGCATATGACTTCCTATTGCTATGCTTTTCTTTTCCAAACACACATTGGGGTAAGTAAAAAAAAAACCTACAGGATTTTTACTTTTTCTACATTGTGTGCTGTTATATCCTAGATAACATGGCAAAAGAGGTGTCCTTTCTACACTACTTAGCAACTCAATGAACAGAGGTGATCAAGGCACTTCGTATATAAAAATGAAGGAGTTCTGCTTAAGCAGAAGCCGTGGGAGAATATCACTCTCATACTGAGAAAAAAAAAATCATGTAATATTCAAAATCATAAATTTATTTCAGCCCGTGGAGAAATGCAATCAAAGGCAAAAAGGTGAGCTGAATTCTAGAGAACATCAAGCCCTCCCAAGAGAGATGAGCCCTAAGAAGTTTTGCTTCTGGCAAAGCACAGGGAAAGAGGTGGCAGCCATAATATGGGTAAGAGGAAAGCAACTGAAATTCTAACAAATTCTTAAAAGCTGTGTGTGGGCTAATATGACAGTTTAGAATCCCTGGGATCCCAAGACATAATAGGAATACAGATTTACTCAGCAGCTCTTCTTCCTGAGCTGCATCATGTGGCTCATGAAAAAGATTTGGTACAGGTCAGGAGACCTGCAGGAGTTCCCTCCATAGATGATTGCTGCTAAGAGACAGGTGCAATATTTGGACCATTCTCTCATATGATACAAAAAGCTCTCTGATGCTTCAGGAGGACAGAAAACCCTGTTGTTTCTTGGTCCCAGGAAAAGGTTACTTGCTGCTGAGGGAGAAATAGAAGTAAAGGACATCTGCTACTGCAAGGGGCAGAAGCCTCCTCATATCCAAGATGCTGTACTGATACCAAGGAAAGGACCACTGCTGCTGGAGAGAGGCAGTAAACTCACTCCCATATGAGACACCCACCAGAATGTAAGTGGTGCAGCCACTATGGAAAACGATATGGAGTTTCTTCAAAATGTTACAATAGACTTACCATATGATCCAGGCAATGGAGGCAAGAATACGCAATGGAGAAAAGGTAGTCTCTTCAACAAGTGGTGTTGGGAAAACTGGACACATGTAAAAGAATGAAATTAGAACATTCTCTAACACCATATACAAAAATAAATTCAAAATGGATTGCAGACCTAAATGTAAGACCAGATACTATTAAACTCCTAGAGGAAAACATAGGCAGAACACTCTTTGACATAAATTGCAGCAGAAATGTTTTAGATCTGTCTCCTAGAGTAATGGAAATAAAAATAAACAAATGGGACCTAATTAAACTTAAAGGCTTTTGCACAGCAAAGGAAACCATAAACAAAATGAAAAGACAGCCTACAGAATGGGAGAAAATATTTGCAAACAATGCTACCAACAAGGGATTAATTTCCAAAATATACAAACAGCACATGCAGCTCAACGTCAAAAAAACAAACAACAAATTTAAAACAAAATGGGGGCTTCCCTGGTGGCGCAGTGGTTGCGAGTCCGCCTGCCGATGCAGGGGACACGGGTTCGTGCCCCGGTCCGGGAAGATCCCACATGCCATGGAGCGGCTGGGCCCGTGAGCCATGGCCGCTGAGCCTGTGCGGCCGGAGCCTGTGCTCCGCGACGGGAGAGGCCACAGCAGTGAGAGGCCCGCGTACCGCAAAAAAAAAAAAAAAAAAAATGGGCAGAAGATCTAAATAGACATTTCTCCAAAGAAGCATACAGATGGCCAACGGGCACATGAAAAGATGCTCAACATTGCTAATTATTAGAGAAATGCAAATCAAAGCTACATTGAGGTATCACCTCATACCAGTCAGAATGGCCATCTTCAAAAAGTCTACAAGTAATAAATGCTGGAAAGGGTGTGGAGAAAAAGGAACCCTCCTACACTCTTGGTGGGAGTGTAAATTGGTACAACCATTATGGAGAACAGTATGGAGGGTCCTTAAAAAGCTAAAAATAGAGTACCATATGGTCCAGCGATCCCACTTCTGGGTATATATCCAGAGAAAACTATAATTCAAAAAGGTACATGCACCTCAATGTTTATGGAAGCATACTTACAATAGTCAAGACATGGAAGCAACCTAAGTGTCCATCAACAGGTGAATGAATAAAGAAGATGTGGTGTATATACACAATGGAATATTACTCAGCCATAAAAAAGAACGGAATAATGGCGTTTGCAGCAACATGCATGGACCTAGAGATTATCATACTAAGAGAAGTAAGTCAGACAAAGACAAATATTATATGATGTCACTTATATGTGGAATCTAAAAAAATGATATAAATGACCTTATTTAAAAAACAGAAATAGACTCACAGACATAGGAAACAAACTTATGGTTACCAAAGGGGAAAGGGAATGGGGGAGGGATAAATTAGGAGTTTGGGATTAATATATACACACTACTATATATAAAATAGATAACCAACAAGGACCTACTGTATAGCACAGGGAACTATACTTACAATATCTTGTAATAACCTATAATGGAAAAGAATCTAAAAAACTATATATATATGTATATGTACAACTGAATCACTTTGCTGTACACCTGAAACTAACACAACATTGTAAATCAACTATATTTCATTAAAAAATATTTTTAAAGTATACCTGCAGTAGGAAACCTTTTCCTGTAGGTCAAAATATACATAAATTTAAATTTTGAAAGATGTTATCATATGGAACTTCAGGAAGGATATATAATATTGATTTACACTATTAATCTTATTAATGTGCACATCCCAACAACTCTCAGCAATGCTATTATAAATTGCTGTAATTTTTGCCAATATAACTGATAAAATAAAATTTTAATTCTTTTCTTTTTCTTTTTGTAAGATCAAGAACGTTTGCAAATAATTTTTAACCAGTTCCTCCTTCTTGAATTAATTGCCTCATCACTTTCTTATCTATTTTTGTGTTGGGATATTTCTTTTTCTTAATGATTTATATAATCTAATTATATAATATGGACTGGATATTAATTTTTTTTCTGTAATGTGAGGCATATATTCCAACTCTGATTATGTTGGCTTAAATAAATACAAAGATTATTAATTTTTCTGATACAATTATGTCTTTATTGGATCTAATATATGAGTTGAGTGTATAAAGAGTTTCTTTTAGAATTAAGATGGTCAGAAAATAACAGAATAATTGCTATTTTTAACATATTAAAAAAGAATTACAAGAATCAACCCCAGCTATTACAATTCAATTTCCTTGAACATATATGTTTATATGTTTGTAATCCTAAGATTTTGCTGAAGTAATGTTAGCCTTTGATGGTCAGCTGTCTATAAAAATATAACTTTATGTCTGTAAAACTGTAACCTAAAAACAATAACATTATGTTAGCATTATTGTAAAACTATGATAAAATCCAGAAGATAGTATCAACCCAGTCTAAGGTTCTAAGTATTTATCAAATTTTAGGATATTACTTGAACTATTTTTACATTTTATCCCATTTACTTTTACATTGTTTAAAAACCTATAGTTCTGTTATGTATCAATTTGTGTTATAAATTCTTATATAGTAACATTGTAAGCATGGCCATTAACTTGATTCAAAGTTAAAGTCCTTTTATTTGTATGATAAATTATAGCAGAAAAGCTTTTTCTTAAGGAATTGACATTTTAAAATTGGGAATAATATTTTCTCTAGAAATCCTTCAATTGCCCGTTTTTTCAAAATGATTTTAGCAATGCCTTAGTCATTATGTATCAATCAGCACAGAAATTAAAATTACAATACATATTGCTCTTAGGAACTGGGATTTCCTTCAAGGGATTGTTGACTCTCAAACTCAGGGAACCCCTGTTTAACAGAATCAAGAGGAGAGTAGCAAAATATAACAAAGGTAATATACAAGGAATGACACAGGGCAACAGAGTTTTGGTCGATGTTTTGGCTAATGATGGTCTATATGGTGAAGGAGATAGGGAGAAGATACAAAGAGCAAATAGACGAGGCACTAATGATGTATTCCAAATCCTGGTGACAAACACTTCTCTTTGTAGAAATTTAATGGACAAACAGACCATAAACCACCGATGGGAGTTCCATCAACAAACTCTAAAGTCACAACATAGTGACATTATGTGCCACTCACAGAAGATTGCTGGCCAGGACACAAACCAAAAATCAGTAAGAGCATTAAATACTGTGCTGTCATAGTTACTCACCACTGTGTTCCCCAGGAACATAGACTCAAGAGATCCAATCACGAGCGCTTCAGGCCCTGTGTTAATCTAAACCAGTGGTTCTCAACTGGGTGCGATTTTGCCAACTGGGGGACATTTGGCACTGTCTGGAAACATTTTTGGTTGTCATACCTGGAAGAGAGCATGCTACTGACATCTAGTGGGCAGAGGCCAGACATGCTGCTACGAATCCCACAACGCACATGCCAGCCACTTCAATAATTATGTGGCCAGAAATGTAAATTAATGCCAAGGTTGAGAAACCCTGATCTAGATGAAGGAAAGCCAACAGGTTCACTGGTAACTCCAGGCCTTGTTCCCATGCAGGATCAATAAGAAGAGGATGGTCCTACGGTTCAAACGTGCTAACCACCATCCAGAATCTGATGTTAGGAAACACGCATAGATCATGTATCATTTCTCTTAGGGAAATTTATCATTTGGGTTTGATTAATAAAATCCTCTTGAAGGAAGGATGGATCTCTATTTTAACTTTTAACTACGATGTGGCGATAAATTATAAGGTCTATAGAAGAGAAAAATAAAACACATGTATGGGCTAGGATTTAATTTCCTAGCAATTTTGAGTTAACAATTACCATACCTGCCTCATTCTCCCTCTCAGGAGCCAGTGGACCGTGATAGTAAGTAATAAATAAGTAGGGGTGGCACCTTGAGATGAGTGAGAGTTTTAAACTTTAGAACAGGAAGAAACATGAAAAATCATATAATCCAAAACACTCATTTTATGTCCTAAGGAACTGAGGTCCAGTCCAGAGACATTGATTTGTCCCAAATCACGTATTGCATCAGGAATAGAAACAGGCCTACAACCCAGCTATTACGATTCTTCCATCTGGCACATTTATTTGCAAGAGGTGTGCCCTACCTTTCGAAGGTTGTAACAATGGACCAGTCAAGAGAGTGAGCTGGAGATGATTCTGGCCCCATGGAAGAACAGACAGTTCTTGGGAACAGGGGAGCGTTTCCGCAGGGTTGCCATACCAATGAGACAGCTTGCCAGCAAGGGGCACACAGCCACCTTCTTGAAAAAAATTTCAATCCTCCTAAGAAGTTACCAAGAAGATAAATCTTACCATCCACAGTTTGTGTCATTGAAGACAACTTGTTTCGGGACTTTGTAGAATTTTGAGATGTTAACTTACTTCAATTTGACAGCTATGGAAGAGGGAGATGACATTTTTTTAAGGACACCTTAGTTGTGGATCAGCTTCAGTATGATTGAAGGCATGGGAATTATTGTAAATATCCAGGCTGAGAGCAGAGAGTTGTCAAACCAAGTATTCAGTCCCTGAAAAAAATAACACAAGCCCTTTGTCCTATGGTATCTTTAATAGAGTCACAATAATGAGTTAATATGAGATTACATCTTAGAGAAAATGAAGACAACTACGGCTAGGTTTAGCATTAGTTTGACAGATCAGCCAGCGAACTGGATTATAGACGTCAGAGATCTAGTTGAGTTAAATAAAGAAACAGAAGAGATCCCAAGCATGGAGTGCGGACAGAGAGAACAGGTTTGATTTGGGACCAAAGTGCTGTTTTCCACTGAAGAAATAAAATGAGGATGTAAATTGTCTGAAGATGTCTGGGTATGAGAATGAAGGTGAGGTACAGTGGCATAGACTGGAGGCGGCACTAACACTCATTCTGAATTGTGAACTAAGTTTAAAAGCATAAAACAACTGAGAAAAGAGCTTTGGTGTTAAGTGGCATCCCTTTGTTGCAAGAAACTAATTTTTTAAATCAAGTGTCACAGAAGTTTTTTTTTTTTAATTGAAGTATAGGTGATTTACAATGTTGTGTTAATTTCTGCTGTACAGCAAAGTGGTTCAGTTACACATATATACTCTCTATCATATTTTTTTCCATTGTGGTTTAGCCCAGGATATTGAATATAGTTCCCTGTGCTATACAGTAGGACCTTGTTTTCTATCCATTCTCTATATAATAGTTTGCATCTGTTAATCCCAAACTTCCAGTCTTTCCCTACGCCCCCCCCCCCTTGACAACCACAATTCTGTTCTCTACGTCTGTGAGTCCGTTTTCGTTTTGTAGATAGGTTCATTTGTGTTGTAGTTTAGATTCCACACATAAGTGATATCCTATGGTATTTGTCTTTCTCCTTCTGACTTACTTGCCTTAGTATGATAATCTCTGGGTCCATCAATGTTGCTGCAAATGGCATTCTTTTTTTATGGCTGAATTATCTTCCATTGTGTATATATATATATATATATATATACCACAGAAGGTTTTTTTTCCCATGGACTGTAACAGAACACCATCCTGCCAAAAAGTGTGATTCAAACAATGACGACATTTCACTGTGAAAGACGCAATAAAACCTACCACTGCAAAAAACATCGATCAACTGATTGGAGTAGTAAGTCTTTTGAAAAATCAGGCATTGATATGCTCAAACCTATAGTGGCCCCACTGGAAAAATACTTGTTACTCAGAGAGAATAATAAGAGAGTAGTTTTTTTTCCCACTGATTAGTACACAGTGTTGATCTAAAATTCAGCCTTTTTTCCTATGAAGGTTCTTTGCCAATATAAAAAAGGAAAATATTTCATAGAATAATTTAAATAAAAAACATGTTTTCAACACATGTGCTTAGTTTTCACTTCTTTTGGAAAGAGACACCTATTTATATTCATATTTTCACTTTGGAACCACAGTTCTTAATGCAGTGTTAATTAAGTTAATCAGGATAACACTTTTTATTTTATTATTATTATTATTATTTTGCGGTACACAGGCTTCTCACTGTTGTGGCCTCTCCCGTTGCGGAGCACAGGTTCTGGACGCGCAGGCTCAGCGGCCATGCCTCACGGGCCCAGCCGCTCCGCGGCATGTGGGATCTTCCCGGACCGGGGCACGAACCCGTGTCCCCTGCATCGGCAGGCGGACTCTCAACCACTGCGCCACCAGGGAAGCCCAGGATAACACTTTGTAGACAGCTACCACCACTGGTGTATGGTTGGAGCTGAGTTTTAATATATTATTTCCATCCGTCTTTAATACTTAAAGGAAGATTCACTTACATTTTGACACTTAAGAATTGAAAATAGTAGATTTTATTTTTGAAAGAGCCATTTACCATTTCACGTTTGTTGGCTGAGCTGATTTATTTACATTATACCCATTGACATTGTAAAGAAATTTTTTTTTTAAATTAAGAGCAATCAGAGTAAAATAACTTCCAGCAATTTCTGGAAGACATGATTACAGTGAGATTGGACTTGGTGAAGACAAACCACCCAGCAGTTCTCTAGCTTACCTGGAGAGTCGACGGACAGTTTTCAGAAAGATCTGAAAACGCAATCAGGAAGGAAGGAGGAAGGGAGAAAGAAAGGAAGGACAGAAAAGAAGGAAGAAGGAAATAAAAGAAGGGAAAAGGGAGGAGGGGGGATCCTTTTGCTCTCACCTAGGTTCATGCCTCTTCTCTTCATCCTGCCCTGGTACAGGTTGTCACGTGCTCCGTTTCATCCATTTCTAAGGACCTGGAGTAATGAGTGGAGCAGTGGGAAGCATTTAAGAACCAAGAAGGGCCCCTTCCTTGCATGTCTCCTTAGGATTATTTTGCTGAATTTGTCTCTCCCCCTTCCCTTACTTTACATTGCATTTCCAAAAGGTGACTTTGTATCCAAGATTTGCCTCATACTTTGTCCTGGAAAGAAGGGTAGGTATAGGAACCATGGTTGCCAACTGTTGCAAAAGCCCCAATCTCAGGCTCAGGGAGTGAGAACAACAGTCTAATAGAGGGCTGGCCTCCCTATTGCACACCCCCTGGGTGAGGAAAAGTTTCCCACCCCTTGGTAAATGGTATGCTTAGAAAGGCACCCAGGTGCCTAATATGAGGGAAGAGGGGAAATGAGTAGTGATGTGGGATAGAAAATTGTGGGCCTGCAGGAATCATGGCGGATGTAGGCAAAAGAATATTTGCAAGTTCTCCTGGGGGTTTTGGACCTGTGAGTTTCCAGCAGGAAACTGAGGACTGAGGAGAATGTGGGAAATATTTGTAGAGAACATAGCAATTTGGAGTTGATTCTCATTCAAGGCCCACGGAAGGAAGGGGAAGGATTTCATCAATATTAGGGCCCTCATCGGAAGGGACCCATTTTGAGAATCAGCTCACTTGGGATGGTCCTACCTGGAGGGGCTAAAAAGACCACATGGAACCAGAGACTTGGTCACAAAATCGATTAAAACACACCTTCTTTGGAGCCCCATTCCCCCTCTTTGAATAATCCTTCAGAGGCTCCAGGGAAGAGACTTCTTTTTTCATCTGGTTTCCATCATAAACCAACTCAGCTAAAGCCTGAAGTCCTGTCAGCATTAGTGATGGGCCCAACGAACCTCTCCTTTTAAAGATTGACCTTAGGGGCTTCCCTGGTGGCGCAGTGGTTGAGAGTCTGCCTGCTAATGCAGGGGACACGGGTTCGAGCCCTGGTCTGGGAAGATCCCACATGCCGTGGAGCAACTAGGCCCGTGAGCCACAACTACCGAGCCTGCGCCTCTGGAGCCTGTGCCCCGCAACAAGAGAGGCCGCGATAGTGAGAGGCCCGCACACCGCGATGAAGAGTGGCCCCCACTTGCCATAACTAGAGAAAGCCCTCGCACAGAAACGAAGACCCAACACAGCAAAATAAATAAATTAATTAATTAATAAACTCCTACCCCCAACATCTTCTTAAAAAAAAAAAAAAGATTGACCTTAGGAAGAGTCATGGAGGCAGTTGTGCTTCTAAATCCTTGGGTCAGGTTAGAGGCAGGGCCAGGCACAGCTGACCCAGGCAAGGACAAGTCCACTGCACTAGGCCTTGGAGAAGGACCTCCGACAGTGTGCTGAAGATGCACAGACACTCCCTAGCCCTTAAACACACCTGCCTGGATCCCATTCTAGCCACACCTGAGCTGACTTGTCTCTTAGTGTCACTGAATAATTTGCAAAACTGTTCCTGGTCACTGCCAAGAACAGGCTAAGTTATGCCTTATCGTGGAGAATTGGTGATTAATAGCGTTCGCTTCGTTTTAATGTGCAAGGCTGTGGACCGTGCCTAGAGGATGGCCAGGAATCCTGCATCCTGCTTGGATACAGAAATGCTCTCCAGTACACTTTCCCAGTCTGGGGAACATGACCGAATGCCGATCCCCGAGGTTCTGAGCCCTGAGTGTGTATACCAATGTTGATTCTGGAGGAATCCCAGGCAATTCCTATGTCACCTCCAAATTTCTCTACAAGGAAGGAATGAGGTAGAGGGGGAGCTACTTCAGGACATGCTGCTTTCTATAGCTTTGTAAAACATTTTTTAAATTGTGGTTAACATGATACTTAAAATAACTACTAGGAATCCAGATGGTTTCAATAAATATTCCAGATATACTTAGTAAAATATATTATCCCCGGGCTTCCCTGGTGGCGCAGTGGTTGAGAGTCCGCCTGCCGATGCAGGGGACACGGGTTCGTGCCCCAGTCCGGGAAGGTCCCACATGCTGCGGAGTGGCTGGGCCTGTGAGCCATGACCGCTGAGCCTGCGCGTCCGGAGCCTGTGCTCCGCCGCAACGGGAGAGGCCACAACAGTGAGAGGCCCGCGTACAGCAAAAAAAAAAAAAAAAAAAAAATTACCCACTCATTAATTCCAAATAAAATATAGTAATGACTACAGATATATATTTTATTATTTTAAGACTCCGTTAAAAAGGAAAGACAACTTTGCTTCTACATAAAAGAGATCTATATGCAAAACGTGTCTAGTTTTATATCTTACTCCTCAATTCCTTGCATTTGCCCAAACCTTAGTATACCAGGGCCCTGGAAACTGCTCTCATGATGGCAGTAGATACAGAAATTGAAAATTAGACTAATTAACAAGCTGGAATGGCAGCTCTTTTTTTACCTAAGGGAAGGATGGAGTGATGTTTCCACACATCATGAAATCTAGTTGCCTCAAGGGAAGAAAATATCACGTTCAAGTTACCTCTTACTCATGATTTTTTCTTTTCCCTTTGTGGATCATATCATAATTTGAACGACCTCATCCAATAACTGGAGGATTATAAATATTAGCCTGATTCCAGTCTTATGGAGCATGGTATGGTGAATCTTCTAAAGATATATAAAATCTCTTATTACACATCTAGTGCTCCAGGAACAAACTTATTGATCACATGTACTATTGTTGCAGCAAAAATAGAAATGAAGTTTTCCATCCCCTGAGAACAAGGAAAATAAAGGGAACAGTGAACAGGCTAGAGAAGAAACATACCTGGCCTGAAAGAGTTAATCACTCCTTGTTTTACTTTAACTGTCACTAATTTGTAGTAACTAGATTTGTACTTTACAAAGCTAACCTTACTATGTAAATTATTCCGTAAATTACACTATGTAATTTACATTCGGCACCTATCACCCCTAACTGTGTGAGTTACATCCCGTGTCTCTCACTTCGAAACCTTATTATGTCCCGGCACTTACATTCTATATGCCCCTCCTAACAAGTCACCCCCTATAGCTTTTGCATTTCAGAAACAAGGTCACGGGCCGATAAACCAGAGGCAAACGGATGCAATTACCAGACTGCAGGACCCCAATTACCGGGTGGCCTGACGCCAGCGATGACTGTTTTGAAATAATGCAAAGGAAAGGAAGAATGCAAGACCTCCACTGCTTTGATCATTATCATATACCCCACCCGGACTGCGATCCCCACATATAAAATCTTCCGTGATTTCCAAGGTGGGAGGGCACAGTTCTTGAGGTGCTAGCCTGCTGTGTCTTCCCTTCTGCCTAGCAGAAAAATAAAGCCATCTCTCTCTTCCTCCAAAATCCCTGTCTCCGTATTTCTGTTTGGCCTTGGTGCACAGGAAAGCTGGTATTTCAGAAACACTATGAAATATCATTTCTGCAATAGAAATGTGAGTTTATACTAAAAAATTATCAAATGATGTTGAATTAAATATAACCTTAAAAATATTCGGTCAAGTGGTCAGTTTTTTTGTGTAAGGAAATCACTTTTCCCTTACCTGAAAATTGTGCTGTACTATGTAGAAATGATAAATGCTAGAATCCTGCTTTGTAAATCACACATTTGGTTGCACCAGAGTGGATACATGGATTCAGAACCTGGCTGACTGGCCAGCTCAGCACCCTGCAGCTCCTTCTCTCCTATCCTAGCAGCAAACTGTAGAGCAGGGCCAGTGTTCGCTTCTAGGATAAGCAGGCACATCTCCGGAAAGGCCTCTAGCACTTACTTTTTAACTTCATTCATAGTAGCAACTGTTTGTTTCCCAGAAAGAAGGCTATCTGTTTTACTAGACTGTTGGTTGCCAGCCTTGAAATCTGACTCATTTTAGACTGCATTTGATAACAAATGACTATTTTCTGAAAGAGAATTCATTCTAATTTGTTTTTCAATTCAAAGTTATTGTTAACATCAGCATTACAAGACTGGTTTCTTAAATATTAATTGGAATGATCCTTTAAATGTGCACTGTTTTATGACTAGGCCCATGAAGTATGTAAATTTGTGAATGTAAATATATTTCTAATTTATTATCCCTTTTTAAAGATGACAGTAAACAAAACTTCCTCAGTTATTACAGTGAAATGTGAATAATGAAATTCTCTGGATAACCACTAGATGGTGCTATATAACCTATTAAATATAGCCTACCACCTTGTTTTCACCGTTCTCTGTTTTAGGCTCCTTCCAGATGGCTTTTTAATGATTGCAAGTCCAATTTTAACTAATATTTATTTAACGACTTCTATAGATAGTGATCAAATGGCATTGTACTAGTTGAATGACCTTGGACAAGTCAGTTATCCTCCCTGTGCCTCAGTTTCCTCATCCATGAAATGGGCAGAAGAGTCTTTCCTCGTGCAGGACCCCACGTCATGGCCTCTTGGTCGTCGCAGAATACACCAAGGGTGAGCCTATGACCTAAAAAGAGTGATTCAGAATCCTTCCCTGGGTTTTTTTCAAACTAGAATTAGGAAAAGCCAGCCAGTGCCTCCTTAGAAGTTTGATTTGGGTTATCATCACTTTAGCCAGAGGAATTCTTACTAATCCAGGTGGTCACTCATTCTGTTCATTAAAAAGTATAGCGAGGGCTTCCCTGGTGGCGCAGTGGTTGAGAGTCCGCCTGCCGATGCAGGGGACACGGGTTCGTGCCCCGGTCCGGGAAGATCCCACCAGCCGTGGAGCAGCTGGGCCCGTGAGCCATGGCCGCTGAGCCTGCGCGTCCGGACCCTGTGCTCTGCAACGGGAGAGGCCACAGCAGTGAGAGGCCCGCGTACCGCAGGAAAAAAAAAAAAAAGTATAGCGAGCAGTTTAAGTCCTTAAGAACCCCATAATCTGTTCAAGTCTAACTCCCATCGTATTTAATAATACCAAAAGAGAAAAAGTGCAAAGATGTCAAAAGGCAAAATAAGGAGAATAGGTTCCAAGCTTGTGACCCATTAGATATGAGTAGAACCTTGAAAGGAAGTGCCTCCCCAGAAATACCAAGCACTTTGCAAATGGATGTTAACTCTTACAACCATCACTTCAGTCCTAAAAGCCTGGATGGCTCAGCTTTCCCAAATATTCTGCTACTGGGAGGATCAATAGTTTTGGAGGGTAGGTAAGTGGCATAACTTTATTCTGTTAACTTATAGTGGTCCTGATTCTACTCTTAAAAACTAATGGAATAAATATATATTTCGCAGTACTTACATTCTCAGACATTCAAGACTAAAGGAAATAGTAAAAGATACTAGGGTTCTGGTGCAGAACCTCAAAGCAATAAACCAATGTAGATCTCTCTCTCTTTCTCTTTCTCTCTTTCCTCTCCCTCTCCCTTTTTCTCCAGCTCTCTCTGTCTCGGCAGAAGAATGTAGTATCTTGCGATCTATTAATGTCTTTGAAAGCAGAGTCTTAAGATGGGGACACTGCTGGGGGACAGGATCAGAAAGAACCTGGGGACTCATCTATTGTTTCATGCCTTTTTCAGACCCAGCAGGAACATACCCTAAATTAACTTGGAGCAGTACAGAATCACTCCTCTGTTGATTAGTATGCAGGTCAAATACAGCTGTCTGATGTATGGAGGAGCAATGTAAAACATAAAAAGTAAAAACATGCTTTTAAAAAAGTGTTTTATGACTTTAAAAAGTTTGTTTTCATTCATCCTCTACATCATTGCAATAAAGAACACTGTGGGTTCAAAACGATTAAAAAAAAAAAACTCAATAAACCATCACTCTTCCTCTGTAACAGCAGTGTCATTCTTCCAAACTTTCCCACCTTCTTTCTTGTTGAAAGTGGCCCAACAGTTTCCAGCTCTTGAAGATCGCAGTATTATTAAGAATATCTGTGAAATGCCACTTCCCTCCACCCACTGTAGTTATTTCAGCCAATTCACTTTTTGTCCCTTTTGAATTCATTACTTTTGCTCCAGTTCTATAACCATTCCTAAACCACATTCCAGCGATCTCAGATTGAATTACAGTAATCTCTTCCTTACTCTCTTTGTCTTCCTGAGATTTATTCTCTCTCTGACTGCAAGTAATCTTTAATCTTTTCTTCTAGTATCCATAGTATATCTCTGTTTCTTTGTATATCAAAGCAAAACTCTGTTTTGACATTTGAAACCTCCATGAATTCTTATTTACTTACGCACTGACTTTGTATTTATTCGTTCATTTGTTCAAATAAATAAAAACATTTTTGAGTGCTTACTAATGTCCTGTGTTTGGGGTCCTAGAGATAGAGCAATGAAAAAAACCAAAGCTCTACCATCTTGTAGCTCCCATTTTAGACAGGAAAAATCAATTACTATAGAGTATGTTAAATGCAGATAAGTGCTATGAAGGGGGAAAAAAGCATGGTAAGAAAGATAGAGATTGTTGAATGGGCACAAGTTTGTACAAAGAAATTACGATATTGGGACAGTCAGAGAAGGCGACATTTGAAAAAAGACCAGAGGAGGTGTGGAGGTGAGGCAAGTGACTATTTTAGAGAAGAACATTCTTAAGGGAAGGGAAACAATGCTTCAAAAATCCTGAGTCATGAGTGTGCATGTAGTGTTTGAGGAAAAAGCAAGGAGTCCAGTGTGAAAGGGGAGAGTGGGACAGGACCAGGGCAGAGAGAGTGAGGGAGCCAGAACCCCTGGCCTCCGTGAGCCATACGTGTACCGTAGGTTTTGCCCTGGGAGAGATGGCAAGTCGTTTTAAGGTTTGAGAAGAAGAGCAACATGTTCTGACATGCAGTTGAAAATATCACTCTGGTCACCCTGTGGACATTACTTACATAGGAAAGAGAGCAAGTGTAGAAGCAGGGAGATGCTCTTAGGGAAGTGATCATTTTCCTTTGGACCGTGGTGGTAGCAGTGAGAATAGTGAGAAATGAGACTATATGGAAATTATTTTGTATTTACAGCTGACGAGACTACCTGATTGCTTAAGGAGTTGTGTAGGGAAGAAGAAAGGAGTCAAGAATTTTGAATTAAATAACTGGAAAGGTGGAGTTATTACTGTTGTTGGAAAACTGCTGAAGATACCTGAGTAGTCATTAACAGAAAGATTCTACATCTTTCACTTTGGCCTCCTTCCTTGCCTTAGTCTATATGTTTCATTTCCTTTGCTTAGATTCCTCTTCCCTTTCGCAACATTCCCATTCAATTGAGAATATTTATGAAGCGCTCATAATTGGCAAAACCCTGGTCTAAAAGCTGGGAAGGGTATAAAATATGTAAGATGTGGCTTCACACATCCCAATCCATATGAGAGGAATATTACATGCATTTGTGATAATACAGCAATATCATTCAAATATGCACATTTTTATGGATAAATAAACTTCTGTGAGCAAAGAACAGTGAATAGGTACATATGCAGTAGGGATGTAACTATGAGCAAGACATGGCCCCCGTTTTCAAGAAGCTTATAACATATGCTGAAAGTTCAGTGAAAGTTCAATGAAAAATATGGAAAGAATGAAACAGAATTAAGGCAGAAATAGATCACTGTCAGCCAGGGGAATTCAGTAAATGGGTCAAACCTGCAGTTCTCTCAAGGCCAGCTTGAGTTTTATCCTTCCATGAGGTTTTCCCTAACTAAATGTCTCTCTAATAAGTTTCCTGAACACCTACATAAAATCAGCACTCATCGATTTTCGCTTAGGTTTATATTTTCTTAGAAGTATCCGTAAGTTATACTCTTGAATGTAAACATGAAAGCAGGAACTTCATCTTATTTAGTTTCCTTTGAAATTTGTGAACACTAAATATTGTAAAAACATTACAAAATATACCTGAATATTATAAAATGTCTTATATTGCTTTAAAATGCTTTTGGAAAAGGACTGTGGAAGGGTAGGAGAGTCTTCCCAAAAGTCCAGAAAACTTCCACCTTTTGAATATATATATATATATATTTGTCTATATATACAAATATATATATATATATCATCCCAAACAGGAATCCACTAAATGTTGAAAGACTTAGTACAATGCTTGTTCCCTAATTTTAGTTCTTAGACTTTAAATCAAACAACTGCACTATTTCCACATATTCCGTACAATTGCTATCAATCATGAGATGTGTGATTTAAAGGTTCCTTTCATCAGGCATTGCATGTTACTTTAACTTCCTCTGAAATATTTCTGATTTAAAGCACTATGACTCTGTGATAAAGATTAAAAGAAATAATGTATGGAAACACTATAGAGTTTGAAGCATTCTGTAAAGGTAGCATATTTTTCTAAACTACTAAAACCTGCTATTATGCTAGTTCTGTCCATCTTTGGCAAGATGCTTTTGGTCAAAATGGGGAGTTTCATCTAGAATGGTTGACACTAGTTTGTTGCGTTGATGATTTTTTTTACACTTCAGAGGTGTATACTTTTATGTGGTGTGTGTGTGTGTGTTTGTGTGTGTTCTTTAAACAAAATTTTCTTCAGGTTGCCTCAGACCATCAATGACCTTCATAGTATGAAGTTTTTGCCTTTTAAAAGTGCTGAGATTGACAAAACGTAGTGAAAGAAATCACTGCACAATACTGATCTTTTCACTTTGTCAGGCACTCTGTAGTTGGTTAAGCAAGATTTGAGATTATCTTAATAATGTAAACAGGCATATCATTTTTTCTTAGACTTCTTTATGCAAAAGAAAAACCAAAAATGAAAAAAAAGACAGCAAAGAAAAAATCATTCAAGTGAAGAAAATTTGTTCACACGCACATCGACTAGCTCAAAATCCATAAAATTTACTGACTTTTAGTTGGTAGATTCAGGGAATGTTTATTCGTTTGTGTAACGATTTTACATTCTTCATTTCTAAAGGCAATTCAAAAGGTTTTCATATTCTTCATTTCTACAAAACATTTAAAATAGTGAATGAAAAACGAAATTTACAACATCATTCAGCTACATGGCAGAGACAAAAATCAACTAATTATAGTTTTCATACATAGCAACAAATAATTGGAAAATATAGTTGAGAAATATCCTGTTTACAATTGAAACAGATATTTTGGAATACCTGAAAATAAGGCCAATACATAAGTGCAAGACTATATAACAACGACAAAAAAGAAACATTATTAAGGACCACTTAAAATAATCAAAATCAACAGGTAGATTATGTTCCTAGCAAAAATACTCTAATATTATAAAGACATGAATTTTCCCAAGTAAATGTATAAAGCTAGATAATCACAGCAGGATTTCCATAAAACTTGATAAGCTAATTCTAAAGTTCACATGAGAGAGAAAATGGAAATAAGGAAACAAGAAAAGATTTAAACGAATAAGAGGGGACAAGCCCTACCAGAAAGCAACATGGTTTATGAATTTATTATAATTAAAGTAGCATATATCAGCATAGGAATAGATCAATGAACAGACTGGGTATGCAGAAAAGACAACATTATTATCGGAATATAGAATATTATAAAAATAGTATGATATTTAACAGCATGCATTCTGGAGCTAGCATGGCTGGTTTCAAGTCTGAGTCTGACACTAAACTGTGACCTTGGGAAAAGTATTTAATCTCACTGAACCTTGATATCCTAATGTATAAAATGGGGGTAGTATCAGTACCTATGTATTTTTAGGATTAAATTGATAAATCATATAAAATACTTGAAAGGTTGGACTACCTTCATCAGCAATCAAAAGATGTTATTTATAACATTCATCATCACAGTAAGACAAAGAACAACAACTAGTACGATTATCAGTGGAGAAAGGATAACTGATTATTCGTTTACTTAAACCAGACTTAAATTACTATATCACATCATTCACAAAAATAATTTCCAGATTTATTTGAAACAACTAATTTTTAAAATTTTTTAAATGATATCTGAATTAAAGCTATGCATAAAATATAATTATAATTTTGTAATGGGAAGGCCTTTCTAAGCTAGATATAAAGACTAACAGCTATAAATATAATGATTGAAAAATGTATCCACATATTAATTAAAAATTTTGTGCAAAACACCATAAAGTCAAAAGGCAAAAGACATTCTGGAGACAATCTTTACAAATAGAATATAGAAAAAGTTGTACTAAGATTTCCCAGTGAAGTATAGAGTAACTTAGGATGGCTACTATATTCATATTAGGGAAATTTAATTATTGATGAAGGAGGATTTAGGGTAAGAAGATAAAAATTTATTAAAGCACCGCCATATGAAATTTGACAGTTCTGAGCTATTAAACTAGTAGAATTAGGGGAAATTTAATAACAAACTTAAATGTGTATAACATTTACATAATAACTACTAGACTTGTTAAAAATCTCCACTGAGATTAAGACTGAATATGGAATGGGATTGAAATCAGATGCCTGATAATACTTTGGCTATAATGACATTAAATTGAATTATCAAGGGTTGATATTCATGAGCATTTATAGAAGTAATGCAACAGAAGTTTGGCTATGCAATACCCAACTGCAAACTTCCACAACAGCAAAAAGCAAGAGTGAATAAAACATCTGTGGTAGAGTAGCAATTTCTGCCATTCAGAAGTAGCAATCTTAATCCAGTATACGAATTAAACCATAGGTTTTTGGTCCTAATGTTAAATTAAAATATGTGTACATTTAGTCCAAGAGATTGTAGAACAGACTTTATTGAGAGGGCTGAAATTAGGCTAAACCCAAAGTATTATATGGTGTGGGTAGCCTGCTTAGAGATAAAAAGATAAATCATGGTGTTTACAACCCAAAGAGTCTATGATTCTTAAATTATTATCTAAAATGTAATCCAGATAACAAATGTGGTAGGTGGCTGCATACCTATGTCAGTAAAGGTCAAGACAATGGCACATATCCAAGCTAAATTACTCTCCAAAAACAGAGGATAGATCTGAAAATATCAGCTTTTTTCCGTCACTAGAAATTTACCAACCAATCCAATCTCTATACTAACCAGCCTCAATGTGCCCAGCTCTCTGCTGAAGACAATGAGGGAAACAAGAGTATAATTTTAAGATATTTACTATCTGAGTGGACAATTATAAAATAATCCAAGATTAACCAAGCGTTTCTAACAGTGTCACACTGTTTATTAGTTCTGTGGAAATTCAAGAATAGTAGAATTTGGTATAATATAATTATATTCCTAAAGTATTAATTGACAATAATAGCTAACATTTATTGATAGCTTACAGTGCCAGGCACATAGTAATTATCACTGATCATTAGCTATAATTAGTGCATGTTTCATGCACTGCGATATGAATTACTTTCACCATTGTATTAATTATCACATAAATTAGGTCTATTAAAATAAATTCAATAATATATGTTAAATTTATAAATAGATGAATGAATGAGTTAGTGTGAAAAAAACTGAGGTTCAGAAATTTTAAATAACTTGCCTAAATTCATATGAAAGAAGGATTTGAAACTTAAACTAAACCTTAAAACATGGGTAACTTTTGGACAGGAAAGGAAGACAGACATACCAAGTATGGAAAATGACAAAAGGAAAAGTACACAAGCAAAACAACCACATACTTATGGGGAAGAGAGACAATAAGTCTAAGAAGACAGAGAATATGTATTAGGGAATACATTTTGGCATAGGATGGGGACAGTGCAGCCCCTTAAAGTCTAAGAAGAAGAGTTTGAACATGACGCAGTGACTATAAGAGTGACATGAGGAAAATTTTGTTTAATAAAGGTGTAAACTGGCAGCATTGGACAGTGTGGATTTAGCAGAAAGAATCTATCTAGGGCTTCCCTGGTGACGCAGAGGTTGAGAGTCCACCTGCCGATACAGGGGACACGGGTTCGTGCCCCGGTCCGGGAAGATCCCACATGCCGCGGAGCGGCTGGGCCCGTGAGCCGTGGCCGCAGAGCCTGCGCGTCCGGAGCCTGTGCTCCGCAACGGGAGAGGCCACAACAGTGAGAGGCCCGCGTACCGGAAAAAAAAAAAAAAAAAAAAAGAATCTATCTAATATAGAAAGTATTTGCAGTAGTTTAGGATCTGGGTTTTGATAGTGATTGCACAGGAAGTTTAATTAAAAAGATAAGCCTAGGAAATAGTTTGAAAGAAAAAAATGGATGTAGAAGCAAAGGAAAAATATTAAGCAATGAAGAACTCAGTGTTTAGTGGGAAAGTATATAAAATGATGATTTCACTAAAAGAAAAAAGATATAGAATACAGTTTTTCTCAACTAAAAGAAAAATAGAATAGAAATCGATGCTAGTTAGGGGAAAGAGGAAAAATTCACATGACATTTGAGGTGATAGTATTATTTCCACATGTAGAGAGCCTGTGCATATGTGAAAAGATCAGACTAGGATACCGGTGAAAAATCAGGCTTAGAGATTAAGATTTTTAAGTTATGGTATGAAAAACATGTGGGAAAAATATGAAAAAGGAGACAATGGAAGAGGACCTAAGTTCAAGTTCTGATTGTGAAACTGAACTTGAGTAAGTCACTTAACATCACTGAAACTCAGTTACTCCACATTTTAAATGGAGAAAATAGTATTTACTTCACAGTATTTTGAGCATACAAAGTGAAATGCCCTTGCAAACTGTAAAGCTATGTAGGTAAAGAGCTGTTATATATTTAAAGTCATGAGAATCAAAAGGTAGATATTTTAAGCTACGTATTTCTTAAGGGCTTCGAAGTTGAGACCTTAGCCTTCCCTTGATCAAAGATCCACATTACTGTGCCACAGAGTGGATGATTTATTATTACACACATTAAAAGGTCAGTTGGCCAGTCTGCTTCTGAAACACAGTAAAAATAATACCTAAGCCTTTCTAAATTCTGACAAAATCTTTGAATAATCATCTTTGGTGCTTGCTTAATTGGAGAAATATAATTTTAACTAGAAAATAAAATAAATCAGAGAAATTTCCAATTCAAAAGTTCTTCTTATGGCATATTTACATGAGTAAAGAAGCATCCTAAATATTGCTCATACTTAATCTTTATTATTAAAAAGTTTTAAACCTTGAAATTGCATAATATTATATTATAAAATGACACACTTAAGCACATGATAATGTGCTTAAGAATGTGCTTAAGAATGCATGATAATGAATTCTTCATTTTTATTAGACTTAAAGTTACTAATTGCATTGAAATAAATAATACTGCCTTAGGAAAAATTGAAACATAGATGCCTGAACAGAGTACAAGTTCTTAAAGAAGCAGGACCAGGTAGGTTTTCTGTCCACAGACTATGTTTATAATATTATTTGATTTGTAAAGATTAACCTGAAAAATTTTTTATCCATTTTGGTTAAATGAATCTTAGTATTTCTTAAGGAAATCGCAACTCAAATTTGAGTACATAATGACAATTTATTATTTAGCATAAATTCCAAGTAAATTGTGATTACATTTTACTTTGCCTTTTTCTCTGTATTTTTGGTATGCTAGCCAAAGTCTGAGCTATTCATTATAGAGTCACAGACATCACATTTCCACCTTCCAAAAGTATTTAAAGGATTATATGGAAATTATCCCAATTCTCATCAATATGCTTAAGCCTTCCCAGACAGGAACTATTTCTTATCTTTGCATACCCAGGACCTTGGACAGTGCCAGGCATAAACTAGGCATTTATCTATTTGGGAGCATATGAGTACGTGAATGATTTTGTCCTGCTGCTATATTTGTCTTATATATTGCTGGAGATACTAATCACCAGGGCTTGAACATCTTTTTATTTTGCTGTAATGATATTGTTTGAATGCAAAACACTCCTAAATTGTGTTATTTCATTTTTAATGCAAGATATTACACTTGGAAAATAAAATGTTACACTAAAATTCATATTAATATAAAAAATTATTCAAGATATTGACCTCATTTTACATACAAAACCACAATATTAATGTAAGAGAAATTTAAAATAAATAAAATGCCCTTTCTAAAACAGTGTTTATTTTCATTCTTGTCTTCAAGTTCACCAAGGAATTCTTAAAGGTAAGAAGAACTTCATACTTTCCTCCACACCACTCCCCCTCCCATCACCACCAAAAAATAAAAATAAACAAAACTAGAAGGGAAAAGAGAATTTTCCGGTCATTTAAAAATACTATTACTGGGAAGTATTATGGATTCTTGTACATCGTAAAGGCACATATTCTGAATTCCCTTTTCCCCCTGAATTTCCTTTAAATGCCTATCTTATAATAAATATATTAGATGATTCCTGTTACCCGCATGCACTACTATAAAGATTATGGATCCTGGTAATTGTTCCTTGTATTCACAGTGGAAACTGGAACTTAATAAAGGAGAGAAGAAAATGTACCGAAGGCAAACCCATCTGTAAAGGATCGCTGTAAACCGGTATTTATTCGGTTTGTACTAAATTAGTCGTGGCATGACAAGAACCCTTTGTCTGTGGGACCGTTGGTCTGGCAACCATCATCTACCCGTGGAAAAGACGTCTGAAGACTCCGCCCGGGCTGGGGGTGGGGAAGGCGCGCCGCGTGGAGAGCTCGACTGAGAATTAAAGGGAGCGAACAAAGAGAACTCCCAGCAGCCGCCCGCCAGCGCCTTGCCGCTGCATCAGGAGACGTCAGTCAAGCCCGGAAGGCTGTTGGAATCCGCCTCCCTGCGAAAAGCTCAAGTAAATAATTGATGGCGATTGACGCGGTCCAGGACAAAGCTTTGAGGAAAGCCAGTGCATCCGATTTCGAGCGGTTTGGGAATCTTCCGCCGAGTAAGGGGTATGCGAGTGCAGCGAGGACTGTGAGCTTGGCTACCGGTCTTCCATCGCGGGCGTGGCTCTGGCCTTTTTGTCTTCTTGCCGCCCGCCCCTCCGCCTCCGCACTCCGCCTTCTTCTCTTCCCTTTTGAAAGTAGCCTCTCTTTGGTTACTTCTACGCAGTCCTCCCTTGCAATCCCGCCCCCTCCCCTGCCCAGTCCGGTGAGGCCAGCTCACGAATATCAGTGCACTTCCCGGGGAGCGTCTGGCACGGCTTGGTACCTTGCGTGTTCGCCTGCTCAGAGCCGCATCTCCAGCCCAGCCGCGGGCCGCCAAGGAGTAATCCGTTCTTCCGGCCGTTGAGCCTCCACGTTAACGCCATTGTTTGGAGAAACAGAGTGGGTGTGGAACTGGGGCGAACCGGTCCAAAGTCAAAAGTGCTCAGCCAGATAGTCGCATATATAAAACTACGAAGTTAAACTCTCCTCGTCTCCGAAAAGACACAGTAAGAACCCTGAGGTCCCCGGAAGATCAGAAGGAAAGCGCTGTTGATTTGCTCCAGCCTCAAAACATCGCCTCTGCCAAGAAGTGAGCAGTTCTGGATTTTCTAAAGGGATGGGGAGGGTGAGTGGGCAGATAAAACTTGAGATTAAAATTGTTGGTTTAGGCCGTGCTGGGGTTGCTGGGTTGGCGAATTTCATAGGAGAAGCCTCAAAGAGACACAGCATCCTGGTACTTTGTGAGAACCACGTGACAGCAGCCAGGTACCTTTGATTGTGGGAGCCGAGTTCCTGGAACTCGAGCTTTCTCTTGCGATAGCGCTGTATGGGGGCCGAATTAAGTGTTCTCTGGTGGCTCTCAGCTTCAGAGTGGTTCTGCCTAATTCGAAACAAAAATAAGTTTGCATTGGCAATATAACTTATTTGGGTGATCCCGGTTAGTGTGACCTGCTAGTGAACTAGACCAGATATTCTAGGAGCATGTTGCTCTGGGAGAACACGTAGAAAATAAGTTGATGGATGACTCCTCCCTCTCCCTCCTCATGTCTTCTTTGTTCACTGTTATTTTCCAAATTGAGTTGGAAGGAGATCCCAGAAAGAGAAAGGGAGGTGGAGGAGCCTTCCAGTAATATTTCTTTATAAAATGAGGGGTTACTACACATTGACTAAGCTATGATACTTAGACAATAACAGGACTAATGCTAGTAAAGTAACTAGCAAGTATCTCCTCCCCTAATAGGATTTTTTTTTTTAAGCAGAACTTTCTGCCTAGTCATGCCCTTTTCAGTCATGCCCTTTAGAGAGAAATTATATTTCTAAGGAAAACGCACCTAACTGACTAGCTAAGCAGCTGGATCACTAGGGAGAAAAAACCAGGAGGCAGTGGGTTTTGAGTTGCTATTTTCCAGATTTTAAAAGCCAGTGGTGGATTTATCTTGGAAAAAATACAAAACAGAAGTTGATCTTACCACCGTGAGTGAGGATGCACCAGCCTTCTTGGGTGCAGGGTCATTCTGTTTTAGCATTTGGCTTCATGGAAAGGACTGGGCACTTTAAAAGTACACCTTTGCCTGTTATGTACCATCTGAGAAGGTGCTTAATAAATGAAAATACTTTGTTTAGCAATTACACTTAAAACTAAAGCAATTCACAAGAACATTGAAATTTAGATAAGTGTAGAAAAAGTTATCACCTGTAATTTAAGAAATTGTGCAGAGCCACCAATAAATTTTTCCAAATGATTTTTAATTTATTTCTCAAAACTAAAAAATAAATAAATTAAAAGAAAAATCCCTTCAGCGCTGCTAATGACTAAACCACATAGATGATTTTTAATGTCATATTTTCTTGAAACTGAAGTTGGCTTAAAGTCATTCATTATTTATATTTTCTTTTAATTCTAGTCTAAAGGAAATTGGGTGTATTTCTCTCACAAAATGCAACATTAAGGGCTAGAGCTGTTTGAGAAAAATATCATTTATCCATAACACGTGTTCTCTAAGAAAAACCCTTTCATAACTCTTTTCATCTAATTGACACTTGGGAATATCAATTAAAACTTTCTCCATGAAATTAGGCTTTGAAACGCAGATTTGATAGTGAGGAAACCAAAGCTGAAAAATCAGGGTATTGACAGTTCTAGCCTTTGGACTTCTTTTCCTTCTGAAGCTTCTTGACCTTATCTTCTTAAACAAACAAACAAAAAACTCCCTTCCCATCAGTTCCTTTCTGATTCCATCCTTGCCATAACCTGCTACCGTGAGAATGGGAGGTTCAGCGGCTTTCAGATCTTCATTTTACTGAGGTGGCGTAAGATGGAGATAGCGCCCCCCTGGGCAAAATGAGAATTGACAATTCTACATCCTAGTTCTAAAGTCTAGTCTTCTATTAAGCGCCGTCCAAATCTCATTTTCTATGGCTTCTCTTGTTACGGAAAATCACTCTTTGCTCTGTAACAATGCAGACACGCTGTGTGCTTTCCTTCTTTTGTTTCTGTCCCAGATTAGAAAGGAAGGTTGCTGGCAGTGAGGAGGGAAGAGAGTGACCTGGTGATAGACTATTGTAAATCGCCTCTGATAGATTCTTCCTAGACCGCAATGAGTCAGCCACCGACGGGGGGCGCTGCCCCTGCCACAGCCGCAGCTTCTGCCGCCACAGCTGCCACTGAGGCTCGCTTGCACCCGGAGGGCAGCAGCAGAAAGCAGCAGCGTGCTCAGTCACCCGCTAGACCGAGAGACAATTCGGTCCGACAGACCACCGCGGCCACCCGGTCCCCGGTAGGGGCTGGCACTAAACTCAATTCTATTCGACAGCAGCAGCTGCAGCAGCAGCAGCAGGGCAACAAGACCGGGAGCCGCACGGCGCCTCCGGCCAGCGCCCGAGGAAGCGGAGGAGGGGCGGAGAAGGCCGCGCCCCTGGCGCCCAAGGGGGCCGCGCCGGGAGCTGTCCAGTCCTTGGCTGGTGCTGAAGTGGCCCCCGTGGCGACCCTGGCCCCGGTGGGTGTCAGGAGGCCTGGCGCGTCGGAGGAGCCGCCCCGGGAGCTAGAGCCCGCGTCCTCTAAACTCGGGGAACCCCCTCCTCTCGGAGAAGGAGGAGGAGGGGGTGGGGAAGGAGGAGGAGCCGGCAGCGGCTCTGGGGAAAGGGAGGGGGGCGCTCCGCAGCCGCCGCCGCCGCCCAGGGGCTGGCGAGGGAAAAGCGTACGCGCTCAGCCGAGGGGCGGCAGCGGCGCGGAGGGGGCCTCCCCCTCGCCATCCACCTCCTCTGCGGGCAAAACCCCAGGCTCCGGCAGCAGAAACTCTGGGATTGGCGTTGTGGGGCCTGGCAGCGGTGGCGGAGGGAGCTACTGGAAGGAAGGATGTCTGCAGTCTGAGCTCATCCAGTTCCATCTCAAGAAAGAGCGGGCGGCGGCGGCGGCGGCGGCCGCGGCTCAGATGCACAGTAAGAACGGCGGCGGCGGCAGCAACCGCAGCTCTCCGGTCGCTGGCGCCCCTGCCATTTGTGAGCCCCTCGCAGTCCCTCCCACCTCCCCAATGGCGGCGGCAGCAGAGGGCCCCCAACAGGGCGCAGAGGGCAGCGCGAGCGGCGGCGGCGGCATGCAGGCAGCGGCGCCCCCTTCGTCGCAGCCGCACCCGCAGCAGCTCCAGGAGCAGGAGGAAATGCAGGAGGAGATGGAGAAGCTGCGGGAGGAAAACGAGACTCTCAAGGTGAGGAGGGTGTGGGGGACGGGTTGGAGGAGGGGAGGTGTGGGCCTCGGAGCATTAGGGCGTGTCCTGGCGGGAGTGAGAGGCTGCTAACCTGTTAGGGAGCCTTCAAGAGGGAGGGGAACAGGAAATGAGGGGAGGGGGTCCCTAGGCCCTTTCCGGATCTAAAAGGGCTTTGCGATCAGCAGCGTTAGGTTTTTATTTAGATCCAAATCTGGGCCTTCGTTTCTCCTATTATTATGGTTTGGCTCACTTTTTCACGGACAGAGCTGGAGTAGGAGAGCGAGGGAAGGCCTAAAGAGGGTCCATTTTTTCTAGTTTCTTCTTGTTCATTCAGCTCCGGGTCATTCCTGTCTCATGGAGAGGGAGCAGTAAAGCTGAGAATTTGGAGCTGGGATGGGGTGTAGACGGTGTATGTCCGAGGGGTGGGAGGCGAAGCTAATTTTGACCCGCGGCCTGTCACCGCCTCAGAACGAGATCGATGAACTGAGGACCGAGATGGACGAGATGAGGGACACTTTCTTCGAGGAGGATGCCTGCCAACTGCAGGAAATGCGCCACGAGTTGGAGAGAGCCAACAAAAACTGCCGGATCCTGCAGTACCGCCTCCGCAAAGCCGAGCGCAAAAGGCTCCGCTACGCGCAGACCGGGGAGATCGACGGGGAGCTGTTGCGCAGCCTGGAGCAGGACCTCAAGGTCTGCGGCGCCGGGGCCCGGGGGGCGCGCGGCAGGGGCGGTGGGTGGGGACTCAGGTCACGGGCGCTTTGCGTTGAAAGGCCTTCAGTGGTGATTGGCAAAGAGCTCTAGGGACACGGAGTTTCGCAGCGCCAATCACAGAATGTCAAGGTCCCGGAAAGGGAAGAGGAAAACCGGACAGGTGGGTCTGAAGAGTCCTGTGTGGGGGGAGGGTCTTGCAGAGAGCGAGCTCTGCGGGCTGCCCTGGGAGCCACGGTGACGATTACAGAGGTGGTGGGAGGAGGGCGCCTCCTTCCGCGGCGGAAACGGCGTGGCCGAGCGCAGGCCTTGATCTGACTTCCAGAGACTGTCCTCCAAGCGCAGGCCAGATGGAGTCAGGCCCTCTGGAGCAGCGCGGTGAAGACTCCTTCAGTGGAGTTGAAGCCCAGAATAGGAACAGCACTGGAAAGATATTAGAGTTAAGATTTCTCTCTGAAAGCCGCCCCCGTCCCCAACGCCTTCTTCCAGAACTCCTTCCTTTCTGTAATTACCACTTAGATAACTCCCAGAAAGGAAAACTGTCCAGCTTGTGGTCCCTTTTGGAAAAGTAAAGGGAGAGTGCGCTAAATGAAAGAACCATGTTCTTAGGGAGGTTGCTTCTTCAGAGTCTCCCCCAGTGGAGAAATTTCAACTTTGAAGTGCGTTTTTTAGATAGGTGTGGTCTGTTCATTCGGTTTTACTGTAGACAGATTCACTGACAACGCAAATCAGATGTTATCTTCATGGTCTGGGACAGCAAACGAAATATAATTTAATTGTATTAATTTCATGAAGATTTAAAAGCCGAGTGTAATTATCTTGTATTTTTTTAAAAAGAAAGCCATGGGAAAACATTTTATGAAAGCCGTTGTATCATTTCTCTTTTTTTCCTTTTTCTGACATTTGTCAAGTGTTGACTAGGCACCAGGCACTGTGGCAACCATTGTTACTCATGTTATTATTTCATTTAGGTCTCAAGGAGAAAAACCTGTAAGGAAGGGATTATGAATAGCATCATTTTACAGGTGCCCACAATGAACCTTTTATGAAAGTTAAGTGCCCAGCCCCTAGCCCTAGAACTTGGCTAGTAGTTGGTCAGGCTGGCTCCCCACTCAGTCCAAAACCACAGCCTGTGTCCTGAGATACAGCACCAGACTGCCCCACTTTTCTTCCAAACCCTAAAATTTCTGAGGTAATCTTAAAACAGGAGGCAAAAATGCACACACTAATTTAAACAAACAAACAACATTCTCAAAGACTAAAATATTTCTTAAAACTAAGCACCTGGAATGTTAGGATCAAAATTCAAGCCCCAGACCCTACCTGGGAATATTTTATTTTCTAGTCTTTAAAATAAGTGATAATGGAGGCATCTACCTCATAGTTTTGTTGTGGAATTAGAGACTTGTGAAATCTCTACACATGATAAAACACAATTGAACATTTATAACCATGATGTCATGTAGACATTAAGGGAACAGAGTGGAGAGCCAGACTACCTGGCCACTTGTTAGCTGTGTCACCTTGAGCATATTACTTTACCTCCATGAGACTCAGTTTTCCTCATCTATAAAACAGGAATAATAATAGGATCTATTTCATGGGATTGTTGAGAGAGTTAAATGGTTTATGTATGTGAAATGGCTTATATGTAATGCATCTGGAATGATGTCTGGCATATGGTAGACACTATATACATATTGGTTCTAGTACTTTTAATATAACTTTAGCCCATTTGTTGTATTGTCTTTAATTACATTTTATTGTTAAAAACACTTTAATTTAGGTAGCAAAGGATGTATCTGTGAGACTTCACCATGAATTGGAAAATGTGGAAGAAAAGCGAACAACAACAGAAGATGAAAATGAGAAACTGAGGCAACAGCTTATAGAAGTTGAGATAGCAAAGCAAGCTCTGCAGAATGAACTGGAAAAAATGAAGGAGGTTAGTAATCAGTTATCTCATGGCGTGCTGTATATATTTAGCTCTTCATAGAGCGTACCAAAGACTAATATGACTGTTAAAATAATTAAATTTTTTATGATTATAGGACAGTTTGTTGTTCTCACCCAATATAGTAACAGATACATGATTTCATAGTAATAAATAAGTAGCAAAGAAGAAACTCTGACCTCTACCCTGCCTCTGACTTGACATATATGAGCTGTGACGGATGCTTCGTGTGTGATATCTAAATGGATGTTAATTAAATAAATTACACAGCTATACCAAACACAAAGGATATCAAGAATATGAAGGAATAAGCCTTCTGTTAGTTGAGGGGAAGTGCTAATCCTGTGAGATTACTACTGAGTTCATAGAAGCACAGACTTTTAGGATGAAAAAGACCATAAAGGCCATTCAATCTAATCTAATCATTGCTTGATTCCTTCTTATAACAAAGCCCCCCCAAATGGTCTAATACTTAGAACTTCACCAGTGACTAGCCCTTAAGATCGTCTCCAGTAGCCAATTTTATCACAGCATAGCTCTGTTTAAGGTTTTCTTTGTTTTGAGTTGAAATCTATCTACTTGTAACTTTAATAAATTCATCTCAGTCCTACCCTTTCGGGTACAAGAGTCAGAGTTCTCTTCCACATTAGCTATTAGAAAATTCCTACCATGTTTCCCCTGAATCTTCTCAAAGCACAAAATCAGTATCAAAGAAAATAACGAGAATAAAAGAAACAGAAAGATGTATCAAGAAATAATTAGAACTAACACACCATTGTAGAGCAATTATACTCCAATAAAGACGTTTAAAAAAAAAAAAGAAATAGTTTTGTGATAAGTAACAGTTTGAATTGAAATAATATTCTTCCTTGAAAACTGCCTGAAAATGTCCAGAGCAACTTGTGAAAACCATTATTGAGAATTAGCAAATACACACGTGGTCCTCTGAACACTTCCTCTGCTTAAATATGCAGAATTTAAATGAAAATCCTAATCTTCCCGTAGACTAACTGAGATATTGGCACGTTCCACTGCTGTGTTTATCTCGAAATGGTAAAAAAATATAACTACCGTGTAACAGTGATCAGTTGTCAATTAAGAATGTGTGGCAGGAATTTGTAGAACACTGTTTCAGTGGGGTAACCTGTTTTGTGATCTAAGTTTCTGCTTATATTATCCTGAATTTAAACATTTTTAACATGACAAATTAGGGCAGAATCATTGTACTGGGGCTTCCCTGGTGGCGCAGTGGTTGGGAGTCCGCCTGCCGATGCTGGGGACACGGGTTCGTGCCCCGGTCTGGGAAGATCCCACATGCCGCGGAGCGGCTGGGCCCACGAGCCATGGCCGCTGGGCCTTCACGTCCGGAGCCTGTGCTCCGCAACAGGAGAGGGCCACAGCAGTGAGAGGCCCGCATACCACCAAAAAAAAAAAAAAAAAAATCATTGTACTGATATGTGACTCTTAGCTAATACCTAAGGGTGGCTGTGTGCTACAGCAGAAAAACATGGCGACTGGGAGCCGTGGGACTATCTTCACCAGTAACTAATCGGCTGACTTAAAAGTCCTCTAATTTCTGCTTGCCTCAGTGTATTCAGTTATAAAATGTTATTTTCAATGAATCTCCGTACGTCTTGCAGCTATCATGACTTTTATCATGAAGTCCAGGACATTACCATTAAAGAACAGCATAGATTTTATTCTAAAGTTGAGAGATCAAATATTAAATTAATATCAATATAAGGATAGGTTTCTTCGATAATAATGTACAGTTGAAGTTTGTGAAAAATTGAAAGTTTGAAAAAATTAAGTAGGTAGCTGTTATTTGATGGGGCTGTCATAAGAAAGTACTACAAACTGAGTGGCTTAAACAATAGAAGTTTATTTTCTCACAGTTCTGGAGGCTAAAAGTCCAAAATCAAGGTGTTGGCAGGGTTGGTTTCTTCTGAGGGCTGTGAAGGAAGGATCTATTCCAGGCCTCTCTCCTTGGCTTATATATATATGCATCTTCACACTCACATGGCATTCTCCCCATAGCTGTCTATGACCAAATTTCCCCTTCTTGTAAGACACCAGTCAAGTTAGATTAGGACCTGCTGTAATGGCTTTATTGTAGCTTGATTGTCTCAGTAAAGACCCTCTCTCCAAATAAGGTCACATTCTGAGGTACTTGCTTGGCGTTAGGACTTCAACATGTAAATTGGGGCAGGGGCACAATTCAACCTATAAGAATAGCTCTTAAATACCTTCTTATGGACAAGCAAAAAGAAAGCTCATTGTCAGTTCCATAAGGCTCCATTCCATATTCACACCTCACTTGCCTTCTTCCATACTCTTTGTTTATCCAATTAAAAATATTCAGGGCTTCCCTGGTGGCGCGGTGGTTGAGAGTCCGCCTGCTGATGCAGGGGACGCGGGTTCGTGCCCCAGTCTGGGAAGATCCCACATGCCGCGGAGCGACTGGGCCCGTGAGCCATGGCCGCTGAGCCTGCACGTCCGGAGCTTGTAGTCCGCAACTGGGGAGGCCACAACGGTGAGAGGCCCGCGCACCGCAAAAAAAAAAAAAAAAAAAAAAAATTCAAGTAAAAACAAACTTCACTGATTATAAGGGTTAAAAAAATGCCTCGTGATTTGGCATTATATCAATGTTTTTCAAGTGGATATCTGGAAAGTTGGATTTAAGAATGGCATAAGAGCTTTCTGATTTTCATCCTGTGTCCAGGAAAGGGGGAAATTCCTATAGACTGGCTGTCCATTAGCCAGAGAGATGAGACTTTTCCCATCTTAAAATAAAAGCCATGATAATCTGGCTACTAGAAAAAAATGACTGGAATCTGGGGATGTCCTCAGGAGAATCATTGTAAAAATGCTTTTCCATTTGTTTTCCACACTTTTTCTTATAACTGTTTCCCCCATCAGGGTTCTAACTCTGAATTAGGAAGATACTCTTGCTGCATTAGGCAGTGTGGGTATATGTTCATGCCAAAGAAGAAATTCTCATCCTCCTTGGACTTACAAAAGCCAAACTCCAATCCTTAATTAGAGACTACAACAATAAAAGTGTAAAAAATTTAGGAGCAGGTATGCAGGACATTGGCTTTTAAAGTGACCTTTTATTTTTAAAATGGACTCTAAAATAGCATTCACAGTTTGAGTAGGTGAGTGGTGATAGGGAAAAGAAATGGAAATAGAGAAGAAGGGAGAGAAAGCAGAAGTTAAATATCTGAAGGATTCTAAATGGTACAATAAAAAGAAAATGAAATATATTTTGGCAGAAAAGTTCCATAATCATTCACTAGAGGTTGACCTTCATAGTGTTCAGAAGAGTGTCAGAAATAGAAAAAGTAGTTTAAAAGTAGTTTAGAAATCAGAAATGTTTCATTAAAATTAAGATTTTTGTAATGGTGATTTTGTTATTCTCCAAAAAAATAAATATAAAAACTGAATTGCAATCATAACTGGCTTACTTTGTGCGGTAGAGGTTGTGAGTTTGAAGCCTGACTTGTCCCCATCTAACTTCAGCAACTTCAGTTAATCATCTGCTTTCTTGTTTGTAAAATGAAAATATATTCAAGTCCTTGGTGAGTGTTAACCACACAACTTTTATCACTTTGAGGCGTTCCACCAGTGGAGAAAACATAACCAGGCCAAGCTTTCCATTATGAAGAAAATGCACTAGTTATGGAGTAAAATCATAAAATGCCCAATAGAATACACTACAGAGAAGCAATCCTCCAACTCGCAGATTTTAGTTTCCTATATGGAGTCATATAGATGTAGAACAGCACAACTGGGAACAGTAGGCCATCTGCTGGAGTTTGGAAACCATTTTCTAAGAGTTTAACTGGCTTCAAGGGTGTTGCCCAATTGCTCTCAGGGCTGGTGGCTGCACAAGGTCCTGTGCACCTGCTCACATCCATCTGCTTATCTTCTCCCCCTGAGAGTAGGGAGTCGGTACTGGGGGAAAGAAGAGTTGAGCAGAGGCAGGATGGAGGTAATTAGTTGACTCTACTACTACTTGCTTGTGTTGAACAGCTGATGTTCTGCCACCTGTAAACAAGAGGGATCTCTTAGGATGCTGCCTTAGAATCTTAATGGCATTCTCATCCCACTTATAAAACATTGATTACTACTGGCATTATGCTTTCTTGCAGTAGAAAAATGCCTTTACCTTTATGTAACCTGGGAAAAATGCTTTTCTATCTTTCAGCATCACAAACAGTGAGACAGAGGTTTTTGTAAAATTTATTTTATGGAAACTACAGCTAGCTCTTTGAATGCCAGGATGGGTTAATGCACACATAGTGAGAATACAGAGTAGGCTATATACAGTATGGAGGAGGTTCTATGAGGGGTGAGTCTCTGCTACAGTTAATTGAGGATCACTGCCCTTTCTGAAGTCCTACTGCTGTGGGAACAACCTTTATTTTCAAAACTTTGAAAGCCCTGTGCTCTTCAGGAGGAAGGTGTCTTCTCATGTCACCTTTAAAGTCTGGTACTTGGAGAAGCACTGCTGACAGATATTTGAGAAAAGAATGAACCAACAGAGGATCTTTAAAGATGGAAAAGGAAAAAAGAGTAACAGTAACTGAGATGATGATGATGAGAACTCTTTGTTAGATCTTTTTCAGTTCAGAATCTCTTTGTGTCGTCTCATCCCTCACCCTGACCCAAGAATCTTAAAGGAAAATAATTTTCTTAGCTTTTACTGGCCTCTGCTCTAGGGGGCTGTTAACTGGCCTACTGCAATAGCACCATCTATCTTGGGACTTCTATTTTCTGTGCACTTGGTTAATATATCCTATCTATTACAATGAACTTTCATTCTAGAACACAAAAATAATTAGTACTATAAATTTCAACAGTAGTGCCTCTGTTTTAAAAAAAATTTTATCGAGTGCATAGAGAATATATCTGTTTACTCAGACTCTGTACAGGCAGAACACTTTAATAAACAAATGCTTGTCCTGACTGTTTACAACTACCTACTTACTTTCTTTTCTTTTTTTTTTTAACATCTTTATTGGGGTATAATTGCTTTACAATGGTGTGTTAGTTTCTGCTTTATAACAAAGTGAATCAGTTACACATATACATATGTTCCCATATCTCTTCCCTCTTACGTCTCCCTCCCTCCCACGCTACTTATTTTCTTATATAAAATAAAGAACTGATTGTAACCATACTTGGTTTTGATAGGGCATGTTTAAGTTATAAAGTGCAAAAAGAAATACTGAGTGATAAATCAGCAAAGAAGCAGCCCAAAAGACAGTTTAAATGGGGAATTTCTTTGGCATTCAAGTATTTTCCCCTGGTTCTGGTAGTTAACTTATAATTTGAAAAAATGGAACAGTAATCATTGATATTTTTGATGAAATTACTGTAAATATTTTGAAATGCATCAATTAAACACTATGACTTTAGTCACATCTTCTCAGAGGCAGTAGTTTGTTGAATAACATAGGCAGGAATAAAAGAAACTAAATTAAAAGCAAAGAATAATGTGCCAGGTAAGCATAGAAAAGCTTGTCTTCCAGGTTTTACCGATTGTTGCATTTTTAAAGATATATTGATTTCGGAATTATAAACCTTATTGGATTTTTTAAACGAAATTACATATGCAATTATATGCATTTTGAAGTGAGTCCCAAGACTCATTTGGGTAAATGGCACTTTTCTTTTACCCTGATGCCGAGTTCTCAGTAAAAGTGAAGTAGTGCACAGACCAGAAAATCCCTGTTGGTGGCTTATTTTGTGAAAAATATTGATTTTTTTATTATAAACCTCAAATTTCTGGGTTTTGTTTTACATAAAAGTACACATCAGCATTACACACCCTGTGCAATGGATCAGATTTCAGTTCTTTTCTTGGCTGGAATTTCAAACTTTATATTCTTGAAACAGTAAGGCACTGTACAAATGATGAACTCGTACAATAATGGACTAAGCACTTCCCATTGAGTACACATGCAGTTCCCATGGCTTCATAGAAATTGTTTAATAAATGATAAATGTATTTTGAAATGGTTGTTGCACTTGCTGATAAACCATATCCATGGGCGCTAAGTCTCTCACCCTGGACTCTGCCAGTTTAACAGAGGACCTGGGGCTTTAGGCCGAACTTTGAGTGATCTGCCTCTGAAAACTGAGCAGCTGACCTGTGTTTCGGTATCTTCGTGGAAGCATGTTGCCACATAGTTATTGAAGAGTTGTTTACTTTTCTGACTTCTCTATCCAACCTACTTTATTTATTTATTTATTTTTGCGGTACGCGGGACTCTTCCTGTTGTGGCCTCTCCCGTTGCGGAGCACAGCCTCCGGACGCGCAGGCTCAGCGGCCATGGTTCACGGGCCCAGCCGCTCCGCGGCATGTGGGATCTTGCCGGACCGGGGCACAAATCCGTGTCCCCTGCATCGGCAGGTGGACTCTCACTGTGCCACCAGGGAAGCGCTCCAACCTACTTTAAAAAGGGGTTTGAAATGGTTCTTAGTAAATCATAACCATTGAAATAAGGGTTTAAAACTTTGGTCACAGAAGAATTCTGGGAACATGAAGGAAAACTTAGTCCAGGGGATGTACACCGTTAATCCAAGTTTAGTAGCAGTCAGGTCAGGGAGAGAAATATTGAATGAAATTCTTACCTAGCTGTGACCTAATATGGAGGTAACACCAGGTTTCGTGAGAGGTCTCCAGAATAACCATGAAGAAAATCAATTACAGTACAGCAGAATGCTGACAATTATAAACAGACTTTATGTGATGATGGATGGCAACCAATGGATGGATGAGCCTTTGTCAAAATTGTCAGTTCTCACCTATACACTTAATAAATTAGGAATTCAAATTTTGCAGAAAATAAAGTTAAGACATTTTGTCATTAGCTGTGAATTTGAGGGTGACATTAAAAATCACATATGTCATGGAGTCTAGAAACTGGCTTTGAAGTCTCACCTCTCATTCCCTGTTATGTTGAGCAAATAATTTGAAATTTTTAGGCCTCAGTTTCTTTATCCATAAATGCAGAAATTAAACTGAATGCTCTCAAAGGTCTCTATGAAAATGTCATTTTCGACATTATCAGTTATCCATCTCTGTGCTTCCTGAAAGTTCTGTTCATAGTCAGGATGCCACTTCATATCACTACTATTATTTTATTACTGTAATTTTTTGTATATTCAATCAACAGGTATTTATTGAACAGTAATTTATTATCTGCTAGAATGTGGCCATATGGATACCATGGAGGCTACAAATATACAGATATCAGGGGATTTCCTTGGTGGTCCAGTGGTTAAGACTCTGTGCTTCCACTGCAGTGGAATATATACACTGGGCAGAATATATACACTGGGCAGTATATATACACATACACACACACACACACACACACACAGATATCAGAATGTTGCATTAAACTGAGAGTTTGCACTCACTGAGGGCTCTGCTGAAGGGTTTTCAACCACAGAGACCAAGACCTACAACACTCTCTCTGGTTGTTGCTACTATTCAGCATTCAAGGACCTGGTTTAGTGTCGAAATCAGAACTGAAGACCCGATGTACAGGGCTGAGAAGAAGTGAAGCTTTCTGAATAATCTGAGCCCCACTTTGTATGTAGTCTTAGTTCTCCAACCCAGGAGGCCAATAAGACATCACGATGACCAAAGAATTCACCATCTTTTCCAATAAGAAATAAACCAGAGTATTGAATGATGGTACCTAGACATTCTAAGTTGTGCGGAAAGTCTCTGAGGTGAGTTCTTTAAACGTATAATTCTCTGCAGTGAAATCTGCCACCGGAAGGCTGCCAGGTTCTCACCCTATGGTGTGTGGCACAAGTTAATGAGTGCTGGTCATCAGTTAAACATCCAAACATTTGTCTTTAGCTATTATTAAAATAATATGAGACTTCTCTGATGTTTTTTGAAAGTGAAAGTCTTTATGTTTCCAAGAGCATAATAAGAATCTTTTTGAGGTCCTTTGGCCTTTGTTGTGTGTATGACAGACAAAAACCTCATGTAGAACCAGCCCCCATTAAACAACCTAGTCCCTTCCTTACTCAGGGGAGTAGTTGTGACCTAACTTGTCCCTGTGGTGCTTTTAGGCTTTGGGGCAGTAATTATCAACACTGTTCTCTACCACTGCCCTCTACCCACGGCCACCCTTGGCTGCCTGAGAACGGCCCTGCCTCTAGCAGTGGCAGAAAATAGCACCTACTCTCTGTCTCAGCCTTTTCCATGAGGCTAAAATCCCCAGACTTTGATCTGACTTTAGTTTAGCAAATATTTTTAAACAAACATTTACTGAGTATGTGTATAGTGTGTATAAGGGAATAACGGTTAATGTCGCCATGAGAGTAGTAGTCTTTCCTATCAGAAAGTTAATTACTTTCTGATAGAAAAGACAACCTTGTAGAGTTGTATTTGACAGCAAAGTATTTGCTGAATACTGAATACTGAGTACTGAATACTTTGATGTTCATTGTCTCAGTGTGGTGAACACTATGAAGACAGGGCCCTACCTATTTTGATCACTGTGGCACCTTCAGCGTCCAGTTCAGTGCCTGGCTTGTAGTCAGTTAGACCATATATTCTGTAATATTATAACAACTTCTATTTCATATTGAATTTGTCTAGAACTTTTTCCTGCACTAGAGTGTAAATTCCCTGAGGTTAAGGACTAAATCTGTCTTATTCATCATTGTATCCACAACAACCAGAAGTTCTTGACAAAATTTGACAAACAATAAATAATTCTGAATGAGAGAGTGAGTGGAAATTAGGAGAGGTGTTTCAGGCCCTATTTTGCAGAGAGAACAAAAAATGTGACTCAGAATCAGGGCTCTTTCCATGGTGCTGAGGCTATACAAATAAGATGAGAAGGAAGCAGATGACTAACTCCAGCCTCACCCCACTTCCAGAATTAGAGGTCTCTTGAGATTTTTGCTACCTCCTAGAAATTTCCAGGCTTCTACCTTGCTTCTCGCAAACCCCAGTTATTCTCCAGAAGCAGCAGCTCTTCCCTGAAACAAGATCTCATAGGCTTCTTGGGAGGGGGAATGAAGACGGGAGTTCAAAAACAAGAGGACGACTCTGATATCTGGGGTATCAGTTCTGCAGTTTAACTTCTGTGTTCTCTGGTGAGAAAGTGTGAACAGCATGTTTAGAGAATGGGAGAAGGCTGCAGATCCTTTCACTCCCAAAAACTGTCTAAATTTGCTTTCAATTTTCAATGTTTGGGACAGTCAATTCAGCAGTTAATTTGGCTGGGGAGATGTGGAAAATTACCCCAGGGCTGCAGTTGTTCAATAGCTACCAGTGTTGAGTACTAATTATAAGCCAGTCACTTTATGTATCATTGTGTTGTTAATAGTTTCATTTTAGAGCTGAACACTCAATGCTCAGAAAGCAGGCCAGGTCCACACTAGTCCATCTGCCTCCAAGCCCATGGTCTCCACTAGCCAGCTTGGCCTCACTGCAGGGACTCAGGCTGCCCCTTCCGTCTTCTTCCTGACCCACACATGACCTGCCCTCGGTAGGGACCTCAGTACTCCTAGAATCTTTAAGTTCTGTACCTGTAGCACACATTTAGGGATTGCTCTGGGCAGGCTTTGAGAGAATACTTCCAAGGTGTGTCTATAGGAAAAATCTATTTTATCTCACAAAAAGGGAGTCTTTGGAGGAAAAAAAACAAAAACAAACAACTAAGAACATAAAGCTAGAAAAATGTTTTCAGGTCTGTTGATCCTGGCTCTTCTTTTTACAGATTTAATACCTGTGTTACTTCAGATAGGTTATTTAATGGCTGATTCTCAATTTAATCACCTCTTAAAGGAAAATAAATATTTTCCCTATCCAGTCTATTCACAAGCATAACAGGAGGTAACATGGGTGAAAGTGCTTGAAAAACTGTAAGGTATGATATAGACATCAGATTGTGGTGTTGTTAGTATAAGAATATGTGTTAATAATGTTATTATTATCACATAGCTCTAGATTAGCTGATTAAGACAGCTCCTAGAAAGAAATTTTAAGTCCATGAGGTTGAAACTTTAGATCTATGTAGGGTGCTTGTTCTTTTATACAGGCCTTTGAAACACTTTTGCTTTCTCTTTTCCCGTGAATGTCTGCTGCTTTCTGAAGTTCCCCCTTACATCTAGCTTCACTATGGAACCATTCTAACTTCTGTCTGTCCTGAGGTATGAGGCATGGGGCATGTCCTGAGTCCTTGCTGCTTCACTATCCATTAGCTCACATTTGCAATGGTTTGGGGAACATGCTTACAACAAGGCTGCACTGTCTGCCCCTGCATCCATCAAAGGGGCTCACAGCACTAATTTGTCTGGATAAATGTTTCTCTCCTACCTTTGCTGCCCTATAAACATTCTTCTTAAAAAGAAACATCTTAGCAGGGAGTAGAGGGCTCTTGTATTCAAGCACAAGATACTTTAGATTGTTTCGTAGCTTTTGTTGACTCCACAGCTAAATTCTATGCTCTCTGAATTTAAGAACCCTATTTCATTTAATTCACACACACACACCGTTATACATACAAAAGCTATCAATAAATGCACAGGCAAGAGAAGCAGTGTTTCAGAAGACATGATTGCTGTCAGAAGAGCCCAGCTTTAGCTCCTAAAGTTAGAATTTACTTGGTTCCTCTGTTTTCCAATACTTGTGTTACGTTTGAGTAAATATAACATGCAATTTCACTGTATATTAGGAAGTATTTTCCAAATTTAAAATTCAGTCATATATTGAATATTTTATACTTGATTGCATTTTAATGGAAATACAGTCACTTATTTGATGTCTGTTCTGATTCTGATTTTTACATTTCAGGGTCAGTTAAAGTGATCTTTATCCAGATGGTAAATGACATTTGAAGATGACATTTAAAGATGTCATTTAGCTGCTCTCCTGACATTTTCCATTTTATACTTATATATTTTACTTAATGGAGCCATCCATATTCAGCATGACAACTCAGAAGCGCTTAAAAATTCAAAGTGTTCTATATTCATCTTCTGACTAGCTCAGTTATTTCTAATTTGTCTAGCCCATCAATCATAGTGGTAAATAAAATTAAGTACATTATTTTTTCTTTCCTTCACAAAGTAAGCATTCTTACATTGGCCAAGAGCCTTGAATAATAGTAGAAATAATTAGACAACCCAACTGATTATTGCATTCAAGTGCATAATGAGTGACTAATATGTTGGTATGTGATTATATCCACTGCCTCTTTGCACATGGAAAAAGGGTTTTCATAGAACTTTATGAAACGGTAGCCATCTGTTTGTATTTAGGAGGATCTGTTATATGGAAAGTATTGTCCTTCAAGGATAAAATGCAATTATCAAATTCATTTACTTAGAGATAAGGCTAAATTAGAATAATTATGTTCTACAGTGATTCAGAAGATAAATTTTTAAAAAGTTTTAAAGACATTTTTAATTCTACTAGTGTTAACTTTGAGTTTTGTTTTTTGTTTTTTAATACATAGCAAACAGCTTTAATACAACCAGTTAGCATTTGGTTGACTTCACATAGGAACGCAGAATGAAATTTTTGAGTCAAAGTTTTTTCTTCTCATATTATATATATTTTTTCCATTAGCTTCTGGCATTTGTTTTGCAGTGGAGAAGCGTGTGATTTGTCTGACTTTGAGTCTTTTGTATATCATATTATTTTCTCTCTGCATGTTTATTTTTCTTTACCCTTTGTATAAATCAGTGTCCTTCAGTAGGAAGTAAAATTCACCCTAGATGGCTCAAATGAATAGGATTATTCACAGTGGCGTAGGTAGGATTAAGGGAACAAACTCTTAATTTGAGCTGATGAGGCATTCAGAGAAGACTAGCAACAACACTTGGAAGCCATCAATACCTCTAGAGATGAGGACATTGCTGAGGAAATAGTGTTACAGGGGCCAGTGAAAGCTGGAACTGTGGAGAGGATCCACCTAGTGGGAGCTGTCATCTGGAGGGGTCTTATCTACTACTAAGATGTGGTGTTGAAAAAAGTGAGGGAGCAAGGAGAATCCCCCTGAACTCTCTCTCTTCCTGCCCTCTATCCCTCAGCATTTCTGCCAGTGCCTTCAATTGGCCAAACCCAAATAGAAGGTAATTGATAGGGGAGGGAGCCTGGGTAAAATGGTCTGCAAAGGTCAACTTCTCAAAGTACAGAGCAGGGCAGAGAAGGGGCAAGAATGAATCTGGACAGCTGAAGGAGAATAACCAGTTTAAAAACACTGCCAGGGCATATATCTAGGTGATGGTCTTTGTAATATACCCAAAATGTATAGACCCTTTAATTGGAAAATTAACATCTATTTATTAATTATTTCAGAGGAACTTTCTTGTAGTCTAGGCTTGATAATCACATATGCTCTATTTTTTCCCTAGGATTTTCTTCACTTTGTACTTCTTATACCTATTTTTCTCATCCTTTCACCTTTTTTATCCTTTTCACCTGTGTTGGATGATTTCTCAAGTTTGTTCTTAATATCACTGAGTTAATTGCTGTGTTCGTCACGTCATGCTCTTTAAAGATTCCAGTGCAAAATTTAATTTTTGCATTGAATTTTAGTGTCCTTTGTGAATTTTCTTATTCCCAACAGTTCCCTATTTCAGAGATTAATCTCTTCTATGACGTTCTATTTTTGGTTCATAGAGGCCATATTTACTATCTTATTAAGAGTAAGATTATTAAGAATTTATTATCATATTAAGCAGTTTTCAAAGCTGCTTTCTGTACTTTGAAAATTATTTCAAAATAATATTCAGACTTTTTTTTTGTTTTTTTCCTTTCTTTTTATCTGAACTTTTTCTTTTCTTTTCTTTCTTTCTTTCTTTATTTTTGGCCATGCCGCATGGCTTCCGGGATCTTAGTTCCCCACCAGGGATGGAACCCAGGCCCATAGCAGTGAAAGGACTGAGTCTTAACCACTGGACCACCAGGGAATTCTCTGAATAGTTGTTTAAAATTGACCCAATACATTTTATTTTAACAGCTTTATTAAGGTGTAATTTACATATCATAAATCCGCTTGTTTTAAGTGTACAATTTAATGTTTTTTAGTAAATGTGCAGAATTGTGCAACCATCTCCTTAATCAATTTTTGAATATTTCTGTCACTGCACAGAGATTCCTAGTGGCCATTTGCAGTCACCTTCTCTTCTCACCCCTGACCTCAGTCGAGCACTAATATGTTTTCTACATCTATAGCTTTGTATTTTCTGAATATTTCATATAATTGTAATCATACCATATGTGGCCTTTTGCATCTGGCTCCTTTCACTTAGCCTAATGTTTTGATTTGTTTTATTTTTTATTAAAGTATAGTTTATTTACAATGTGTTAGTTTCTGCTGTACAGCAAAGTGATTCAGTTATACATATATATACATATTCTTTTCCATTGTGGTTTATTACAGGATATTGAATATAGTTCCCTGTGCAATACAGTAGGACCTTGTTTATCTATAGTAGTTTGTATCTGCTAATCCCAAACTCCTAATTTATCCCTCCCCCACCCCTTTTCTCTTTGGTAACCCTAAGTCTGTTTCTGTTTCTTAAATAGTTCATTTGTGTCATATTTTATATTCCACATATAAGTGATATCATATGGCATTTGTCTTTGTCTTTCTGATTTACTTCACATAGTATGCTAATCTCTAGGTCCATCCATGTTGCTGCAAAGTAGCCTAATGTTTTTGAGCTTGATTCTTGTTGTAGCGTGTATCAATACCTCATTCCTTTTTATTTCCAAATAATACTCAATTGTGTGTGTGTGTGTGTGTGTGTGTGTGTGTGTGTGTATTTATATATATATATATACACACATCACATTGTTTACCCATTCATTAGTTGATGGACATTGGATTTTTTTCCATTTTTATTAATAATGCTGCTATGAGCCTTCACATATAAGTTTTTGTGTGGACCTGTGTTTCAATATCTTTAAATAGATATCTAAGAGTAGAATTTATGGCTCATACGATGTATTTATGTTTAACTTTTTAAAGAAGCTGCCAAACTTCTTTTCAAAGTGTCTGTACCAACCACTTTACATTCTCACCGGCAATGGAGAGGAGGGTTCCAATTTATCAACATCCTTGTCAACACTTATTACCTACCTTTTTTCTTATAGCTATTTTATTGAACGTTGAGCGGGATACCTTTGTGGTTTAAATTTGTGTTTCCCCAATGATGCTGAACATCTTTTCATGTGCTTATTTTCCATTCATATATCTTTTGTGCAATGTCTATTCAGTTTTCTGCTTATTTTGAATTGGATTATTAGTCTACATATTCTTCAGTTCGAATTTAAGCTCTTTATATATTCTGGATGCAAACTTTTTATCAGATGTATGATTTGCAATGTTTTCTTCTGTGGATTGTCTTCACTTTTTTAATGGTGCTTTTTAAAATGCAGAAGTTTTACATTTTGATGAAGTCCGATTTATAAAAGTATTTTCTTTTATCACTTGTGCTTTTGGTGTCACATCTAAGACATCTTCACCTAACCCACCGGAAAATCATTCTGGTTTTTTTTTTTTTTTTCCTAAGAGTTTCCTAGTTTTAGAAATTACACTCAGGTCTACGATCAGTTTTGAATTAACTTATGTGTATGGTGTGAGTTAGGTTTCTAAATTCACCTTTTTGCATGTGGAGTTCCAGTTGCCCCAGCACCATTTGGGGAAAAGACTATCCTTTCCCTATTGAAGTGTCTTTGTCCAATGCACTTTCGTCTCTTTTTCTAATTTTTGTTTCTTTTTAGAAACTGTTATCATTGAATGTCAGATTTTCTTTTTAAATTCAATCTTGGCTCAAGACACTCACTGTGTAACTTTTTCTTAGTCCCCCTTGGTGCCTGTTCTCAGATCCAAAGCTGTGGTGCAACTTGATATGCACAACTCCAACCCAATTTCTGTTGGCTAGTAGACATTCATCTTTTTGGCCTATTCTGAAAGAACATAGGAAAGTCTACTACTGCAGCACTCAGGCACACTGACCATGAGGAGAATTTGAATCTTAGAAACATTTGAAGCAGCTTGTAGTTGTTCTTTGCCTACTTTAGTATAAGAAAAACAATAAACCCCAATATAGGTGCCCCCAAGGCTTTTCTGTCTATGCTTCTACCCATGATGCCCTGGATAAGGAAAGAGTATATCTCTTGATTCATTGCACAATTAATTATCTAACTCCTTCCCTACTTGGTTCCTACTTGTTTTGGAGTTTTAATAACCAGAGAGCTGCTGATCGCAAAGGGGCCAGGCCATTTCTCCAGATACATGGTAAAGTAGAGCTTGTGCAATAGTTTTGCATGTATTGGGGAAAGTAGGGATGTAGAAGTGTTGGCTGCCTAGTTGTTTGGGGTTTTTTTAATAACTTTATTGAGGTATGTTTTATATATCGTATAGTTCAGTGGTCCCCAACCTTTTTGGCACCAGGGACCGGTTTCGTGGAAGACAATTTTTCCATGGACCAGGGTAGGGGGGGATGGTTTTGGGATGATTCAAGCACATTACATTTATTGTGCACTTTATTTCTATTATTATTACCTTGTAATATATAATGAAATAATTATATAACTCATCATAATGCAGAATCAGTGGGAGCCCTGAGCTTGTTTTCCTGCAACTAGATGGTCCCATCTGGGGGTGATGCGAGACAGTGACACCCAAAGCATGTTGCTTATGTCCAGTCTACTCCGTAAGATGCAGCTTCATTGTCACTTGCCACTCACTGTTAGGGCTTTGATATGAGTCTGCAAACAGCTGATTTATTATGGTCTCTGTGCAGTCAAACCTCTCTGCTAATGATAACCTGTATTTGCATCTGCTCCCCAGTGCTAGCGTCACTGCCTCAGCTCCACCTCAGATCATCAGGCATTAGATTCTCTTAAGGAGCGTGCAACCTAGATCCCTCGCATGCACAGTTTGCAGTAGGGTTCACGCCCCTATGAGAATCTAATGCCCCCACTGATCTGACAGGAGGTGGAACTCAGGCAGAAATGCAAGCAATGGGGAGCGGCTGTAAATACAGATGAAGCTTCGCTCACTCGTCTGCTGCCCACCTCCTGCTGTGCAGCCCGGTTCCTAACAGGCTACAGACCTGTATCAGTCTGTGGCCCGGGTATTGGGGACCCCTGATATAGTTAACCCGTTACAGCTGTACAATTCAATGTTTTTTTCTTTAGCAAATTTTCCAAGTTGTACAATTATTACAATAAATCGGTGTTAGAACAGTTTTATCACCTCGGTAAGATCACACATGCCCATTTACTGTTAATCCCCAACCACTAAACTACTTTCTATATCTATTGATTTCCCTTTTCTAGACATTTCACATAAACGAAATCATACAGTGTATGATTTCTGCCTGGCTTCTTTCACTTAACATAATGTTTTTGAGGCTCCTCTGTGTCATATCATGTATCAGTAGTTCATTTTTTATTGCTGAATAGTATTCTATTACATGGATACTACACTTTATGTATCTACTCATCAGTAGGTGGACATCTAGGTTGTTCCCATTTGAGCTATTATGAATAATGCTTAACATTATTCTTGTGCAAGTCCTTGGTGAATATAAGTTTTCATTTTTCTTGGATATATACTTAGGAGTGGAATTGCTGAGCCATATGGCAAATTTGTGTTTAACTTTTAAGAAACAGGGATGTCTAGTCCTGGTTCATTTGCAGCTCCAATTCTTTTGTTTCAGACCGTAAAGACTACATATAAGATACAGTATTTCTTTGTTGAATTCCACTGATGCTATCACTGAAGGAAAATTTTCTCAGATTCTGACAAATGCTTGACCATTAATCTTAGTTTCCAGTCTTACTGCATGTACATTTTAATCTTTGCCTTCAAGTATATTTTAATAGGAAGAAAGAGATAGCTTCGTATCATGTTATCCCAAATTCTTTTAATTAGAGTAACAATGTGAACAGGGTAGATTTTCTTTAAAAAATAATAAGTTAGGAAATGAATCTGGTTCATCTGTGATTACTTTCCATAACTTCCTTAATATATGGAATATTTTCTTCCTATCCAGTGATAGCTCGTGCTCTATGTTCATGCATGTATCTTCCAGGTACTTATTTATTATTTATAAAGGGACTAATGTATGTGTGGCTGTTAAGTTGCTCTCCTGTCTAAAGAAGATGTGTGTGAATATGTGTGCATTCTTTAACATTGTATTAAGGAATTAAGTAAATTTATTTAGCCTAAAATATGGTACTTGTTTTTGTTCAAATTAAAATTTCAGAAATTTAGTGATTTTCCATTTATTCCAAAGTAACTTTGAAATGAGCTGATTTGATCAAAAACAGTACACTTCCAAAGGATATCAAGATATCCCTTAATATAAAGTAAAATAAGATTATAACTTATTTCAGTGAGCGTGTGTTCTCATATCTCTAATAGACTTCAAACTATGTGTTTGGTATATGGATAGAGGTTACAGAGATTCTGACTATCTTTGTGTTTTAGAATTCACTGAGCAATTTTTAAGATGTGTAGAAATTCTTTCCAGGACCTAAAACACATACATGTGTACACATGTGCATACTCTCACATGGTCCGATGCATACACACACATATTTACATATGCATGTATGCACATAGACATACACTCATACTCACTTGCTCTATGAATGTGCATATATACATGCAAACAAAATACAGTCTGTGGATGTATTATTTGCTTTTAAAAGTTTGGATTTAGTTCTTTATGCTTTTAAATATACTCTGTGAATTTTTTTAAAACCAATTACTTCTGCCTCTACTTTCTCTATCTTTAAAAATGGTAAAAGGCCGTGCTCGCTTCGGCAGCACATATACTAAAAATGGTAAAAGGCCAATTTCCCAGGAATAAGTTGATTATCATTGAATTAAACCATGGAAACAAGATTTTTTTCCAATCCATTTAAGAGTTGTGGAGAAAATAGTCTATGATTATACTTTATTCATGATTTTTACTTGATGCATGTATTGAGGTTACAGAGATTTTGATTGGCATGCTGTATTTATAAATGTTTTCATGTTATTTCAACTACATGTCTAGTACATACCTATTATACTCTAATAAAAGAATATGTAGGCAGAATCTTCTTGTAGCAATCAAGAAAAATACAGGCAAGGACAGAACAAAAAAAATTGTTAGCATACTAGACCAGTAAACCCAAATTAATAATGAAATTTAATATGAATAAATGTGATGTCTTACAATTTAATTTTTTAAAATTTACAGAAATACAAAAAGGAGAGAAATATATTCACAGCTATTTACACAAAATAGGCTTAGGGAGTTAAGCTGACTGTAAGCTAGACATGAAACCATGTCACATGATGAATGCTTAAAAGTACTGGGTATTATATACAGTACTGGGTATTATATACAGATGTGATCACTCCCTTCTAAATGAAAGGATTTAATATAGAAGATAAAGTAGATTTATTCTTTGAATCACTTTAAGTGATTTCTACTTTAAGTGGATTTGAGATGAAAATAAAGACATCTTATCCATTAGAGCCATTTGTAAAGGGATTGTATTGCCTGCCTCCTATTGAAGCAAGCTCCTGGAAGAGCACAGGCAGGGTCTAGGTGGTATAGAAAGCATTCCTGTAAGGTACTGAATGGAAGATTGAGTTTCCTGGGCTCCTTCCACATATGTGACCTTAGCAGTCCAGAGCAGAGTTTGATCATTCTGCTGTCACTCCGGGGTCAAACAGGTTATATGAATGAGTGAGGCTATCTGTGTTGAGTGATGGGGCTAAGTGGATATTGTGTATGTCTCAGTAGTCAGTTCCAATCTAAGGTTGCCACGCCATAATCAGGACCCAACTTTACCAGGTCTTCCAGTTTTTCAACTGAAACTAGAAATCTTAATTTTTAAAATGTAAACTGTCCACATTTTAAAATTTAGCAACTAATTCCAAAATTTTTAAAGCACAATTATGGGCTATCACTTTTTAACTTAGTTTAGGAATTATCCCAGAAACTTGCTTCTACTCCCCCGCCTCCGAAGTGCATTTTGGGAATTACTGAATACTCTGACCTTTGAAATTTTATCACGAAATATCTAAATGTGTGACTGTGTAAAGCATAATTTTAAAGCACCTGTAATACCCACCCCTTAGCATCCTGTCATCTTTAATGGCACTTCAAACCTATTTCTTACAAGATTCTAAAGTTGATACAAAAATGATGTTAATATCACTGCATTAATTAAGTAGAAGCTGGTCGATACACAATATAAAAACTGGACAAATCATTATTTTAACGTACAAATGCTGGCCGCGATTGTTTTCTTTGCCTTATTATAGAGAAAAGCCATAAGAAACTGCTTTCACTGCCCAGCCATAATTTTCTAAATGCATTTTAATTTCTAAATGCATTTTAATTACTAAATGCAGTGGTGCTTAGAACTCAATTCATTAACTAGAGCAAATTAGAAGGGAATGTAAATCTCCGCATTTGCCGATGACATTCATCGCTTAGTAAGCATACATTTACTGTGGATCAAGTATGTAAGACATAAAATAATTTTTTAATGATTATTACTTCAAAAGTCATTAACCAGGCTCTCAGGTTTAAAAAAAATAGTCTCAACTGAGAAAGCTTCCAGTCCTGTATCTGTTCATTTGTGTGGGACTTTCTGAGGCCTTTTCAGGATATACCTATCCAAGTGTAATATGTGATATGAATATCAGAGAAGCACTCTTATCATGTTGCCTTTGCTTTTTTAAAGCAAGGTGGTCTTGTTTGGGGATCAGTTTATTATTGATAATTTGGAAGACCTTCTAACAACCTACACCCTACTCCAAAAGAGGATTTCTAAAATGATGTAAGAAATTCTTGTATCAGAAACTCTCTCACCAGTAGCCTTGAACCCTTTGAATATCTTCAAGTAGCTTAGAGAATACAGAGACTAATTCTGTCTAAGGAACAGGAGGTGTTTGGTCGTATAGTATAAGGCACGCAATGGAAGGCAGGGAATTATTGGGTCCAAACCTAACTTTTAAAAGGGATGTTTTTTACAAAGATTTTATAAGCCCCAACTATTATAGTATTATCTCCAGTTTCCTCCCAATTCATTTCCTCTAGTTCTATAGCAACCACATCCCATTAATGGGAGAAACCTTCATTTTTTTCCCTTCTGACATCACATGGTCCTTCAGACCTTTTGGATTTTCTGGAGTTAAGTTCAGTATTTTGCTTTTCAAGTTTCTGGCTTACCTAAATTTCACTGTACTAATTATGGAAAATGAGTTCCAATCTAACAACATTTAAGCACTAGTAACAAGTAATATTCTAGGAAGAGAGCAGAAGAGATCTAAAATAATGACTGGCACCAAAGAACGACTTTTAAAAAGGAAAGACACTATGCAACTCTAGAGCCATTCAAAGCCATGTGGCCCTGAGGAGATAATCCTGACTCCCACATAGGCAAAAGTTCTAATGTTTTCTCTTTCATTGATGGTTTGGTTTGATAGCATGCTCTACAGAATCCACACATTAATATTCTTTAGCAATAAAGAATTTATACAACTCTCTATTCAGTCTGACCTCTGCTGTGGATATCTACATCAGCACAAAGGGAGAAGGATGAAGGAGCCAAGAAAAGGAAAATTCATAGGATACTTTTATTTTAAAAAAACCCTTTAAATAACAAAGAATATGATCCCAGCTATTTCAATTTGGCATTGGTTTGAAGTAGAGCAGAAATCTAGCTTTTCCAGCTTTTAAAAGTGTTTACTTAGGCATTCACTGTAGGTAAGAAAAAATAAGTTTTGAAGCCTCATAACTCAGAAGGGGCCTGGGCTTATGGGACAGAAGGAGAAGATAACCTTCTGGCAGAAGAGGGTTGATTTATTCTTGCAGATGTGGGTCTCCACCTCCATGACACACACTCTGTATGCCAGATACACCTCTCCGTGTGTGACATGTACCTCTGTGATAATATTCAGAAGGGGATCCCCATCCTCCCCAAGAATGAAAAATGCAGTTTTTTAAATTAATACTAATACTAATAAATATTAGTATTTTCTGGGAACAAATCCCAGATTTAAATTGTTGATTAATTTTCTTCCCCAAATCTTCCAAAGTTGTTTCTTGGAATGGATTTATTAATGACAACTTTCTTTTCCTCTCTTCTCTATAATATTCTTTTCTAAATTCTGGCCTTTTAAACTAACAATCAGTAGGAGTTTGGGAAATCTAGTCCTTAAAATGCAATTGAGAATTTTCTCAATACAGCTTTCTTTGAATTTTTTATGTTTCAACTCTGTAAATTGACTTAATTAGGAAATTTTGTAAAATTATTTTTCTTGCCTTGCCTAAGAAAACTATAGAAACAAAAGGACAAATAAAATTGACAGATATAAATTAGAAACCTAGATCGAGGGAAGCACTGTAAAGATGTATACATCAGTTCTTCTGAAAAGGGAAGAATAAAAGCTAAGTTCAAATAGTAGTACTTCAAAAATGTGCTGAGCCAGACCCTGTATTAAGCTTGACTGTTAGGATGAACTTTATTAGCATTTAACTTGTATCACGCCTTCGGTGCTAATTAAACACCTTCTTCTATTAAAAGAAGTATCTTAAGAGAAGCATCTACCTTTTAGAACTGAAAGGTAAGCTTTTATGATAACTTATTTAAAGCTCAGTTTTATTAAAAAAATATTTTATGGAATCAAAATATTGACAAAAGTAGGGGAAAAATAAAAACAAAGAAAGTACATTGATTTTCTTTTTTTCCTATGTTTTTTGATCCTCCCTTCAGCTCTTCTACTAGCCTTTTATGTATGTCTTTTGTTTTTCTGGGATTTGAATAAAGGATTTTTTAAAATAAATATCAACTGAATATTTTTCAAACTCAATGATGAAAAATATTTGGTAAATGTAATAGCTGTTTATGTGCAACAAACTATCACAAAACTTAGTGGCATTAAACTATCATTTATTTGCCTAATTCTTTTGCCCTCTGTATGGATTATTCTGGTCTCAGTTGGGTCCCCGAATATATTTGTGGTCAGCTGACAGTCAGTTGGGAAGCTCTACTTCTGGGAGTTGGCTGGCTGTTGGCTAGGACAATGGGAATAACTAGGCCATGTGACTCTTTTCATCAAGCAGGCTATCCCAGACTTGTCACACGGGGCAGCATGTTTCCAAGAGGGAATGAGCAGAAATCTGCACAATCTCTTGAGGGTAGAGTCAGAACTAGCATGTCATCTTTCCTACCACATTTTACTCCTACTGTATTTTATTGGTCAAAGCGGGTCACAAGGCCAGCCCAGTTTGAAGAGGTGCAGAAAAAGACTCTGCCTCTTAATGGGGCACATTGTAAATGGACTATTTACTGGGAGGGGAAAAATACAGCCAGTTTTGTAAACAGTTTTACTGTGGAAAGCCTTTATCACTAATAAAGTCTTAAGTCTAATGTATAAGAGACACTGGACTAATTCTGTCTAAGGAACAGGAGGTGTTTGGTCATATAGTATATGGTTATGGTTAGGTTCCTTTATGCCCATAATTTCCAGATTATGTTTTGTTCCTTTATGCCCATAATTTCCAGATTAAGTTAGGTTCCTTTATGCCCATAATTTCCAGATTATGTTTTGTAAATCCTTGGTGAATTATATTACATGGAAAGTAACTTAATTCACATAAGAATTATCACATTGATGTTTCTCCAAGGCTAGGGAAAGTGAAAGAGTATGGAGAGTCATTGAGTTGGTACCTTCCACGACTGAGAGCTAAGAAGAGGTCACTTAAGAAGGCACTTTGGTGTAGAGTGTCTTGATCCAGGCTTGAGGGCAGGAAGAGAAGCAGAGACTCTGTAGACTTCCAGGGCCAGGGGCAGAAGAGAAACTGTTGTAGAGGTGCTGATGAGAAGCCGCCACAAAGGCAGATAGGCCATCAAGAGTGTTGGTACCAAATATCCTTTACAAAATGATTTTGAGACCTAGAATCTTAATTTATCACGCTGGGAAAGTGAATTTGTAAAAATCAAAAAAAGTATTAGAACAGAACAAAGGTGTATCATATGTCCCATTTTAAATACTTTTCAGCTCATACATTTTTTACTCTTTAGTCTTTTTGTTGAAAAGGTTGAGACACTTTGTTTTTCTAAGCTTTAAATGGAACTTTTAAAATGGACTTATTTGTTTGTTTTAACCTACCAATTTCTTGGATTAGGATGCTTGAAAAACAAAGCTACGTAAAAAATAAGGTCGAAGTAGCTATTTTCTCATTCAGCTGACATTGTCTGAGCAACTACTTTGTGCCAGGTATATTTCTAAGAGCCAGAGCTGTCACAGAACATTACAAAGGCCCTGCGTGGGTGGAACTCACATCCCAGAATGAGACAGACATGAAACAGATCCACACGTCAGAGGGTGAGAGGAGGTCTGGAGAAAAATAAAGCGGAGTTAGGAAGACAAGGAATGTGTGGAGAAGAGAGTAGAGGAGGTATTTTATAGGGGCTTCCCTGTTTTTTTATACCGAGTGGTCTGGGAAGGCCTCTCTAATTAGGGACCCTGAATGAGCTATGGGAGTGGGTGGTGAGAGTGTATGAAGGAAGAGTGTTGCAGGCAGAGGAAAGGCCCAACCTGGAGCATGCTTGGCATGTTTGAGGAACCACAAGGATGTTGGTGACACTGGAGCCGGGAAAGCAGAGGAGGAGTGAGGTGGGGATGAGGTTGGAGAGCTTGTTTGGGGTGGGGGGCAGGGCTGACCACATAGCGCAGGGTTGTGGTTCAGAGCCAGCTGTACATTTTACCCACTGTGGGAGCTTGAAAGAAATTCCTGAGCCCAACCCCAGAATCTGTTGAAATTTGTCTGGGTTGAAGCCTGGTCATGTCTTTTTAAAATGTTACCAGGACAAATCCAGTGTGTAGTCAAGGTCTCCTGTGCCTTAGTAAAGCATGGCTCTGACTGAACGAGCTGGAAAACCACTGGAAGATTTGCCAGAGAAGAGTAACAAGACCTGATCATCCTAGCATGCCTCCTTCACCCACATTCCCTTTGCTTCTCAAGATCATGTCTTGTATAAAGCTTGGGACCCTGCCTCATACGTTGTGGGGATAGAGTGGAGAATGTGGTTGTGGGCAAGATCTCTGGGTGCTCTTACCTGCCCCTCCTCTGCCAGGTGTCAAGGATGTAACACACAAGGCAAGGAGGAGGACTTCTAGGGACAAGAGCCTCTCCTGTTCCCTTTCAAACTGGGTTGCTATAACAAAATCCCACCGACTGGTTGGCTTATAAACAACAGAAATTTACTTCTCACAGTTTGGGAAGTCCCAGCTCAGCATGCCAGCATGGCCAAGTGAGAGCCCTCTTCCAGGTCACAAACTTGTATACTTATATGGCAGAAGAGGCTCAAGAGCTCCGTGGGGTCTCTTTTAAAAGGGCGCTAATCCCATTGTTGAGGGCTCCACTCTCATGATCTCAGCACCTCCCAAAGGTCCTACCTCCTGTTACCACCATCTTAGGCATTAGGATTTCAACATATGAACTTTGAGGAGACACAAACATTCAGACGGTAGCAGAGCCAGAGTTTCTGGCTCTTTAGTTTTCCTCCAGCCTTCAGTCAGAAATCCCCATGCGTCACTTCCAATGTCACCCTGAAGTCACAAGCATTCACAGGATGACTGTGAGAACCAGTGAGTGTATATGTCACTTCTGCTGACTTCTCTGTTGACAATAGAAAAATACATTGCTCATGTGTAATATATGTAAACTAGTGCCTCAAACCCATGCAGCTATGATGTAATAGCATACAGAAGGATATGCCCAGAAATAATATAACCCTCTTTTGGAGTAGCAGTGGGATGTAATTGTTCAGAGCAAAAGCTGTGAAGCTGGATAACTTACATCCTGGCTCGAACACTTGCTAGCTAAGTGGTTTATCCTTTGTGTGCTTTGGATAATGGTGGCAAACTCCTAAGACTGGTAAGATTAAATGAATGGATACATATTAAGTACTTAGGGAAGTACATGGCACACATTTAGTGCTCCATAAATCCTATATTAATACAGTTATAGTTTCCTACTTGATTTAATCACCGTACAAATGGATCCCTCTTTAATTTTATTAAAAACATAGGAGATTTTTGTACAAATAATATGTATAAAAATAACATTTTAGACAGGTTCTTCTCTGTTGTTTAATTGCTAAAAACACAAAGAGATCACATATTAAGAAGTGTACCAAATTTTAATCGAGGAAGAAAGTCAGTCTCAAAACATTTTAGAACACAAATCCAATTTATATAATTGCTGTGCAAACAATTTTTGGTAAAACTTTCTAATTCCTGGCCTTCACGTGGATAAAAAGAGCAGCAGTCTCTTTTGGATAGCTGAGGATGGGAATGCAAAGGATTAAGATGTGGACAAGACATGTTTTCAACATATTTATCTAGAGAGCCACCTGAAGCGCCTACTTTGAGAACAAAGATGAAAATGTGAGACTTAGTTCTAGCCTCCTAAACTGGTCCCCTTATAGAGGTTCCTAGATTTAGTGCATGAATGTGGGATGGTATGATTGGGGGGGCGGTGACAAAATGTTATCCTCATGGGAAAGAGAGACTGTTTAGACTTACCTTATTTCTCCAGCTTTCTCTTCCCAAATGAATCTCTCATCCTTGTTTCATTGGGGTCAGAAAGTTAATAAAAACTTACAGGAATACGAAAAGATGATTAAATATTTATTGAAAATTTAAATGTGATACCTAAAGGTACAGGTAGTCCTGGGGGTTCCTTAAAGGCAATATATTTTTATTTAGGGGGAAACCTTCTCTCAGAGCTTTATTTGAGTTTGACCCACCACTTAAGTGATGTTTAAATAAAAGTAAAATAGAAAATGCCTCTTAAGAAAGGATGGCCTAGTTTCAGCATTTCTCCTGTATTAATTTAGAGGACTCATTTTTACGTTGCCCACAGGATAAAATCTAAATTTCTCATCTCCACAAGCTGACCTCAGTCCCTGAAGCATCTTCTTCTATCTCGTCTCTATAGTGTCTCTGTCTCCATTCATCTGTAAGCCATGCTTCTTCCTCCACACCTTTGCCCTTGCTGTTGACTTGGTTTTATTTCTGTTGAAATGTTGCACGTCCTTCAAAGGTCAGCGCTCTTGGGTGATTTTCTCTGATTTCCCCACATCTGGAACCATAGCTGTTTCTTTGCTCTCTCAATCGTTTGTTTGTTCTTTATTCATAAATGCAGTTAATTCTGTCTACTCTTTTAACTAATTATCTGCATTCTTTTTACCATCATAAACAGTTATCTCTTTGGGAGGAGAGTAAAATATTTCTCATATTTGTATAACCATACTGTACCGTATATATGCCAGAACTCAACAAATATATGTGGAATGAATGAAAAACAACCCCCCCCCAAAAGTTCTCAGAACCAGAGCACACTTTCCCTCATTTCACTTGCATGTCATCCCTTTACCTCATGGTCATTTGGACTGCAACCTTTGTGTCTTTGTATTTCTTCTATGGCAATCTGATTATGGATACTCCTTTAATAATAACTTAATAATTAAATTTAACTAATCTAATAATGTAATTTAATCATTATGATTTAATTATTTAATTCTAATTAATTGGATAATTAAATTTAGTAAATTAATAATTTAGTAATTAAACCTCTTAATACTTCTAATTGACCTTAGGACAATAATTTGACTTGATGAGGTAAAAATCCAAACTTTATTCAATGTCCTTCAAGATCTGATAGTAAATCCCATGTCACCCTCTCCTCACACTTTGTTACAGCCATCCCAAATTTCTTTGTGTTCCAGAAATGGTCTTTCTACATGGAATGCTTTGTTCTTCCCTTCGCCCTCCTCTCCATCTTTAGCTGGGTTAGTCCTCGTCTACCAGATTCAAGATAAGCTGTTACTTCTTTCTGGAAATCATCTCTAGTTCCCCATACCATCTCCAGCCCTAGACTGGATTAAGCCTTTCTTCTTTGTGATCTAGTAAATAATAAGGATCAGAAAGCCTTGGGTCAAGATCTGACTTTGCTACTTACCAAGCAGTGACTTTAGACCAATGCTTCTCACAGTTTATCATGCATCAGAATCACCTGGAGAGCTGGTTAAATTGTGGCTCACTAGGCCCCATCTCCAGAGTTTCTGATTCAGTAGTTCTGGGATGGGTCCCGAGAATTTGCATGTATCACAAGTTACCAAGTGACACTGATGATGTTGTTCTGGGGATCATACTTTGAGAACCACTGATTTAAATAATCTAGTTAACCTCTCTAAGCTTTAGTGTTACCATCTGCAAAAGGAGCCTAAAGGGGTGTTTTAAGAATTAGTTGGGGTAATGTATATAAAGTGTTTGACATGAATTAGTCCTCAATCAATGCCAGTTAATATTGCTTCTGCATTATCATTGCTTTCATCGCACTGTATTAAATTGCCCACTGAAGTGACCATTTGCCAAGTAAATCAGGAACCTCATAATGAGCAGAGACTGTGCTGTTTTTATTATGGTACCTTATGAAGTGCATTAGTAGGTGCTAAATAAACATATAATGGAGTAAATTCAAAGTAAGAGCATTCCATAAATATTTAACAAAATAAACTTAGGTGATTCTTTGTAGGTAGCCCCTATACAGAATGTTCCAGGATTCCCTAGTTCAGCTCTCACTATATTCTTGGTTTTCTTGAGACTGTTTTTGCTGCTTGGTTCCTAAATCACTTTTGGTTATGGTGAATCAGTCCCCACAGCTTCTGTTTCTAAGAAAATTATACAAGCAACATGGAGAATGTCTGTGAACTAGAAATAAATAACCACGTAGACTATTCATTTGGCTCTGTAGTTTCCTTTTTATGCTGAATGAAAGCAGTTGCAGCACGAACGTATGCCAGCCTTTAACACTGGAACTGGGTTAGAAATTAACATGTGAAGAATTTAATTTGCAGTTCTTGGCAAATTCATGAAGCCTGCTCTTCAGAGAAACCGTGCCTCCTTTTCCTGTCAGCCTGTACCGCCGTCCTCCTCTTTGACCTCAGAATCTCATATTTCATATTCACTCGTTAGTTCAGCAAATATTGTTTTCAACGTCTGCTGTGTGGCAGCTCTTACTCTCATGGTGGTGATGCTACACTAGGACAAAGTCGCTTCTTTACAGAACCTAAAGCACGGCATTTGCCAACTTGTACTTTGTTTGCATCCCTGTCTCCCACGCTAAATTGTGAGCTTACTAATGGTAGGTGCATTATTTAATTGTGTATCCAGCTCAGTATTTGGTACATGGTAGATACTCATACATACAGTTACTGTTCATACAGAGGAACTTTATTTTAACGGTGGTGAGAAATGGAACTGAGCACCAGAGATCAATACTGCTGGTCCTTGAAAGGATTTGACACTAGATGTGTATTTTTTGACCTACAAAGTGTACTTGTTTGAATTTCAATTAGAGCCAGCCAATAAAATGGGGGAGATTTTACATAAAAATCCAGATCTCCGGCTTCTTTTGAAAAAGCCTACATTCCTAATTCCCTCTCAGCTGGCTCCTTTAGATGGAGCATGCCATCTCCATTTTACTATAACCCCTACTATTCCCTACTGTATTACATGTGTGTGGAAGAGTGTATATGAACATGTGTATCATGTTTGTCTACATGCATATGTGGTGAGGAAGTTCTTTGAATTCTACATAAATCCACTGAAAGTTTGTCTTTATAAGCTTATAACAACCTAAGTCCAACTGCAAATAATACCGTATTCCTTTCTTTTCTTTAATGATGTAGAATGCTAACAAGGATTTCTTTCATTTGAATAATATAATATATTGAGTTATCGATCTAAATTTTCTCCAAATTGCTTTTCTGCGTTTTTATAGTAGGTTTCCTGTATTTCTCAAATCACCTTGACAATTGCCAGCTACTCTTCTATTGTGATATGTATCCCCATCCAAAGTAAAATATATCTAAATCTATCTGGTTTGGTTTTTTTTTCCCTCCCTTATGGCTATTAAACTAACACTTTTCATTTGGCTTGGTTTTATCATAGGAAATTAGGATACTTAAAAATATAAAATTGAATTAAAATTGTAGTTTACCAAACTAAATCTACTCATGCTTTATTTCAGCTATCTTTAAAGAGAAGAGGAAGCAAAGATTTGCCAAAATCTGAAAAGAAGGCTCAACAGACTCCCACAGAGGTATGTGGAAATAAAATTTCAGCTAGTACATCAGACATCTCTAAATGTATATAATAATAAGCTACATCTATAAGTAGACATAGTAACCAGATACACTCATGTAAAACAGAGTTAAATTATGCATATCAATTATGTAGCTGTAGATGCAGGAGACAATATAAAGATTCAGTATCTTTTCTTTAAAGCTAGCGCTAACATCCCTGTTGTTATTGCTTTTGCATTGTAAGCACACAGCAGAATGTCATTAGTACTTTATGTGTTGCTACACTTAAGAACTGTACCCATGGTGCTGATCTTGTTCACTCATAATTAATAAGGACAATAGAATAGCTATTCCTATAGTATCAGGAGAGAGTAAAGAAAGGAATGTTGTCGGAAGGGTGGCAGAGGGGAGAGAGAGACTCCTGATGGCTTTGGAGAGTCCTAGAATGAAGTAGTTCTCTCTACCAATGACTGGGGAAGCAAAAGAAAGGAAATTAAGGAATAAAAATAAAACTTAAAACATGTCTTCAACATGGGCTTGTTAAGAGACTTAGAAACACAGCCACAGTAAAGACTAGGTCTACTTTTAGGGTGAGCAGAGGTGCTGGTGGATGTAATAAAGGAGATTTTAAAACAGAAGAGGAAATATTTAGGGACAGCTATGATATCATGGCTCGTTAAAAATACTTGGCTAGGGCTTCCCTGGTGGCGCAGTGGTTGAGAGTCCGCCTGCCGATGCAGGGGACACGGGTTCGTGCCCCGGTCCGGGAAGATCCCACATGCTATGGAGCGTCTGGGCCCTTGAGCCATGGCCGCTGAGCCTGCGCGTACGGAGCCTGTGCTCCGCAACGGGAGAGGCCACAACAGTGAGAGGCCCACGTACCGCAAAAAAAAAAAAAAAATACTTGGCTAAATATTGATTTTTAAATGTTGGGATCTATAGGACTGTAGCATATGTACTTTTTTTTATTCTTACAAGGGGTTTTCTCATTAGATAATAATTTTAACTAAAGCAATACTTAAATATTCAAAATTTGAAAAAGTTGATCTCACTCATTTTTTTAAAAGCATAACATATTAATTGTTCATTTTCCTTTCCCTCCTCTCCCTGCTCTGTCCTTGGTTAATTTTTCCCCTGGTGCTGGACATGAACATTTATAGACCTCAGCAGTTCTAGAATCCCAGAGTCTCCTACCAAAGTCGTCTCCTTTTTGCACCTTTCCCATCATCCCCTTAATAAGTTCATATATGCTCTGTCACCACAACTCTCCCACTGTGTCTTTGCCATAATTTTATGCATCAGTTCTCTTCCCCACCTCACTGAGGGAGAGGTGCTATATGCTCCCTGTTCTAAAAATCTTAAGTCAGCTTTAATCAACAGTTTATTTTTTTTAACTCATGTTTGTCCTATTCTTATACTTCCCATGGTAAAGCTTATTTATTTTTTTCAACAACATTCTCTAATCCAGGAATTCTTAACTGTTTGTTCCTGGCTCTGTGGACCCCCACTCCATGTGTACAGGGGCACTTTTCTGCCAAAGACATATGCAGCTTTCATCAACTTCTCAGTGGGACCTGGGGCCTTAAAGCAGTCAAGACATGTTGCAATCCACCAGTTTTTATTTCATGCACATAAATGTCCTGGGAAATTTACAAGGACGCTATTATGGCCTTTGAAGTCCCTGCTATCATTTTCAATTCATTTATTTTCAGAGGTTATTACCTGTCTTTTTTCAAAAACCCACCCCAGAAGATTGATTGGACTGTCTCAGATGGGAGATCTCAATTATAAAATAGTCCATAGTTGATTCTATTGCTCAGTCAAGGTTGAGGACCATTGAGTCACATACTTACGTTAGGGCAAGCATCCTATATTGTTGTAATTCATATTTACATATTCATCTCCCGTGCTTAGCCAGGGCATATTGTAGGCAGGGGCCATCTTATCCAGCTTGCACTCATCAGTGTCTAGTGTCTGGCACTCTGCAGCGGGATCAATATGCACTTTTGAATACTCCCATGTCCCCCTTTTCTAGATGAGCCATATGAAATTGCCAATGCTGTTGTTCTGACCTGCACGAATGGCAATTTCATATGGTTCAACCTGCTATTATTTATATAGCTTTTTATTTCATTTTGTTCAGTTTCTTCTATGTATTCCTCACATGTTCCTCCAGCAGCACAGTGACTTTATATACTGAGAAATGGTATTGCATAGCAGTTAAAAACAGTAACTTTAGGGTCAGGTTGCCTACATGGACCTCTCTGCCACATACCAGCTGCATGGCCTTAGACAAGCTGTTTCCTCATCCTTAAAATGGGGTCATAATAGAGAGTTGTACAGATTAAATGAGTTAGTATATGTAATTTATCAGAGTGCAACTTAGCTTCCAGCAGTGGCTAGGTTAAAGCCAAGCTCAGTTCACTTCTTTGGGCCCTCATCATCTTTATGTTCCCCTTCCTCTTGCGTCATCTGTATCTTCTCAAGACTGAGTCTTTAACATACACAAAAATAAGAGACAGCTTGCTTCACATCTCAAAGCTTTGTTATGTTTCTTGACTGGCATCCACTGTGAAAACAGGAGCAAGCGTTTCTGATCAGTTACATTTCAACCAGGCACTTTCCATACAATCTCATGATTTCACATTTATATATGGGATTGCCCTGCCCAGTTCCAGACGGAACCTACAATAGTTAGGTTATAGGATGAGGATGCAAGGCACATTGGCATACAGGATTCTTAAACCTTGGTCATTGCAGAAACTACCATACGTGGTATCTTGAAAAGACTTCTCTTAAAATAAATAAAATAATCATCATGCCCATCATTCTCCTTCCTTCTTTATCATGACTTTGTTACATGCAATATAGGTCCAACTCTTAAAATACTTTTCATGTTTTCATCCCTTTGGGCAGGAGAGCTTACACATACACAAATCAAATATCCTCCTCTTTTATATTTGCTTCACATAGTCCAGCGAAGTGTTCTTCTATTCCAGTCTGTGATTTATATCACATCCATTGCCGTTTTGGTTAGATTCAAAGTGCAGTATAATAACATTTTTTCTTCTTACTAGCAAATAAAGGCCTTGCCTTGCGATCAAGGACTTTGATAGAACATGCAGCCCAGCTAGCTTCCCAGTCTCACCTGCTCTTACTTCCCAACAGAGCCGAGTCTAGATAAAAGCATATTTGATATGCATATTGTTGGTCAACTTTCTATTCAAACATTATTTCTAATTCTGGCTTTAGTGACCTTTGACTCTCCTGCTCTGTGCTCCAACTTTTAATCATTTCTTCTCAGTCTCCCTTTCTTTTTTTCTCCTCTTTGATTGCCTCTGAAGCCATTGCAATAGCTTCAATCATCACCTCTATGCATCTCATCCTCATGTCCTCCCCTCTGGGCCTGAGCTGTCCTCTAGGTCCAGCGCTGTAATCTTGGTAACCTTGGGCCTGAGATTCCACATGCCTGTTGATAGATGTTTCCACTGGGTATCTCTCCACCGACACACCTCAAAGGCAGCATTTTAATGTACTTAAATCCATATTCTTCCCATAAAACTTGATCCTCTTTGTTCAGTCTCTGTCCCTACTATTGGCAACACATCCATCAAGACACCCAAGCTCAAAACATTGGGGTTATCTTTGACTCTTCTGCTGATGTGATGTTAGACATTGTAATACGTCCTTGGTTTCATCCTCACAGAATTAGTTCAGGGACCCGAACACATAGTCTCTTGCAGGGCAGCTTCTTTCTTTGCTTGTGAAACGGATTCTCACATCGAATCTATCTGTGACATATATTCTTATCCTTTTTCACTATGCTCCTGGAGTTCTCTCAGTTCTCTGTGCTTCTCTCTTTTCTTCTAAACCCCTTCTAAAGGGAAGCATACAAGCCAGCACATCTGATTTTGTTATTTTACCTCATTGCCCTACTTTTTTCCTCTCATGCATCTTTTCATGCAACATGTGCAGTGGAAAAAATATGATTTTTGGAATCAGTCTGAATACAGATGTGCTCTGTCACATTAATTTGCCCTCTACCATGTAGCTGCCTTATCTGCAAAGTAGACATAGTATATCATCTTCCTCGTGGGGCTCATGTGAGGATATAATGATATAAGGAATGTGATATTCAGGCTCTGCACACTCAGCAACTCTCATACTAATTCTTATTAGTGGATGGGAGCATAGGAGTCCCCATCTAATTCTTATTAGTGGATGGGAGCATAGGAGCCCAGTGCCCTGCTCTCCATCTCTTCTCTCGCAAAAGCTCTGGGCCACATTTATTGAGCATCTCTGGCAGGAGCTCATTATTCTCCTCACCTTCACCATCAGTGGTTGCTACTTTTTTACCAGAATTCATCTCAAACACAGCTGACTCAGTGCTGGAAAAGAAAGGCATTTTTATTCCTTCCCATTTTTTAAAATGAGGAAACCAAAGTCCACAGAAGTTACATGGTATGCCCAAAGTGCATACTTAAAAGAGAGTTTTGGGAAATATGTCCTTGGATATAATAACGTGTTTTTATATTAGCTCTCTGAGAAAGAGTTGATTTCCATTTTTCTGTTTGTAGTTTTCCATTTAGTTAATGATTAGGGTTTGAAGGTTGTCCTAAGAATGTGTGAGAAGAACTTCTACAGGGTCTACGCCATCATCCTTTTACCAGGCAGAACCAGTTCTATCCATTTCAGACTGATGGAAATAAATCCAATTTTAAAAGTGATCTAGATGGAACACTTACCAATTTCTTCTTGGATGGACCGTTCCAGTGTTAAACTTTCCCTACTTTAAAGCCCTTTAAAAACAATTCTCCCTTGAATAAAGATGGGGGACAAATTACTTGCTGTATGGCCGAGTGATCATGTACCAAACTAAGCTTTAGTGCCAGAACCGAATTCCAGTTTCATCTTTGTCCTTTGCCACTTATGAGCTATGTAACCTTGAACAAGCTATCGAACAGCTTTAAACCAGGAATTTTAATACCTACTCATAAGCTTACTCTGCACGTTAAATTAGGTCATACGTGTGAAGAACTTTACAGTATCTGGCTGAGAGTCAGAGCTCAATAAATGGCAGTGAGTACATATTAAGCCACATGCTCCTTCCAGGGAAGAGGTTTCATATTTACTACAGTCAGGGGAACTCAAACCATGAGAAAAACAAAACAAACAAAATGCACATCGTTGAAAATGACAGCCAAACAGTTGTATGCAGTGAGAACGTATAATTCTCTGAATAGTGATGACCACACTTTTTCTTTTTATATTCCCTTCTCTTTTGGTTTCCAGGATGTAATATTGTCCTAGTCTTTTCTCTGCCAAAGAATTTAAATGATTTGGAAAAAATGTACAGCATCTACTTCTCTGCCTCATTAAATCTTATTTACAAGAAAAAGGAGTTATTTTTGCAGGTGTCCCTTTTTGGTTGTTTTATTTACATAAAAATGATCTCCTGTCCGCTTCCCTTTTTTTTTTCCCAAATGAGGAGGACAATGAAGATCTGAAATGCCAGCTGCAGTTCGTGAAGGAAGAAGCTGCTTTGATGAGAAAGAAAATGGCCAAGATTGATAAAGAAAAGGACAGATTCGAACACGAGCTCCAGAAGTACAGATCCTTTTATGGGGATCTGGACAGTCCTTTGCCTAAAGGAGAAGCCGGGGGGCCTCCCAGCACCAGAGAGGCTGAGCTCAAGCTGCGGCTGAGGCTGGTGGAGGAAGAAGCCAACATCCTCGGCAGAAAAATCGTCGAACTGGAGGTGGAGAACAGAGGCCTGAAGGCGGAACTGGATGACCTGAAGGGCGACGACTTTAACGGCTCGGCCAACCCCCTCCTGCGGGAGCAGAGCGAATCCCTGTCGGAGCTGCGGCAGCACCTGCAGCTGGTGGAAGACGAGACGGAGCTGCTGCGGAGGAACGTGGCCGACCTGGAGGAGCAGAACAAGCGCATCACGGCGGAGCTCAACAAGTACAAGTACAAGTCGGGCGGCCACGAGAGCGCGCGGCACCACGACAACGCCAAGACCGAGGCCCTGCAGGAGGAGCTGAAGGCGGCTCGCCTGCAGATCAACGAGCTCAGCGGCAAGGTCATGCAGCTGCAGTACGAGAACCGCGTGCTCATGTCCAACATGCAGCGCTACGACCTGGCCTCGCACCTGGGTATCCGCGGCAGCCCCCGCGACAGCGACGCCGAGAGCGATGCGGGCAAGAAGGAGAGCGACGACGACTCGCGGCCGCCACACCGCAAGCGCGAAGGGCCCATCGGCGGCGAGAGCGACTCGGAGGAGGTGCGCAACATCCGCTGCCTCACGCCCACCCGCTCCTTCTACCCCGCGCCCGGGCCCTGGCCCAAGAGCTTCTCAGACCGGCAGCAGATGAAGGACATCCGCTCGGAGGCCGAGCGCCTAGGCAAGACCATCGACCGGCTTATCGCTGACACCAGCACCATCATCACCGAGGCGCGCATCTACGTGGCCAATGGGGACCTGTTCGGACTGATGGACGAGGAGGACGATGGCAGCCGCATCCGCGAGCACGAGCTGCTCTACCGCATCAACGCGCAGATGAAGGCCTTCCGCAAGGAGCTGCAGACCTTCATCGACCGCCTTGAGGTGCCCAAGTCCACGGACGACGCCGGCGCCGAGGAGCCCATATCCGTGAGTCAGGTACAGTTCTGCCTATTGCGAGCCACGGCGATGGCGAGGCCGGTCCGCGGAGCCGCGGTCCCTGGAGGGGCGACTCCGCGCACCGACCTCCAAGCCCCGCTTTGGGGAAGTCCCAGCTCAGAGCCTCTCTGGGCTTGGAAGCCCCATGGCGCACTTGTTCTTTTACACTGTCCTTCTTCAGGCCTGAGGTTTTCGTAATCCAATCACTTAGCAACTATTCTCCCTCTGTTTTGCTTAAAAGGGAAATTTACCCGCCTCCCCCTCTCTCCACCCCCCACCCCCAGTTTTTGTGTAAAGATGAAAGGATTTCTAAAATATATGATTATTGAAGGTCGACATTTTCAATATTACTCTACTGATTCTAATAGATTGAGCTGCAAGAAGATTCCAAATAGAAATCTTCAATTGCTCATCTGTGGTTTTCAAGCCGAGATTCAAATTAAGCTTAAAATATTTTCAAATCACTAAATGATCAGGATTGATGCATAACTCCTGGAAAGAATGTAGAAACCAGAGGTAAAGAGAGATGATATTGTGTCTGGATCCCTACCAAGAGGAGCAAATAGGAGCCGCTGATGTACCTACCACACGTCGAAGTAACATGATCTTTATTTCTAGAGAAAATCACTGTCGGCTCTATAACGGAGAATCTCAGGACTGGGGAAGGAGTGTTATACCTTAGCTTTAAGGCAACACTAATTCAGAGAAATAGTAATAACTATTCCCGAACAGGGAAAACCAGCATTTTTCCTTCATCCTAATTGTAGAGGCACACCCGATGAGTTGGACTGATCTGCTCTAGCCAGGTATGGTGGCCAAAGACTGATGCATTTTGTCAGGGTTAAGCACGGAAGGGAGTTTATAAAACAAACAGGCAGTGCCACTCCTCTAGCAAGGCTGGTATCTTGTATCCGTTGGAGAACCCACGGAAGAACAACAGCATGCATGGCTTTTAAGACACGCAAGAGGGTTAAACTTAAAAATCAGTTTATACACAGAAGCATGATATTAGATTAACTGCCTGTTAGTCACAACTAGAAAAATTGCAACCCTATCGCTTATTTATCTCGCATGCTGCTTTGCTTTGCTATTTAAAAAACAAAAACAAACTTTTATAATAAAACTTGTTGAATTTCAAAATATTAAAGATTTTTTCCTCTATGTATTATATCACATAGCTGGTTTTTAGTTTTCTAGTTTCAGATTTTTGAATACTTTGAGTATGTGACTTTTCAATTATACTCTCAGGGTGAAGAGATAGAAATCAGAGTGAGAGAAAGTACTGTACATAATAGTAGGTTTTCAGACTTTGGAAATGTATATAAGGGAGGGTTCTCTGTTGTAAGTTGAATGAATGCTTAGATTAGTTGATATAAACTTAAGTTTTAAAAATTATTATTAATGAATTCTTCTTTTTGTCTTTGCATTTACCTTCCCAGATGTTCCAGCCTATCATTTTACTTATTCTCATTCTTGTATTATTTTCATCACTTTCTTACACAACAATATTTAAACTTGTCTTCCTTTTTACACTGTTTTTTGTACTGTAAATCTCTCATCATTTACCATTCATTGTAGTATTTTCAGTTTGTTTGTTTTGTTCACCCTTCAAGACAAGAAGTAAAAGAAGTATAATTTCTGTAGTAGCCAATGCTGTAAAAACACTGAAGACTGCTTGTTTCTTTAAAAAGACACATCTTACCACTACTAAATTCAATAAGAAGCCTGAGCATTAAATGTTTCAGGTAAGGGAGTAAGTATGACTTCTCTTTTTATAAATCATTTTAATTTTTACTTCTTTCTTTTACATCTTGATTTGCACTCTTCTTAAATCACTGTAAGAATGACTGTAAAAATTGCCTAGGTCTCTCAATTATTTCTCAGTATTTGACTACTATGATAATTCAAAAGCTGGACATTCACAAGTTGGTCACATCTTAGAAAATATATAGACTTATAAAGTACTTTTGCTAGGTTGCAACAGACTAACAGCATAATTTTGATAACCAATAAATACCAATGAAAATTATGGTGAACAAATGAAATGTGACCATCATGGGAACTAAACTATTTATTGTGATACTGATGGTGTTCTGTCTAAAAAGATGTGTTTGGAAGCATGAGAGTGGATTAGGCCTTAGTCCACTGAGAAAGTAATTATCTTCATCCTGCTACATTTGACCAGCTTCAACCATTCCAACCAAACCAACCACTTCTGCGTTTACCTGTTATACCTGGAGCCATAGATTGCCAGTCAAGTTTTTGCCTGGAGTCCTGTCCTCTATAATAGGTTACCACACAGAATTGCTTCTGGGGCAGGAAATATGCTAGAAATACAGTATATTAAATATTTTGAGTAGGGAAAAGAATAGTCATTCTGTAGAATTTCATTAAATCACAGTCCAAAGCCAGTAGCATAGTTCCAGTGGGAGTTGCTCTCTAGACAAACTTACTTTGATGAACCTCAACATTACCCTTTCTCCTCCTACCTAAAGTGGCCTGGATAGGTTTCCTGTACCCAGAAGGTCCTATTCTGTCAACCTGTCAATTGGCAATTTACAGAGTGGAAAGCTGGACTGCACTACTGTCACCAAGATTCAGAAATACTAGCACTCGTTGACGTCACAGACGTAGAGATACTTGTATGTTGGTTGGTGGATATGAAAATCTGTAGTAAAGTGAAGTATCTTGCCCTCAGCATAAAAAATAATATATGGAAAATCTTGGCTCTAATACAAAATTTGGTACTGGCAACAGTCTTTTGAGTCCTCATCCCCCAGCACGTCAGTTTCCCTTTGAGTATTAATTTAATAAAAAGAAAAACTACATAATAGTTTAAAATTTAGTTTATAATACCTGCTCTTAATCTCCATGGTTTTCAGTTTAATTTTGGTTTTCATTTTGTTTTGTTTTGAGGGGAGGAGAGACCGGGAGTGAGGAGTGGTTGACCAACAGTTCAAATCTGTCACTACATACTTGCGGCTTTTTGTCTTAGAGATTCAAATGGCTAGATAGAACGTCATGACAAGAACAAATGAAATAACATAAATGCTATACTTAATTATTCAAGTGTTACATTTTAAAAATTTTCATCTTAGGAAAAGCAACCACTTTAAAAATCAAAAGTTGTCTGTTAGATCCTTGGTCAACCCCTAGACCACCATCTCAGAGGAACCATTTTGGCAATGGAAGTGGAACTGAAGGTAAATGTTTGAGGCTGAAATTTATCTGAAATATTGATTGCCTTGGGAGCCAGATACAGCCAGCTAAGCGATGACTCTCAGCTACCTATGGAGCATTTGGTAGCTTATGGAGGTGTTGCCAGTTCCAGTCACAATGACTGGAAGCTCATTGGCATTTAGAGGAAAGGGGTCAGAATTTCAAATAATTGTCCTGCCCAGATTCCTAACATTATCCCTGTGGGGAAGCATGGCATGCGGTGCGCTTGTTCACTTCAGAAGGATCGTGGATGTTCAGTACCCTGTGTGGCTTTAAGAAACTGGCTTTAGAATTGAAACTTTCTTTACCACAAGGAGAATCAAGAACTAAATATCTACATCAGTGGTTTTCAACCTTAGCCATGCATCAGAATTCCTGGCATGCTTTTAGAATTGAGACCCTACTTCACACTAATTGAAACTGAATGTATGAGCCCAAGCATTTATATATATTTTTTTTTTAACTCCCAAGAACTAATTCTTAAGATGTTTGAATTATCAAAAATATGTAGATACAGCTTATACCAAGGTTATATAGTAAACCATGTGATAATAGCTGTATAGAATCATCAGTTGTCTAGGTTTTAGTAGACCTTAAAGTTCCAGGCATTCATTGGATATCCACATCCTCTCTAAGGCATTTCCACCTTTGTCATATGGCCTTTGTCACAAGTCCTCTAATGACAAAGCAGTTCTCTTTCCACACTGGTGATAGTGTTAGAAAACTCCCCTTTAATTCATACAGGTGTTTAAAGCAAACAATATCAGAGAAGACGAGTAGGAATAATACATGACAGAAAGGAGAACCGAGGTCAATATTGTGTACGTGCAGGGCCACACACACACTTGGAGATACAGACACATGTGAATGCTGAATTAAAGCCTCAAGATGATCTCACACACACCCTAACAAACCACCACTTTGTCATTATACAGTCATCTCTGCTGCAAAGCTTCCCCATGTGATCCACAGAGAGGATATGGTGTCCCAGCAAGAATGATGGATGCCAACTGATTCTGCCCTCCAAACCCAGACGAGAAAGCATACCCAAAGAGATGTGAGAACGGAGCAAAAAGATAGAGCATGGATCCTTTGTCTACTTAACAAACATTTTTTTTTTTTTGCGGTATGCGGGCCCCTCACTGTTATGGCCTCTCCCCTTGCAGAGCACAGGCTCCGGATGCGCAGGCTCAGCGGCCATGGCTCACGGGCCCAGCCGCTCCGCAGCATGTGGGATCTTCCTGGACCGGGGCACGAACCCGCGTCCCCTGCATCGGCAGGCGGACTCTCAACCACTGCGCCACCAGGAAAGCCCCTACTTAACAAACATTTTGAAGTGTCCCTATGTTAGGTATAGAGGAAATTGAGGTTCAGTTTCTACTTTTTCACAGCTTTCAATTGATTGATTGACCAGGACAGACATGTAAACAGCTAACTCTGACAGGTACTATTATTGAAGTGCAAGAAAAGGTTTGTGGTTGCAATTTATTGTTCATTGCATACCTGAGAGCATGTTAGATTTCCCTAAGAGAGCACAATAAAATCCCTAGGCATTCTTGGATGGAATAATACCATAAATCAATGCAGGGCTGGTACATATACCTCAACAATATCTTGTGACCTGGACAAGAAAGGAGATGCTAACCGAGGGATGGCTGGGCTAACCAAAACACCAGCCTTGCCCTCAGATCTCTTGTGAGGAATTAAAGTCATCCTGGCAACAAGGGTATTAATCTTACCTATGGCTTCCTAAGGCATTGACTTTAAAGAAGAATTTCATGACAATTTTGAATTCCATCCAGGCTCTTCATATATGCAACCCCAGTAAGATAATGATGGGGGGAAACAGGACAGACTTGGAGGCTCTTTCCAACTGTGCTCTACCCACTGCAAAGCCGGCTTCTCAGTTTGTGCCTGTGTGTGTGCACACACCTCTACACACTGTGGTGTACAATAGGAAATGCACCTAGTGTCAGAGAATTCAGACCTGCATCTATCTTAGGGGCCTGCTGGGGGCCGGTAGTTGGAAGGTGGTCTCAGCAGACTGCCAGCGGGCACAAGGTGACCTTGTCCCTTGCTTTCTTCTCCCTGGCACTTCAGGCTGTTGTGTGAGCACCAAGGATCTAGGGTGCATCTCTCCCTGACACCACAGGGCATAGTCACGGGAAGAAACAAAGATGGCACCCAAGACCTCAGAAAGAGAGTCCCCAATATCTCCTTCCCCTCCCCTTTGATCCTGTTCCTTGCATTATCTTTGTTGTATACAGCTAGCTCTAAAAGAGGAACACCCAGGCTTCTTTGTTCATGAAGAAAACAAAATCCTCCAATTATTGAGACAAGGAATCTTCTCATATTTGCCCCTTTGAATCTGTGCTATTTAAACATCACACTGAAAATAAGTTCAAACAAACAAAAAATTCCTTTGTGTGCACATTCTTGGGTGTAGGAAGGAGTGTCTTTGGTAATTTGGCCTAGATTTAAGGGAAAAAAAATTCAATTGGCTACTTTTAAGCAGAACAGGCTCAAACTCATAAAACAAGGGAAAATCCAGTGCTCAGCCTGGAATGTGTATTGGCTTGCATTCTCCAGCCTTCATTTCAATCTGTGTGGTAGAGTGGGATGCGGTTATTTCATCAGTTGCCGTTGAAGTTTGGAATGTCAATTTGGTAGCTAAGCCTTAACTCTAAATATTCATGCAGTGTTGGTAGCTATATTCTTATAGAACCACAGCCCACTTTCCTCTGGTAGAGTCATGCTTTGGGTGAGGTGCTCTAATTGAATATAAGGGTTGAAGAGAAAGTGGTAGAGGGTAATATCAGAAAGTGGGAAAAGTTGACAGCACTTTTAGGAACAATTTTCAAGTAGAGTGCTGTTATCATCTCACTTGATCAGAGAACAGGAGCAGCAAAGGCAACACTTGCCTGTTAAAAATAAGGAAAAATCTCCACCTTTCACTTTCCACTGTCAGACCAGGCTGTGATGTCTCAAAGAACCTCATCTTATCTTATGACTCAGATGTTTATGTTTGCTAAGCTTAAATGTGACATTTCTTGATTATTCAATTTCATTGTTACAATTATAAAAGTTTTTTTAGTTCATAGTTATCTGAGTTTTCCTATAGCTAAATCAAATACCATGAAAATCCAACATCTGAAGATAAAATTGTAAGATTTTATAAATTCATAAAATTTACTATAAGAGTATATAATCAGTGGTGTTCAGCAGTTTTTCAGCCTTTCAAAAAATATTCATGTAACTGTTTTGACTTGTGGACGAGAATATTTCTTTGAATGTTGTCTAAACCAAAATTTCTGTTTAGGGTATTTCAAGTTCAGTTCATAATATTTTGCTTTTGTTTTGATTCTTTTTCTTTTAAATTATCAGAACATTTTCAGGCATATTAGGTAAATAATTTAAAAGTTTTATCTTGTACCAAGATAGATATTAAATAAACAGTATGTTGGAGGATTGCACTAATTGAAAAACTAGAGCCTTTCAGAAACGTTTAGAAGAGTTACTCATTTCACAAAATGGGAAGGGACCCTGAAGTATTGAGGAATTATATGACTATTTCAGGAGCTTTGTTATACTGCCGACTCCAAAGATGGAACTCTGGAAATCATTGATTCTGAAAAAGTGTCTTTACATGTTTTTTTTCTGTAGTCTCTTCTGAGTGTTTTGGGTTGAGCTGCTTATAAAATCTGTGTTAACAAGCAAGAGGCATGAGTGATCATTGAAGGCTGACAAACATTTGTTCCTTTCTGAGATTCTTCATAATGTACCTGTGAAGTCAGCAAGTCAGCTCTTTGAGTCCATGTTGAAAGTTCCTGCCTTAACCTATGTGTTTGAAAATTTAAAGAGACTGAGGGGCAGAGAGAAGCTCATCAGTTTGTCCACTTGCCTCAAATGGCTTAGTAAGGAAAGAGAATTTAAGAGCTTTTTAAAAAAAAATAGTGTCTTTTATTTGTTAATGTCAGAAAACTCAGTTTAGCATCTAGTTTGTAATTCCCTTTTTTTTCATGAACATGTGCGATTTTTGTACGATCCATTCCCTTTGTCATTCCCTCTGTATTATTAACTCCTGGACAGATAAAACAGACTTAGACTATTTAAATAGACATCCTATGTGTCAGCCTAGATCAGTTGTTTAGAACTTTGAAGGGGGGAGGGGATGGTGGTTAACATAATGAGTCAGCAAAATTAATTTATTCTGGATTTTGGAATCTGAGCTCCTTTACCTGAAAGGAAATGTGTATCTGCAGAAGCACCAGAACCACTGTATGGAAGGTCTTAGCATTATTCTACCTGCTTAGACTCCATGTAGTGGAAAAAGCCCCAGGAAAGCAGCCAGAGGAGGTAGTTGAAGGAAAATGAGTATCCCCCAGCAATGGACCTTCAAATCTTGGAGTGAGAAAGCTCTCCAGGAAGAGAAACTCATGCCTCTGGTCACACTTGTCACTTTCGAGGGAATGTGATTTATTCCCAAGTAGCTATTTGTTTGAAGTACTCATATTTGTGGAAAGTAGATGGATTAAAAACAGTAGGGTAGATGCAAAATAATTGGAAAAGAAAGAACGAAAGAATCTTACTGTGCAAAATATTTCAGTGGCAACGACAACAAAAGAATATAGTGTAAGGGCCAAGCATAGGCGTCAGGGCATTGTTAGAGTCTCTGTGGACTTAAAAAAGAGATCTTCGTGTAGAGAGTGGGTCCAGCTGTCTCTGCAGAAGTCCTCTGATTGGAGTGGACCCAAGGCTACACTGAAGTGTGACTGTGGGCCTCCCTTCCTGGACCCTCATCTCCAGATCCTTTACCGTAGCCTTCTCACATCATGATGCCATATTCCTTTGCACCTGGGCACCAAGACCTCTCACATTAGCACCTCAAAATCTAGCACCACTCATAACAGTTCCTCTTTTTGATCTTCCGTCTCTCTCCCTGCTCCACGGCCCACCGGGCTCTGCCGATCAAAGCTTACCTATATTGACTGTTCCTTCCAGCCCTTTTGTGTGTTAGCTGTTCCTTTTTTTCTTTTAGATGGGTTTGTAATCACAGCAACTGAGTTATCTAAACTTCAATTGGTTCCTCTCTAGAGTTTCTAGTTCCTTGTTACACTGCTCTGCACTTCTATCAATCATCTTTCTTACTCCTTTAGCATTTTTATTACCTCCTCTTTGAACTAGGGGTCTAGTAGTCTGGAGAGATGTTTCACTGTTTGTTGTTTCAGGGGATTTCTCTTGTTCTTTTAATTGGGAGTAGCAGCTCTCCTTTTCTGAGCAAAGTTGTGACTAGCCAGTAATCGCTTCCTTTGTCAATGGCATTTGATTAGACAATTACTAAAAATATAATGCTGTCTCCTATTTCTGGTAGAAGATATAGGTGGGGTAGCAACACCCTGGGATGGGGCAGGACGGGGAGAATACAGATCAGTTCCTTTGTCCTTCAAATTATACTCCCTAAATGGCCTCTCTCAGCCCTGCTTTCCTGCTAGAACTTCCTAACAGAAGTGACTCAGGGTGGCCCTCTTGTGGTGGAAAGGCATTCCCAAGGCCCTTTTCTGGAATGAAATGAGAGGTAGCCCTAGAACAGTTCCTGTATCACTTAGCTTTTGTTGTCATCATTATCAATATCTCCCAAGTAAAGAATCTGGAAATAATATAGTGAGATGCTAAAAACAAATTTGAAAACTGTAAGGAAGATCTGTCTCTAGTCTTAAATAGCTCACGTTTAAAAAATGTTTTATTGTTTTGTTTCTTCAAAATATAGACAAGTACTTTAAAAAATAAAATAAAACAGATAGTTTGAAACTGTTTCTTTTGAATATTTCTGTCATCTGGAAATGCCTGTACATAATCCCCATGACAGATTTGCTTGGCTAAAAAATCTGTTGACATGTCACCATCCCTCAGAATAGGAGAGACAGCCAGCATCCCGTGATTCTAAGGAAAAACATTCAGCACTGGGAAAATAGCACGTTAGCTGAAACACAACAACCTAAGCATGTAACTTCCATGGATAATAAATACTTTGTGTGTGACTCTCATCATTTTATAATCTAAAACAGATTCTGATAAGTGTCAACCTATTTCTTTTACTAACACAGAGTCCGAACTCTGTCATTCTAGGACTCAAATAACACAGGACCAAGTTTCACAGACTCAGCTGTAGAACTTTATAAAAATTAAGAAAACTGGGCCTCACCCCTGTATGGTCTAGTTCAGAAAGTGGAGGAAAGTTCCAGCTTTAGGAACTTTTAAATAATTCTTTGAGCGATTGCAGGGTGCAGCAAGGCCTGAGAGTAACACAACACGGAACTGTGGTCCCGTTGGTGGAACGCTATGGAGATGACCAGGAGAAGCACCCCACATTTGCTTATAAATTTGTTTCAAGGAATACTCAGGAAGTGGACAGTCATGCTGCAGGTCACATTTCAGGGATCTTCAGAGTTGATGGAGCTTGTTGAGATCAAAGATTTGTCTTATTCTTCTAACGGTCCTCAGGATCTAACGCTACAGCTGGCCCAGAGCTGGTGCTCACAAATATTTGTTAAGTGGAATGTTAATTGGAATGCCCAAGACCTCTACCTAAGAATGGAGGATCGTTTAATGTTCAAGAGAGTTCTGCTAAACAACTGAGATGTATCGTCAAGCGCTTTGAAAATTGTAAATGCCACATGTAATAGCTTCTTTTTTTTGGCTGTGTTGGGTCTTCGTTGCTGCACGGGCTTTCTCTAGTTGCAGCGAGCAGGGGCTACCCTTTGTTGCGGTGCGCGGGCTTCTCTGCAGTGGCTTCTCGTTGCGGAGCACGAGCCCTAGAACGCACGGGCGTAGTCGTTGTGGCACACGGACTTAGCTGCTCCGCGGCATGTGGGATCTTCCCGGACCAGGGATCAAACCCATGTCCCCTACAGTGGCAGGCGATTCTTAACCACTGCGCCACCAGCGAAGTCCCCTAGCTTCTAAGTTATAATATGCTATAAGAATGAGTTCCATATTTCAAAGTAATCTCTTTTCCAATTTTTTCCATATCGTTTACAATGAAAATAGAAATACAATACCCCTTTAACTGGTAAATATGTTTAAAGAGTAAAAGAAGAAGGGGCTGAAAAACTATACAAGCAAGAAATCAGAAGCCACCCAGTGTAAAGAGATTAAATAAATAACTGCTTCGTGGTGCTTCAAGATCATCCTTCAGACAGAAAACTGTAAATTAAATGTGCAGTGGGATGCTAAAGGCAAAGTTGGTGCATTTATCCCTAGATTTTCTTCCATCACTAATTTAAAATTCTTTTGTCTTCGTATTCCGACCGAGGATTTACATTTTTGAAGGATACAAACCTCTTTAAATAAATGGCCATGAAGATAAATACTCTGTTATATGACTCCTATGTTATACTTGGAAGATGAAGTATTAGCTCCCTCATTTGGGACTTAGAAGAGAACTGAATTTAAGATTTAATAAAGCCAGAAATAAATGTCTCACGCCCCAAACTCTTATCCCTGGGTTCTATTCCCTTCCTTGAGCTCCTTGGAATTTTAAACTTTAAGGCACTCCTCCAAGAATTAGAAGACCTGGATTCTATTCCTGGCATTGCTAGTTAGTGCCTTTGTGACCTTGAGCAAATGGCTTAACATCAGGGCCTCTTTCCTCAGCTGTAAAATTAGAAGCGTGGCTAGATGATTTCAGGCGTTCTTTCTGGCTCTAAAATTCTGTAAGTCTGGAAACACCTGCTAGTGACATTTATGCACTCATTGCTCTTTCCCCCTTTCCAGAATGTTTTAGTTTGTGGCTTAATAGCATCATTTATGTAGATCTTTTCAAACCCTTTCCAGGATTTTCTTTTTTTGTTTCTTGATAGCAGCTCGTGTTTCTACATTTACTTTACATTAAGAATTGTTACATGCATTTCTTTACATATTTGTTATACACTGAAATAGGATTAGTATGACATCAGATATGAATGATTCCTCCAAATTCTCTCTAATATATAGAGCAATAATTTGAGTCATTTTCATATTTGAAGGTTTAAATATTTCAATGGATTAAAAGTGACCTGGATTGTGCAACAAATTGCATTTTTTTCCATAAGGCTTTCAGCCATTTGACACCTGCTTGAAAATGTCAGGCGCTTCAAGATGTCTGAATATCACTATAGGGCTGGGTATACCAGCATCTGTTTTCAAAATCCATTCGTTTTATGTACATAACAGCAGGAACTTTTTAAAACAAAGCTTTCGTAGAAGTTTTTAGTGGAAAGGTTCAGAAATACCTGAGCTGAGTATTTGTTGCCTTTGTATGCAGTCATCTAATTGCATTGCTTTATTTCTCTGGGGTATGAAATATAGCATGGAAAATTTAGCTAATATACATAAAAATTATTCAACAGAAAGGGTTGGTAACTATGGTTAATGGTAGACTTGGGAGAAATTCTGTCAAAGTTTTTTGTGCCTAGTTTTTTATTCTATTTTTGATATAATTTGAGGTCAACTTTACCATGACAAGAAGCAGATGAAGCACCTGCAATAAATAATTACTGGGACATCCATGAAAAAGGGCATTGAAACAGGTACTATTGAGGGATAGTATAGAGGATAGCACAGCATAATTCCTCCTGTAATTAGCTACAGATTATCTGAAGTTCTGATGGGGTGTAGAAAACAGTCTTAATTTGATTTACCAATGACACATGGAAATTAAGAGGTCTGGAGCGGAAGAGAGGTCCAGAGTGTCCTGATAAGGGCAAAGGCAGAATGAACTAACATTTCTTAAGTGCCTGGCACTGTAAGTACCCCCTCATACTCTTACAACATCCTTACAAAGTAAATATAATTATCCCCTTACAGAAGTAACAAACTCGAAGTTCACACTGATAAGTAGTGGCAGTAATTTGAAACCAATATCTCTGTGACAAAATTCCAGGGTCTTCAGTTAGAGAAACCGGTTCCAAGACCTACTTCTCTGCGTGGTCGAGTTTCTGTGAATTTTGGCAAGATACTCTGCCTCTTTGAACCTTGGTTTTATCAGTAAACTTGGGTTAATATCTACAGACACATTTTCTGTGAGAGTGAGCTAAGATAAAGATACATTAGATATTAGAAGTACTTAGCACAGAGCCTTGCAGAGAGCTGTCTCTCCATGAGTCATCACTATTATTACTCTATTATTGTTGTTGTTATTGCTTTTGAGATTTGGGGGCGGGGGTGGGGGTTGCTTTTTTTTTTTTTTTTTTTTGCTTTTGATGCCAGGCTTTCAAAACACAGAGTATGATTTCATTCAATTGTCCTACATGTACTAAAGTCCTACTATGAGCAGGTTATTCTTAGTAAACTTTTTAACTCCCCATGAAATATTTATCTGGAATCTGGAAGCAGGCAAAAATAATGTGACAGGGATTATTAAATGCTTTAATGACCACACAGACTTTAGACTTGAGGATAAGCCCTTATTATTTACATGGGGATCTCATTGGTTTTTTCCTTACCACAATACGTATCATCCTTTCCCACGGGCTCTGATTTCCACTAGCAGAAAGACATCACCATCACTATAGATACAAGCAGCAAACTGCCACAGAATCACAAAGAACTAGAAGGCTGGTCTTCATATTTGCCATTTCTACTTTATTTCAAGACAGAAGTTTGATACCTTTTCACAAATCTTTTGCGATTATATACATAAAATTTCTACACATATTCTGCCACATCCAGAGACCAACTTCCAAAGGCACCGCAAAGTACATTTTGAAAAGGGGAAAGAGAGAGGTAGGCAAAGAGATGATTCTTGCCTGTAAAAAGGAGTTAACTTTTCCAAATAAATGGAATGTAAAATTGGCCATTGTCATTGTGTGATATTAACACCAGCTCTTTTGGCAAGTTTGGAAATACTGGGCTCCCTTATAAAAGTTAAAAATGTCCTGGACCTGGAGTTGTTTACCCAGAGTGGGAGCTGCTCTAAAGTTACAGAGCTCTGGTTGGAAGAGATGGCTTGAAGGCCGCCTCCGAGAAACTGACGTCACAGTAGCCTCAGCTGCTGCTGTGACATTAGCTGAGCAGCTTTTTGATCTGTGAGATGGTGGAGGTTTCAAAGGGACTTGTCAGTATCTCTCTGTTGAATGGTTGGACTCATTTTGCATCCCCATTTTGTGCAAAGAAGCAAGAGTCACCGTGCTGAGACTTTTCTCTTTTAAAACAACCGGCTGTCCTCCCATTGCTAGATTGACCAGTGGTCGGACATCCATAGGATTTCTCCCCGGAGCAAAAAGGTATGTTTCTTTCTGGCAGTTTGAAAGCAAGTGACTAATTGTGGCAAAATATAGAGGGGCCGCTGTTGACATATTTGAAACTGTAGATACTTGTTTAAGTGGAGGGTGATTTCAACATCTGCCTGATTCAGTGTCTGTGTCTTGGCTTAAAAACAGTGGGGCAGGGTGTGTAACGGATTTTACTGACTCCCAGGGAAGAGAAGGTCCAGCTGCTGTGAGTGGATTTCCTGACTCCGGACTGATGGTACCATATGCTCTCTGAGACTGTTTTTGAAACACTGCTTCTCAGTACTTTGAACACCACTTTCCCTACCATAAGATTTCACTGAATTTATTTTTTAGAACACTATTTTCATTAGGATGAAGACTTTTTAACATTTGCAAAGTAAAGTTCACAACCCTTGAAATCGCTGGTATTTGAAAATTGCAGTGAAAAATAAGTCAGTGAAATTTCATCCAAGTTGATGGTTTGCTTACTGCATGATAAGTGTTTCTGTGGTTTGAGTTGAAGTGCATGCCATTCATAATGGGTTAATCTGCAATTAGGAGGGAACCTTAGCACTACAGCTTCTACTGTTTAAGCTGGTTAAGTTTAGGTGTTTGTTTATCCAAGCCAAATGAGTCTTTCAAAGCTTTTATGAGCTAAGAGAAGTAAAATCGGTGCCCCTGTATGTTGGATATTTTCTAGTTTGAATATATAACTGGAGAGAAAACAAGGAGAAGATAATAAAATGAAAAGGCAAAATTGATTTCTTCAGAATTGCACGAGGTAGTATTCCTTTGACCTTATTGGAACATGAGGAGCGATGCTGAAGTAGCAAGAAATAGCAATTTCTCAAAATTCCCTTTTGCTTTGTAACAAAATCAAGTCATAGTTTTCTTTGCAAAAATGCATTCGCCAGTGAACAGTAGGGGAGGAATAAGGTCTTATAATCAGTTGAAATGATGCAAGTGATTCATAATAGCCTAGAGAAAGGGCTAGAGAATCTTGGAGGCAAATGGTGCATAACTTTGATGGGTATAGACCTGGGGATTCCTAATTCTTCAAAGTTAAGAGGAAGCAAAGCATCTCCAGGGCAAATGATGGTTCTAGGAATTGTGAGATTGGCAGTACCTACTGTGTGTGGCATTCCTATTGGAATATGTAACCTCCTACAAGTGAACATTTTTCAGTTATATGAAAAGCAGTATGTTTATAAAAAGGAAAGCAGAGAGCAAGAAACAAACACTCTGAACAAAACTCTCAGAAGAGAGAAGTTGCAATCGCGTCAACTCCCCTAACGCTGTTTCATTTGTTTGGCTAAAGTCCAGTTTTCAATGGGGGAGATGAAGGTTGAAATGGTAACAACCAAGGTGTAGTAAGAAGGGAGCACCCCTCAGACGAAGAAGTGTTACCATGACCTACTTGAGGCTAACATGGGAAATAGAAATGATTTATTGTGAAACTCCTGTGTTAATCTTAAATTTTGCTTCCTAGTAGGGCCGGAAGGTTAGCAGAACTGTTTTCCTCCCATCACCGTACTTATGCAACCCACTCACAACCCTCTACAATTCTGGCTTCCGGCCTTGGGGAGGGGGAAGTAGGTTAAAATGGATTATGTAATGCTCACTTAGAGTTGTTGGGGGAAGAACGTGTGCATGACTAAGTAGTGCAGCTCCCTCTGTCCTTTTATACTTGCTCTAATCAAATTTTATTCTGAATGAAATTCTGGAGGGAGTGAAATGAAATGGAGAGTGAAGGGTGCAGATTGCAGAAATTCTTCCTTATCTCCCACAGAGATACCAATATCTGTGGGCGAAAACAAGTGACAACTAGGAACAAAGAGAACTTTTATATTTGCCTCAGCAGAAAGCACTGAAATTGAGTTTTTGAACGGCTGAGCCATTTTACCCCATAACTTTTCATTACAGAACGTTATGTCCCTACAAGATTGCTCTATTAGTTGGATTTTTTTTTAACATTTAGGGAGAATTATAACAAAAGTAGTTTTATATAAGATTTGTCTATTCAAATTTTTGCTAACAATAAAAACATTTCCTAAATATTTAACCTGCCTTGTATTCTTAAAATACTTGAAAAATACTGAGGGCAAAGGAAAACTGTTAAAAATATGAGTTCACACAATTACACTTGCTTCTATGAATTTTCTAATGAAATCAAAATCAGTTTTATTCTAGAGGAAGATAAATAAAAGGAAGAAGGGTAGGGGGAACACAAAATAAAAGGAAGGAGGGTAGGGGGAACACAAAACGGGAGGGAGACAAGGACAGAAGGAAGAAACCAAGAAACAGGCATTTACTGAGCATTATGATCCAAAACAGTGTTAGTCGCTTTGATTAAGCATTCTCTTTCGTGCACATTTAATTCTCCCAAAACTCTATGGACCCCACTTTATTTTTAGAGGAGAAAGCAATATATTCAACCGTATTACATTTGACATTTATGACAAGACATAGATACTAGAAAGGTGAAATAAACCCTCCCACAGAAACTGGCACAGATATTGCCCTATAGGAATTTTCTTCCAAGGCTTGTTTTTTATCCATAACCATTATATTTTAAGGCACTAGATATTGCTCTGGTCCTGGAAAGGGGAAGCCCTGTAGATTGGCCCTTCTCCATATTAAGTGATGAATTTGGCGCTTTGCAATTAAGTGCAGGATTCTGTCTGCTTCGGGAACATTATCTGGGTTCATGTATAGTCCTGTTACCAGGAGCAAGCCTGATTGAGGGTTTTCCTGAATGATATTCTTCAGGTAGGTAAAAAAGAAAAGGGTCTGGTGCCCTTTCACCTGGACCTGGAAGTGGTTCAAGAAGAGTTAGAAATAAAAAGAAAAATTGGAGCCCTTTGCTACATAATTGTAGGAGAAACTTCATGATGATTTCTGAACATTTAGTGTTTAAAGACAGAATGAAACATGGAGTATCATAGCACCTCTTCTCCAGGTAGCTTGAAATTAGTCTGCTCTCTTTCTGTAACACCCTTTGTTATCTGCAACTACCTCTTGACGTCTTAAACCACTTCACTCTTCCTAAGAAGTTTCAATGTTAAATACCTGCTAGTCAGCAAGATAGTTTCAGCTCACAGTTAATTACATATAGTTTAAAGCAGTCTGCAGTCTCTGAAAATTAGCACCGTCTGCATTGCCTGTGAATAGTTATTAGATGAACCTAGAAATTAATAGGTAATCAAGATCAATAACAGATTCACCAAAACACAAAATTCTGTCCATTCTTTACAATCTTCATTTTGTTATGTCTCCATCGACACATTTATTTGGGGGCAACTTGCATTCGCTGTGGCAGGTACTTGTGGTCACTGTCTCACAGGATTGGAGGGTAGCAAAAGGAAGGAAGGATGACAGAGGATGGAAAATGAGATTAGAAAAAAGACATGGCTGAGTGGATAAAATGAGACGTGATACTGTTTTTAATGGCTAAATCTGTAATGACTTGTTTTTCTTGGCTGAATTAGTCATAGTTTTGTGAGTGCCAAAGAAATAGGTAAGGATGATCAAAGTATCTGTAGCAAAATTTTTGAGAGAAGAGTAACCATATAGATCCCAATATTAGGGTGTTTTTGAGGGTGGAGCCCTGCATACAGCACTGACATTTTAAAATCCTTATTAGTCTATTATAATTCATTAATAGATTGCAACTCAAAAATACATGTTTGGAACAGTTTACCACTTGGATATGCATGTTCAGAGCAGTCTGACAAAAATCGAATGTCTTCTATGTTTATCTTATATTTGGGATATAAAATACGCGGCCGTCTTCTATGCCTGCAGAATGGGGCTTGCTTCCTGGTTATGTGGGCTTCATTAGACAATCCCAGAACCCAGGCAGCTACTGAGTCTCGAGAACTTTGCTCAAAATTAGCATCAGCTACCACCTGGTAAGTTAAGGCATTTTGGTCATGGCCAAATTGGCTTTTTTTTGGCCAACTCTTCAGCTTTTTAAAAGCTAAAAAGTTAAGACTTCTTATAGGCGTGATTATCTTAGGAGATTCAGACATTTTAAATGTGCTTTTCTACCCATTAAAAAATGTATCTGACTTTAGTAATAAAAATATTTTCAGTGGATGTCAGCACAAGATTTTTTTAAAGCAAAAAATAGGGGAAATTTTATATTTCTCAAACCAATTTGCAGTCCATATGTCATTTAATCTTCGTAATAACCCTGTGGATATCCCCCATTTTAATATAAATAAATCTCAGAAATTTTAGGTGATTTATAACAGAGTTACCAATCGGGTATTTTAAAGTGCCTCTTCAGATCCTGAATGAACACATGCCCTAAATGCTAGAAATCTAATGATTTCAGTCACTCCTTAATATGATCAAGAATTTCCCTGCAAACTGATGAAAACTTTTTCATTTCTCTGTATTCAGTATCAGAAGATAGGTTCTGATATATAGTCTATTAGAAGGAAAAAAGAGCATGGATAAGTGTTAACATATGGCTTTCAGGATAATTTTGCTGCTTTTACATTTTACTTGATGAAATAAAATAATGACAATTTTTTTTTATGCTTTAGTTTGGTTTCTTACTGATACATCAGTCCCAGACTTACTACCAACATTGGGGTCTTATTGATACAGCAATCATGTTTGCCACAAGCTTGAACTCTATGAGTGTAAAATTGAGATTGTAGCCCAACACCACCTCAGGACTTTAAGTCACAGAAATGTATAATCTGGTTGCATCAGAACAGAAGGAGTAATTCCATTGCAGCAGAATCTACCACAGTTGTGTAGACGTGACGAAACAGTTGAATTTCATATTTCCACTCTTAGATATTCATGAAAAATTCTATGTTTAGATTAGGTGGTTAGTTAAAGGAATACTTATATCTCACACATGCATTTAACCATCCTGTCCACTGTAATTTTACTGTCTGGTCTCAGAAAGGGGCAGAAAAAAAGTTTGGATGATACTTTTTTCTTTGACTGTTAGTTTCTCCTTAGGCAGATATTTTTGTCATCTCTTCTTTTGAGTCCAATTTTCCTAAAGTTTGTTTATGTCAATGGCTCTTGACAAACTGATAAAATGTTTCCAGAAAGCACATGGATTTGGAACTCTCTCTTGTTATGTTTATATTAGGCTTTGTTTTAAAGGCAAGTGAGACTGCTTCAAATAAAACAACTCCAAGCTTCCAAGAAACAGTTAAGAGAAGGCAGAGACGGGCAGAAACACCCCTTCACTAACACTCACACGGTTGCCATGGACCTACATAAGCAGTGGGAGAACACAGAGACTAACTGGCGCAAGGAAAAGATGGAATTACTGGACCAGTTTGACAATGAAAGAAAGGAATGGGAAAGTCAATGGAAGATCATGCAGAAGAAGATAGAAGAGGTACAGGTTGATTTGTTTTGAATGCACTGGAAACTTAAAACTCAGAATGAAAATTCTGTTGGTTTGTTTTGTATTGGAAACTATTTTTACTTTCCAATTTCACCTAAAAGATGCATGTCTCAGTGATATTTACTAGACCAAAAATAGCATAACCTAACCCAATGTTACCGTAGAGACTATGCTAATTTATAGCTTTGCATGCAAATTGGAACTTGAAATGTCTTTCTAAAGTGTATCAATTTATTATTTTCTGACTAGAGTGCTGTGGTATCAAAAGTGAGGTATGTATTTTGCATAAGTTTTCAAATTCCGGGCCCAGGATGAAAACAGAAGAAAAACATAATTGGTGGAACATATTTTAGTAAAATTATAACTGGGCATTAAAACACAGATCTTTTCAGAGATGACTTATGAATAATGTCTACTAAAGGCAGTTATGTATTAGATAATTCAGTATAATCAAAAAGAGCATCATATATCAAAAAGAAAATGGAGGTGGACATGGTATTTATCCTGGCAAGGTGTGACACATTTATTGGCACATTTATTTGGAAAGAATTTATAAAAAATGACATGCCGAGACTCTGATACAAATAATAATTTTATTCCTTCACGCTGTTTGGCCCAGAATATTTCCTTTAAGTATCTGCATTGATGTATATTCAAGCTGTTCCAACTGAAAATTATTTATACTTATCTTGCTTTCTTGTAACATTCCCTGCTGTTGACTTATATGGTTTTGTGCACATTGCCAAGGCAGTTATTTTAACAGACTCCTTGGCCTTTATTCACAGACAATCAAAGCTGGTGCTTTATGTGTTTATAGTGCAAATATTTTTCTTATTAACAGCCCTATAATTGGTTATAAATAAAATACAAATTGGCATGCTAAAAGGAAAAACAAAAAAGAATAGCCATGTGACTCTTCTAAAATAGAGCTGAGAAGGCAGGCACGTAGCAGATGATTACAGATTGAAAGGAGAATTTACTTCTCATCCTTCTATAGTTTGGAAAATGCGTTTTGCTTGCTCTCTTAACTTCTCCACCCAGAGGCTCAGATTGGATCAACAGGGAGATGGCTAGGTCAAATCAAAATCCACAACTCCAATTCGAAACCTGAACTCATTGGCTTCCAAAGGTTTGGAAGGTCCAGTTAGTAACAATCTCAGATAATTCTAGTATCCAAGCAAAATAATTAAGGGAGTCAGGATTAGTCTAGCCAGTTGTTTAAGCCATGTAGCTAAGATGTTCTGCTGTCTGGTTAAATTTGTTATTGTCAAATAATTATTCTGACAGCTCTGTAGATTCCATCTATGGAAAATATTAGCCTTATCAATTAGCAGGCGTTAAACATAGGTGATAGTCCATAGAAATACTGACAGAAGGGCTGGAATATTTTTTTCTTTATCTTGGATAGTAGCTGTGCTGCTGTTTATGTCATTCTGCCTGCAGTATACAACACCATACCTGGGAATATGTTTAGATAATGTGCTTACCCAAACTACCCACCCAGAGATGATGCTGTTCAATACCTGAATACTAGCATTGTGCTCCCCTTATCATACTAAAATAGTTGTCGCTCAGTATACATGGGAGATTGGTTCCAGGAGCCCCTGTAGATACCAAAATTCATGGATGCTCTCAAGTTTTTATATAAAATGGCATAGTATGTATGTATACGTATACATATATCCCCATATCTCCTCCCTCTTGTGTCTCCCTCCCACCTTCCCTATCCCACCCCTCTAGGTGGACACAAAGCACCGAGCTGATCTCCCTGTGCTATGCGGCTGCTTCCCACTAGCTATCTATTTTACATTTGGTATTGTATACATGTCCATGCCACTCTCTCACTTCATCCCAGCTTACCCTTCCCCCTCCCTGTGTCCTCAAGTCCATTCTCTATGTCTGTGTCTTTATTCTGGTCCTGCCCCTAGGTTTTTCAGAACTATATATATATATATATATATTTTAGATTCCATATATATCTGTTAGCATACAGTACTTGTTTTTCTCTTTCTGACTTACTTCACTCTGTATGACAGTCTCTACGTCCATCCACCTCACTACAAATGACTCAATTTCATTTCTTTTTATGGCTGAGTAATATTCCATTGTATATATGTGCCACATCTTCTTTATCCATTCACCTGTTGATGGACACTTAGGTTGCTTCCATGTCCTGGCTATTGTAAATAGAGCTGCAATGAACATTGTGGGGCACGACTCTTTTTGAATTATGGTTTTCTCAGGGTATATGCCCAGTAGTGAGATTGCTGGGTCATATGATACTTCTATTTTTAGTTTTTTAAGGAGACTCCATACTGTTCTCCATAGTGGCTGAATTAATTTACATTCCCACCAACAGTGCAAGAGGGTTCCCTTTTCTCCACACCCTCTCCAGCATTGTTTGTAGATTTTTTGATGATGGCCATTCTGACTGGTGTGAGTTGATAACCTCATTGTAGTTTTGATTTGCATTTCTCTAATGGTTAGTGATTTTGAGCATCCTTTCATGTGTTTGTTGGCAATCTGTATATCTTCTTTGGAGAAATGTCTATTTAGGTCTTCTGCCCATTTGTGGATTGGGTTGTTTGTCTTTCTGATATTGAGCTGCATGAGCTGCTTGTAAATTTTGGAGATTAATCCTTTGCTAGTTGGTTTGTTTGTAAATATTTTCTCCCATTCTGAGGGTTGTCTTCTGTATCTTTTATGGTTTCCTTTGCTGTGCAAAAGCAAAGTTTCATTAGGTCCCATTTGTTTTTTTTTGTTTTTTTTGTTTTTTTTTTTGCGGTACGCGGGCCTCTCACTGTTGCGGCCTCTCCCGTTGCGGAGCACAGGCTCCGGACGCGCAGGCCCAGCGGCCACGGCTCACGAGCCCAGCCGCTCCGCGGCATGCGGGACCTTCCCAGACCGGGGCACGAACCCGTGTCCCCTGCATCGGCAGGCGGACTCTCAACCACTGCGCCGCAAGGGAAGCCCCCATTTGTTTATTTTTGTTTTTATTTCCATTTCTCTAGGAGGTGGGTCAAAAAGGATCTTGCTTTTGATTTATGTCATAGAGTGTTCTGCCTATGTTTTCCTCTAACAGTTTTATAGTGTCTGGCCTTACATTTAGGTCTTTAATCCATTTTGAGTTTATTTTTGTGTATGGTGTTAGGGAGTGTTCTAATTTCATTCTTATACATGTAGCTGTCCAGTTTTCCCAGCACCACTTATTGAAGAGGCTGTCTTTTCTCCATTGTACATTCTTGCTTCCTTTATCAAAGATAAGGTGACCATATGTGCGTAGGTTTATCTCTGGGCTTTCTATCCTGTTCCGTTGATCTATCTTTCTGTTTTTGTGCCAGTACCATACTGTCTTGATTACTGTAGCTTTGTAGTATAGTGTGAAGTCCTGGAGCCTGATTCCTCCACCATCAGTTTTTCTTTCTCAAGATTGCTTTGGCTATTCGGGGTCTTTTGTGTTTCCATACATTGTGAAATTTTTTGTTCTAGTTCTGTGAAAAATGCCATTGGCAGTTTGAGAGTAGTTTGCATGGAATCTGTAGATTGCTTTGGGTAGTATAGTCATTTTCACAATATTGATTGTTCCAATGCAAGTACATGGTATATCTCTCCATCTGTTTGCATCATCTTTAATTTCTTTCATCAGTGTCTTATAGTTTTCTGCATACAGGTCTTTTGTCTCCTTAGGTCGGTTTATTTCTAGGTATTTTATTCTTTTTGTTGCAATCGTAAATGGGAGTGTTTCCTTAATTTCTCTTTCAGATTTTTCATCATTAGTGTATAGGAATGCAAGAGATTTCTGTGCATTAAGTTTGTATCCTGCTACACTACCAAATTCATTGATTAGCTCTGATAGTTTTCTGGTAGCATCTTTAGGATTCCCTATGTATAGTATCATGTCATCTGCAAACAGTGACAGTTTTACTCTTCTTTTCCAATTTGGATTCCTTTTTTTTTTTTCTTCTCTGATTGCTGTGGCTAAAAGTTCCAAAACTATGTTGAATAACAGTGGTGAGAGTGGGCAACCTTGTTTTGTTCCTGATCTTAGTGGAAATGGTTTCAGTTTTTCACCATTGAGAACAATGTTGGCTGTGGATTTGTCATCTATGGCCTTTATTATGTTGAGGTAAGTTCCCTCTATGCCTACTTTCTGGAGGGTTTTTATCAAAATGGGTGATGAATTTTGTCAAAAGCTTTTTCTACATCTATTGAGATGATCATATGATTTTTATCCTTCAATTTGTTAATGTGTATCACGTTGATTGATTTGCATATATTGAAGAATCCTTGCATTCCTGGGATAAAACCCACTTGATCATGGTGTATGTTCCCTTTTTTTTTTATTTCGTGGTACGTGGACCTCTCACTGTTGTGGCCTCTCCCATTGCGGAGCACAGGCTCTGGACGCGCAGGCTCAATGGCCATGGCTCACAGGCCCAGCCCGTCTGCGGCATATGGTATCTTCCTGGACTGGGGCATGAACCCGTGTCTCCTGCATCGGCAGGCGGACTCTCAACCACTGTGCCACCAGGGAAGCCCCATATGTTCCTTTTAATGTGCTGTTGGATTCTGTTTGCTAGTATTTTGTTGAGGATTTTTGCATCTATGTTCATCAGTGATATCGACCTGTAGTTTTCTTTCTTTGTGATATCTTTGTCTGATTTTGGTATCAGGGTGATGGTGGCCTCGTAGAATGAGTTTGGGAGTGTTCCTCCCTCTGCCATAGTTTGGAAGAGTTTCGGAAGGATAGGTGCTAGCTCTTCTCTAGATGTTTGATAGAATTCACCTGTGAAGCCATCTGATCCTGAGCTTTTGTTTGTTGGAAGATTTTTAATCACATTTTCAATTTCAGTGCTTGTGATTGGTCTGTTTATATTTTCTATTTCTTCCTGATTCAGTCATGGAAGGTTGTGCTTTTCTAAGAATTTGCCCATTTCTTCCAGATTGTCCATTTTATTGCCATATAGTTGCTTGTAGTAATCTCTCATGATCCTTCGTATGTCTGCAGTGTCAGTTGTTACTTCTCCTTTTTCATTTCTAATTCAAGTGATTTGAGTCTTCCCCTTTTTTTCTTGATGAGCCTGGCTAATGGTTTATCAATTTTGTTTATCTTCTCAAAGAACCAGCTTTTCTATCATTTCCTTCATTTCTTTTTCATCTATTTCTGATCTGATCTTTATGATTTCTTTCCTTCTGCTAACTTTGGGGTTATTTTGTTCTTCTTTCTCTAATTGCTTTAGGTGTAAGGTTAGGTTGTTTATTGGAGATTTCTCTTGTTTCTTGAGGTAGGATTATATTGCTATAAACTTCGTCATGTTTTCATTGTCATTTGTTTCTAGGTATTTTTTGATTTCCTCTTTGATTTCTTCAGTGATCTCTTGGTTATTTAGTAGTGTATTGTTTAGCCTCCCTGTGTTTGTATTTTTTACAAATTTTTTCCTATAATTGATATCTAGGCTCATAGCATTGTCAGAAAAGATACTTGATATGATTTCAATTTTCTTAAATTTACGAAGGCTTGATTTGTGACCCAAGATATGATCTATCCTGGACAATGTTCCTCGAGCACTTAAGAAGAAAGTGTATTCTGTTGTTTTTGGATGGAATGTCCTATAAATATCAATTAAGTCCATCTTTTTTAATGTATCATTTAAAGCTTGTATTTCCTTATTTACTTTCATTTTGGATGATCTGTCCATTGGTGAAAGTAGGGTGTTAAAGTCCCCTTTTATGATTGTGTTACTGTCAATTTCCCCTTTTATGTCTGTTAGCATGCCTTATGTACTGAGGTGCTCCTATTTTGGAGGCATAAATATTTACAATTGCTATATCTTATTCTTTGGTTGATCCCTTGATCATTTTGTAGTGTCCTTCTTTGTCTCTTGTAATAGTCTTTATTTTAAAGACTATTTTGTCTGATATGAGAATTGCCACTCTAGCTATCTTTTGATTTCCATTTGCATTGAATATCTTTTTCCTTCCCCTCACTTTCAGTCTATATGTGTCCCTAGGTCTAAAGTGTGTCTCTTGTAGACACCATATATACGGGTCTTGATTTTGTATCCATTCAGCCAGTCTATGTCTTTTGGTTGGAGCATTTAATCCATTTACATTTAAGGTAGTTATCAATATGTATGTTCCTATTACCATTTTCTTAATTGTTTGGGGTTTGTTATTGTAAGTCTTTTCCTTCTCTTGTGTTTCCTGCCTAAAGAAGTTCCTTTAGTATTTGTTGTAAAGCGGGTTTGGTGGTGCTGAATTCTCTTAGCTTTTGCTTGTCTGTAGAAGTTTTAATTTCTCCGTGGAACCTGAATGACATCCTTGCTGGGTAATCTTGGTTGTAGGTTTTTCCCTTTCATCACTTTAAATATGCCCTTCCACTCCCTTCTGGCTTGCAGAGTTTCTGCTGAAAGATTACCTGTTAAACTTATAGGGATTCCCTTGTATTTTATTTGTTGTTTTTCCCTTGCTGCTTTTAATATTTTTTCTTTGTATTTAATTTTTGACAGTTTGATTAATATGTGTCTTGGCATGTTTCTCCTTGGATTTATCCTGTATAGGACTCTCTGCCCTTCCTGGACTTGACTGACTATTTCCTTTCCTATATTAGGGAAGGAATATAGGAAATAATCTCTTCAAATATTTTCTCAGTCCCTTTCTTTTTTTCTTCTCCTTCTGGGACCCCTACAATTCTCATGTTGGTGTGTTTAATGTTGTCTCAGAGGTCTCTGAGACTGTCCTCAATTCTTTTCATTCTTTTTTCTTTTTTCTGCTCTGTGGTAGTTATCTCCACTATTTTACCTTCCAGGTCACTTATCCGTTCTTCTGCCTCAGTTATTCTGCTATTGGTTCCTTACAGAGAATTTTTAATTTCATTTATTGTGTTGTTCATCATTGTTTGTTTAGTCTTTAGTTCTTCTAGGTCCTTGTTAAACGTTTCTTGTATTTTCTCCATTCTATTTCCACGATTTTGGATCATCTTTACTATTATTACTCTGAATTCTTTTTCAGGTAGACTGCCTATTTCCTCTTCATTTGTTTGATGTGGTGGGTTTTTACCTTGCTCCTTCATCTGCTGTGTATTTCTCTGTCTTCTCATTTTGCTTAATTTATTGTGTTTAGAGTCTCCTTTTCGCAGGCTGCAGGTTCGTAGTTCGCATTGTTTTTGGTTTCTACCCCCAGTGGGTAAGGTTGGTTCAGTGGGTTGTGTAGGCTTCCTGGTGGAGGCGACTGGTGCCTGTGTTTTGGTGGATGATGCTGGATCTTGTTTTTCCGGTGGGCAGGACCGCATCCGGTGGTGTGTTTTGGGGTGTCTGTGAACTTAGTATGATTTTAGGCAGCCTCTCTGCTAATGGGTGGGGTTGTGTTCCTGTCTTGCTAGTTGTTTGGAATCGAGTGTCCAGCACAGTATCTTGCTAGTTGTTGAGTGGAGCTGGGTCTTAATGTTGCGATGGAGATCTCTGGGAGAGCTTTTGCTGTTCGATATTTCATGGAGCCAGGAGGTCTCTGGTGGACCAATGTCCTGAACTCGGCTCTCCCACCTCAGGGGCTCAGGCCTGACTCCTGGCCGGAGCACCAAGACCCTGTAAGCCACTCGGCTGCTAGTGCTGGAGGGTCTCCTGCAGAGGCGGGGGGTGGCTAGGGCTCGGCTGGGGCTCAGGGCCAGGACAAGGATCTGGGAGCAGAAGTTCTCTGTTATTCTTTGAATAATAGATGTAGTGCAGATATACGTTGTGACTGTAAAACGTAGAGTCATTTGCTTTAATAGTTCTCTGAATGTCTTTGGAATTTGACAAGCTTTCCCAGAACACAAGCCTGAAGAGAAAGCCAGTAATAGGCTGCATGTTAAACTGAACTCTCAAGAACTAATTTGGGGCCCACTTTAGCATAGACTAATAGATGATCAATGCCTTAGAGTTCTATTGTATTACCTAGGACAGGGTCACATTTGTTTTAATTACGACAGGAAACATTTTTTGAATGTATGTAGCCTTCGAAAAAAATAAAAAGTCTCAGAATCACCTGTCCCTCAACAATGTAACTTCCAAAAGTAACATATTTTGATTGCAAAATGTCTACTTAGGGACAGAATTAGCTGAGTTACTATATGAGATTGTCACCTATTTAGATAGTTAAATGTTGGCATATAGGATCATATATTTTTAAAATATGACCTTAATGTTAGTTAAACTCTTGCTTCTCTCTGAAAGCAGTTAGAGAGCATTGCCAGTAATTGATTCGAGTCATTCCAATTTTGTTAACAGTCCTTCTGTATCATCATGATACCTGTATATAAACACAGGTTTGTTTCATTTTTGAATGGGTTGATTTCTACTCAGAAGAATAGAAATTACCATCCATGCTCTGACCTACTGAAAGTAGTCTTTATGGTTCCTCAAAGTTGTTCCAGCTAATCCAGACGTTAGAAATGCTATCTGGAAGCATAAGCATTAATACCATGGGGTAGTATATAGTAATATGGCAAAGAGAACTCAGAACAGTATGCTTAGTATCAAAAATATTGAGAGAGTGGATTAGGGGGAAATTTTTATCTTTGTTTTCTTTACAGCTCTGCCATGAAGTAAAGCTTCGGAGGAAAATCAACATGAGTGAACGTGCGATTATTGATCTTGATCGTGAAAGGGCCATTCAAGACAAAATGATGGAATCTTCTCCAAATTATCCCAATTCAAGACAATGTGAATTTACAGGGATGAATCACAGGGATGGTCTGGGGAAGAAAGGTAAAACAGAGCAGAGCTTACTCAGTGAAAGAAATCAAATGTGTAAGGAACAAAAAACAATCAAAAAATCAAAAGTAGGGTTAATGGATTCTTTGGCCACAGACAACCAAAAGGAATGTGAGACCCCGCCTGACCTGAGGACTTCTGAGGAAGAGAACAAGAGGTGCTCTGGTGCCCTCAACACAGTAAGTAAGCCAGGATTGGCCTAGAACTGTTTCTAAAGACATATTTACATTTCAAAGGGCTAACATTGCTATTGCTTATATGTATAAAGGCTCTTGAAGAACTTGCCAAAGTTAGTGAAGAATTATGCAGCTTTCAAGAGGAAATTCGAAAGCGTTCTAACCACAGAAGGTAGGCTGGTACATCTATGATGATTTTTATGTTGGAAAATCAAAAAGAATGTTGTTTTTAGTTAATGAATCCAAACTTCCTTTAGCATCTAACACTTTGTTAGTGAGAATTAATAATGCTGTTAAAATATGTTACCTTAGGAGATAAAAACTTAAATTGTATGTTTCTCTGTTCACTAATTCTTAAAGCAAATCTTCTAGTTCTCTTTGTAGTTTGACTCTTAGGCGTACTTTACTTTTTTGATGTTTAGTGAAGTTATAATAACCATAATAAATTAACAAGTATACTCCAATGGAGTTCTTTTTTATTTTGAGTATTTGGCCAGTGGAAGAGTATACTGGGTTAATCTAGTTAAATACATCTTTAAACTATGTCAAATTTAACAGTGGTGTTTTAATTATATAATGATGTTCTACTGAAACATTTTGAGCCATTTATTTTTCTACATTTATTATATATATAATGGAAGCATTCATAATTTTCAGAATAACATATTATAAATATGTACACAAATACATATTTATACAGTGCTGTAAAACATGCTCTTTCAGTTCAGAAGCACCCTTATAACTGTAAGGGTAGGTTTTAGCCAAATTGAAAAATAAATTGGAATTCTCTACAAGTTAAGTAAAGATGGATTGTTCTAAGATCACCATTTATCTCCTAGTGGGGCAGTATACTTCTCTTAGAAGCTATAGGAATGTGGACCCTTATTTTTCTTTAGCTTTTTGGAAGCTCAGAGAGAATTTTTGTACTGACTTACAACAGATTTTCTTTCCCAACCATGATTTTTACATAATTTTGCCTTCCACTTTTCCACTGAGCTTTTGCCTACTACTTTCTGCTAATGGGTATTTGTCTGCACTTTATTGTAAGCTATCTCGTAATATAAGTTGAAGAGATATAAATGTGATTTATATGTATCAATATGATTAATTAATGTTAATTTGTGAACCCACATTCTTGCAATATTTAGGTTTTTGTTTCAATAATTCTTACTTGCCAATTTGTTTTTACAAACAACACCTGGTATAAAGTTCTCACTGCCACTTATTGCCTTTCGAGAAAAGCTCAAAATCCTTAGTATGTAATTCAAAGTCATTACAGTTTGACCTAATATTTCTCTTTTATTTGCCGTCATCTTTCCCACTTTTTTATATTCCATCCACACCAGAGTACTCACTGTTCCTTGAATAGCCACACTATTTGTACTGCAGCTCTCTTTTGCTTATACGTCCTTTACTCATAAAGTTTAAAAAAAGATGATCACTTTTCTTTTATGCCCAAATAACACCTTCCATCTGGTATTGCTCGTCTGTTTGCACTTTGATTCAGATTTCTGTCACACTACTTAGAATGTTATTTCAAATTCAAGGGGAGGAGTTTGAGCTCAGAAGACGTTATAAATAGGAATTCAGTAGGCAAAGTGGATATAAGGAAATGGCAAGAGAAAACCTATAGAAGTGGGAACGCCAATAGCAAACACCCAAGAGACTACACACAGTCGAGTCTGAGTGTAGGTGAAGTTTAGGTAATAGAAAAAAATGAGAGACACAGTTAAAAAGGTAGCTTGGGTCAGACTATGTATATAGTGTTGAATACAACACTGAGAGGTGGCCTTTATGCTGCAGTAAAGGGACTTGAAGTTTTGTACTATGGGATTTATATAAAAATAATGTTTAAGGAAGTTGTGACTCCTTTTCCTATAACAGAATCCATTGCTTTAGCCCCAGTGTCTTTTAAGAGTTTATCGTAGGGCTTCCCTGGTGGCACAGTGGTTGAGAGTCTGCCTGCCGATGCAGGGGACGCGGGTTCGTGCCCCGGTCCGGGAAGATCCCACATGCCGCGGAGCGGCTGGGCCCGTGACCCATGGCCGCTGAGCCTGCGCGTCCGGAGCCTGTGCTCCGCAAAGGGAGAGGCCACAACAGTGAGAAGCCCGCGTACTGCAAAAAAAAAAAAAAAAAAAAAAAAGCTTAGCATAAATAAAGTCATCACTAATATACCCTGTTTTATAATTGTCTAGGATGAAGTCAGATTCTTTTCTCCAGGAAACACCAGTTGTAACTAATATGCCTTATGGAGATCACACGATCAACAACGACCAGTGCATTACTCCAACCAGTTTAGAAAAAGAGAAAAAGAAAAATAGAAAGAATCTGAGCTGTACTGATGTTTTCCAAAACAATTCTAAGAAAAAAGGTGGAGTTGATAAAACTGATCTGCAAAGAAATGAAACCCCACCAGTTCCTCCTCCAAGAAGTACATCTCGAAATTTTCCCAGCTCATGTTCTGCACAAGCCCATGAAAGTTTGAAGGAAAGTTCAGACCACAATGGCTGGGTGGCCCAAGAAGGTCAAGGCAAAAAGAACTGCAACCCTCATTTCCTGTGGAGGCACGACGAGATGCCTACGCTGTGTCTAAATGAAAGGAAGACTTTGAAAGATGGTATCACAGTTTCTTCTTTGGCACCAGAAACCAAAATAGATAAAAAGCCTTCATGTAATGAAAATGTTGGACTTACCGTGTGGTCATGCGACACTGGGATTGGTGCAAAAAATAGCCCCTCTACACCATGGTTTCAGAAAACCTGCTCTATTCCCAATAAGCCAAAATATGAGAAGGTGATTCCAGATCACCCTGCTAAATCTCATCCTGATCTTCACATAAGCAATGTCTGTAGCTCCTTGGTGACACAGAGCAGCAGCCCGCTGAGAAGTTTCAGTTGTGGCTTTGAAAGGACTACTAGGAATGAAAAGCTGGCAGCAAAGACTGATGAATTTAACAGAATCGTATTTAGAACAAATAGAAATTGTCATGCAGTACAGCAAAGTCAAAGCTACTCAGAACCATCTGAAGATCTTCAGCCCTGTGATACTTTAATTTCTTGCACAGATAACATCTCAGAAAGTGACAGTGTTTCTGACATTCTGAAAACCAGTGCCCCCATGCCTGTGCCCAGGGAAAATGTGCATGATAATTCCACCAAAAAACCCACAACAGGCCTATTCAGACAAATGCAGGAACACATAAGCCCTAGCAGTTACCGGAATATGCTCCACGAGCACGACTGGAGACCAAGTAATTTGTCTGGCCGACCAAGGTCAGCTGATCCCAGGTCAAATTATGGTGTGGTGGAAAAGCTGCTGAAAACCTATGAGACATCAGCGGGGTCCGCATTGCAAAATTCTAAATGCTTCCAGGCTAATTGGACCAAATGTAATTCTGATGTCAGTGGTGGAGTCACATTAAGTCAGCATTTAAAAAAGCTCCAAATAGAACAAGAGCTTCAGCAAAAGCCAGCTATGTGTGGAGCACAGCAAGTGAGGCAAGGAGCAGATCGGAAAAAGGTAACTGAGGTGAGAAAGAAATTTAACATATTTTGGCAGAACTGCATCCATATTTAGCAATGGCTCAGAGTTCAGTCAGTTGCCCATTCATATAAATAGAACGTAGGCACGTGTTTTGACATCTTCTTAGTTCCTTGACCCTTCATTTGTGAATAAATATAAACCTTAGAGTTGTAACTCAACATGAACTTTTAAAAGCACAGTTCTTAAGTCTGGGTTTAGCACATTATAACTTTTATTTAAATTCTGAAATGGCACAACACAATCTAATAAATTAAATTCTTAAGAACCTCAAAAAGATCAAATGTTTGCTGTGTTTCTTTCTTGAAAAAACATTCTGAATGTGCATCTGTTCATTTATAGAATCTTATCCTGTTAAAGTGTTTATATTTTTAAAAGTACATGGGAGGTATTTATAAATAACTTGCACTTTTCGGTTATTAGCTATGGTTGGTTCAGTCATTCCCAGAATTTGATTCATGTTCTTCCTCAGGGGATTAGTCACATGAATATGAGTTTGGGTGAAAAAAAATCATTTAAAATAGTGCCTTATGCAGTTCTCTTATTGTGGAGCTAAAAGGCAGTATGTGGAAAGAAAAATGATAGTATAGCGTAAAAAAATGTAAGGTCATTATTATTTGTATAAATTCTTTGTGTGGAAATTGCCTGCCCCCCCCCAAAAAATGGGTATTTAAATAAACTGTTATCCTTTCTTTATTCCAGTTTGCTTGCAAAAGAGTATAATTTTAGAGGAGAAAAAGAAGTTGAAGAGATTTGTATTTACAATGAAGAGCTATCCATCAGCACATTTTATGCATGATTTATAAAAAGTTACAAGGTGACATACTGTTATAATTAGCCAGTGCTTTGAAAATCCTGGTTTTACATAGTGCGATGTATATGCACCATTGTTTTAAACGAGGCAGGTTGCCTCCTTCTTGTGTAAGAAATTATTTTTATGAGGCTTTCAAGCCCTACAAAAGTATCAGTTTACATATAGTTTATCAGAAACTTTGCCTGTTTGCCCAAAGTACAAATAATTAATCCTGCTTTTCTATTTCTGTTTTTTTTAGTTGAGCCCATAAATATCTGTAAGGTCCTGTGGCTTCAGATGGGAAATGAAACCACATATACAATAATCAGCCAAAATTCTCATGAACAAATATTACTAAATATCTCCTATTTTTGTACTGATAGGAGGTTTGGGAAGGGTTCTCTGCTGTCGATCGTTAAGAGTAGTTCTCCATCCCTCCCCCCCAGGAACACATCCCTCCCCCCCAGGAACCCCCAGGAAATAAGACTCCAAGGAGAGAAAAAGCAAATGCAGGTTACTTTCATAGAAATAAAGGTTGTCCTTACTGCCCGTCTCAGGTGAAAGAGCACAGGCTTTGTTAAGAAGGTCAATAAGAATCAAAGTACAAAATGTGTCATGAAAGCTTTTTAACTGTTTCTTAATGGCAAGAGTCCTAGAATGCTTTTCTTCCTAGAATGCTTTCTTTTATTAAAATAAAAAGAAAGAGAAGTAGGAAGAAATGAAAGAAAGCGAAGGGAAGAGAAGGGAAAAGTTTTCAGTCTTCGGAAGATACCCAAGATAGATCGCAACTCTTTCTTAGCAAATAGAATGAAGTTATATTTTAAAGTATTTTGATGATAATTTTGAAAGTTTTTAGAGATAGTAACAGTGGTTCTTAGTGAAAAAAAAAGATAGCATCAGACAACTCATTTGGTGGTTTGTGTGTCTTTTGCTTATGATCTCTAAAAATATCAACTTGACATAAAATAACTGGACATAAATTAATTCTTCTTTAAATTATTATCTTTAAAAAAAAACCAGTAAAATATCCTAACACTCCACTAAGAAAAACTTTAGTTGTATCATATCAATTTTATCTAACATGAACTTTTGAGTTCTAACATAACATTAACTCATAGTTAGTTCTAAAAAGAAATCAGTTGTATTAAAACTTGTCAGTGTGGAGATCTACAAGATTATCAGATGCCATATTCATATTAAAAGTGAATTGTTTTGATTAAAACATTCAAGACCAGGAATAGCTTCTTTAATTTTCAATGCTTTTTCTTGCTTGTAAACACGGTAATACAATACATTAATCCTGTAGTTGGGATCCATAATATATTAAGCTCATCGTTGGTGCCTGAATAGTGAGATGAATGTCTTCATTTGTGTCTTAAGGAATCCGTGGCAGTGAAATGCTCACATGGAAAAGGATTTTCCCGACCTGCTAGACCAGCAAATCGCCGTCTCCCGTCCAGGTGGGCATCCAGATCTCCATCGGCACCCCCTGCCTTGCGGAGAACTGTCCACAACTTTCCCATTTCTCTGCGATCAGAAGCATCGATGGTCTGAGTCTCTGGCCTGGATTGCTGGATTACAAAAGTCCCAGTTGCCAAACAGAGTATTCTGAGTGTTTACAACCAATTCTGTCTCTTCTGTATTTTTCAAGATTACTGGGACAATTGAAATCTTAACTTCCCATCAGTCTTCAGTGTTTTTAATCTATGGAACAATTATCCTCCTGTATTTTGATTTTTTAGATCAGAATTTTTTAATGCCATCCTCATTAATTTGCCAATATGATTTAAGTTGAAACAATGTACTATATTGTATATTCCAACTTTCTTGCAAGTGGCAGAAAGCAAGGTTATTTGCATGGCCGTGTGTTTTGTAGGTGCATGTGTTGATATAGGAAGTATCAGTATGTATTTAGATAAGAAAAACTTATGTGCTAGTGTTGACTTTGAAATTATAACATGTATACCTATATATTCTTTGTGTTTATTTAAAATTTTTAAGAATATACAGTATTATTTATATTTTTTATACCTTTTAATAGGTATCCACTTAAGGCTCTTGAGGTACCTATATTAACTAACCACTTCCTTGGTCTCAACTACATACAAAACTAATTATACATATATCTAACGTTAGTAGATTTCTACAGACGACTCATAGTTCCTTAACCCATATAAAGATAGACTAATACCATTGATCTCTTTGTTTACTCTTTTAAATAAATAAAAGTGTCACAGGTTTAAACAGATTAACCTTCTAAAGCAAACATAAAATGTTCACAAAAGCTTTGATATATCATTCAGCAGTCTATTGCGGCTTTCCCTGTGTACTTGATCCTCAGAGCCAGCATCCTAAGACTGCTTTATAAACGACGTGACTAAACCGTGAATTCATTTTGGCAACTTCAGTAACAAAATACCTTAAATAGGATATTAAAAGAAATTCAATTATGCTGAATTCTACTCTTTGGTAAAATTATAGTAAATTTTTGTTCAGCTACTTTATTTGGAGTCCTACATATTGAGAGGTAAGTTATTCACTTTTTCCTTTTTCTAACCTTTCCCCTAAAATTAGTAGATAAGAGACTAATTCAATTTTTTATTAACAAAGAAAATCAGGAATGATATTTCATTGAGAGCTGAATTATATTTCTTATAGTGTACTACATTAAAAAAGCCTTAAACTAACCTTTGGCATCCATGGGGCAGCATAAGGGGCAGAAGCTTTTTTTGGGCCACAGTTCATGAACAGTGAGCATATTATATCTATATTGAGAACTGACAGAAATATGAATGTCGAGGTGCTTGGAATTCTACATGAAAGATCTTAGAAGCAACTTTGCTCTCCATTGTCTCTGTAAAACCAGCTACATTATTAGATAGTAAGTCTATTTAAGCTTTTCTTTTACTAGCAAAAAGGTTAAGGAATTCTTACGGCAAAAGTATTCAAAGAACCTTCTCCTTGTGATACATTCTAACAATTTAGAGAGATTCACTTCATTATACCATGACTTGAGGTAAAGTAATTAATTTTCAAATCCCAGACTGCCTTAAAGGCTCAAGACTGTTGCATGATGATGGACAGATTCATACTTACCAATAGGAGAGCTTCCAGGAGTTGAGCAGAATTAAACTTCTAGAATGTGAGGTTGGAGCAGATGATAAGTAAAGGCTATAGATCCAGTCTTTCAATTCTTGTTTCTTTCAGGAATATCCTTTTCCATAGGAAGACTATCAGAGAAAAGTAACCTGGACGTCAAATGATGTCACTCATATAATATGCTTTTCATCTAGAAGGGAGAAAACACTGGGGAGGTGGTAGCCTATGGCATAAAATGATGGACCTGGTAGGAAGATTCTGCTGTGTAACACTGGAGAGCCTGCCCAAGGGCTGTGTGACATAGCTGCTCCTCTCCTTCACTGCATTCCAGGTAGTCTGATGTGGATCTGTGGTTCCTAACTTGAATTACAAGTCAGAATATTGAAGATTGTTTTTTAAATTAGATCCTGACCTCACCCCATAATTACTAAAGCAGAATTTCCAAGGGTGGGGAGGGAATCTTGAGTCCTTAATGAAACAAAGCAAAATATTTGATGATTAGGGAGATTTGGAAGCAGTGACATTGATTCATACCCCAGTGGATGGGCACCATTCGGTAGTCATGTTACTTCTCTGGAACTTGCCTTTGTTATCTGTAAATTAAAAGGGTAATATTGTCAGGCATCACAATTTTATGCCACTTGTTCTAACCATTTGAATGAAAGAGGGGAACACGTTTTAACATCTTGTGTTGACAAAAATCATAGAATATTAGAGCTGAAAAAAACTTAGCATCTAGTCCAACTCCTTGATTGTAAAGACGGAAAAACTAAAACAAAGATTATTTGAATGTTCTGTTTTCTCTCTTTAAATATTTTACAATTTTTATGGAAAAACCTACGAGTTAAATGGAAATTATCCTTGAAAATACATGTTTGATGTATCGTGATTTTTAACCAGTAGTTTTTCTACTTTGGATGGGCACTTTCTTCTCAACATACCCTTTATTATGCCATCATTGCTGGATTTAAGGGATTTGTAAACATTTCAGGAGCACTTGATTAGAAGTTTTCCCTGGCAGACTTTTTGGGGGTGGGATATCTTATATTATTTCAATAGAGGGTTATTGATATTATAGGTTGATCTCAGAAAGGAATAAGAATGAGGCAGAGAAGAGTGCTTGAGTTTCTGTGGGTGTGCGTGTGTGCACACGCGTGCACAACCCTTGCCCGAGTTCTCCATATTCCCTTATGCCCAAAGCCAAATATAAATGATGTTGCATAATTCATTTGATCAAAAATTATCTGTAACTTTCATTTATTTTTACATAGACAACGAAGATGATGAGATATTAACATGCACAAAAAGTGATTTACCTCTACATAGAGGATTTAGCCAGACTCCATGTCATCCTGAGAAAACATCTGGACCTAAAAAAGGAGAATCTGCTTTCCTACAAAGATTTTTTAAATTATTTTGAGGCACAGTTGCTGACAAACAACTACTTGATAATAAAATCTCTTCAGTCATTGGAAGCTATCAAGTAAAATAGGTGGGGAAACACTTGCTGTGGCATCGGTGTACGTGAGGAACATTTTTATTTTCCTCCTTTTCTGGTGAAACTCCAGCTGAGAGTTTTTTAAAGTCTAAATTCAAATATGTACACAGTTCAACCTAGCTTCTCCTAAAATGTTTCTAGATAGTAGAGTCTAAAGACAAAGCCTGCCTGATTCCTACACCCGGCCGTAGGCCAACACATCTAGTTTCTCATGTACTGACACCATTTTGTGCCCATTTTTCTGCTTATTGAATCCGATTAAGTTTTGTTTGAAAAAGGAATACTCCTCTGAAATTTTCTTTTATGTGATGAAATTAGTTAAATTATTTTTAGGCATATTACAATTTCTAATATAGTACGATTTTACTTCAAATTCTGCACATTTCTTCTTAAATAACAAGTACCTTTATCAGAATCTAGAACCATGACTTACTCATTTTACTATAGCTCAGAAGATATGCTCCTTCAAAAAATGAGCTTCATGAAGCAAAAAAATCAAAGCAAAGAAAAAAAACTTGGGGGAGGAGTTTTAAGGCAAGTGTCTACTCAACATTTTTTCATCTTTGTCTCAGTGGGAAAAAAAATCATAAGACTTAAAATCCGATATATATTACAATGGTCTCATGAATCCAACAGGTAAGACCAGCAAATTCTGAAAAAAAAATTCTGCTTATATGAAGCTGTGATGGAGTCTAGAAATGAGAGAAGAATCTAGAATAGGAAGGACCTTAGAAACCACACAGAGCATTCTCATCTAGAGGAGAGAAACCCGAAACTTGGAGAGGTCTCCATGGCTGCCAGGGTTATAGGGCCAGGAACCCAGCCAGATTCAAACACCAGTGGTTTGCCTCCTTGTACATCCATGTGCATCTGGGACTTGATGGTTTGCAAAGCACATTCATATGCCTTGACTTATTTACTTCTTAACAACAAGCTTCAAGGCAGCCATTGTGATTTCTCATTACAGAAGGAAAAATTAAATAGCCAAGATAATAGAATAAATATTTCCCAAGATAATGTTTAGAAATAAATAGGTGGATCTTCGACTCTGAGTTCAGGTTCTTTTCCCAAAGAAGAGAAGAGGAAGGCAAAGAGTGAATAGTTCCTTTTCACTTATGTTTTATGCATGACAATGGAATTGTTTATTTTGCTTTCATTGAGAATTTCTCTTAATTTTTTTATTAACATCTTTATCGGAGTATAATTGCTTTACAAGGGTCTGTTAGTTTCAGCTTTATAACAAAGTGAATCAGGTATACATATACATATATACCCATATCTCCTCCTTCTTGCGTTTCCCTCCCACCTTCCCTATCCCACCCCTCTAGGTGTTCACAAAGCACCGAGCTGATCTCCCAGTGCTATGTGGCTACTTCCCACTAGCTAGCTATTTTATATTTGGTAGTGTATATATTTCCATGCCCGTCTCTCACTTTGTCCCAGCTTACCCTTCCCCCTCCCCGTGTCCTCAAGTCCATTCTCTACTTCTGCGCCTTTATTCTGATCCTGCCCCTAGGTTCTTCAGAACCATTTTTGTTTGTTTGTTAGATTCTACATATATGTGTTAGCATACGGTATTTGTTTTTCTCTTTCTGACTTAATTCACTCTGTATGACAGTCTCTAGGTCCATCCACATCACTACAAATAACTCAGTTTCATTTCTTTTTATGGCTGAGTAATATTCCATTGTATATATGTGCCACACCTTCTTTATCCATTCACCTGTTGATGGACACTTAGGTTGCTTCCATGTCCTGGCTATTGTAAATAGAGCTGCAATGAGCATTATGGTACATGACTCTTTTTGAATTATGGTTTTCTCAGGGTATATGCCCAGTAGTGGGATTGCTGGGTCGTATGGTAGTTCTATTTTTAGTTTTTTTGTTTTTTGTTTTTTGTTTTTGCGGTACACGGGCCTCTCACTGTTGTGGCCTCTCCCGTTGCGGAGCACAGGCTCCGGACGTGCAGGCTCAGCGGCCATGGCTCATGGGCCCAGCCACTCTGCGGCATGTGGGATCTTCCCGGACTGGGGCACGAACCCGTGTCCCCTGCATTGGCAGGTGGACTCTCAACAACTGTGCCACCAGGGAAGCCCTATTTTTAGTTTTTTAAGGAACCTCCTTATTGTTGTCCATAGTGGCTGTATCAATTTACATTCCCACCAACAGTGCAAGAGGGTTCCCTTTTCTCCACACCCTCTCCAGTGTTTATTGTTTGTAGATTTTTTGATGATGGCCATTCTGACCGGTGTGAGGTGATACCTCATTGTAGTTTTGACTTGCATTTCTCTAATGATTAGTGATGTTGAGCATCATTTCATGTGTTGGTTGGCAATCTGTATATCTTCTTTGGAGAAATGTCTGTTTAGATCTTCTGCCCAGTTTTGGATTGGGTTGTTTGTTTTTCTGATATTGACCTGCATGAGCTGCGTGTATACTTTGGAGATTAATCCTTTGTCAGTTGCTTCATTTGCAAATATTTTCTCCCATTCTGCGGGTTGTCTTTTCGTCTCATTTATGTTTTCCTTTGCTGTGCAAAAGTTTTGAAGTTTCATTAGGTCCCATTTGTTTATTTTTGTTTTTATTTCCATTTCTCCAGGAGGTGGGTCAAAAAGGATCTTGCTGTGATTTATGTCATAGAGTGTTCTGCCTATGTTTTCCTCTAAGAGTTTTATAGTGTCTGGCCTTACATTTAGGTCTAATCCATTTTAAGTTTATTTTTGTGTATGGTGTTAGGGAATGCTCTAATTTCATTCTTTTACATGTAGCTGTCCAGTTTTCCCAGCACCACGTATTGAAGAGGATGTCTTTTCTCCATTGTACATTCTTCCCTGCTTTATTAAAGATAAGGTGACCATATGTTCTTGGGTTTATCTCTGGGCTTTCTATCCTGTTCCATTGATCTATATTTCTGTTTTTGTGCCAGTGCCATACTGCCTTGATTACTGTCGTTTTGTGGTATAGTCTGAAGTCAGGGAGCCTGATTCCTCCAGCTTCTTTTTTCTTTCTCAAGATTGCTTTGGCTATTTGGGGTCTTTTGTGTTTCCATATAAATTGTGAAATTTTTTGTTCTAGTTCTGTGAAAAATGCCATTGGTAGTTTGATAGAGATGGCACTGAATCTGTAGATTGCTTTGGGTAGTATAGTCATTTTCACAATGCTGATTCTTCCACTCTAAGAACATGGTATATCTCTCCATCTGTTTATATCATCTTTACTTTCTTTCATCAGTGTCCTATAGTTTTCTGCATACAGGTCTTTTGTCTCCTTATGTAGGTTTATTCCTAGGTATTTTATTCTTTTTGTTGCAATGGCAAATGAGAGTGTTTCCTTAATTTCTCTTTCAGATCTTTCATCATTAGTGTATAGGAATACAAGAGATTTCTGTGCATTAATTTTGTAACCTGCTACTTTATCAAATTCATTGATTAGCTCTGGTAGTTTTCTGGTAGCATATTTAGGATTCTGTATGTATAGTTACCATGTCATCTGCAAACAGTGACAGTTTTACTCTTCTTTTCCAATTTGTATTCCTTTTATTTCTTTTTCTTCTTTAATTGCTGTGGCTAAAACTACCAAAACTATGTTGAATAATAGTGGTGAGAGTGGGCAACATTGTCTTGTTCCTGATCTTAGTGGAAATGGTTTCAGTTTTTCACCATTGAGAACAATGTTGGCTGTGGCTTTGTCATATATGGCCTTTATTATGTTGAGGTAAGTTCCCTCTATGCCTACTTTCTGGAGGGTTTTTATCATAAATGGGTGCCGAATTTTGTGGAAAGCTTTTGCTGCATCTATTGAGATGATCATATGGCTTTTCTTCTTCAATTTGTTAATATGATTTATAACATTGATTGATTTGCGCATATTGTAGGATCCTTGCACTCCTGGGATAAACCCCACTTGACCATGGTGTATGATCCTTTTCATGTGCTGTTCGATTCTGTTTGCTAGTATTTTATTGAGGATTTATGCATTTATGTTCATCAGTGATATTGGCCTGTAGTTTTCTTTCTGTGTGACATCATTGTCTGGTTTTGGTATCAGGGTGATGGTGGCCTCGTAGAATGAGTTTGGGAGTGTTCCTCCCTCTGCTATATTTTGGAAGAGTTTGAGAAGGATACGTGCTAGCTCTTCTCTAAATGTTTGATAGAATTCGTCTGTGAAGCCATCTGGTCCTGGGCTTTTGTTTGTTGGAAGATTTTTAATCACAGTTTCAATTTCAGTGCTTGTGATTGGTCTGTTTATATTTTCTATTTCTTCCTGGTTCAGTCTTGGAAGGTTGTGCTTTTCTAAGAATTTGTCCATTTTTTCCAGGTTGTCCATTTTATTGGCATATAGCTGCTTGTAGTAATCTCTCATGATCCTTTGTATTTCTGCAGTGTCATTTGTTACTTCTCCTTTTTCATTTCTAATTCTATTGATTTGAGTTCTCTACTGTTTTTTCTTGATGAGTCTGGCTAATGGTTTATCAATTTTGTTTATCTTCTCAAAGAACCAGCTTTTAGTTTTATTGATTTTTGCTATCATTTCCATCATTTCTTTTTCATCTATTTCTGATCTGATATTTATGATTTCTTTCCTTCTGCTAACTTTGGGGTTTTTTTGTTCTTCTTTCTCTAATTGCTTTAGGTGTAAGGTTAGGTTGGTTATTTGAGATTTTTCTTGTTTCTTGAGGTAGGTTTGTACTGCTATAAACTTCCCTCTTAGAACTGCTTTTTCTGCATCCCATAGGTTTTGGGTCATCGTGTTTTCATTGTCATTTGTTTCTAGGTATTTTTTGATATCCTCTTTGATTTCTTCAGTGATCTCTAGGTTATTAAATAGTGTATTGTTTAGCCTCCATGTGTTTGTAGTTTTTACAGATTGTTTTTCCGGTAGTTGATGTCTAGTCTCATAGTTTTGTGATTGGAAAAGGTACTTGATATGATTTCAATTTTCTTAAATTTACCAAGGCTTGTTTTGTGAGCCAAGATATGATCTATCCTGGACAATGTTCCCCGAGCACTTAAGAAGAAAGTATATTCTGTTGTTTTTGGATGGAATGTCCTATAAATATCAATTAAGCCCATCTTGTTTTAATGTATCATTTAAAGCTTGTGTTTCCTTATTTATTTTCATTTTGGATGATCTGTCCATTGGTGAGACTGGGGTGTTAAAGTCCCCCACTATGATTGTGTTACTGTCGATTTCCTCTTTTATGGCTGTTAGCATTTGCCTTATGTACTGAGGTGCTCCTATTTTGATATCGTGTATAAATATTTAGAATTGCTATATCTTCTTCTGGATTGATCCCTTGATCATTATGTAGTGTCCTTCTTTGTCTCTTGTAATAGTCTTTATTTTAAAGACTATTATGTCTGATATGAGAATTGCCACTCTAGCTATCTTTTGATTTCCATTTGCATTGAATATCTTTTTCCTTCCCCTCACTTTCAGTCTATATGTGTCCCTAGGTCTAAAGTGTGTCTCTTGTAGACACCATATATACGGGTCTTGATTTTGTATCCATTCAGCCAGTCTATGTCTTTTGGTTGGAGCATTTAATCCATTTACATTTAAGGTAGTTATCAATATGTATGTTCTTATTACCATTTTCTTAATTGTTTTTGGTTTGTTATTGTAGGTCTTTTCCTTCTCTTGTGTTTCCTGCCTAAAGAAGTTCCTTTAGCATTTGTTGTAAAGCTGGTTTGGTGGTGCTGAATTCTCTTAGCTTTTGCTTGTCTGTAGAGGTTTTAATTTCTCTGTCGAATCTGAATGAGTTCCTTGCTGTGTAGAGTAATCTTGGTTGTAGGTTTTTCCCTTTTATCACTTTAAATATGTCCTGCCACTCCCTTCTGGCTTGCAGAGTTTCTGCTGAAAGATCAGCTGTTAACCTTATGGGTATTCCCTTGTATGTTATTTGTTGTTTTTCCTTTGCTGCTTTTAATATTTTTCTTTGTATTTAATTTCTCATAGTCTGATTAATATGTGTCTTGGCATGTTTCTCCTTGGATTTATCCTGTATGGGACTCTCTGCGCTTCTTGGACTTGACTATTTCCTTACCCATATTAGGGAAGTTTTAAACTATAATCTCTTCAAATACTTTCTCATCCCTTTTTTTTTTTCTCTTCTTCTTCTGGTACCCCTATAATTCGAATGTTGGTGCATTTAATGCTGTCTCAGTGGTCTCTGAGACTGTCCTCAGTTATTTTCATTCTTTTTTGTTTATTCTGCTCTGCGGTAGTTATTTCCACTATTTTACCTTCCAGGTCACATATCCGTTCTTCTGCCTCAGTTATTCTGCTATTGATTCCTTCTAGAGTATTTTTAATTTCATTTATTGTGTTGTTCATCACTGTTTGTTTGCTCTTTAGTTCTTCTAGATCCTTGTTAAATGTTTCTCCATTCTATTTCCAAGATTTTGGATCATCTTTACTATTATTACTCTGAATTCTTTTTCAGGTAGACTGCCTCTTTTCTCTTCATTTGTTTGGTCTGGTATGTTTTTACTTTGCTCCTTCATCTGCTGTATTTCTCTGTCTTCTCATTTTGCTTAATTTACTGTGTTTGGAGTCTCCTTTTCGCAGGCTGCAGGTTCGTAGTTCACATTGTTTTTGGTGTCTACCCCCAGTGGGTAAGTTTTATTCAGTGGATTGTGTAGGCTTCCTGGTGGAGGCGACTGGTGCCTGTGTTCTAGTTGATGAGGCTGGATCTTGTCTTTCTGGTGGACAGGACTGCATCCAGTGGTGTGTTTTGGGGTGTTTGTGAACTTAGTATGATTTTAGGCAGCCTCTCTGCTAATGGGTGGGGTTGTGTTCCTGTCTTGCTAGTTGTTTGGCATAGGGTGTCCAGCACTGGAGCTTGCTGGTTGTTGAGTGAAGTTGGGTCTTAGCATTTAGATGGAGATCTCTGGGAGAACTTTCACTGTTTGATATTTCATGGAGCCAGGAGGTCTCTGGTAGACCAATGTCCTGAACTCGGCTCTCCCACCTCAGAGGCACAGGCCTGACACCGGCCAGAGTACCAAGACCCTGTCAACAACACGGCAGATGAATGGTTTATTACCGAGGATACTGAAGCACAGGAACCAACAGCCAGATGAAGAGATTCATAGGGTGAGGTCGAGAAAAAAGAAACTTCAGTCCTCTTGTAGTTTGGAGCCCAGAATTGTGGCCTGTGGAGGCATTCTGCTGCACCAATCTGGAAGCTCTCTGAAACCCCTCCTTTTGGATTTTAATGGTGACTGAGAATTTCTCTTAATTTTTTCTTCCAGTGATCTTAACCAAAATCCATCATTCATGATATGTATGATTTCAGTTCTTCCAAGAGATATTATTCAAGAGGTCATGAAATCTCACTTTATGAAAATAATTTAACTTTTGATTCTTATGCTCTGATATTGTATAACTTTTGTATGTAAGTCAAAATGTTAAAGGTAAAAACCAGTAAGTATCCCAGTAACTATCCAAAGCAATTCTCATCTATAGCAGCAATGGAATCCTGACCTCTTCAATCTTCAAAAGAATCACAGAAAATGTTCACTCTACATGACTTATGTGTACTCCAGAATAAATGCACGCATTTCCCTTGCTGCATGGAGTTATTTCCAATTTATAATTTCACTCTAAAATTATTTGTGTCCCATCAATTTCTTTTTGAGGCCTTATTCTCCAATTAAATTATTTACTCATGTAATTTTATAAAAATCACAACAAATTTAATCCAGCTATTTGGGATCTGCATTTTTTTTTCCACATAATGCTATTCAGCCTTAAAGTAGCACCAAATTATACAACCTGAACTATAAAATTTTTTATTTCAGTCTTTGCAAGAAATTTTTGTGTTAAAACTAACCCAGTAAAGGATTCTCTGAGTTAATGATACCTAGAGTAAAAGAGTTAATTTGCAATGAAAGCCAGAAAAACTTATTTTTAAAAGGAAGTTATATAAAGGAGTAAAAGGGGACAATATTCCGTCTCTTATACGTTTAAATTCAGGAGGTAAATCATTGAGAATAAAGATTCTTCCAGGGAAATCCCAGGCAAGGAGAGAGGAGCTGAGACCAGGCTTGTCACCATTTCATTATGACGGAAACTGGTAGTGGTGTAGCCCAGTGAGCCAAAGCTAAATGAACTCATGACATTTTCAACACAGCAAAAGCAACCACTAGACTTTCCCAGGCAAACTGAGGGCCTGGGAAAAGTACAATATCAAGGACTCCAGGGTGGATGTGCTCAGGAGTCAGACAGGTGTTCATCTTCATGGAGATTCCTCATAAAGCATCAGAGACCTGACACTGAGTCCAGGGCCAGGGTAGGAATGAAATGTCCAGAGAAGGCAAATAGCAAGAGCAAGATACTAGATCAAGAAGCCTAGTCCTGGGAACCAGCATGTAGGAAATTTGAGAGATAAAACTAGATGTTTGGAGGGAAATTTCCATTGGAAATAAGAACGGAGAGGTTTTCACCAGTGTACCAGATCTTTACCGAAGATGGGAGTCAAGAAGACTTGCGTAGCAAGTGAAGGACCCATTTGTAGGGAATTAAGAGTGTAACCACCAGAAACTAAAATAAATGGAGGATCAGTGCAACTTGAGCTCTGATTTTGCAAGACAAGTGAAGGTGATGAGGTATGGACTGATGTTCTCTTCTTTTCACCTTCCTTTTATTGTCATTTTCCTGTGACTCTGCTGCCAGAATCTAAAAATTTACCTAGATAATCTCATAAATAAAATAAGCCATCTGTATCTTCACATAATAGACCATAAGAGCAAAACTAGGTACCCCAGAAATTGAAAGTGACATTTTTCTTCAATAAAAAATAAAAATAGGCACATCATCAAAGAGTCCCACCATTTTTAGAAGAACTTCTTAGAAAATTACTGTATATATGAAGTGGATCAGCATAGGTAACACCCAGATTGCATCTGAGAATAGAATACAGTCTTAGAGAAAAAGAAATGCAATGTTATAACTAAAGAAGGTAAAACGTAATCAACTTCTCTGAGCTCTCTCTGAATGGAAAGGAGGTAGATTTCATGGAGCAGAGGCAAAGGTACCTGAGAGCAAGAGTATCCAGTGTTGATCCACTGCTGTCCAGTTAAAAAAAAAGACCAGGGTCTGAGAACATGAAGTTTCTAACCACAGGATTATTCCATTCTGTCTCGGGAGGAAGAGGTTACCACACACTGATCTGTGCCACGAGGTCACCCAATGCCATCAGCTCACTTTTCCACACTAACTCAAGCACCCTTCTGATTCTCAAATTAACGACCTAGATATTGAGAGAAGTAAGAGAGCATCTAGACTGGTGTTCTTTGACTATTTCCAGGAAGTCTTCTCTAAGAGCAGAGAAAAGAAATCACTACCCAAAGGTCTCTGACGTTGTCTAAAATTCTTTAATTTGGGGGGTTGTAACTTGAAAATTTTTACAGTCCTTAAGCAAACAGGAATTTTGTTTGCTTGCCTTTGCCAAGCGCTTAGGAAGGTGCCAGCAGAGAGTAAGCTCAATAAATGTTTGTTGAATAAATTAACAAAAAATTTTTGTTAACTGTTTAACAATAACAGAATGAAGTGTTTTAATCACCTCCTATCAGGAACTTCAAAATAGGTTTTCCTGTCCGCTTCCTTATTTAATTACCACTGGACTGAATTTATTTATTTCCTAAAATTGAGCCACCTGAATTTACATTGTATATTCATTTCTCTTCTTGTCATAGTGTCACCATATTTTTAGCACTTAAAATGTGCATACAAATTGAGATCATTTTTTTCACTCTTTTGTAAACTTTATAAGCATAATCACTGAGGCAAGATACAAAATCACTACCAAAGAGATAGTATTCCTCTATGTTTGAATTGACTGCTGGTAGAAATTTTAAGTATCTTTTAGCTGAAAAGTTGACATGTTATATGAAATATTGTTAAGACTGTCTCTTTTATTGTCTTAGGAGAAAAACAGTTGAAGGGCCTTTGTGAAGGGAAAAAAAAAACAGTATATGGACTAACTTTTATCACAGGTCATTGAATTAAAATTTCCAAAATTTCATTGTCGATAAGGTCAACTCTTTACAACTCTCACACTTTAATTCTGCTGCGGTCTTATCACGCCCAGTGAAAGCTTTCACAATTTCACTTTCACAAAGAATTCAGTCTTAACAAGTTTTTGCTAAATAAGCCAACTCTGAGAACTGCTGTTTATCATTAGCCAAAGCTGTGATTCATCATTTTAACCCATATTTTAGCCATTTTTACAAGTTTTTAATTCTCCATTTAAAAAAGAGTATTTCTACTAAATTGAAAATCTGATCAGCATTTTTCTCTGTCTAAACCAGCACATATACATGTCAAAGTGCAAGTTTTCAGACTCATTTCCCATTTCCTTATAAATTTATCTAAAAGATAAGCATCTAAATAATTAGTTTTGTTAATTTTCAACAAAATTCAGCATTTATTTCCAACCCACTAATACACAAAGAAAAGCAAAAAACAAACTCTTTGAAAGGAGGTATTATTGATGCACGGCTTCAGGGCTGCTGATTCATGCAGGATGTAAAAAGTGACCTTCCCCATCAATGTCAACATCATAGATTCGTTTCTCTGCATACACTCATCAATGTGTATTTTCATTCATTAAAAATAAATCTCATATATAGTTTAAAATTTATTTTTACTGTTATTTTACTCTAAATCATCCATATAATATTAATGGGCAAGGATTAATTAAATTGCCAAATTATTAGTGTCCATGATTTCAGTTAAAATAAAGAGCAAAGTTAATGTTCGTCTCTCAATCAGTCATTCCAGGATATACTTCTGGTGTGTTAGAACTATTGAACATCATTTAATAATTGTATCTTTTTCACCTTGTCAGTTTCTTTTTAAGCCCCAAACAGGTATAACCATAGCTATAGCATGGAGCTTCACCAAGGTTGGGGATTTTTTTCTTTAAATAGACTTTAATCATCAGGAAATCTTGACTTTTCAATTGTGCTTTTCATTCCTACCTAATACTTTTTTTCTCTATTGGTGTGACATTTTCTGGTTGTTTGAACAGTTCATTTTAATATTAACCACAAGAATAGTGATGGTTTATGCAATTATTCTCAGGGTTTTATCCACTGAAAGATATAAAGGACTAGACCTTTGGCAGGTCCACGATATTATAGCTCCTATTTCAAATGTGCCTCTAAGTACATCCTACTATTTTTAGATGGCAGCTACCTAGTACTAGTTCAGCAGTAAAGAGAATGGTCTATGACCTTTTCACCATCATTTTCACTGGAAAAACTCATCTATCTGAACTTTGGTGATTTCTGGATGTACTAAAAAATTTAAATCATCTGTTTTATTTTACTCAATATTCAGCTTGTGATCCAAACTTCCTGTATTAAATCACAAAATGTATTTCCTGTAGGGAATACAATTTTAAAATTACTACATTTTAAATATATAAGAGAAAAAATGATAACACACAGTACAGATTTTTTTAGTATATATATTTGCTATTGGCAGAAAGTAGAACTTAGAAGGAATCAAGCACTTGTAAACAAAATACACAATGACAGTAATTGTTAGAAATTCTTAAATTCCATTTTGGAATCAATGACTTTACGTGGCATGTAATCTAAAGTTTGAAAACACTGACTTGCAGTAACTAAATAATTTCTCTAAAGACTGGCTGTGCAGGTCTCTGAAGACACGTGACGAAATCTCGCTTTTCAGCTTTTCTGCTCTAGCAGCCAGTGCCTTAGCACACTCTGTTCTTCCCCTAGTAGCATGTTCAGATTAGTTTCTTGGGACGGTAATGTTATCAGCCCTTTATTCCCTCAGCACGGGAGTACCAAATTTTCCAATCAACAATCGTGCCTAAGCAGGTTATGCTTTCTAGGCTTACATAAAAGCAGCGAAATATTCACCAACAAAGAAAATCAGATTATCTACTTTTCATTGAGTTGGCATGTACTAAACACAGCTTTTTACACTTTTTACTTCGAAGTAATAATAAACTCATAGGCAGTTGAGACAATAGAACAAAGAATCCCCCATGCATCCTTTTTTACCCAGCCTCCCCTGATGATGATATCTTATAAAGCTCTAGTGTAAAATCAAACCAGGAAATTGACATTAGGATATTACCGTTTTAAAACCTGCATTCATTTGTGTGTGTGTGTGTGTAGTTTTATGCACTTTTTTTCATGTACAAATTTGTATAATTACCACCACAATCAAAATAATTGCTTGTTCTATCATCACAAAAGAACATCCTTTGCTGCCTCTGCGTGTTTGTGTCTCCCTCCTTCCTGCACTACACCCATCCTTGTGCCCTGGCAGCCACTAACCTGTTCTCCATTTCTCTAGTTTTATCAGTTCAAAGACACTATATGAATGGAATCATATACAATGAAATGTTGTGAAATTAACTTCTTTCACTAAACGTAATGTCCTTGGGGGTCCACTTGGTTTGTTGCGTATATCATTAGTTCACTACTTTTTATTGCTGAGTAGTATTCCACTGCATGGATGTACCAAAGTTTGTTCAACCATACATCAACTTAAAGACATTGAGTAGTTTTCAGTATTATGCTATATAAACTGATCTAAACATTCACAGGTTTTTGTGTGAAATAAGTTTTCATTTCACTGGGGTAAATGCCCAAAAAGAGTACAATTGCTGGGTAGTACAATAGTGTATTTTTAGTTTTATAAAATCCGGAAAACCATTTTCCAGAGTGGATGTACTGTTTTACATTCCCAAAAACAATGTATACGAAATCCAGTTTCTCTTCACCCTCCCCAATATTTGTTATTATTATATTTTTTATTTTAAATGTTCTAATAGGTAGTCATATCTCATTGTGGTTTTTGTTTGCATTTCCCTGTGGTTTTTGTTTGCATTTTCCTCCACCAGAGTGGAGGAAACCAGAGTGCCATCCAGCCCACTTCATACCACCTGTCCATCTTGATGCCAGACAAGGATGGAGACTTGGCTCTCCACTTGGCCCTGGAGACAACAGGTATGCAGACTAAAGACTAGCGCACCTTGCACCTCCTCATTCTACTTCATTGATGCCGTAGTGGGGTAGAGGCTCAGCTTCCAGCTGGACTCCACTAACACTACTACCCAGGAAGAAACACCAGAGGATTGCCACCTTCCTCTACTGAGTAAGAGGTAGATTGGCTCCCCACTTATCTTTGCCAAAACCACGGAGGGTGTGCAGTCAGTGAGGTGGACAGTGTATTGTACTGTAGTGGTATTTTGCTGGAGTACAGTGGGTATTGTCAAGAAGCTTTTATGTTCTGTTAGGCTGCCTTTTTCCTGGTCCTTTGACCAGAACAAATAGGCTTTGCTTGGAGTTCGTTTTGCCTGTGCCTGTTGGTGGTCCAGGTTGCAGGCTTCCCCGGTGCCCTGTCTGAGTTATATGAAAGGCCAAAAGAAAAACAAAGGAACTGAATCCCGCGCCATGCCTCACATCCTGGGGTAACTGGTCCCTCTTCCATCTTTATCCCAGCTTTCAGAGACTTCTCATGTTTGTTTACTGTGTTATGTCCAGTGTGTTTAAAGAAAAACGACCTGGGAAGAATTGGGCTACTTCACATTGGCTAGAACAAGAAGTCTTCCCCAAGCAATTTCTTTTTGTAAAAGCTTTATTGAGATGTAATTCATAAGCCATAAAGTTCATCATTTTAATGTGCATAATGCAGTGGGTTTTAGTTTATTATCAGAATTATACAGCCATCACCACCATCTGATTGTAGAACATTTTCATCACCCCAAAAAGAAATCCTGTACTAGTAATAGTTACTGTCCATTTCATCCCTTACACTCCCCTTTCCCCTCCCCCGCCCCACACAAGCCCATGGCAACTACTAATCTAATTTCTTTATGGATTTGGCTTTCTGGAAATTTCATATAAATGGAATCATATGATATATGGCGTTTTATAACTGGTTTCTTTTACCTAGCATAATTTTCTCAAGGTTCCTTCACATTGTAGCATGTGTAAGTGCTTCACTTCTTTTGTTTCCCAGTAATATTCCATTGTATGGTTAGAACACATTTTGTGTTCTAACCATATATAGAACCATTCATTGGTTACATTGTAACCAATGTAGAACCATTCATTAGTTGATAGACTTTTGGGTTGTTTCAGTTTGTGGGCTATTATAAATAATGCTGCTCAGAACATTCAGGTACAGGTTTTTGTGAGAATATATGCTTCATTTCTCTTGATCAGATAGCTACGTATGGAATTTCTGACTCACGTGGTAAGTCTACGTTTAACATTTTGAGGAGCTACCAAATATTTTTCCAAAGTGGCTTCTCCATTTTACAATCTCACTGGCAATGTACAAGGGTTCCAATATCTTCACATCCTTGGTAACACTTTATATTGTCAGGATTTTTCATGTTAGTTGTCCTGCTGAATGTGAAGTGGTATCTCCGTGTGTTTGATTTGCATCTCCCTTATGATGAATGATGTTAAGCATCTTTATGTGTGCTTATTGGCTATGTGTTTGTCTTCATTGGAGAACTATCTATTCAAATTCTTTCCCAATGTTTAAGTTTGTTGACTTTTAGAAATTTTTTACATATTCTGGACACAAGTTCCTTATCAGACACATGATTTGCAAATATTTTCTACTATTCTGTTTTTTTTTTTTAATTTTCTTAATGGCGTCCTTTGAAGCATAAAAGTTCTTAATCTTGATGAAGTCCAATTTATCTATTTTTTCTTTTGTCACTTGCACGTTTGGTGTAATATCTAAAAAACCATTGCCTAATGCAAGGTTATCAAGATTCATTTCTATATTTCTATAAGTATGTTGCTTTTTAGCTTACTTTTAGTTTTATGATCGATTTTTAGTCAATTTTTGTATATGACATGAAGCAAGGCTCTAACTATATTATTTTGGATGTGGATACCCAATTTCCCCAGCATAACTGATAAAAATAAATGATTTATTTCAGGACTCTCAGTTCTATTCCACTAATCTGTATGTCTATCTTGATGCAAGTACAGTATTGTCTTGATTACTGTAGCTTTAGAGTAAGTTTCTGGGCTCCTTACATTCCCATATAAATTTTAGGATCAACTTATCACTTTCTGCAACAGAAGAATGCAGCCGGGTTTTGGGTCGGGACTATATTCAATCTGTAGATCAATATGGAGACTATTGCCATCTTTATTATGTCTTCTGATCCACAAACATGTGATATCTTTTCATTTATTTCTATCTTCTTTAATTTCTTTCCATAATGTTTTGTAGTTTCCAGGGTATGAGTTTTGCACTTTTTTTGTTAAAATCAGTTTTAATCATTTTATTCTTTCTGATGCTATTGTACATGGAATTGTTTCTTTTTATTTTCAGATTGCTCATTAACAGTGTATAGAAATACAATTTATTTTTATATATTGATCCCGTGTCTGGCAATCTTGCTGAATTCATTTGTTAGTGCTAATATTTGTGTGTGTATGGTGGGGTGTTTCCTTAGGATTTTCTACATACAAGATCATAGCATCTGCAAATAGACATAGTTATACTTCCTCCATTCTAATCAGGAAGTCTTTCATTTCTTTTTCTTCACCAATTGACTGGGATAGAATATCCAGAACAATGTTAAATAGAAGCAGCAAGAGTGGACAGCCTTGTCTTATTCTAATCTTAGGGGGAAAGCCTCAGTCTTTCATTATTAAGTATGATGTTAGCTATAGGCTTGTCACAGTTCTTCATTATCAGTTTGAAAAAATTTCCTTCTATTTCTTAGTTTAGTGGTTTTTTTTGTTGTTGTTAGGTGAGTGTTTTGTTTTGTTTTTTAATCATGAAAGGGGGTTGGCTTTTGCTGAATGATTTTTCTGCATCTGTTGAAATAATCATGTGATTTTTGTCTTTTATTCAATTGATATGGTGGACTACATCGATTGAGTTGATATGCTAAACCAAACTTGAAGTCCTGTAATAAGTCCTACTTGGTCATGGTGTTTAATCCCTCTTATATGTTACTGGCTTCAGTTTGCTAGTATTTTGTCATTGAGGGTTTTTGCATCTATATTCATAGTGGATATTGGTCTGTAGATTTTTTGTGATATCTTTATACATTGTTTTGGTATGAGGGTAATATTGGTAATACTGGCCTCATAGAATGTGATGTGAAGTGTTTCTTCTTTTATTTTTTGGAGAGTTTGTGAAGGATTGGTATTAATTTTTCTTCAAGTGTTTGGTAGAATTCACTAATAAAATTTTCTGCCCAAAACTTTTAAGCTTGAAGAAAATATTGTCTTTTTAAACACAAATCTCAAAGTAAATATACATTCCAGTAAGCTGTGTTGAGTTTATAATATAAACTTCTATTTACATTTCCAAAGCATGAATGTACTTTATCATTCTTTTGTAAAACCATATACCTTGCTATAAAAAGAGCATAATTCTTAAGGTACCTCTTCATTCTGGTGTCAAAGACAGATGTCCTGTTTGTAGTGTAGGATTTCTAGTGGCTTCGTATCAGTACTTTATCAGTCAGGGGCCAGTCAGGAAAACAGAAACAATGGTAGGAATCTAAACACAAAAGAACAGGAAATTGATAACAAAGGTACTGGCATTTCTGGAAGAACAACTGATGATGGGGCCTAGAGGAGCAAGAAAGGAGATGTAATACCTAGAGATTAAGAGCTAATGTTCCTAGCCTGGAGCACACACTTGATGCTGCGCTGTTGGAAGCTCTGTCAGGGCTGATTCTAGGATGTTAAATAAGGACCATTTCATACAGAAAAGTGCAGCTTCCATTTGGACTGTCGAGTCTGAAATCACCTCACCTCCACTACCATTACAATAACACCAGCAGTTACCACTGGGTGGGAGCTAGAAGCTTCTCTTTCCCTTTATCATCCTGATCTCCTGCCAGTATCAAAGGAGCTTAAGATGTGTAGTCTCCCAGCCCTGACCATACACAGCAGAGTGTACAAAGGCAAGTGGGAAAATCCAAAATGCTTCTGCAGAACTTATTATAAAATTAAACATTTGATTTAAAGTGCCTTAACAGGAAAAATGATAGTACATGGCACCTGTCGGGAAACTTTATTTTTTAACCCCAATATTTTAGAGCAAAATGAAATTATCACCAATATGTAGCAGGATCATTTACTTATAGATTTTAGTAAAAGTGACAAAGAGGGTTTATAGGCTTAAATTGGCACAGAGTACCACATAGAAATTTCAAACTGCTAGTAAGAGAACAAAGAAATTTGTGGGGGGTTTTCCCAAATTGTACTCAGGATATTAACTTGTTTGTGTGAAGGAGAAGAGCAAGGAATAAGTCTGCTCTTCTTTTATGGTATTGAACACCATAAAAGTATTTAATCCATTCAAAAAAAGAGAAGATTAATAAATCACTGAGGATCAGCCTTTAAACTGCATTTCACATTTGTGCCCTAAGCAAGCACCTCTTACCCAGGTCATCCTAATTTAATTTACAAAACCTGAAAATATATTCATTCACCTGGTATCTCTTCTCCAACTCTGTAATTTACACTCTAAAATGTTCATGGCTTATTAAACAAAACTTCCATAATTATTTAAATGAAAAGACAGATCTGGTTCTAAATCACATGACTGTTACTGTCCCCAAATTCAGGCAGTGCATGTCATGCAATGGGGGCACAGACACACACAACATTAGCAACCAGAGGTATAAAAGTAAAGTGGTTGTCCTGGGGAAACATACAGTCAGGCACACTCAACAACAGCAGAGCACACTCGATCCCATTGACCTGCATACCCTGCATAGCTCACAGAGGCAAGCTGAGGAGGGGAGAGCAGGACTCTCTCATCATAGAAAGGGCTCTAGGAGAAAGATGATACTACTATTCTACATATTAATAGAGAAAGAGGGGTAGGAAATGGCCACTTGATTGAAAGTGTAACAAGGGGAGCTTATTTTAATAATGTCATGGGACATTAAAAACAGCCTTGTGGGAAAGGCGGAGCCCCAGAGCTCAGGCACTGCTGTCAGCTTGTTCTTTCATCAGGCTGACTCAGACCAGAATCTAGCTAGCTACCAAAAGGGGGAGGAAATGAGCTACTGACACCAGCCATCTCAAGGTGTCTCTCCTTATAATTGTGAACTGTAGCAGCCAGGGAAAGAGAAAGAAAAATTTAGAGAAGTTTAGAGGACTTAGTAGCAAATAGGCACTTAATCTTTTGACTGTAGGAAAAAATGTTGTTATACCGTAGAATGGAAAAATGTAATGGGATTTCACTTATATATAACAAATACCTTTGTATTTTCTACTCAAAATTTTATAGAAACAGATATGTGTAAAGAGAAACAAATTTTAAAATATATAAACAAAATATGATTTATTTTATTTAGTCTTTCAAATGATTTTTATCTTCTAGTGTCCTAATTAGAAAATTAACTTAATTTTCCTCTAAAGTATAAGAAAAAATATTTTTATCTTATAAATAAATCACTTTCTATTCATTTAAATTATATAAGCATTATCTGTTAGCTGAATTGTGTTTAATCTATTAACTTATTTTATATAATAGACTATAAAATACTGAGTTAATGACCCTTACCCGGGTTAAGAAATTACCATCCTGAGGAAAACTGTTCCAATAAGCATATTTATGATGACCATACATGTGGGGTTGCTATACTTAACAATTATAAATACAGAATGCCCAATTAAATTTGAACTTCAGCTAAACAACAATTGGTTCATAATCACCTTATTGGTTTATTCTACTCTGAACCGATTGTTAACACAAAGATAGATAAATAGATGATGGATGATGATGGTAGGTAGATAGATAGGTAGATAGATAGATAGATAGATAGATAGGTAGGTAGATAGAACACAATATTTGGGACACACATGCTAAAACATTTCTTGTTGTTTTCTGATTCTCAATAGAGGAAAGAAAGAAAAAAGAAATATTTTTAAACCAGAAAACAGAGACCAAGGGAAGGGCTAACCAGACTAACAATAAACTGGTTGCTTTGAAAAGCAGAGGAGGTTTTAAGTTGATCTCCACAGGAGACTGGTGGAGCTCCTAGTTGCTGCTAGATATGTATTTCTCAAGCTTAAAACCCTACAACATGCAGCTCAGAAGAAAATGGAACAATCAAAAGAATTCTTTTGACTTGGAAAAGTCAGTCTGGAGCTAAAAGGAGTTTATAGCTTAGAGTAGGATACACTAATAAAGTAGTTATAAACTGTTAACAAAAAGATTAAGAAATCAATTACAAAATAGAAGCTAATTACAAAATAAACTATTTTTTCCACTGTATTCATAATAATGCTTATTATATAAAATTTGAAATTGTTAGAGAAATATAATTAAAAACACTATGTTTTCCCAACCCAAAAAAGTAATAGAGAAAGACAGCACTTTTGTTTTTGAATAGGTGTTAAACCAGACTATAACGCACATCACAGGTAACCTGCTAAGAGATTGCGAAGACAGAAAGGAGTCTTACCCTCTTATATAGCCAAGCTGATACAGTCCATTGCACACCTATTTTCTTTTTTTTTTTTTACATCTTTATTGGAGTATAATTGCTTTACAATGGTGTGTTAGTTTCTGCTTTATAACAAAGTGAATCAGCTATACATATATATATATATATATATATATATATATATATATATCCCCATATCCCCTCCCCCTTGCCTCTCCCTCCCACCCTCCCTATCCCACCCCTCCAGGTGGTCACAAAGCACCGAGCTGCTCTCCCTGTGCTATGTGGCTGCTTCCCACTAACTATTTTACATTTGGTAGTGTATATATGTCCATGCCACTCTCTCACTTCGTCCCAGCTTCCCTTTCCCCCTCCCCACGTCCTCAAGTCCATTCTCTACGTCTGCGTCTTTATTCCTGTCCTGCCCCGAGGTTCTTCAGAACTAATTTTTTTTTTAGATTCCATATATATGTGTTAGCATATGGTATTTGTTTTTCTCTTTCTGACTTACTTCACTCTGTATGACAGACTCTAGAACATCTATTTTCAAGGTAATAATAACTAATCCTCAAAGGGAGGACCGGGCAGCACCGCCTGGCACGTAGAGTTCATCCTAAATTCACCTGGTAATTGGGGGTGGCCATCTGTGTTAGCTAACTGACCTATCCAGAGGGAAAACAAACTTCTCACGTTCTTATGACAGAAGGTAGTTTTGCAACTTGAAGCCAGGTGCCCACTAAAGTTAGGCTCCTGCCCATCCACAGAGACTGGGAGATAGGGATGCCGTCTTCCTCAATGTTTATGTTTCCTGTTGTGTGTGATGGGGGCGGTGGAGGGGGCAGGAAGACTTAAACCATTTACTTCTCATAGCTCTGGAGGCTAGGAAGTCCAAAATCAAGGCGGCCAACAGATTGGACAGGTTTGGTGTCTCGTGAGGACCCTTCTTGGTTCATAGACTTCCAGGTTCATTCTGCTCACTGTGTCCTCACAGGGCAGAAAAGTTTGATGTTTACATTTCAAAGAGATGGTTCCCAGATCTTTGAGAGAATACATTCCTGGTTCATAAAGCTGACAAAGGACTATCTAGTCTCCAAAAGGGTTTACATATATTTCAAAAAGAGGAGAAATTACAGTTACAAGTTTTCTAAAGTAAATGCTCTGAGAAAAAGGAAGAGAGGAAGATTTCTTCCCTTATTTTCAACAAAAAGAAATAAGCCTCTTATTTTTAAATTGTATTTTCCCTTAAATATTATAAGAAAAGTTAAGGAGGTATCTTGATACTACCTATACGTAGATATAATCCCTTTAGCGTTTTGGTATATTTTCTTTTATAATATTTTATACATCACTTTGTTTCTATAGCTTTAATTGTACCATATAAACATAATTTTGTGTCTGACTTTTCTCTCTTAACGTTATCCTATGTTATTTACAAGTATCGCTTTTAATGGTAATATTTTAATTGTTACATTATGGTTCATTTTATACAGCAGTTAATATTTTGGTGGATAAAACTTTTATTCCTGCGTATTTGACATTATTTTCTTTTGAAAGATTATCAGAGGAACTTCCCTGGTGGTCCAGTAGTAAGACTCTGCACTCCCAGTGCAGGAGGCCCGGGTTCAATCTCTGGTTGGGGAACTAGATCCAGCATGCATGCCGCAACTAAGAGTCCGCATGCCCCAACTAAGACTGCATGCTGCAACTAAAAGATCCCACATGCTGCAACGAAGATCCTGCGTGCCACAACTAACACCCAGCGCAGCCTAAATAAATAAATATTTTTTTAAAAGAAAGATTATCAGGAATAAGATTTCTAAGTAAATAAGAATGAACCTTTTAAAGCTTTTGATAGATGTTGCTGAGTTGCTAAAAATTACTTTTCTAAATAACACAGTATGTTTAATCCAGTAGTTTTTCTCTCCCTCATTCTTCAAGCAACTGCGCAGTTCCTATGATTTTTAAAGTGACTTGAACAATTCCTTCTCCTTAATCCAATTAAATCCTCTAACGCATTTAGAACTACTGGGAATCATGAAAAAAATAGTCCTGTTATGTTTTTCCCTCTTTATAGAGAGAGCCCACACGTTTTGCCCTCATTGGAAGCCATCACTTGACAGTGAGCCATCACTGACAAGTCAATAGAAGCTACAGAAGATAGGAGGAGAAGGAATACTGGATGAATCTCACGTTACCTTTGACCATGGTTTGAAGCCTTAATGAACACTTGTGATAATTGTATCCTCATATAGAAAAACAGATTGCTCAACTTCAAATTAATAACTGAAAGGTGACTTTGAAATAATCTATTTGGCTGCATTACATATTTTTCTTTCTCTGCTGCAGGCTGTCCTGTTTACCCTAGAGACCGACTAAAGTAAACCCTGGAGACTCCACTGACTTGAGTCTCTGAAGCAGCCACTGAAGTCCTTTGATCAATGGATTAAAAAAAAATAGGTCCCTAAAACAAAGCATCTTTTCTCTCTCCCTACCCCACCCCCAGCTTTTCCACTTTTGTCAGCTGTTTGAAAGATCTAATTAAAGCCACTGTGTTTTGATACACAGCCAGCCCCCAGCAGGTTGAATTACAAGTCATTCTGTAGTCAGACATTCAAGTCAGTGTTCTAGCTTTTAAAGTTAAAACAGTGAGTAATAAGTTACATTTGATCAAATTCACCATCGGTTTTCAGGCAGAGAGATAAAATGGAGGGATATATAATTTTTTAATTAATATACAGAACTTAGCTCCTCTTTGTCACAATTCTGTTTTAAATTACCCCACGTCCCCTGCAACTAACAACAACAAAGAATTAAGCGCTATTTTCACATATTGCTAACCAACTAATAACATATTTAACATGAGATACTCTGGAAGCATTTTATCACCGTATCAAATCTACCCCATCAGTTGACAAGTATCTTTGTTTATATAGAATAGAAAAGTACTTGGCCAGGAGTATTGAGAAGACAAAGTATAAGAACTATACAGCATTCTCAAGAATTCAGGATGTAGATGGAGAAAAAATACAATACAATACAATACAAAAATACAATACATAAAATTGTAACTAAAACAATACATGGTATTAAACAAAAATTATGATATACTCAATATTTCTATAATTTATTAAAGTGTACAAAGTTTGGCCTTCACTAAAACTCTGAATTTGTTATTATTACCACCATACAATGGATGAAGAAATTGGGATTTAGGGAGACAGGAACCTGCCTAAGATTTCAATTCTAGTAAGAGATAAAGTCTGACATCACATTCATGATTCTGAATATTCTAGGCAATTAAATGTCTAGAAAATCAAAATTGGAGGGGAGCATTTATGACAGATGCTGGATTTGACTGGACCTAAGCACATAGGTCATGTTAAGTGAAAGACAACTTTGTTGGCAAAGGCATGACAAATGGAATTCCTGAGCCCTCCACTGGAATTTGGAAAACAGTGAGTGGACCAGGTTGCCTGGAGGGGAGGCTTCAGGAGAGACTGGAATAATAAGGCTAAAATGTTTATACTTTATTAAGTAAACCAATGGGTACTAATGAAAATTTTGAAAGAAGCCAGTGACATTTTATCTTTGAAGAAAATGACAGTAGGCTTCAATAAAGTATATGAGTAAAAAAACGTTCTTTATATTTTTAAGAAATTTCTTCTAGGAACTCGGGACTGCCATACTATGCCAGTATATATTTTTCGGACCACTAAACTTGGCAAAAAAGTTACAGGTATCAACTGTCAAAATCCCTTCCCAGATGCTCCTATTGTATTTGATAGTAGCTAAAGGATATCCGTTCATGTCAACTGTTTCTTTGTAGAAATGCCCCAAGATTCTGAGGACCATTTTTCTGGTTAAGAAACTTAGGTCATTGTTATCTTAATAAATAGACTTTGTTTTCAGGGACTTTGAACATATTCTGAGGCAGTGTTGATTCTCAATCCTTGAGATTCCAGGAAACTGGGAAGAGGCATGGCAGAGAGGAAGTGAATGGCACAACAGTGACATGGGTTTGGAGTCTACTGGGTGAGGCTTTAAGACAGCCAATAGATTCCAGTCTGGGGTTAGGGGACATTGCTTCTTTGTCTTTCTTTTCCAGGTCAGAGCTGACTAGCTTCCATCTTGCAATAGAATAAAGGTGTATAGCACTGGTTCTTTCTCAAACACAAATTTGTCCCTCTTCTAAAACTCTTTGTCAGTGAAGCATAGGGAGAATCTATGAGTCTGAAGGATTCACTAAAATTGTTCTTATGAATACTATGCCTGTTAATTTTATAACACTATATGGAAACAAGACACACCAGGATGGATAAGATTAATTAGCGTTCTGAAAATGTTCTCAATGCTTAAATAATTGGAGATAAAAGTTGAAGCAACATAATGGAAAGTTATTCTTTCACTTATTCTTTTTCTTCTATTCTCTGATTCCACATATCTTGATATTTTAAAAACATGCAAGATTTATTTGTTCTTATGTATGTCTTGAATAGCTTGGTATAATTGATACCCACGGAATATGATTATAATTTTTATGGCATTATTTGACTCTCAGAATTAAAAGACAGTCATCACTGAACCATAAATATGAGTTAACCTATATTTTATTGAGCCTCTGCACACACCACCAGTTTAGACATCATAGTAACCTGGGCCTTTGCCCTCAAGTATTAAAACATGGTTATAGAGAAAAACATACATGCTTTGGAGCATTTCCAAAGTTAGCAGTCAGTAAGCATAAAACAATACTGTAATAGCACAAATTAAATGCATACATGTAGAAATGACAGACTAGACAGAGTAATAATATTTCTGACAAACTAGACAGATTGAGTAATAGTATTTCTGACCACATATGGTGCCTCTGTCCCACTCAGCAGATGGAGATTTTTTTCAAGTTCCCAGGATTTGCCAAACCCCATTCTATGACCTACATAAAATAGGTCATCTTTGTTCCATCTGATTAAAACCCTGATGACATTGCCAGTCCTGAATATAAAACAAGAATGAAGCTTCTAACACTGTAACCCAAAATACGCAGGGGGTTGAAGAAATTCCTCTAGATTCATAGAAATCCATAAGAAGATTAGAGGTCATTTTAATAAGCTAGAAGACCCAAAGAAATGCTATGCACGATATTCAGAGAATAAAAGATCTCATTTATTTCGATCAACAAATATTTATCAAGCACCTTTACGTATTAGGCATTGTTGTGGGTCTGGGTGAATACAAGCTGATAAAATCCCTTCGCTTGGTGCTTACAGTTTAATGAAGGAAGAAAAACCAAGAAAAAACATACAGAGAAAAGATTTTGGATGCCAGGTGGGAAGTAAGATGTTGGGAAATGAACTAGAAAGAAGACAGAATGTGCTGGAATGGGGATTCAATTTAAACAGAGTGATTAATGAGGGCTCATTGGGAAGAGGATATTTGAGCCAGGATCATAAGAAGGCGAGGGAGTGAACTCTGTAGGTATCTGGGGGAAATGTGTTCTAGGTAGAAGGAATAACGAGACCAAATGTCCTGAGGCAGCGGAGTGTCTGGTGAGTGAGAGACCCAGTAAAGAGGCCAGTGTGGCTGGAGAAGAGCGAGCAAGAGAGAGAAAAATAGAAGAGACTGGAAGGGTCATGGGGAGCCAGGTTGTGTAAGGCCGGCTGAGATGTTTTAAAGGCTTACACTTCCACTCCAAGCAAAATAGAAAGCCCTGGCGGGACTGTAAGCAAAGGAACGACATGATCTTACACATGTTTTAAAGGCATGGCTCTGATGCTGTGTTGAGAATTTAAAAGAAAAATCTAAACAAATAATTCTCCGTTGCCTTGAAAACAAGGAGTCCATAGAAGTATCTATCAATCGAAAAAAGAAATGCCTTGTCCTTTGTACAAAGATGTGGATCCTTTGTTTGGGCATTTGGCAGAAAAATGGTGGTAAAGTTGGAGCTGATGCATCCACCCTGTCTAAGCCTGTCACTCTCCTGCCCAGTACACATAGAGGAGCCAGCTGGCCAGGATTAGGTGCTTCCTCCCACGCAGGCAATGAAGGAAGGCGTGGGCCTTGGGAGCTTATCATTGGCAAGTGCAAAGTGAATGACTTCTCTCTCTCCTCCTGTTCCTACTAAGATGAAAATCAGCTTAATCTCAAGAGCAAATAAACAGCATTTTTACTGATAAAAATAAGGTTTCTTTACTTCAATTACTTTCTCGAAAAATATATATACAGCACACAATCCTCAGAGTAAAATGCAAAATCCCAAACCTGACATCCAAGGCCTCATCACCACAGCCCTGCTCTGTCTCCCATCTTCTATCTTTTCTGAACACACACAGTGAGCGTTAGCCAAACCAAACAGCCATTTTCTGCTCCTTTGCTCATGTTATTTGCTCTGCCTGAAAAGCTTCCCCAACTCCCACTTCTCCTGATCCAAAATGAAGTTGAAAGAGCAAGAACTTAAAATGAGGAGCCTGGGTGACTAACTATCAAACTTTGACCCCCGTCTCTTAAACTTCCTCAGTCCATTTCCTTATTTGCCTCACATAGTGTGTTATATGCCAACCAGATGATATATGTGAAAGTCCTTATAGATTACAAAATAAAAACATCACATGAATTTATTTAGTCAATAAATATTTATTTCATTGAAGGGGACAGATTGAAGAGAATAGAGGGAATGTAGGAAGAATTTAGGAATAAGAAAGCTCAGTGATAAGTGCTGTCACAGAGGGGTCTATGGCTGCCTAAGGATGTTCTCCTCCACTGCACCTAGTCATATGGTGGAGAGAAACTAGTCCCACCCCTAACCCTCATGGGGCCTGGGGCAATTGTACAAAATGGAAACCCATATTCTATGTGTCACATACCTTCATAACAACAAAATTGCAAAATACCTGTAAAACTATGGTTTTCATATAACTTGAAAATCTGAGAGACACCAAAGTTGGCTGAATTCAATTACTGTTACACATGTCCAGGATTCTATTTATAGACTGGTGGTGTGATGAGTAATAAAACAAAGGTAAGCATAATTAATGAATAACTTAATATATTCCATTAAATTTATTTTTCTTGTCTTCATTTTGAGAAAACCACTAATGCTGTGCTAGAAGTATAAAATACACACAGAATTTGAAGACTTGCTACCCCAGAAAAAGAATGTAAAATATCTCATTAATTTTTGTATGGATTAAATATTGATATAATATTTTGTAAAAATTGGATTAAGTAAAACACTACTGAAATTTAAAAAAAATATATATATATAGTACGTATTGACTTTCAAATGTTTTTGATAAAACTAGGCACTGAGCAGTCTAACGCTAATTTGGGATAAGTCCGCTTTCATTTTATTTCTGAGGCAGGGAAGATGATAGTGATCATTGCTCCTTCAATTCTTTCCTTGAACAGACATAAGGAGAACACGGCAGGAACAAGGGCTGGAGCTCAAGAACCTGACTCAGTCCAAGTCCACCTTTGGCCATGCTATGCCCTGTTACAAGAGAGTAACTCTGAGCCTGATTATTAGTGCAGAGGGAAGGTGGAGAGGACTGAATAATATCGGCTCTGTGAACAGGAAGAATCTGCAGAACCTGGAGGACGGCATGCTCTCACAGCTCCCAGAAAACCATAGCCAGAAAAACCTCCTTCCTCACCGAAACTTGAAATCCTGGAAAGAATTTCTTTCTAAAGTCACAGGAGGAAAGGGATAGCATCCAAACTACCTCCCAGAAAACTGTATTTCATGTTTTATGTAAGTCAAAGAGTATCTGTGAAATCAAGGACTTAGGAAGTTCCCAGAAATAACCTTGAAATTGAAAAGTAGTTGTAAGTGACTTATAGTCTGTCAGATGGGTTTTGCATCTTTAAGCTATGTTGATATTTGCCTTTTTTCATTATTTATTCGACAAATATTCACTGGTCTTTTTCTTCTGGTTAGCTCACAGTGAAAAACGAAAACAAGAAACTTTCTAATTTTTGGACTCATATCTTTTTACGGCATAATTCTTCTAATTAAACATTTCTCAAAGAGGTGATATTTGAATGAGCACGTTGTAAGCTTTGAACATGGAGAATATTTACTCTGCTTTTTCTTCCAGTCCAACAGAGCAATTTTGAAAACTGTGCTAAAAGCATTTACTTACAAGATCATATCTGGGCCAAAGATACTTGCTAATTTTCAAACTGGCTGCAAGAGAGGAATGAGATTAAGAAGACAGGGCATTCTGCATATTATCAAAAGGAGGGAAGGGATCAGGGGCACCTACCAATCATTTTCACTAAAGTATTGTAAATCTAAATTTTCCACATGCCTGAGACATAGTTTTATTATTGTAAAGGTTATCTTACATATGAAAAAAATATACCTTTTTATAGATTCATTGATTTTTGTTATATAAACAATAAAACCACGTATTCGAAGGGCGTAAATAATTATACTAAAGTGCTACTGGTATGTGTGTTCATGTGATGAGGTGTGTTCTTCCCTCGTTCCTCTGCTTTCTAAATTTTAGACTTTCTTCTATGATTTAAGTAACACATATTAGGAGGACGGGGAGGTTCTTGCACCTAGCCATGACATTCACCTAGGAAAATCTCCGATTTATATCAACCTGTTGGTTTCTTTTCTCTCATCTACTGAGCAAACTAGAGGAAATCCTACACCTCTGAAAGTTAGTATGTCGCCACAAGGGGCAACCATCAAGCTTATCAGGGCCTCAGTGCCTGCCGCACTTTTATTTTTCCCAAGCCATCTCTCTCCTACTGCCTTATGGGTATTTCAGTCCTACATTTTCCCACAACCCTCTATTTCATATTTCTTCCTTGTTTTCAACAGTTTATCTTATTTTTATTTTTTATTTTTTTGCGGTACGTGGGCCTCTCACTGTTGTGGCCCCTCCCGTTATGGAGCACAGGCTCCGGACACGCAGGCTCAGCAGCCATGGCTCACGGGCCCAGCCGCTCCGCGGCACGTGGGATCCTCCCGGACCGGGGCACGAACCCGTGTCGCCTGCATCGGCAGGCAGACTCCCAACCACTGCGCCACCAGGGAAGCCCCAGTTTATCTTTAGAAATCATTCTGCAAGAACAGTGTCACCTTTCTCCACATCACACCATCACTCCCTCCTCCTCTCAAAGGTTGGCTCTTTCTCCTGGTGCTCTAAAAACAATCTCTCAGGCTTCCCTGGTGGCGCAGTGGTTGAGAGTCCGCCTGCCAATGCAGGAGACATGGGTTCGTGCCCCGGTCCGGGAAGATCCCACATGCCGCGGAGCGGCTGGGCCCATGAGCCATGGCCGCTGAGCCTGCACGTCCGGAGCCTGTGCTCCGCAACGGAAGAGGCCATAACAGTGAGAGGCCCGCGTACCGCAAAAAAGTAAAAAATAAAAAAATTAAAAACAATCTCTTTTTCAGTCTCTAACCTGTTCTTGACAAGGGAGACGGTAGAGGTTATACTCTCTGCTGGAAAGTTCATTGTTAGCAAATCCAACTGTGAGGAAATCTAGGGTCATCTGTTCCCAGACATGAGTAGTACCTGCAGTAAACAGTTACTGGATCAGGAAAGGGTCTCAATAGGTACAATACCTTCGTGTTATTCCTTAATTTATTTAACAAATGTCGAATGTCCTCAAAAATGTTTACAGTCAATAGGGAGGAAACATATTAAGCCAGTAATTACACAGATCATTAATTATATTCTATTAAATGCTCTGAAGGAAAGATACAGGATGTTGGGAGTATATAACAGGAGACCTTGCCTAAACTACAGCATTAGAAAAGCCTTCCCTGAGAAAATGTCAGTTAATTGAGAGGTGGAGGATAAGTAGGAGTTAGTTAAACTGATGGGGAAAGGGCCTTGCAGGCAAAGTGATCATAAAGCCTGGCATGAAACTTGAAAGCTATGAAAATTGAAAGTAGGTCAGTGTGGCTAGAGTTTATTGACCAAGGAGAAGAAAGGGTAAAGAAGGAGCTTCATAGGTATGCTGGGACCAGATCTTAGAGGAGCCTGGTCTTACCCTATGATCTTATCCTGTGGGAGCGATGGAAAGCCACTGAAGGATTTAAATCGATTGGCCTTATTTGCATTGTTTTTAAATGTAGATTTCAGATTTTTTGTTACCAGCACCAACTAAAACACTACTATTTTAACCCATAAAATGCATATTAAATTCCAAGAATACATTACTTTTGGGTTTTTCTTTCTGCTTATCTAAATCCCACACCATTGAATGCACAGCTCACCTTTACTTCCATGAAGCCTTCTTTGAGCATTTCAGGGCTCAGTGATTTACAATTTTGTGAGTTCTTAGAGCCATTGCAGCCTTGTCATTCCCTGTCAGAACAGTAGCTTCAGGAGGACAGGAATTACTATCTGCTGACTTTACTGATCTATCCCTATCACATAAAATAGGACCTGGCCATAGCTGGTGCTCAGTAAATATTTGTTAAATGAAAGAATGTACTGCCCTCAGTAAGGTTTTGGGATTCAGGATTTGTAATAGTCGTTTTGGAATTGTTATATTAATTTATTATTAAGCCTACTTTGCCTGAAAAAACAAATTCTGGCAAAATACAGCAAATATACATATTTGTTTAAGGTATATATGTTGAGACCTTCATAAATGTCCTACTTCACATATAGTTTATATATAATATAGTAAATTATACATATGTATTAAATATATATTTATGCAAAGCAGAACATTTTTAAATATACAAACTCACAGATTTGAAGGAAATGCTGAACAATCAGATTCCAAGAAATATAGGAACCAGGGTAACTGGGAATCTCAGCCATGGAAACTCTCAGATGGTCTTTTTAGGGCCCCGCCTTCTGTGTTTGTGTGGCTTCACTTCAGATTGAGATTTTTAGGAGATGACAATTAGCACAGATTGGAATACATGCATTGCTTGCCCTCTACCCCTTTGAATCTGGGATGAGGGAGGGACAACTTCCAAAAGGAAAAGTGAGGTGCTCTTAACAGGCACCAGAACAGCTGACAAGGGAACATCTGCAATAAATAACAGATGTCCAACACACAGTTGACTCTCCATATCCACAGGTTCCACATCCTCTGATTCAACCAAACACATATCAAAAATATTCAGAAAAAAAATTCCAGAAAATTTCCAGAAGCAAAACTTGAAATTGCCCACATGCTGGCAACTGTTTAACTAGCATTTGCATTGTATTATAAGTAATCTAGGGATGATTTAACATGTACAGGAGAATGTACATGAGATATATGCAAATACTATGTCATTTTATATAGGGAACTTGAGTATCCTCAAATTTTGGTATCTGTGGACCCGGGGTGGGGTGGGAAGGAGGGTGGTATGTCCTGGAACCAATTCCCCACAGAAACGGCAGAACAACTGTGTTCAATTTACCATGATGCAGTGTCTCTTCCTTTAATTAAATGCTATAATAGACAACAAGGTATAGGTACAAAGAGGCTTCACTTCTTGAAAACTTAGAACAGTATGGAAGTATTATCTGTATTTATGTAAAGGAATAATTATTTATAATTAATAATTTATTTATAATTTTATATGATTCATATTAAAATGTAGACCAATGTGATGAATTCTAAAAGTGGCCACAAACTCTTTCTCTCCCTGAACCCATGTCTTTACAATTTGACTTTACAGGTCCTCCCATTAATAGGTGGCATCTTTTCACCTTTGATCTGGACATTAGCAAAGGAGACACGAGCAGCAGAAGCTTGACAAGCAGTTGCACATTGGAGCTTGACCATGTGAACAAGCACACATGGCTAGTCAAGACAAGGATGACAGATCGCATAAAGAAGACACAAGCCATACCAGCTGAGGCCTCCCAGACCAACCACCAGCCAACCTGGGCTGACTGCAGACACATCAAAAAAGACCTGCAGACTCAGACCAGTGGAGCCCAGGCCAAACAAAATTTCATGAGCCAAATAAATGTTTGTTGCTTCATGGAGCTAAGTTTTGGTGTAGTGTGCCATGAAGCGAAATCCAACATATATAATCGGTAAATTAACATTTTTAGCATAAGAAATAAAAATGAAAAAAGCAAGTCAAGCAAATTCAACCATAACCATGTATGTTGTCTCTCTTCCTCGTTTGATCTGATAAGTGTTCTTTAAGACAAGATAGTACGTGAAAGTAAGCCAATTCTGAATTAACCTCTTAATCTCCTTTTGTGATTCATTCTCTTAATAGGAACCATACTTTAGATTTCAGGTACTCCGATTCTTTTGTTCTCAGAGGAACTCGTACCTGTTTGATTCTAGGTTTTGTTGTTGGTTGATGTGTCTCTTTTGTTTTAATTTACAAAATTAAGAAAAAAAAGAAGTTTCTCTTCCTCGCTGATGTTTAAAAAACATTTTACAGAGCTTTTTCTCACAGTTCTTTCTTGGATGAAGTCTACCATCTGAAAAAACAGAAAGCAAATTTTCTCTTTCTGGCTCTCCTTTGCCTTTCACTTTTTTTTTTTTTTTTTTTTTTTTTTTTGCTGTACGCGGGGCTTTCGCTGCTGTGGCCTCTCCTGTTGCGGAGCACAGGCTCCGTACGCGCAGGCTCAGCGGCCATGGCTCACGGGCCCAGCCGCTCCACGGCATGTGGGATCCAACCGGACCGGGGCACGAACCCGTGTCCCCTGCATCGGCAGGTGGACTCTCAATCACTACGCCACCAGGGAAGCCCTGCCTTTCATTTTTAATAGTGATGTTCTCTGATGATATTCTTGGTTGTTTTCAATGAGTTTCACAGATGAGCACTCCCAGTCCCACTCAGAGTTCATTACAGCCCATGGAAATTTCTTTCCTCTCATAACATCTCATCTTTCTTCTGATTGTGAATGAAAATTAGCAAGACACATAACAAAGTTAACACTGAATACAGACATTGAAGACAGAAGTCCAGCAGGTCTAAGTTCAAACACCACCTTTGTCACTTAAAGACCTATGGCACATTATCTACATTTCCATTCTTCATTTTTCTCATTTGCAAAATGGAAGTAAGTTATAATTTATAGGATTTTTAAGAATAAATGAGTATTTATAAAAGTATTTTGATAGTGCTTGATGTAATAAAAATTCTCAGTAGAGGTGTTTTACTATGGTTTTCATATGTTTAGTATTTGTCCAAGTGCATTGTTTCCAAAGTTATTTATTGACAATCCAGAGAAGATGAAGACAAGCCTACAATGTTAACATGAAGAAGAAGAAGGAACAATTCAAAATATTCAAAACACTTTTATTAGTTTATCTCACCTAAACTTCACATAATCCTATGAAATGGTTACTGTCATCACCCACTTAATAGATTTGTAGAGTGAAATCTGTGAGTGTTAGTGTCCTTTGTAAATTCACACGGCTTTGAAGTGGTCACCACTCAAATAGAGACCCATTTGGCTCCCAGTCTCATGCTTTCTGACAACTACATGCTGGCATACCCTCTGCTATCACAGAACAAGTGTCTCACGTGTTGGGAGTAATCTTCAGGAAGGCAACGCTGAAAACCACTGTATACGCAGTCAGTCAAGCCTTGCTCAACTTTCAATTCAACTGATGAAATGGAAACTTTGGGTCTTCTATCCCCAAAGTTGCTGATGCCACATCAAAAGCTTAGAAAAAGCCTTCTAAGCCGCGTCCGGAGCCTGTGCTCTGCAACGGGAGAGGCCACAACAGTGAGAGGCCCGCGTACCCCCCCCCCAAAAATAGTACTCACAGAAAAGCCCAAGAACACTAATTTCAAAATTCTTCCTTTGTCTGCTGTAAGGTTTTATTCAGATGTGCATCCCACATTTATATAAGTTGCATTACTTAAAGTACTAGTGTATGATTTCTATAACTTGCATAATGCACTAAAGAAATGAAATGGGTCAGATTGCAATTTCATTTCATTGTGCAATAGCTTGTCTTAGAATCAGGGTCTATTACTCTATTCCCAAACTTACCCCATCTTTGTATTCTAATGTTACTTAACTGAGATATTTTTGATCGATGAATATACAGTATTTCATTTTGAGAAGCAGAAAGTCATTATTGGATCATGTGATAAAAAGATCATATTAAGAAAAATAACAGGTGGTGCTTCAAATTGTTTAAAAATTAGTCATGAAAGCAAATTTTTACTGCTGACAGTTTTGGCAGAATGCAAAGAGCTGCATCACCAGAACTGATAGATGTACCGAGCTAACGAGCAACAGATGTCGGGCAGACAAACATAGATTCCACAGTTGCTCCCATCATTTGAGCAATACTTAATTGTGTGATTAGCACCTCCAGTCCTTGTTAACATGCCCTAGAGGCCAAGGAAAATATTCTAATCCAGCATGATATTCTCTGATTTACAAGTTCTATCAGAGATTTCTTAGTGTTGATATTTTTAATCCACAGAAGTGTGATTATATTTTAAAATGAGCTGCACATTTATTAAGAAGAGAACATTTTTAATATTCTTCCTAGTAAGCAATAATGAGGAATAGATCCAGAACGCCAGAGTAAGTCTTTGGTTTATGTTTTAAATGTTAAAAAGTAAAATGGTTTAAATGGCTCCATAAAGCTGATAAAATAAGATGACTGATTCCAGAGTTGGGGCAAGGAAGGTACAAGATGAGCCTGGAACCCATCGTTGTGCCAGAAGTTAAGGAAGTACTCATCAGAAAGGAAACAAAACAAAAGAAAACAAAACAAAAAAAACCCACAATGGGGGCATAAATAAGTAATACAGAAGACAGCCTGAAGTGTCTCCACTTTGGCAATCTGAGACATTTTAATTATTCAGATACATAAAGATGGTAATATCATCAAATAAAATAGGAATCCATGAGTCCACATTACAGATAGATAAATAGAGGAGAGGCAAAGCCCTTACTTAGAGTAGAATGACAACTAATACACGTGGAACGAGCACTGGAGTTGTGAAATCATTTTGCCTCCATTATAGTAAATATTGATTTGGGGAAGAATAGTCAATAGATGGATATGAAGGCAGGGGCTAGGGTTAAGTTTGATGAGTTTGTTGAATAGCAGAATTGTTTTAACCCCATAGACTATTTATCAGTTTCGAGGAGGAAGTTAGTAAGGATACAGTGGAGAAACCAGACAACATACTGACCAGTGATCAAAATTAACATCACCAAGAAAGGGTTGGTGGATATCATGTGACTCCAGATATGACACCCTAAAAAGAACACAACATCACTTTTGTAGCATTCTGGCCAGGAAGGCACTACCTGTATCTAACTATGAAAAAAACATCAGACAAATAAATATTCAGGAATATTCTATGAAATAACTTGATCATAGTCTCCAAAATATCAACCTCATAGGCTGGTGAACTATTTCAGATGATTGAATACAGAGACGTGACAACTTCCTGCAATGTGTGAGCCTAGACTAGTTTTATATGGAAAAAAAAGACTACATAAACATTATGATAAAATTGTCCAAATGGTAATATAAATTGTTGATTTGATAAAGCTATTGTATCAATGCTAAACTTACTGAGTGCGATATTGCAGTAGCGTAAGTTATTCAAATTTTTCTTGTAACTTTCCTATAATTTGAAACTATTTTAAAATAAAATTTTGAAAAAAAGAAAAATATAAGAAATGTGTTATATTATTCTATTCCAATAGTTCATAGTACTTTATAATAGATTACTTCATGTAGATTCATACATAAAACAAACATATTTACACCAAATTAGCAGAAAACCAAATTTGTGATGTAAATCAGTTAACTTTTTAATATATATAATGGATTTATCTCCCCCATCATGATCTAATTTGTTTTTTTAACATCTTTATTGGAGTATAATTGCTTTACAATGGTGTGTTAGTTTCTGCTGTATAACAAAGTGAAGCAGCTATACATATACATATATCCCCATATACCCTCCCTCTTGCATCTCCCTCCCACTCTCCCTATCCCACCCCTCTAGGCGGTCACACAGCCCTGAGCTGATCTCCCTGTGCGATGCAGCTGCTTCCCATTAGCTATCTACTTTACTTTGGCAGTGTATATATGTCAATGTTACTCTCTCACTTCGTCCCAGCTTACCCTTCCCCCTCCCCGTGTCCTCAAGTCCATTCTCTACGTCTGTCTTTATTTCTGTCCTGCCCCTAGATCCTTCAGAACCTTTTTTTTTGGGGGGGGGGGCCGGTTCCATATATGTGTGTTAGCATACGGCATTTGTTTTTCTCTTTCTTTTTTACTTCACTCTGTATGACAGACTCTAGGTCCATCCACCTCACTACAAATAACTCGATTTCGTTTCTTTTTATGGCTGAGTAATATTCTACTGTATATATGTGCCATATCTTCTTTATCCATTCATCTGTCAATGGACACTTAGGTTGCTTCCATGTCCTGGCTATTGTAAATAGTGCTGCAATGAACATTGTGGTACATGACTCTTTGAATTATGGTTTTCTCGGGGTATATGCCCAGCAGTGGAATTGCTGGGTCATATGGTAGTTCTATTTTTAGTTTTTTAAGGAAGCTCCCTACTGTTCTCCACAGTGGCTGTATCAATTTACATTCCCACCAACAGTGCAAGAGGGTCTAATTTATTTTCAATATGTACATTACAACTTTGTTCTGGTCCTATCCATCTGCATCCATTCTAATTTCAATTATTTTAGTAACTAGCATTGCAAGTTATCTGTGTTACTGTTTCAATTAATTAAAAAATAGATAATACAGGAAAGCTGGACCACAATTCTATTTAAGCCCCCTAGGTTAATTAAATAAGTGCAGTAGAAATATTGTCCAGTTTTCCAATATTATTATCAATAGCAGGAAATAAAGTCTTTTTTTTTAAGCTAGTAGCTGTCACTATATTTACCTATTCTTTTATTTCCTGATTATTGAGAACAAAGCAAGACCATCTATACTAGTGAAAACTTTTTAACTACTGGAAAGGCAGAATAATAATTGTTCTACAAGTGACCTCAGGGTTTTATACAGTCTCAGATGTCCGAAACTGAACTCTATGCTATATTCTTAGACTTGTTTAACACATTTCTACTATATGCAGTATTTATTCTATTTCCTGAGCTAGAAAACTTGGAGCTTCTTTATCCAACATCCATCCAGTCAAATCTCTTGGTTACATCAGATGTATCTCTTTATTCTGCCCACATGAAACTGCTCATCATTTCCCAAACATCACAAGTTCCTGTTAGAACTTTGTGCTTTTGTACATGCTGTTACTTGCAAGGAAGTATTGTTCTTTCTGTCTGCCCAACTTTTCTCATCCTTCGTGTTCTGTCTCAAATGTTCCCAAGCATACTAAGCAACGCCCTCCCCTGTGCTCCAGTAGCAATTCTATCATTTTTGTGGTATTCTGGTATTTTAATTTATCTGTTTACAGGCCTGTCTGACACAGGAGACTATGAAATCCTTCAGAATAAGGAACATCTCTTATACATCTTTATATCTCATTCAGGATGTGGAATGTGCATCATAAAAAGCAAGTATTCAATAAATGTGAAATGAATGAATGTAAGAATAAATAAAAAACAAATGGATGAATAACAATAGAATGAAATTAAAAAGCTAACATCTCTGGGGGAAGCAGGGAAGAGGTAAGACTTTTTAGGAAATAAAGAGCTAGGAATGTTCAGTCATTTGAATTTACAGAATATCAATATACATATGTGTCTGGTCATATGTATATTGCATTTTTTTGAATGGAAGTTCTCTGGGGTCCAAAAGAAGAGTTCTTAGATCAAACTTGGAAACGACTCAAAGCAATGGCAGAAAAATGGGCTGAGAGTCTTGGTTCACGACAAGGTGAAATCTGCCAATCATGTCCGGGCAGGAGCAGGAAAGGCCTTCCTCTCAAGGATGACACCCCTCTTGCACAGCAAATCGCTGTGAGCTGTCTTCTGGCCTGTGACGATTCTTAGTCTTCATGCATTTTTATGGTGCAAGTCATCTCTCTGTCTTTATCATTCTTTGTCTACTACTCTGAGTCATGTACCTAAGAACTACATGGCCTTGTTCTGTATAAAACCCTACGACTTCACCTTGGTTCATGGGATAGTCTTGTAACTCACCAGCACCTGGCCTGGCCTCAGCTTCCTCCTATCCAAATAAGGGAGAGGAACTCTAATAGTCCAGAAGCTTCCTTCTAGGTCGAAAATTGTGTGATTCTAATGATAATATCAGGTTATACTAGTAACACAGGTTATCTGGTATGTTGCCAGCTGAAAATCACTAGTCCATCCCATGGGTGAAGGCTCTGAGGTTGAGAGTGACATAATAACTCAAGGAGACTTTTGCAGTGGTTGAGCTGAGAGAAGCCACCCTCCTAGTGAGCCACCTGGTCTAGGTAGGCAGCTGCGTCACCAACAGTGTGCTGAGCTTTAACTACAGAAGACTAGCCTCTCAGATGTCCTTGAGTCCGTGGTGAGCAGAGCTAAAAATCCTAAGTAGCTCCTGGGTCTCCTAGGCTCTGTTTTTGTAGATGTAAAAATAGAAGAACATTGTGTATTAGGTCTTTTATAAACCATAAACTGGAAATACCAAAACACATGCTTCCACTGTAGAGATGGGGTAGGAGTTTGTCATCCACCTGGCCTGAGGGAGGCAACGGGATAATTGATATGCCCGTTATTTATAGCCGGGCCATAATATCATGTTGGTCATTTTAGTTGTATAAGAAAAGAATGTTTTTTAATTCCTGAATAAGTCCTGGACCATATTTAAATGATATCACGCATCCAAATAAGAAAAGCAATCTTTGTGTGATAAATGAATGGGAAAATGAATGAATGCCTATCAGCTTGATGTTATACAGGCAAAATAGCTTATAATGTGATGGAATATTACAGATCCACACAGATCATTCTTGACATTACACAGATGTGGCCTCAGGCTTTGTCAGAGGCGAACCGCTCAGAAAATTATGAGCTTTGGGAGACAGGGTGGTGAATGTGTTGTCTGAGCTGGTCGCATTGTTTATACATACCCTATTGCTATGAAATTTTCATTTAGCTTACATCAGGCAACCACTGCAATGCAGTGCACACTTGTCCTGCCAAGTGCACGATGACTCCAAGACATTGCATTCTTAGTCATGGAAATAGCTACAGCATTGCAAAAATGCGTGATACTCTCTACCCCACACTATAGTTAGTGTCTTCTGGTCTTATTCAGTCACGTTAAAGTGCCCAGAGTTTTTTTGGCCTCATAAACTGTGTGTTCTCATCCAGACACAATTTCTGGCTTGTCTCTGTCCTCTTCTCACAAAAGGTACTCTGAGTTCATTTATTTTATTAGTTCTAGTAAAGAATAGAATATCAAAATCTGTCTGATATGCTGAATTAAATTCTAAGGGAAGTGTTATTAGTACATTTTTATGTAATGGAAATATTAAATAAATTAGGATGCCATATATCTCTTTCTTCAACATCTTTAAAAAACTGGTTGAAGTTTTCTTCTTTATTTTTATTAATTTATGCCACTGATGGCTTCAAAATGCAGCTCTTAAAAATATTGCTTTATTACTTTGCATTTGCCTCATATAGGGAATTACCAGTGAATTGGTAACTTATGAACCCTGGAGATTCATTTTAAGTGAGGTTTTTAGATTTTGAAAGAAACTAAAACCAGAACTAAGACAGAAATGTTGTAAGAAAAGCATACGATAGAAAGACCATGATTTTAAAACCAGACATCTCTAGCTTTGAATTCTAAGTTTGCTGCTTACTAGTTCTGTGCAATGGGAAGAATTGAATGTCTGTTCCCTCACCTTTGAAATAAGAAAATATTTTGGGAAATATCTTTTTGAAAATTGAATGTGATAATCTGTCCAGCCCCTAGCACAGTGAGTCACAGACTAGCCACCAGTAAATGTTAGTTCCCCATCTACTACTCCTTCCTTCTTAGTAACATTAGATTTTATTAAGAAAAAAACAAACCTTCTATCCCTTTAAATTCTACATGCAGTAGCATATTAATTGTTTCTAGACTGTACCTATTATTTTATTCAGCTCCAAAATGCTTCACAGAAGAAATTGGTTTGGAGTAGGTGCCAAGCAGTTGAGCCTAGAGAACACTGGGTCACCATTCTGTGGAGAACTTGCTCTGTACCAGTTCATAAATGGAGATGAAGCTAGGGGTTCTTAGAGTTGCACAGTCCCGATGTGCAGCTGTACAATAAGAAGAATGAGAATGAGTTACAATCTCTCTACTGAAAATATTCTCAGAGGCTTTCCCTAAAAAGTTGCTGTTGTTATGGTTTCTGGCCAACAGCTCTGTGAAGCCATTTTCTTATGATTTAATTACCTTATTAAGTGAGAATCTCTTTCAAAAGCTATTCATTCAACCTTCCATACAATGTGTTCTTTATACAATTCTGCTCTCAATCCAGCTCTGACCTGGGGATGATAGAATATGAAGGATATTATTTGTCGACACAGATATACTCAGCTCTACAGGGAAAGATTAGCGACCATTTGGATAGAGTGTGTAGGTAATGGTAGGAAAAGAGACTATTCCTGCTTCTTCTGCTGTTACCACTATTGCTTTTTTTTTGGGCCTCATCTTGCAGCATGTGGGATCTTAGTGTCCTGACCAGGGATCGAATATGCACTCCCTGCAGTGGAAGCGCAGAGTCATAACCACTGGACCGCCAGGGAAGTCCCTGTTACCACTATTCTTGATGCAAGTCATGCCCAACTGATGCGGTAATTCATTAACTCAATCCAGGAAGCAAGAGCTCTCTCTGCACTTCACAATTAAACGCCCAAACTTTCTGATTGTCTCCTGAATAACAGGGGGAGCTCTAACTCGTCTCAGCTAAATTCTCTTTAAAATATATTTATGTCTATTAAATGAGGATAAAAAATAAAATTTTGTAAATCCAAAAATATGCGTATGTGATATAAAACATATATGGAAATATGGTGATTTCAGTTTTCTGTCAAATCATAACTAACCTGTACCTAAGGAATAGGACATGCTAAAAAATTAAGGTAATTATTTATATTTAATTTAATAAGGGTAAAATGTTGAAAATGTTTCCTGCCTTTGAGTGATGTATATTGAGATTTTTTTTAACATGTGAGCATTATATGCAAGATAATAGTTCCTTGCTCTTGGTAAGTGGACTGATGCAACCCTGAGTTAAATAGACTAGTAAGCCCAGATTAAATAAAGTCTATGTTAGTGACACTGTACGTTATCCTGAGGGGAACAGAGAGCCTTTGGAGACACAACTAAGTATCACAGTGTAGATCTGACATGACAGATCTGATATCTGACTATTTTAACAAGGGATAATCAGTTCTGTAGACATCCCCAACGTTTCTGTTATTTTATATATAAAATAAAATGCATAAAATCTGATTGGTCCAACCTAGTTCATATGCTTGTACTGTAGATACAAAGGAGTTTGTGGGTGTGAATTTTCTGGCTTCTACCTTCAGAAGGCAGGACTCATAGTGTGAGGAATTACAAAAATAAATGGAGGTATTCAAAGGAGTGGGCCAACTACAGATGACGAATGTCTACTCAAGAGCAGATTTGGAGAAGAAAATAGGTGAAGTAGATTTTCAAGGCAAGATGAAATTTCATCTGGGAATATTACATTTAAATGTTGGGGCAAACAGACAGGAAGACATATTTAATAGGCTCTTTGGAGCTAAGGTGAGATATCTGAACTACAAGTACAGAGGTGAGAATATTTATAAATAATCTACAAATGTTGAAGATAAAATGTTGCAGGTAAAACTGCCTAGAAAGAGATGGTATTTAAAAAAAGAGAGCAGGGTGAAGGTGGAGAGAACTAGTAATGGAGCCTTGTGGAAGAGTTGCACCCAAAAGAAATTTAGCAATTAGTAAGGACAGTTTCACAATGGGGAGAATAGAACCCAACTTCCATTGGAAGGATATAGGGAATATTAGGAAGTAAGGAGTTCTGAAAGGAAGAAGAGATAAAGTTTCACACTACCCCTGATTGTCTGAGGAATTTTTCTGACCCTCAACACGATGCAGACGAAAGGACTTGGGTATTAGCTGAGTGGTCACTAGCTGGCCCACTGCACTATCTAGAATGACAGCACAGGCAAAGGTCTTTACAGCAGATTCAAAGAATTCACACCCCATGGTCCACTTGGGTACGCGGGCCTCTCACTGTTGTGGCCTCTCCCGTTGCGGAGCACAGGCTCCGGACGCACAGGCTCAGCGGCCATGGCTCACGAGCCCAGCCGCTCCGCGGCATGCGGGATCTTCCCGCACCAGAGCACGAACCCGCGTCCCCTGTATCGGCAGGGGGACTCTCAACCACTGCGCCACCAGGGAAGCCCAAGTATTCTTTTTTGATGTGAATTACACTAGCCTGTAAAAAAAAAAAAAGAATTGACTGAATGAACTGAGTTCTAAAGAACGCGACTGCTATTAAGGAGAAGACACAGTAAACTCTGTAAGCTTATGCTGACACAGTAAACTCTGTAAGCTTATGCTGCATCCTGATTCCAAAAAAAATGGCATCAGAAAGTAAAGCCTCAGTAACAAAGTCCTTGAATGTGGCTAACTAATAGATCCTTCTGGGGGGGTTAGGAGTGAGAGTGCTGGTCATGGAGCCCTTTACTTTTACTCTGCTGCTTCAACCTCTACTAGCTTATCGGTTTATCTGCCTCTTTGCTACATGCATTTCTAGTAGCATTGGTACTTTGGGCACTTTCTGTGGTTAAATAAAACCCACCTTTCTCAGGGAACCAACCCCAACACCAGGAAGTAATGGTTCCTAAAGACCCTTATCTGTGGAAAATATCATTGTCAACATAGTCATAGCTATTTGATCCAAGGATGGATTCCAGAGCTATCTGGAATGTCCTGTAAAACCTGACTTTTTATTTTTTTCCTTTTTTTTTAATACAACTGCCTGAGTTAAGCTTGGATTGCTGAGGCATCCACTTTAAAGATGGCTTTCTAGAATAAATTTGCCAGCCATAGGACTAGATAAAGAGCCAGGTCACCTTCTCCCACTGAGACCCCTTTGTTTTAGAGACCTTTGTTGATTTCAATAACTGACCAGTTGGACCACTTGTTTTTTCTCTTCCCAAACTTTAAATTCCAGCTCCTATACTTTAAATTCACCAAGAAAGAGTAGAGTGCACCCCTGAAACCCTAGGCCCCCATCCTTGACTCCAGTGAAAGCAGAACTCCAGGCCTGTTCTCTCTCTCTCTCTCCCCCCGCCCCCAAACAACCTCACCATTAGGCCCCAGGTGTGCCATGTGCTTTCCAGGACCTGTGCGTAATAAACCTTTTTTCTTTTTTTTTCAAAGTTTCCTGATGGTTATTGCTGAAAGGCATCTTGCAATAATAATAAGAACCACGGGGCTGATCCAGCCACAACATTGGTTATTGACAGGCTGGGATCGGCACAAAACAACTGGTCAATCAGAAGAAAGATTAGAGAGCCTGGGAGTTAGTTGAGCTGAGTTCTTTAAATGGCAGGGAGAATCTGGACCACAATGTTTACAGTCTCCTGCTACTGGGTTTCTGGATCTGCCTTCTTCCTTCCTTTCTTGCATCTTCATTTTTCTTTTGATTTTGTGAGATATGTCTGTCTTCCAACAAATTCCCTGTTTTTGCTTATGCTAGTCAGAATTGGTTCCTACTGCTCCCAACCAAAAGAATGTAATGAATGCTCTTAAAATAGAGATGACTTGAAGTTAAAGAAAGGCACATTCCTAGGAGATTGCATGGAAGAATTGGCATTCTCTGGTTTTCAGTGGAAGCTTGTGCCAGTGACTGTGTGCTGCCCCATCAGAGCACCTAACCATACACTATACTTGGATTGTCTGCTTCATTGTCAGATTCCCCACTAGACTGTAAGCTTCACAAAGGAAGGGAACATTAGTGATCTGCACATTAATGAATCCCATGCACTTAGCACAGGGCCTGACATTTCATAGTCGTGCCAATATTATTGTGAAACACTTAGTGAGCTAGACACCTTATCATCCTTGCCATGGTCCATTTGGCAAAATTGGCTAAGTTCATTTTTTATTACCACCATATAATTGTTAATACTATGTTCTTTTATTGCAGGGCTTCCGTTTATATTGGCATACAGTTTTCTTCTTCTACTAAATCTTAAACCTAGGTCAATTCCTTTGTTTTACAGAGCTATGTTCATCCTCAACTCATGAGTGTAAGATCATGACTTTACTCAGAAACTGAGTTTCAAACTTGAAAAATGATGAAGATGAAGTGCTGACTAAAAAAAAAATAACAAAAATGTACTTGCAAGGATCTACAAACAGCTGACCCAACAGATTATTCTTTCTGATCCGTTCATTCATGTAAGAAAGAAGAGAGGTCCCTCTCCATCTGATTCTCTTGTTCAGTGGAAAGTCAGTCATCTGTTGGTGGGCTGGTGGGCATCTAGTGAAGCTAATGCAGTTTACAAAGCATTAGAAGCAGAAACCTCACATCCCGGGCTTAGCTGAAAGGAGTGAGGGAGGTTATTGTCTGGTGAGTGATCTGAGTCTAGATCAAAACAGCTGCAGAGCAACTAGATCCTGCCTATTTACAAAATTTTCCTTCCTTCCAGGATATAACATGTATAAACATCTGACCTAAGAGTTAGGGTTCCGATCGTGGGTGCTGGTAAATGTTTTACAACTGGTTTTCTGGGGGGAAAAGTAAACAAAAAACGCAGTGATTGTAGCGTTTGCTGATTTCCACCGTGTACATTGCTTCTAACATGGCCAATTTCCAGGTACCAGTGTGATATCAAGTAGCTCACAAGATTCCTGAATATTTATCAGTTGACTCTCATGAGCTGGTATAGGTAAACTCCAACACACCACTGATCCTCTTCCTTGGAGGGTGTTTATCACACACCTCAGTCCGTTATGGTGTTTGGTTTCATTAACTGACACATGCATACTTATATTCATTTACTAAACTAACACTTATGAAGTGTCTTGTGACAGAAATGGGAGATACAAAGACGAACTCTACCCTCTAAGGGTTAATAGTTTAACAGAGACAAATTTTTTAACAATAACAGGTAATATTAGAGGTATGTACAGGCTATATGGGGCCACAAACAAGAAAGTACTTAAATCTATGTGAGGAGGCAAAGGAAAATAATATTAACTATTTAGTCATTTAATGAGCATGCTTTTAGCAATGATTATTACCAGGAACTGCTAAGCATTTGATCATACAAAGGCAAATTAGATACTTCTAGAGAAGGCTTCACATTATAGCAGGAAAGATAAGTAAATAAATGACCATAATCTGGTATAAGTACAATTATGGAAGTGGATATTAGAAGCAGTGATGGCATATAAAAAGCATAAGATCCACACAGCTTGGTATAACCCACAAGACCTCAGTCACGGGGCCCCTTTGTGTCTCTCTACGCTCATTTCTGACATACCGTGTAATCCATGCTCTGCTCTAACAGCGTCTTGAAACTCCTTTAAAATGCCCATTTCTTGCCACTGAAACTCGGCCTTTCCTCTTCTGGATTCAAGTGGTACTGAATATTTCCATATCACTTTTTTGAAGGGAAACATACTAGAACAGTCTTTGTCTATCTTTCTGTCAGACATTCTTCTTTGCTCTGCTTTTTGAAAAATGTCATATTAATTTATGTAATTTTCACATAATAAAACTTACCATTTTATTAGTTCAGCAAGCCTTTTGCATTCCAGACCATCTAAGATGAGCTTACTTCTTCTGAAGTGTGTCTTTAAATGCTGCTTTATGGTGGACTCTGGGAAGGTAGTAAACTCAGTTTTTTACTTGTAAATATTTTTATTTTCCTTTCATTCTAAAAGGTTTTGCTGAACATGAAATTCTAAGTTGAGAGTTATTTTCTCTCAATAATTTGAAGATGTTATTCCGCTCTCTTCTAGATTTCATTGTTGCTGTTGAAAAGTTTGCTGTAATCCTATTATTGTTGTTACTCCTCTGTAGTTTGGAATGGAAAGAATAACAATGGGTCTGGAAGCCATTCCTTGCTCCACAAGGACACCAGAGGCAAGCTTGACCCTGAGCAGAACTCCTTGCAAATGTTAACTGGTGGAATTTACTGACTAAGAAATACATGAGGGTTATGCAGGGGTTTCGATGTGCTGATTACAGAGCTAGGAATGCTTTTAGCATGGTGGATCTGTTCCATGCAGATTGGTCACTGTAAATAACCTGCAATTTATATACTGCCATTGCACTGAAGAATGGAAGGTGTGTACAGTGGCTTTCCTGTGCTACCTTGGCCAATACTCAGTTCTCAACACTCTAAAAGCAACCACATACTGGTGAGGGAAAGGGATTCTGAAAATGGGGTCTGACAGTTTGGGGTCTCCTGGATATTGATGTTGAATACACTTCAGTGTTTTGTGTGAGTCTGTTAAACAGTTTGAGTCTGTGATTATGCACAGGTGTCTGTTCTTCCTCTTCAACTAATCTAAGAACTCCCCCCGACTTTGGTGTTATGCAGTTTCACAATGGTTTGCTATGTATGCATTTATTTTTTATAAATTACTGTATATCTTGAATTGTTTTTTTGCTTCCAGGATCTGTAGATTCATATTTTTCAATAGTTCTGGAATGTTTTCAGTCGTTATCTCATTGAACATTGTTATTCCTCCAGTCTATCAAGTCTATCTTTTCTAGCTCTTCAATTAGTTGAAAGTTAGACATTTTCATGCATTTCTTTTAAAAACTCTTTATTTGTTTTCCCTTTATCCTATAGTCCATAATTTTTTTTTCAGTTATAAATTCCATTTAAGTAATTCTCTTCTAATTTACTGTTTATCCATTTCGGTTTTATTTTAACAAATACATTTTTTTGCTTCTGAAAGCTTCACTTACCTCTGTTTTCCAAATATTGTTTATTCTTGATAGATTTTTATTGTTTGCTTATCTTGTGTAAGAATAAGCTTTGTTCTTAAAATTTTACAATGGGATATCAATGTGATTTCTCATAGTTAGCTGTATTTGTGATGAGAAATGTGAAATACCAACACTTGAGGTATAGCATAAAAATCACCCCAACTTGACTGCGATTCGACACTTATCACAAGATTATTTGGGATATCTGAAATTGCAAAGGGAGTGTAGTCGGCCTGCTCATTTTCCAAATCCTCTAATATCTCTAGTCTGCATCTATATTATAAATTAGCCCTCAGTGAAACAATAGCAGTGTTATATTTCTATCATTTATTTATCACTTTCTACATCCTATATATTGATTCAAAGCTATTTTACAAGATAGGTGCTGGTATTATTCTTATTTCACATATGTGAAAACTCAAACTTAAAGAATGTGTGTAACAGTTATACAACTAGCAGGACCCAGGATTCAAATTCAGGATTGCTCAATCGAAATTCCAAAAAGATTTGAACAAAGCATGAAATTATTTACCAGAATAGTACCTAATTTCCCTTACATAACAACTGACTTGAAAATTTCTCTTTAAATGCAGCGTAAGAAAAAGATTGTCACTATAATCCAAATGACACGCTTTCTGCTATAAGATCACTAGAATTATAACACCTCATCTGATTTCCTCTGTATCTTATCTGTCAGAAATCTCAAAGTAAAACAGAATATCTACCTGCCATAATAAACTATAGTCAGATGCCTGGTAATAAATATCAATTTGCTTTTGTCAAGTGTTTTTTGCACTGTTTTAATTCTTTTACTTTTATATTTCCTTTAACTTTTAAAGAGTTTCAAATATTTTTATAATGTAGGCAAGATATCTTTAAAAACTCAAATTAATGTGGTAGGTACGAGAAATATTCATTGCCTCAACATTAATGGCAAGTTCAGTTTAGTTCAGTCAAAATTATTATTTTTTGTCTCAGAAGCCATCTTCAGCCTTTAGTTGACTATAACAGTGGCTCAGTCTTTGAGGAGTTTGCAGACAACTTATATGGTCAACTTACTTCCCAACAGAAGTGTGGTTTATTGTGTTTCTCTTAGGCTCAGACATTAAACGTTACAGGTAGCAAGGAACCTTCTTTTCACCACCTACCATCCCCCCCTATATTTCCACAGTTATATGTATCCACCCTTGAAAAATTAGACCCAAAGGGTGTGCATTACCATCTTTTATTTAATCTTTGTTGAAAAAATATTCTCAAATGTTGCCAAAAACCAAGAAAGAAAATTATGCTTTTTGTTGTTGTCATTATTATCCCATTTGTAATCTTTTATCTTGATAACATTTCAACTCTTTGATCATTGCAAAATGTACATATTTTAGAATGAACTATTATTTATTTCTAAATCACTAGTATTTGTTAAAGGCCTATTGTATCCATATTTGTACTAGATATTATGAAATTTAATAAAGCAATAAATAGATAAGTTCAAAACAATACAGATGAAAAGTAGACAAAAATAAACAACCTGAATATAATTCTAAAGGTGAAGTTATATGATATAAGCAAGATAGAGAGGTATGTTTCCGGACACATCAAGTAAAATGTTAATGGATAACTTGGCATTAGTCAGACAGTGTCGCATTTTAATTGATAGTAAAAAGATGGGAGACTTCTCTGGTTGGGAGAACAGGATGAACAGAGAATATACAGGGGAGAGAGAAGAAGGAAAGTAGTCTCTCTGAGAAGTATATCAGGGAACAAGGAATCACAGGCCATTGTAACCAGGCAAGGGGGAGGCAGAGTGGACAGGAGCACAGCACAGTGGGTAATAGCCCCAGTTCTACAGCCATGTAACCTGAGATAGAGTCTCGGAGGCTGATGAACAGAGGACTTAAACTTTAGGCTGACACTTCTGAAAGATCATAAAGGATAATATTTCAATTAATTAAATTTCAAAGTGGGTGGTAGTTATATTTTCTGTTTGTCTTGCCGTCTTTTAAAATATAAATTGCTACATTCACCTAAACAAAAACAGTTGGTGATCAATTTAAAGACAGATGGCACAAATATTTTTCCCTACAAGTATGGTTCTTTTCCAGTTGTGACATTTTCTTTCCTGAAATTCAATTTTTAAAGATCTCAGAGGAAGCATTTCTAAAATGTAAATGATGACTGCAGTAGAGAAAAAAAAAAAGCATACTGATTACTGAACTCAACTGTAAGAGCAAATGAGTTCCAGTGGGATATGGCTTGTGTGTCCAAATGTGTTCTAGCCATGAGGTCAAGAGGCCATGATGTCAAAGCCACCCTTACTTGTCTGAAGAGTCAGTGGCTGCCTAGGCAATGTTCCTTCAGGGATAACAGAAAAGGTACCTGTCACTCAAAACAACTCCCCTGTCTATAGACTGACTTCTGATGTCTTTCATTCTCTCTAAAAAGAGGACTTTTAAGTGAAGATACTCTGTGCAATATAAGGAGTTGGTTTACATTTGCTTGAAGATATAAATGAATGAGGTTGATTCAGTCATGCCAGTCTCATGAATACTCACTTTTGATCTAATGAGATAATTTGACCACATATCACAGCTCTCTTTGCCCAGGGTAAGTTTGCATAGTATATCTATATACTCTGTACAGTGTGGAATAGTGGTAAACACTCTGGATCACTTATTTACTTATCTAAATAACTTATTGAAGATACATTAGCAAATACAGCTTCAGATTTTCCTACCACCCAAAACAACAGAATCTGTGTTTTGAGTAAAATTTAAATTGTAACCCAAGGCCTTCAAACTTAAAAAAAAAAAATTTCCAGTTCTAAATAGTATAGTCTCTGATCTTTAATAAGCACTGTTTCTTAGATATCAAGGACTTCATGCTATTTTAGGAAGAGAAAATGTCATATGAGAAAGAATCTAAAATGGATTTACTTTTAGATTCTATGTCTATTGCTGCAAAAGACAGTTACAGTTGGCATCTAAAAACCACACAGCTTTCAAACAGATACCATCTGGAACTGTGAGTAGTCTCCTCCAGGCAAAAGAAATGAGGGGATAATTCAACAGAAACAGCAGAATGAGGACATGGGAAGTTATTAAAACAATAACACGTGCATGTCCATCAATTTGGCAGCTATCTTAGTGTCTTGTTACAACACAAATCTAGTGTATATTTTATGAGCAACACCTGTACTTTAAGTATTACAGGTTGCAAACATGAGTTTCTGTTTTTAAAATTGAAGTAAACGCACCCAGAAATTACAGAAATGAGACAAACATGATCATGTACTGCTGGTGGAAGAGTAAATTGGTCTAACCTTTCTAGAAAACAAATTGGAATCAAATATCAAATGCCTTTAAAACTTATTCATGACATTTTAACACTTCTAGCAATCTATCTAAGGAATTTGTCAGTGATCTTTTAAAAAGGGAATATGACGTTTTGCACAGTACTCTTCTTAAGAGCAAAAATTAACTCTACAACAAGGGAATGGTTAAACAAATCATGCCATTTCCACATTATGTAATATTGTGGAGCCCATAACCATGTTTTGAAAACTTAGTATTATTTTTAAAGGTTTATGATTTAATGTTAATTTTTTTGCAATTTCATGAGTAAAATTTTACATATGTAACCATTAAAGTTTGTAAAAAAGAAAGTAAATCAAATGATAATATTTCAGTTCTTTATATTTTCCACTGCCAGACAACAATAGCTGTAATATTCAATGGGGGGTCAGTCTTAATCCTGCTCATTTAAGTCACATAGAACAAATGTATTTCAACTTCTTCACCTTTCAAATATTCGAAACTAGGTAGAGAGAGCTGTCAGATGATCTGTCCACTCCTTCCCAATCCTGACAAAATGTCACAACTTCTCCATGTTAACTATTCCTGATACCATCAAAGATTTCCTACATGATATTTTCTATTTATTTACTTAATTCTATTTATATACAATGCTTTCTATCTGCTGGTTACTGTTCTGTGTGCTTTACAATGGTGAGTTAAAGTGGCCTTCAGGGTATTTTCTGATCTAGGTTATCTAGAAGTTTGTGTTCTAATTGTGTTCTAAATTCAGGAGCCAAAAAAGAAATAAGACCTTGGGACCATTCCAGGTGGAGAGTTAAACTGAGTCCTGCCCTCCCACCCCTGCACAAAGTTGTGATCTTTGAAGGGCTGTGCCTTCTGAAAAATGATAAATGAGGCAAAATCTATACAACCAGAAAATGTGCCTGACTTAATTTGAGCTATGAGTGAGGAAAGAAATCTCCCTTGAGAATTTGTAAACACAGGCATAGTTCAAGCAGTCTTAGGGTTTTATTTTAAACCTCCTGGGTGGTTAAGTGCCAAGCTGAGAAATATACTTGCACTGGTCCTCATTGGCAGAGCCCTGGGTGTCTGGCAGAACATACTCCCTAAGGGCATAAATTTAATCCAGATTTGTGGATTAAACGTTGGATTCTCAGAAATCCAAAAGTCAAGCAGATAAAGTCAGGGTAACATGACCTCACACCTCATAATTACAAAACTCTCGAAGTTAAAACAGTTTTTGTTTTAAATTTTTTAAAATTGGGGTATAGTTGCTTTTACAATTTTGTTTTAGTTTCTGCTGTACATTAAAGTGAATCAGCTATATGTATACATATATCCCCTCCCTCTTCGACCTCCCTCCCCCACCCATCCCACCCGTCTAGGTCATCACAGAGCACCGAGCTGAGTTCCCTGTGCTATACAGCAGGTTCCCACTAGCTGCCTATTTTAAACATGGTAGTGTATTTATGTCAAACTCAATCTCCCAATTCATCCTACCCTCCCCTTCCCCCCTTGTGTCCACATGTCCGTTCTCTACCTCTGCATCTTTATTCCTGCCCGACAAACAGGTTCATCTGTACCATTTTTCTAGATTCCATATATATGTGTTAGCATAAGGTATTTGTTTTTCTCCTTCTGACTTACTTCACTCTGTATGACAGACTCTAGGTCTATCCACATCTCTACAAATGACCCAATTTTTTCCTTTTTATGGCTGAGTAATATTCCGTTATATATATATGTACCACATCTTCTTTATCCATTCATCTGTCGCTGGACATTTAGGTTGTTTTCATGTCTTGGCTATTGTAAATAGTGCTGCAATGAACATTGCAGTACATGTGACTTTTTTTTTTTTTTTTTTTTGCGGTACGCGGGCCTCTCACTGCTGTGGCCTCTCCCACTGCGGAGCACAGGCTCCAGATGCGCAGGCTCAGCAGTCATGGCTCACAGGCCCAGCCGCTCTGCGGCATGTGGGATCTTCCTGGACCAGGGTGCGAACCCATGTCCCCTGCATCGGCAGGCGATCTCTCAACCACTGAGCCACCAGGGAAGCCCAATTTTTGATAGTTTGATTAATATGTATCTTGGCATGTTTCTCCTTGGATTTATCCTGTATGGGACTCTCTGTGCTTCCTGGACTTGATTGACTATTTCCTTTGCCATTTTAGGGAAGTTTTCAACTATAATCTCTTCAAATATTTTCTCAGACCCTTTCTTTTTCTCTTCCTCTGGGACCCCTATAATTCAAATGTTGGTGCATTTAATGTTGTCCCAGAGATCTCTGAGACTGTCCTCAATTCTTTTCACTCTATATTCTGCTCTGTGACAGTTATTTCCACTATTTTATCATCCTGGTCACTTATCTGTTCTTCTGCCTCAGTTATTCTGCTATGGATTCCTTCTAGAGTATTTTTAATTTCATTTATTGTGTTGTTCATCATTGTTCGTTTGCTCTTTAGTTCTTCTAGGTCCTTGATTAACGTTTCTTGTATTTTCCCCATTCTATTTCCAAGATTTTGGATCATCTTTACTATCATTACTCTCAATTCTTTTTCATGTAGACTGCCTATTTCCTCTTCACTTGTTTGGTCTGGTGGGTTTTTACCTTGCTCCTTCATCTGCTGCATATTTCTCTGTCTTCTCATTTTGTTTAACTTACTGTGTCTGGGGTCTCCTTTTCACAGGCTGCAGGTTCGTAGTTCCTGTTATTTTTGGCGTCTGCCCCCAGTAGGTGAGATTGGTTCAGTGGGTTGTGTAGGCTTCCTTGTGCAGGGGACTGGTGCCTGTGTTCTGGTTGGTGGGGCTGTATCTTGTCCTTTTTGTGGTCAGGGCCACATCCACTGGTGTGTTTTGGAGTGTCTGTGGACTTATTATGACTTTAGGCAGCCTCTCTGCTAATGGGTGGGGTTGTGTTCCTGTCTTGCTAGTTGTTTGGCATGTGGCATCCAGCACTGGAGCTTGCTGGCCGTTGGGTGGAGCTGGGTCTTAGTGTTGAGATGAATTTCTCTGGGAGAGCTCTTGCCGACTGATATTAAATGGGGCTGGGAGGGTTCTGGTCGTCCAGTATCCTGGACTCGGCCCTTCCACCTCGGAGTCTCAGGCCTGACACCCATCTGGATCACCAAGACCCTGCCAGCCACACAGCTCAGAAGAAATGGAAGAGAGAGAGAAAACAAAAACAAAAAACAGATTAAAAAAAAAAAACGAACAGAGAGAAATCTAGAATAAATGGTAAAAGCAAACCTATACAGACAGAATCACACAAAGAAGCATACACATACACTCTCACAAAAAGATAAAAAGGAAAAAAAAATATGTATATATAAAAAGGAGGGCTTCCCTGGTGACTCAGTGGTTTAGAGTCTGCCTGCTGATGCAGGGGACACAGGATCGTGCCCTGGTCCAGGAAGATCTCACATGCCACAGAGTGACTGGGCCCGTGAGCCATGGCCGCTGAGCCTCCATGTCTGGAGCCTGTGCTCTGCAATGGGAGAGGCCACAAAAGTGAGAGGCCCGCATATGGCAAAAAAAAAAGCCAAAAAGGAAGAGAGCAACCAAACCAATAAACAAATCCACCAATGATAATAAGCACTAAATACTACACTAAGATAAACATAAAATCTGAAACAAATTAGACACAGAAAGCAAACTCCAAGTCTACAGTTGCTCCCAAAGTCCACTACCTGAATTTTGGGAACATTTGTTGTCTATTCAGTGTTCTTCAGATGCAGGGTTTATCAAGTTGACTGTGGGGATTTAATCTGCTGCTCCTGAGGCTGCACGGAGAAATTTCCCTTTCTCTTCTTTGTTCACACAGCTCCTGGGGTTCAGCTTTGGATTTGGCCCTGACTCTGCATGTAGGCTGCCCTCAGGAGTCTGTTCCCTGCCCAGAGAGGAAGGGGTTAATTCAGCAACGATTAGGGCTCTCTTGCTCACTCAGACCGCAGGATTGGTAGTCAGAATTGGAATGTGGGGAGAGCCTGAGGCAGCAGAGGCTGGTGTGATGTTGCAACAGCCCGAGGCATGCCGTGTGTTTTCCCAGGGAACGTGTCCCTGTATCATGGGACCCTGGCAGTGGCGTGTTGCACAGGCTCCCAGTGAGGTGTGGATAGTGACCTGTGCTTGCACACAGGATTCTTGGTGGCAGCAGCAGCAGTGTTAGTGGTTCATGACTGTCCCTGGGGTCTGAGCTGATAGCTGCCGCTCGCACCTGTCTCTGGAGCTCTCTTAGGCAGTGCTCTGTCTTCTGTGGGCACACTGGAAAGGAATACCCTCTCCTCGCGCACCCTGAAACAAAGGTCTCTTGCCTCTCCAGCAGGTCCAGACTTTTTCCTGGACTCCTTCCCAGCTAGCTGTGGTGCACTAGTCCCCTTCAGGCTGTCTTCATGCAGCCAACCTCTTTCTTCTCCCTGGGGTCTGACCTCCGAAGCCCGAGCCTCAGCTCATAGCCCCTACCTGCCCCAGCCAGTGAGCATACAAACCTCTCAGGCTGGTGAGTGCTGGTTGGCACCCATCCTTTGTGCGGGAATCTCTCCACTTTGCCCTCTGCACTTCTGTTGCTGCACTCTCCTCCGTGGCTCCAAAGCTTCCCCCCCCAACCCCCATCCCCCCCAGTGAGGGGGCTCCCTAGTGTGTGGAAACTTTTCCTCCTTCACAGGTACCTCCCAGAGGTGCAGGTCCTGTCCCTATTCTTTTTGTCTCTGTTTTTTCTTTTTTCTTTTGCCCTACCCAGGTATGTGGGGATTTTCTTGCCTTTTGGGAAGGCTGAGATCTTCTGCCAGCGTTCAGTATGTGTGTGGGAGTTGTTCCACATGTAGATGTATTTCTGATGAATTTATCAGGAGGAAGGTGATCTCCACGTCTTACTCCTTCGCCATCTTGAAGGTCTCTCCTCAGAAAAATGTTGTCTTCATTCTTTTTTCTGTTCCGTGATAGTGAATTTCACCATTCTGTCTTCCAGTTCACTTATCCGTTCTTCTGCCTCAGTTATTCTGCTATTGATTATTTCTAGTGTATTTTTCATTTCAGGTATTATATTGTTCATCACTGTTGTTTTGTTCTTTAATTCTTCTAGGTCTTTTTTAAGCATTTTTTGCATCTTCTCGACCTTCGCCTCCATTCTTTTTCTGAGGTCCTGGATCATCTTCACTGTCATTATTCTGAATTCTTTTTCTGGAAGGTTGCCTATCTCTACTTCAATTAGTTGTTTTTCTGAGATTTTATCTTGTTCCTTCATCGGGTACATAGTCCTCTGCCTCTTCATTTTGTCTATCTTTCTGTGAATGTGGTTTTCATTCCACAGCCTGCAGGATTGTAGCTCTTCTTGCTTCTGCTGTCTGCCCTCTGGTGCACGAGGCTATCTAAGAGGCCTGTGCAAGCTTCCTGATGGGAGGGACTAGTGGTGGGTAGAGCTGGGTGTTGCTCTGGTGGGCAGAACTCAGTAAAACTTTAATCTGCTTGTCTGCTGATGGGTGGGGCTGGGTTCCCTCCCTGTTGGTTGTTTGGCCTGAGGCGACCCAGCACTGGAGCCTACCCGGGCTCTATGGTGGGGCTAATGGCGGACTCCAAGACGGCTCACGCCAAGGAGTCCTTCCCAGAACTTCTGCTGTCAGTTTCCTTGTCCCTGCAGTGAGCCACAGCCACCCCCCACCTCTACAGGAGACCCTCCAACACTAGCAGGTAGGTCTGGATCAATCTCCTGTGGGGCCACTGCTCCTTCCCCTGGGTCCTGATGCGCACACTGCTTTGTGTGTGCCCTCCAAGAGTGGAGTCTCTGTCCCCCCAAGTCCTGTCGAAGTCCTGTAATCAAATCCCACTAGCCTTCAAAGTCTGATTCTCTGGGAATTCCCCCTCCCATTGCCAGACCCCCAGGTTGGGAAGCTTGACATGGGGCTCAGAACCTTCACTCCAGTGGGTGGACTTGTGTGGAATAAGTGTTGTCCAGTCTGTGAGTCACCCACCCAGCATTTATGGGATTTGATTTTATTGTGATTGCGCCCCTCCTACTGTCTCATTGTGGTTTCTCCTTTGTCTTTGGATGTGGGGTATCTTTTTTGGTGAGCTCCAGTGTCTTCCTCTCAATGAATGTTCAGCAGTTAGTAAACGTACATCCTTCTACTCTGCCATCTTGAACCACTCTCTCGATATGCCTGTATTTTACATTTAGACAACAGTTGGAAGTTCTCTTTACCTCTTCCTAAGTTGAGCATAAGAACACCAAAAGTAGCATTTCAGACATATCACTGACATAAGAGAATTTGAATTCCAGAGGGATATTTAACGTGCAATTTCTTTACACAAAGATCATTTTCAGCTCGTTGTTTTTGACATTGACCAAATGAGTTTTGCTTACTTTGAGTACTGCTTCACTTTCTGCCACTTAATTTTTGCAGGAACTGGGTTACTTTCTCTAAATCATGGCAAGAAAAAGACTGACTGACAACTACTTTTCTCCTCCCACCATGATCCCCTCCTGCTGTTCTCATAAAGAAGGAAAAGAAGGGAGGATAGAAGGTCCTCCAAAAATGTCAGGAGGATACACAGTGATCTCTGCTGAGATGAAAACAGATCTGAAAAATCCACAAGCACCGTCCAAACTGCAACTTCTGCAGAACTCATGACTTTGCACTCTGACCAAGTAAAACATATTTTAAGATTTCTGAAATTTCAAAATAAATTCTCCCCTCTTTCCTACTAAATTTCATAAATAGTAATATCGTTTCAAACTGTTTGAATCACTGGTATGACTCATTCAAATCCAAATTATTTGACAGGTAAAAATGACAGGAAGAAACCAGTTCCATGTTAAAATAAAACTAGTGCAGTTCTCACTGGGTTTTCTTCTGGTTCTATAAAGCTACATCCTTAAGCTTTCTCTCTCTCAGCTTCTCAAGTGAGTTTCATAAAGTTTTTCCTTTGGTACATTCAAACAGTCCACTCTTATTTTAATTATTTGGGCAGATGTTACTTGATTTTTGTGTGTGAGTTGACTTTGCTAGGTGCTTGAAAGACATGAGGAAGTGTCAGCAAGTATAGAACAAGAAGAACTTTGCTTTGTCTGTTATTTTACTTCATTTTTCCAAGGCAAGAATAAGAAATGAGGAGGTGACGGACATAGTTTGAGGAGAGAAAAACTACTGCGCATCTTCTTCATCCATTCGTTCATTCAAAAATAATTATCCGGCACCTCTCATATGGTAATCATGGCAATTCAGAGCTAAAGGAGATAGTAATGGTCTCTGTCCTCATGAAACTTAGAGTTTGGCTAAGAAGACATTTATTACATATATATTCACATGCACACTGAACCTTAGAATAAAGTATAAAGTATACTGGGTGTGTGTGAGGAGCTGATCATGAAAACAAAAACCACTGAGTATTTAAAACAGCAGAAATTTATTGCAAAGGAATGGTGACACAGGTGATGAAAAACTGAGAAGTCCAACAGAGGACCCTGAGGCTATCTAGAGGCTGACAACAATAGGAACCCATTATCTCCTCACTTCAGTCTGAAAGGACAAAAGGCAGAGGTGGCATTATGAGAGCACAGGGGCCAGGGTCACCTGGTGGGAACTGGAGCCACGTTAGGAAACACAACTTCCATCAGTTATGACACCACGGGCCAGGAGATGTGGAAACGCCGTGGCTTTCCTTTTCCTCCCACCCTTCAGTTTCTCTACAGTAGTCATCATTGGCAGTAAACAAACTGGCATGGGAGTTTATCTTTTTGCTAAATAGAAAAGACCAAGAAGGAGATTTGAGGACAAATTGACCCAGGACCTGCACAGAGAATATAGAGAATTAGAAATATCTAACATAGTACTGGGGATATCAGCTTTGAACCCTCTACTCACTTCCTACCTCTACATCAGCCTGGCTATGTAGCCACACAATCAGAAATGTTCACTGCCAGTCTTAAAATACTCTTCCTTCTACTTACTCAGACATAGATCTGAGGAAAGGAGAAAAAGGAGGTGGAGGAAGCTCTAAAAATGGTATAAGAGACCAAATGGAGGGGGAGTTTTATATATATGCAGCTCAGTATAGATACAAAGGAGAAACATAGTCATTATTGAAGCACTATAAAGAAAACCCTCCGCAAGATTTGGGTTCAAATTATATCTTTTGCAATTACAAGCCATGAGCTCTTCGGCAGTTTATTTAACCAATTTGACCTCAGTTTCTTCATCTATAAAATGAAGTTAATAATATCAATACTTACCTTGAGTGGTTGCTGCAAGGATTTCCATATATCAGACGTAGGGGTGGCAAGCTGGTTGGGGGTGGGGGAATGAGAGCTAAACTCATGTTTGCACAGAAAGCAGCAATTGCCCACTTTGGTAGTGCCACCAATTAGTTAATGCCATGTTAATCTCTTGGATACATAGTAGGTGCTCAATAAAAAGTTACTTTTATTATGTTTATAAATCATTAAGTAAAACTTTGTGTGTAGTTTATTCATTTGGAATTCAGGTAGGTGTTGAAAGGAAAATTATTTATTTTCTCATCTCAATCTTTGTGTTCATCTTTTTACAGCCATTTGGAATAAACCGATGTAGAAACTTCTATAGAAAGAAACCCCTATTTCTTCTTTCAATGTCATCTCCTTCTCCTCCTATACACCTGCAACCATGTCTATCTTGTTCACTATTTGATCTTCAGTGCCTAGAACAAGGCCTCTTAGGACGTGAAAGGTCCTGAAATCATGTTGCTATGCAGGCTCCACTTTAGTAATTGATTGCTTAACTGGTAATTCTGAAATAATTAGGTTGTTGAAAGCAACCACTGAAATTTAAAGATCACTTCCCGACATGCCTTCACAGTTTGAAGACTGAACCTACTGTTTCCATATCGGAGCAAATGCTTTATGGGAGCCGACTATAAAATTCAAAAAGTTATTATTCCAATTAGTAAATCTTAAAACAATGGTTGAAACTAAAGAATTTATTCTTGGTTGAATTTCTTCTGTGTGAATCAGAAAGACTAATGTTGTGGGTTATACTAAATAAGACAGAGTATGTCTCTGTGTCAAATATCAAAATAATTTTGATATGTGATGCATAATTTTCTGAATCTTTTTGCAACATCTCCTGGTTATGAAACATCCCAACATCCCACATCATCTCCTTTCACACCTTTAATACTAGGCTGAGAACTTTCTTTTTCCTTTCATCTCCTGCTATTATATATGTATATAAATGACTCATCAGAAAGTCTAGCCTCATAATTTCTCAAGCTCCATATTCCCAAAACCTTTTATCTCCACTTCATTTCAGTCAGTCTTACAGCTCTGAATTGCTCCCCTTCGAAGATTAAATCTCAAGACTCCACTTCTATCTAATCCTTTCCTCCTGCTCTGTTTCCTCTCATAGTTGTTGCATTTACTCTTCAGGAAGACCTCTGGTGTCCTTTCCCCTTCTGTATCTTTTCAGTACATTAGAGCTCCTTTTGGCTTCTCTTACTTTTCTATTTAGCCTAATTCCATGCTTGCACATCTCAACTCTGCCCTTTTTTCCCAGCACTTTTGAGTCCCTAGACTCTAACCTCTCACCAACTTACAAAATCAGGTCATAAACCTTGGTAACTGCTACACTCATCCCCTTCTTTCCTTAGAATGCCTAATGTTCCTGTATGTCAAATATGATCCCGAATCATATGAATTCTTGCAATTTTTACCTCAATTCCAGGAATCTTTTGCTGTTTTTTTTAAAAATTTATTTTTTATTTGTTTATTTTGGCCGTGTGGTGTGGCATGCAGGATCTTAGCATGTGGGATCTTAGTTCTCTGACCAGGGATCGAACCCGTGCCCCCTGCATTGGGAGCACGGAGTCTTAACCACTGGACCACCAGAGAAGTCCCCCAGAAATCTTTTTTTTTTTTTTTTTTTTTTTTTTTGTGGTACGCGGGCCCCTCACTGTTGCGGCCTCTCCCGTTGCGGAGCACAGGCTCCGGACGCACAGGCTCAGTGGCCATGGCTCACGGGCCCAGCCGCTCCACGGCATGTGGAATCTTCCCGGACCAGGGCACGAACCCGTGTCCCCTGCATCGGCAGGCGGACTCTCAACCACTGCGCCACCAGGGAAGCCCCCAGAAATCTTTTAATTCATTTCTTGTGGATTCAGAATCATATTTCCTAAGGAGACCTTAAAGAGTATTTTTCTCTCCCCCCTTGTCTCCCAGTCCCACCACGGCCTTGTTCAGTCTCAATGGAAGCTTTTTCTCATTTAATTTCTATGGTCTTGAACCAATAAGTTTAGGCTATTAATCACTGGGACATCTTTACGAAGGAGACACATTTACATGCACCTCTCCCAATTGTGCCGTATACAAGAGTAGTCAGAATGCAAGGTGGTGGGTGAAGGGAAGAGAGGGCACAGGCTGGTTTGTTTGAAAAACTCCCTAGTGTAGGAGGCACTATCAATATCCATAATTTCCATGCATACCATGATTGCTTCCAACATCTTGGGCTGCCTGAACTCACTTTGCTGGAGATCACAGCAGGCCAGAAGCGCCAGGAAAATGGTTCGCTGGTGTGGGAATACATATACTCCAGCTCTCAACATTCCCTGGATGGGACAATTTTGCACATGTGTTTTACACTGTCTTCTAGAGATTCCCTGGGGATTAGGCTCCATTTTTTTTTTTTTTTTTTTTTTTTTTTTTTTTCCCCCCCCACTGTGGTATCATGCTTAATTACTCCTCCTTCAATTCTCTGTATCACCTCACCTGTGTTCCTGGCTACTTTCAATAAACTGCTTGCACGTGAATCCTTGGGTTAAGGCATGCTTCTGATGTAGGCAAAAGAAGACACTAGGAAATTCTAAAGTGCATACACTTTTGGGAATCAGTGCCTTAGTGAGAAGATCAAACCCAGCTCTCATCAATTTATTTAATCTTTCCTGTTTTTCATCTCAAGACACATTGCCACACCACTCCCCTCATCAAAAAATATTCAGTAACCTCCCCAATTAACTTTTCCACTCTTGTTGACCTGGGAAAAAAGCTGTCTTTTCTCCTTGTCAAGCCATGTTACTTCTTATCTACTTTCAACACTAAAATCCACTATTAAGAGATTGCCTTTATTAAAAAAAAAAACAACAAAAAGAAACCTCTCCACCCTTGTACTTCTTGTCTATGATTTTATAGCTACCCTACCTTGCATCAAAACATCTAAAAGAGTAGTTGCTAGCCAGCCTTTGCCTTCACTTCACTACCATCCTTTGAGTTTTTAATCGTTTGCACTGCTTCTTCCCACCTTAATTAAAGCTGCTCTCTCAAAGGTGACCTATTTCAGGAGTCCCACCTCTGGAACGGCAGCATGAAGAGTTCCATGGACCCAGTCCCCAACCAAATAAGCATAAATAGTAAAACTTATTTTTAAAAAAACATGACATTTTAATGTATATGGAAATTGGCATAAGGACATACAACAAACATTTATTCAGGAAAATCTACTAAAACTCAGTAAGAACAGTGAGAATCTGGGCCATTTGAATCACAACCTGTTCCCTCTGTCCCTTGCTCCACATCAGCATGAAAGAAAGTTCATTCCAGACAAGTGCAACCAAGAACATAGGGTTCCCTCTCCTCTTAAGTGCTGTGCAAGGGACAGGCTGCCAGTGTTTATCAAATACCCCAGCTACATTTTGCAGAGGCTAAATTCCAGGTGACTGCAGTAGAGGTCAGAGGCTCTCTTCTTTCACCCAGCCTCAATTCATAGGCCAGAGGCTCTACCACAAGTGCGGTAGGCTGAGAAGACTGGGCCCTTGATTTCTCTCAAGCTAGCTCATTTCGAGGTGGAGGTTTCACTATAGGAGAGGCAAGCCAAGAGGACCAGAGGCTACTGCCTACACTTAGCGCCTTCCTCCTGAGGGAAAGATACCATACATAGAGAAGTCAGAGATTTTTTTTCCTCAGGAGGACAGATGGGCCTTTAGAACAGAAATTTCTGAAGCTCTACCAGATGATCTAACTTTATATGAAACAGAGTGTGGGAAAGGTCAAACCTAAGGGTGCTCTTAGAAACAATGGAGCTGTTTGTTGGGAGTGAGAATGCCAAGCTAAAAGGCTGGCCAGCAAGTTTGCTAGAGGGAAACAGGGAAAGAGATGCCCAAGAAAATCACTCCTGGAGTCAGAGCAATCTTCACACACTGGCTTCAGACACTACCCCTAAAATGAGGCCCAAATTTAATTGCATCAAACTGTGGAGCAATTTATGCCCAAGGGCACTATAAAACAATACAGCAGATCAGCCAGAAATTGAAGGAGTCTAACATCTGGGTGTGATCAGGGAAAGAAACAAAGAAAGCCCTGCTAAAACCACTATCATCCCAGGAACCTTTGCAGTACTCTCTCAGGAGCAACATCAGAGCCTTCAAACTAAGATAGCAGCACCAGTAGCTAAAGAAATAAACAAGTAAACAATGATAAGCACCAAATGGGTGGGGGAGAATCATATGCAGAGTTACTACAATATATTATCTAAAATGTAAAGTTAAAAAAAAGGAGACACGCAAGAAATCGGAAACGGTGACACATACACAGTTTTTTTTTTTTTTTAAAGCAGGCAATAGAAACTTTATTTGAGGGGGCCCAGATGTTGACCATAGCAGATTTCAAAGCAGCTCTCACAAATATCTTCAAAGAATCAAAGGAAATCATGCTTAAAGAATTAAAGGAAGGTACAATGATAACGCCTCACCAAAGAGAGAATATCAAAAAGGAGAAATTACAAAAAAGAAACAAATAGAAATTCTAAAATTGAAAATACAATAACCAAAAAAAGAAAAATCACTACAGGGCTCAACCGTAGAATTGAACTGGCAGAAGAAAAAATTAGCAAATATAAAGAAAGGTTGATAGAGAGTATACAATCCAAAAAAATAGAGAGGACAAAAAGAATGAAGGAAAAATGAACAGAGCCTAAGAGAAACGCATACCATCACTAAGCTCACCAACATACACGTAATAGGATTACCAGAGCAGAGAAAGGAGAGAGAAAGAAACAAGCAAACAAAACTGCAAAAACTTATTCAAAGAAATCATGAAAATTTCTCATATTTGATAAAAAACATTAATCTACACATCCAAGAGGCTCAACAAACTACAAGTAGGAAAAACACAAAGAGAGCTACCCAGCAACATGATAGTTAAATGTTCAAAGACATTTTTGTCTAAAGACATCTTTGTCTAAAGAGAAAAATTTGAAAGCAGCACAATGGAGCTGTAATAAAGACAATGTCAGGTAAACAAAAACTGAAAAAAATTCATTGTAAGTGAATCCAACTAACAAGAAATACTAGGAGAACCTCTTCAGGCTGAAAGCAAGTGACCTCAGACAGTAGTTGGAAACCATATGAAAAAAAGAAAAAAGATACTGATAAAATAATTATGTAATGATAAAACATTGAAAGTGTATTGCTTCTCCTTTCTTCTCTTAGTTGATTTAAAAAGCAATTATGTAAAACAGCATGTATAGAAGTAGGTCTATAACATATAGAAATGTAATGTATTTGCCAATAATAGCACAGAGGAGATCGGTGGGAGCAAAGCTGTATTGGAATAAGGCTATGATACTAGATGGTAACTCAAATCTTAAAGAGAACCATAAATGATAAATAAGGTTAATATAATAAATGCTATAAATATACATTTGCTCTTTTCTTCTCTCAGTTTTTTAAAAAGATATACAACTATATAAATTAACACTTATAACAATGTACTGTGCAGTTTGTAACATTTATAAATGCAGTATGTATAATAATAATGGAACGAAAAGGCAGAAAAAAGAACTCTATAGGAGTAACATTTCTATATGCTACTGGAATTAAGTTAGTATAAATCTGAAGTAGACTCTGATAAGGTAAGATGTATATGGCAAACCCCAGAACAACCACTAAGAAAATAACCCCCAGATAATGAAAAAACTGTAAAAGGAAAAAAAAATGTAACAAGAGAAAACAATCATTAATGCAAAACTAAGAAGTGAAGGAAAAATAAAGGAAAGAAAGGAGACAGAAAAAAAAGGTAAAATGGCAGGTGTAAATCAACTATATTAATAATAACATTAAATGTGAGTGAATTAAACAATCCAATAAAAAGACAGAGATTGTGACACTGGTTAAAAAAAAACAAGAACCAAGTATATGTTGTGAGAGTGGACAAATTTGTATTTATAGATACAAATAGGTTGAAGGTAATAAGATGGAAAAATATATATCATGTAAATAGTAACAATAAGAAAGCTGGAATGTGTATGCTGATATAAAGCAAATTGGACTTTTAAAAAATGTTACAAGAGACAAAGAGGGACTTTAAAAATGATAACAGTGTCACCCTTAGGAAGATAAAACATTCATAACCACATGTTTACCTAAAGTTAGAGCCACAAAATACAGGAAGAATTTACAAAATTGAAGGGAGAAACAGACTTAGAAAAACACAATTCAACAGCAATAGTTGAAGGTGTCATTAACCTATTTCCTTCCCCCCCCAACTTCATGGAAGTATAATTGACAAATAAAATTGTATATACTTAATGTATACAATGTGATGCTTTAATATATGTATACATTGTGATATGATTACCACAATCAAGCTAATTAACATCCAACACTTAACAGTTACCGTGTGTGTGTGTGTGTGTGTGTGTGTGTGTGGTGAGAACACTTAAGATCTACTCTCTTAGCAAATTTCAAGTATACAATACAGTATTACTAGCCATAGTCATCATGTTATACATTAGATCTCCAGGATTTATTCATCCTATGTAATTTAAATTTTGTGCCTTTTGACCAATATCTCCCCATTTTCCCCATTCCCCCAGCCCCTTGTAACCAACCACCTTTCTGGTCTCAGTTTCTATGACTTTGGCTTTTTTTCTATGACTTTGGCTTTTTTAGATTTCACAAATAAGTGATACCATAGAGTATTTATCTTTCTCTGACTTATTTCACTTACTGTAATGCCCTCAAGATCCATTCATATTGTAGCAAATGGCAGGACTTCCCTTCTTTCTTATGGCTGAATAATATTCCTTTATATATATATATACATATGCCCATCAGATATAGATATTGCTATAGACTATATCAATTTATATTTTTAGAATATATTCAAATATTAGCAGTTATCTCTGTGAATAGGACTAGGGAAGGTTTTTGTTGTTCTTTAAAATTTTCATATGTGCACAGTAACATTATATTCCTAAATAGAAAAAACATATTTTTTTCTAATGCCAACAGAGAATTACACTCTTTTAAAAATAGATGGGAGGGAATATCTCTTACTATCTAGGAAGTGAGGAAGTGTCGGAAAGAGAGAGGGAGAGGGGAAAGCCATGGAAGAGACAGAGGAGAGAAGAAAATCGCAAAGAAACAGAAGTTATAGTCACTTGATGCTTTTCATATTTGATAAAAATATCTACTTTTATCTCTCAATTGGGTTTTTCTTGGACATCCAAACTCTATAGAAAGGGATGAAAGGTGACCTATCCAGATATAAAGTTGGGTCATAATACTTTTTAAGGTCCAAAAAGTCTTTTGGAATTGTTATAAAAATGCAGAAAAAAACTAATTGTGACATAGAAAATTTTATGTGCCTCAAGACTGAAAGCTATTTTGAGCCAATCTCTCAGAAGAGTAGATACTGAAAAGTCTTGACTGTAGAACATGAGATGGAGTAAAAGGAAGAAACGCAGTTTAACAGCAAGTCAAGTGAAGGAGGGGAAGAATAACTGGACATGTATTTTATGAAAACTCAAATGATTAAAGAAATGGCCATCCAATATTTGCAGATTGAGCCAGCAGTTAGACTAGGCACTGACATGCTAATATTACAGCACATTAATTTTGTAGTTCGGCACAACGGTTATTGTAGTAAACGGTATTTTTACACTAAGTTGTATGTTAATATACACTGAAATGCTATTCATACAGATGGGCAACCAGAACACTACTGGAAAATAAAAAAATGTTAAAGACTAGCTCTTTTAATAGAAAACTTTTTCTACAGGATATGGGAAGCAAGTATCAGATATCCTGGTCTCAGCCCTCCCAGCTCCCACCTTCCTGTCCTCTCAGGACACTTAAATAAATAAACTTTTTGTGGCTTAGCCTCATAGTAGATTCCAATTTATCAAGGCTAATTACAAATGTACACGTGTGTGTGTGTGTGTGTGTGTGTGTGTGTGTGTGCAGGGGGTGTGAGGGAATTTCAACATGAAATTCAAGTAAATATCAATAGAATTCGTTATTTAGGCCCACTGCCTACCACCACTGACACGTCATTGCAGATTCCCATCTACTCTAACTATATGCCCATAGCTGTGGGTGAAGAGGCACTTCTGTGGGTGAAGTGCTATTAGAGAAAAGAAATACTGGTCTACCAGCGTATTAGTCACTGTACTTAAATGCATAATTGTCATCTTCTGTGCTACCTTCCATGAATCTTCACTAGCTGCCAAACTTGTTCCCCTTCCTCCAAACTCCTGAGCACCTTTTCAGCTACCTTCCAAAGCACTTCGGATTGACAAATAATTTTAAGCTTGTTGAGCGTTACAATGACGCTATTACACGCGGTGCATATGCTTTCTGGCAAAAACAAAAAACACAAAAATGCCTTCTCTCCACTCAATAACACAGATGACATGTGTAAGAAGGCACAGCCTAGATAACTTCCTCTCCCCTCCCGTTTCGAAGTTCTCCTAAATTGGTCCTTCTCCTTCACTCTTTCCACGTTTACACAGGAGCCTGAAACAGCGCAGGACTTCGGGGCTTCCGGGCACCAGCCCCGGCCCTGCGTCGCGAAGCTCGGCAGATAGGAGCCCGCTTTCAGGGCTCACTCACGACACGAGCACCCGGCCAACAACGGGGTCTTCTGGGTCTGGGGTGCCCGCCCTGGAGCGGCACAGGATCGCCGGGAGAAAGAGCCGACGCGTAATATAGATAACGGGCCGCGGAAGATCAGAGAGCAGCGGGCGCTGCAGGTCGGGGGCGGGGAAACGGAAGAGGATCTGGGCGGAGCGGAATGGGGGCGCGGCGGAGCGGAAGAGGAAGTCGGCGCTTCTGGGAGCTGCGGGAACTTGTGGCCGTAGGAGCTTCACTTTAAGTAAGTACCGTCTAGGCGAGGACTCTAGCTGTCTCTGCGTAACGGACTTTAGTGTTTCTCCACAGGGATTCCAGACGGCGAGCCGCGGGGGTTCGGCGGCGCGGTCCGTGTGAAGCCGCCCCGCAGGCCCGCTGCCCTCTGCTGGGCGTGGGGACGCAGCGCACAGCGACGCAGAGGCCTTTGCCAGGTGAGCGGAGGGTGATAGGGAAAGACGAGTCGAACTTTCCTGGGAGAGTGGAGAAACAGCTGACATAAACGTTTTCAAAAGAATAGGGAGACCTGATTTCAGTGCACTAATTTAAATGCTGAATACTTTCCAGGCCCTCTTCTCAGCAGTGTTAAAAAAAAAACGACTAAAGAAAATAATTTAGGTGATACAGTTTAAGTTCACATTGACATGAAGTGGGCAGTCTCCTTTTGGAGACATGCAAAATAAGGTGGAAGGCAGGAAGCTTTTAAGGTAAAAATAAAACAGCCGTTTATTTTACTAGCAAAATGGGCTTATTTGGGAATAGCAGAGGAATTGCAATTCGAGACAAGCGAACTATAGGAAAAGCCATAGATAAGTTCAGCAAACAAAGGAGAGGCCCATTCTGTTACAGAGAAAAAGGATGAAGTTGGGAGGGGTTGTTCTGAAGAAAGTCCCCTGGTAGAAAGTGAGAGTTCAGGTGGTGATGGTTCCTCCTAGGCAGATTTGCTGGGTGAACAGGAAATCTTCCCTCCTAGTAGGTCTGTGAATGATGCTTTGCTGTTGGAGTATGTAATTAACGGGAGTAGTTGGTGCTTCTTGTGGTAGTGTGTGAGGGTTCCCCCTTCTGGACTCCCAGCTATTTTAAATGAGGTTTCCGCTATTCAGTTTGACATTTTCTGCTTTTCTCTGAAAGCATCGCTGATCAAGAGTCAGGTTTTCCATCTTCAGTGGCCTTTGTCTCTTGGTGCCAGGACTTTTCCTGGGTGTTGTGTCCCACCTTAAAGGGAAAGTGCACAGATTGAAAACGACTGAGGTCATGTTCAAGTAACAAGGAGGAGTACGAGGGAGAAATCTCAGGCACTTACCATCTAAAGTCTGTGTCTTCTTAAGGTCATAAGCGTTGCAGACCATTCTGATCATTTTGAAATGTTGAGCCAGCATTACCTGTTGGACACATCAGTTTTACAAAGGTGTTACAGGAAACAAACTACAGAACTTAAAATAGTTATACAAACCGTAATTAAAAGTAACATAACTCCAGGGCTTCCCTGGTGGCACAGTGGTTGAGAGTCTGCCTGCCGATGCAGGGGACGCGGGTTCGTGCCCCGGTCCGGGAAGATCCCACATGCCGCGGAGCGGCTGGGCCCGTGAGCCATGGCCGCTGAGCCTGCATGTCCGGAGCCTGTGCTCCGCAACGGGAGAGGCCACAGCAGTGAGAGAGAGGCCCGCGTACCGCAAAAAAAAAAAAGTAACATAACTCCAAATTTTATGATGGTCTAAACTAGGACCTTAGGCCTGCGGGTAGCCAGCTGAACAAATCATGGAGGGTCAGGTGAGACTTGTTGCAACCAGTGCTCTTTCTCCTCAATTCTTCCATGCAGTTGAGTTTCTGCTGCTCTAATCATGTTTTCTTTGGCACTTACTCGGACCTGAGGGAAAAAAGGCCCTTCCTACAGAGGCAGACATGGAGTCATGTATGCGTCCTGGAAGTTCCCACTCAAGGTGGCCATGAAGGCTTAGTAAAATGGATCAATGGGAGGCTTCTATTTTGTATTGAAGAGAAAATAGAACAGTGAATACAGCAACAGCACAAACTGAAAGAATTAACTGAGCGTGTTGGGAAGACAGGGCAGGAATAAGTATGGAGCAATAGCTTATGAGCTCTTTGCAAAAACAGCAGAACTTCAAAGACGTATTAAAATAGTATTGTTATCCCCAAAGAGCTGTTTAGAACCAAGTGTGTTATCCAGTAAGACAGCCTGTAAGGTTGCAAATTCAAAGACCGTGAATCTAGGTAAGAATCCCGAAACAGTTAATAGTCCAGATGAAAGAAAGACTTCAGTGAATTCTGAACCTTCTAACTCTTTAAAAAAAAAACCAAAATGCAGGTGAAAAGACTAATTTGTTATGGGGTCATGATGAGGTAGTTTCTGAAAGGCCATAATCAAAAGAAGAGGATTTGGGAAATACAAACAAGGGCATTGTCTTTCTGTGAAAGAGAGAGAGAGTAAAAACAAAGCAACAGTGAGAAAAAGGGTATACAGGCCTGGTCAGGTCATCTTTGGAAAGCTGTATGCCTCCGTTGTCAGCTGCTTCTCTTCCTAGTCATTTCAATTTGGAGGTTTCCAGTGTTTGTGTAGGACCACATGTCAGGTGCGGTCTTCTCTAGCTGTGAGATGTGTACTCAAGGTTCGAGTCCCTGAAGTTTGGCTGTCTTCTAGGTAGTGAGGAGGACCTGGTATAGTCCCTTCCAAGAGGATTCAAGGCAGTCTTTGTTCTTACTGATTTCCAATCAGAAGAGTGGAAGAAAATTGAAAACATTAGTCTGGAGAGGAGTAGCCAGACATTATTGGAGACTAGAAGAATTTAGGATCCAGTCCAGTGTGCAGGTATATGACAGAACCTTGGAGATAATTGATAGCTACGTAAGTGCAAACATGATTTTTCTCTCTATGATTGTCCTCACTTTTATCAAAGATAATCATAGTAAAACTAATTTGTTGGTATTAAACTTGGTTTGATTATTTACATAAATGCAGCAAGAATGGTGATTGACCATATAAGCTCTTTTTCAAAATTGTTTTGCTGGAATCTTGTAAGCAAGGTACCAGGCTGATTTATTTATTATTTTTGAGAAGTTCCTTAAAGCTGTCTGGTCATATCTGTCTATGTACGTCTTTCTTGAATATGATAATCCAGCCAAAGCCTTGGTAATATAGCCAATATTTCCAGTTGTGTCTTGTTATGAGGAGAACAGATTCTCATTGAATTTATGCAAGTACACATATTGTCATGAAAAACATACTTAAGCTTTTGAATTCTGGAGGGATCAGGACGGGAGAAAAAAAATAAATATTTTAACCTTTGTTACAAAGATACGTTTTTTTTTTTTTTTTTTTTTATGCGGCACGTGGGCCTCTCACTGCTGTGGCTTCTCCCGTTGCGGAGTACAGGCTCCGTATGCGCAGGCTCAGCGGCCATGGCTCACAGGCCCAGCCGCTCCGCGGCACGTGGGATCTTCCTGGACCAAGGCACAAACCCGTGTCCCGAACCCGTGTCCCCTGCATCCGCAGGCGGACTCTCAACCACTGTGCCACCAGGGAAGCCCAAAGATACATTTTCTTAAAGGAGAGGAAGAAAAAGGTCCTTTAAATCTAGTTCTGTGTAATATCTTACAGTTATCTAACACCTGCCTTCTAGAGTATTTGTCAGGATCTTTTCTGCGATGAAAGGTACTAGAAATGATATTTGCAAAAGCACCAGAGTAAAACAACAACTGTCTATAACTGACAAAAGACTTAAAAATAGTAATGATTAAAGATCTGATGAAGGTTCATTATGATGTAATTGACAAGTCAATTTGGTTATTTCTATGACTACATCTTTAAAATCATGGCTGATAACATTATGCCAGGACACATCAGAATCATAGGAATTTTCATACAATCTCTAGAACATTTAATAACATTCACGTATACAACATAACCTAAGAAAGTTTATCATCATTTATTTGACAAAGCTTCCCATATAATCTGACATATCAGATAAACCTGATTAACATCTCCCTTTTTATAAGGAGAGAGAACAAGTCCTCTGAGAAGTCCCAGGGGCCGTCTGGAGATTCCCAAAGTTATTTTCAGGTCAAAACGACTTAATTTAGAGTTTGATTTTGGGGAAGTGTTTCAAAAATATCAAAAGGTTTTGGACATTTGACCAAATAAGATTACTGAAGATTACAAAACACCAAGTATCTATTTAATCAAAATGACAAAAAGATTTCAAAAGACAAATAGAGAAGGTTACATAGCTGCAAAACAAAAAAAACCAAACCAAACCCTTAGCTCTTCTTTATAAAAAAGACAGCTTTTTAGAAAAGCACAGGAGATAATTTTGATAAAACACAAAAAAGTAAGGAAAAACCTTTCACAATCTCTTATCAGGAGCAGACCAATAGCCCAAGCAAACTATGTCCTTTCAGCAGCTGAAAGAAAATTAAGTTCCAGTTTTACATAAGTACACTATTGATATTAAAGCTTACTTTTAAAACCCTTATAGCAAGTATATTTAATCTTATCCTACTTTATTGCGTATAAAATTTCTTTCAAAAGATTCTCGTTTCACAAACCCTTCTACAGTTTTCTATTTACATTCAGATTTTGTCTTATCCTTTCCTTTTTATTCTGGCAACTATTTTACTTTAGGACAAAACTACTTCCTTTGCATACAGCGATGTTTTCCTTATCATTTCTAGTAGCTTTAATCATATTTATTAATCAGAATATATAACCCTTAGAAACTTTGATTTCTAGTGAAAACTAAGAAGTAAGCAATTTTAGAGTAGCAAATTTATAAATGTATTTTCTAGTTTCCAAAGGTATATGCCATTTTAAATAGTACAGTCTTTCAGTGTGACACAAGACATGGTTACTAAAAGACAAAAATTTAACTTTGGTTTCTCTAAAATAGAAAGCCAAAAGCAATAGATCTGTGTTCGGTAATTAATGTTTTAGTAATTTATCATGTTTGGAGAATGATCCAGACATTCAATAAAGATTTGAGTATGCTACTTTTTTTAAGGACACATATCATAAAACATAATTATTGCACCTAAACACTCTTACCCCATTTTCATCTATCTGAATTATTTGTTCCCAGCATTTATGTTTAAATTGCTCACAAAAACTTCATGAGACATTAGACAAAGTCAGCCATCAACTCAAGCAAATTTTTTTTCTAAAAAACTTGCAACAGAGATAACATGAACTTATTTGACTAGTAAACCCAAGTAGAATAAAAGTATTATATTTAATGCTGATAACTCTAAAGACATTCCTGTTTCAATTAGACTAACAAACTTAAACTAGCTTTAATGCCCGATATTTTCCCAGATCACATGAACCACAAAAGCATCTGTTTGAGTTTCTCTTATATTTCTGATAATTTAATTTATATAAGTACTTAATTTTTTTAGGCCAGTTAGATAGAACTGTTTTTATAAATTAATTTTGGCAGTACCATCTGGAGGTATAAAAAGAACACATCTATAACACATATATGGACGCACATAACATACAGACAGACACAGAGATCTTATAGCCTGGTACAAAACTCAAAGAGAATATTTGGATCCAAATTGTATCTCTGGCAGATGGACTAAGTTAACCTGTTTAATTGCATACTGTAAGGATCCTCTTAGAGCTGTCTTTTAGGAGTCCTCTTGTCTTTTTAGAAATTTCTGCATACCTATTAAAGAATGCATTCCACTGTCCTCGAGATCAGGTGTCCTAAATATTGAACCTGGGTTTGAGCAAACTGCAGTTTTTCTTTGGAGACATTACATCCCCTTAAGGTCAAACATTTTAACAGGTGGATGCTGTTTTTCTGTGAAGAAATTTGAGAAGGGGGGCAGAGAAACAGATTATCTACATAGTATAACAAAGTAGAGAATAGAAGAGTTTATCAAAAAATTTGATCTCAGTAGGAATGGATGTCAGTAGCTTGTAGGGATTAGGAACAATAGGGTACTGAGGGATAACGGTGTTATTTATTGTTCAGAGGTTCTGGACAAAGCTCCATCCCTGGCCTCGGGTTTTCTCACAGGTAAACTAGGGGTATTACAAGGAATGAGTTTATTGCTTTGAAGGCTTATTTATCTACTGTCAAATTCTAGAATTATTATTTCCTTTTTGGGGAGAAAGAAATCCCAGCATGATACTTTTCTAAGAAGTCTTGGCCTAATAAATGAATAGGGGGCAGAGGAAGTTAAGGAGGGAAGAGTGGGTATCTCTCAAAAGGCCTAAAAAAAGGCCTATTGCAGAGACTCCCACTATCTGAACCGTGTTAGTACCCATCTTGGAGAAGGGAAGGAGGAAGCCGGCACTGGAGGCAGGGCCTGAGACAAAGAAAATTGGAGGAGGGGAGAGAGAGACCTCAGAGGACATGTCTTTCTTTCTTCGTTTGAAACGTGCATGAGGTAGGACTGCAATTTTTAAATGTAGTACTGTCCAGAGTCCCTGAAAGGGCAGGGGGCGAACTCCAACATGTAGATTACTGGGATCCCATTTCTCAGGTTTTTTTCCTAGAGCAAAAGAAAATTCCTAAACAGTCTGCAGGTCAAATATCAGCACAGTTCCATTAGGAACAGCCTGATTCCAAACGAGTTGGGCCAAATGCTAAGTGAGTGAGTGCTCACAGGAGGGATAAAGCCTTTATACAGAAAGTTATCTAATGGAGGTTGTCTAAGTTTTGGTTTGCTGATGTGGGACCCATGGCAGGAGCAGCTCTATTTTGGGCCTAGAAATTGATTTCAACAGTAGGTAATGTTCCCTGGGAACTCTGTAATTGTCCTTCTCAATACCTGTATTAAATTATCTTGCTTAAGTAAAATTTGCATCCTTCATTTCATGCAGCCAACTTTTCGACAACAGCAAAAATGACTAACTCATTTTTGGTAAATGTTCTTTCATTATAGAATTCTTTTGAGCCTCATTAATCCTTTTAATGCTACACACACATATAACTGCGAAATCTGCTGGGGGAGGGAGGAGCATGGTAATAAAACAGAGGATCTTTTCTTGATATTTTATTGGTCTGATCTGAAAGATGAGCAGATCTCAGTTAGTTGGGGCACAGGCAGTGATCAACATTCCAAGAGGAGAGACCAGCTTGCAGGGAAGAATGGAACCGAAACAGGGTGAATGGTGGGAATAATAAACAGGGTAGGTAGAGTTGGTTTGTGGACAGCTTCTTAAGCCTTGTATGGCATTATGGATTCTCAAGCATTGTGTGCCAAATTATTACTGGTGAATATTATTTGTCAAGTACTGTACTAGGCACTGCAAGTGCCCTCTTACAGCTAAATCTAGTGGGAAGATTTGGTTAAAGAAGTCATTACAGGGAAGCGTGAGTGAGGGTTAATAAAGGATATAAATATTGTGAGAACAGAGAGTAAAAGTATTTGGTATAGTTTAGAATATTAAAGGAGATGACTTGGAGTCTGAGGAAGAAAAAAGTGTAATGGGTGGGGGAAGCACGTATTCAGAGGCTTGGAATGAAGAGAACACCTGAAGGATTTGAAAAACTGAAAGAAGTTCATGTTGGCTGAGAGGAAGAAGGGTATGTGTGGCACGTAATTAACCTTGAAAGGTAGGATAATAAATGACAGCCTAAAACCAAACTAAAATATGAGAAACAGGTCATATACTGACAGTCTAAAGTAGAATAGTTTTGATTTTTTGTTTACTCCCTGCGTTAAGCTAATTGTTTTCTTACTAAGTATGCGTTTGTGTTTATTGTCTAGATTTAGCAGTTTCAACACATGGTAAAACGGGTTATGCCTTCTAAGAGAACAGCTAGCTTAGATCCTGTGCAGGGAAGGGAGCTAGTTGATCACCTTTGAAGAACTTTAAAACAAAAGTGGAGAAAGTGAAACCTTTGATCTCAGATGTACACAGGGCTCTCTTCTCTTTTCCTTTTCCCATGGTATGGTTGTGAGCTTGTTCAGCTGGGCTGAATCTGCTTGTGGTAGGACAGCAAAGCATCCTGCAGGATGAGTTTTAAACATACTTTTTGTCCTGAAGAAAATTTATAAAATCAAAAATGCCTCCGAACCTTTTCGTTGCCTCTGATCCTGGGACAAATCCAAAATGCCGATTGCTTAACTACATGCTTATAAAAGACCAGAATCTCAGCCCTTGTTTGTTCACTTATACTTTCAGATAATATGGTAGTTTAATAGTGGTTTACACCTTGTCATCTTCTAAGTACTGAACTATTGTCTAATTTAATCTCTGAGTTTAGAATTGGGATGAAAGTATCCATAATAGGCTATTTCAAATGTCAAGAATTGGATCCCTAAACTTGAGATCAGCAAATCTAATGGGCTTAAGCAGTGCCCTTGAGTTTCTCTGGTACTAGTGTGTGGCACAGACAAGGGGATATGAGGGGAGGAGAGAAAAGAAAGGAGAGTTAGTGCAAGGGGGACAAGAGTGAGGGGGGAAAAGAAAAAAAATATGCAATCAATAGAGAAAAAGGATAATGAGGTTTTTATTATAAGGTTTCCATGGAAAAATCAGCATATCAGAGTTGTCCAATGAGGCAAAAATGTTAGTAACATGAATATTTAAATTTGTAATGATTTAAGTATGAGGAGATACAGATCTGATGATGTCTATACTAATTGCCCTTGTTTTGGTTATTGGAGGTAGGGAAGTGTGTGAAGACAGAACAGACAGACTCCTTACAATGAAAGAAGATAACATTTATTGAATCTATTATCCCTTCATAATACTTAAAAATGCTAATGATTTCATAAGCCTTACCCCTTCTTATTTTCTAGTTTAACTCCTTATTCTTTTCCCTAAACAGAATACTATGGAAAACAGGGAAATTTATTTATTTTTTTAAATAGCCATTTAAGTTCTCATCAAATTTCTTTGGCACAATTCTTTTATACTGAAGTCATGGTCAATGTGGAAGAGACCTCTGCCCCAACTGAATTTTCCATTGAGTGGTCTCTTCTATATATGACTTATCCCCAGGGGCAAAACATGCATAGAGCATATTCTAGGCAAAAGCAAGCTTGGTCATACTGTGTTTTGCTCTGACCCTCTATGTAGACCTCTCAGTTTTGTGAACTGATCTGGCAGGTGACCTTGAGAGCTTATTTTTCTTAGACTAGAAGCAGGCCTAAGGAACCCTGAGCCCTACTGCCTTTAACCTTCTTCAGATGCCTTCTGAAGATAAAGGCAGCCCCTGCTTCCATGTACCACACAAGCTGAAAAAGAAAGAGAGGAGAGGAGAGAGAGAACCCAGTAGAGAGGAAAAGGAGGAAAGGAGGGAGATGAGAACAAAGAAATCCAAAGTGGCAGCAGTGCCAATGGAAACAGTTTCACTCTGTTGCCTTCTACAGAAAGCTGTGGTACTTTGAATGTCGTTGGCTCAAAACCGATAGCATCTTCCTTTGAAGGAGGAGTGGGGAAGGTAGGGCAAAATAGGTCCAGTCATGGGTTCCCCATTTAAATTTGCCACGAACAGTTACTAGGTCTTCTTTAAAATTAATTAATTTTTATTTATTTTGGTTGCACCGGGTCTTAGTTGTGACATGGTCTTAACCTCAGTACTCACTGGGTAAATTGCCTTTCATTCCTAGGAAGTTAGAGAATGTAACAGGCTAGTCCTAACCCTTGTGAGGGAAATCTGGTTATATAGTTAAAGTAGGAAGAATACTACTAACCAGACCCTTGTAAAATATGTATTACCAACTACAGACATTATAAATAGGTAGAGCGATGTTTTGTTATCTATTACTTACCATCATTTCTTAAAAAGTGTTAGTATTTTCATTAATGATCCAATAGAGATTGTGTTGTATGCAAACCCAATTTGTAAACATGAAAAGAAAAAAAATATCAGACCCAAAGCTCTTGTCTGTTTTGTGAAAAGGAGCAGGGGCTCCTAAGCTAGGACTGACGGTGGAGTCGTGGTCCTGGATCAAACTGACCAGGGGCCAGTGAAAAGGAGATCTCCTTCTCTGGCTGACTGTAATACCCTTGAGCACTTGTAGCTACATATCCTGGACTTGCATTTCCTAGAATTCCAACAATGGAATAAACTTTTTCTATATGGCAAATAGAGATCTTTTATTTAGTTTGGGGAATGATGGTTAGGTACAGTAAACCCTGTATGGTAATAACCACGTTAGGTATCATTTAGTACCGCAAATATTAAATGTAAAGCTCTGTATGCTAAAGCCATGAATAAGATGTGGTCCCTACCCGTAAGAGTTTTTGAATTTACTGGAGGCAGGAGCTTCATCTCTAATTCGTTCTTATCTGGTTTCTGGCTGTACATCAATTTTTAAGAAATATCATTACCTTTAATAAGGACACTTGCTCAGTTGTCAGACCTGCCAGAACCTTCAGACACCTATGTGGCCACCAATGGCAATATCTGTGTTCTTTATTAAATATCTTCTATGCAAAAAACAGAGTACTTAGAAAACTAGTCTTGAAATCGGCAGTTTAGAAGGTTGGGAGAGATTACTAGCAAAGGTAGAGACCATCCCCTCTAAATTTGGAATGATATCCTTCAGTTAAAAAAATGTTTAGTGAGAAATGTAGCATACATGCATATAGTGAAAAGAGCATAAGAAGAGTTTAAAGAAAGGCAACAACAAAAAGAAATACCTGTGTATCCATTACTTAGGTTAAGAACTACAACACATTCATTCTGAAACCTTACTTTTTCAAAAGTATGTTAGGTTAGCTTTCTTCATTCTTCATGTCTACATTTATTTTCATTCTGGCTAACTGTAATACAACCTGATTTCAAAGTAAGTAAATGAAAGCAATCTTTTATAGAAGTAATACATGAATAGTAGTGTCACACAGTTTCATATAACCTCATAAATGTTTTGATTTCATCCGATAGCCTTTATGTAAAGTATGTTCTTGTCTATTCAAAAGACTTGTGATTCTAGGCGGCTATTTAGTTACCTAAAATAGTGTCTCAAGTTTTAAAGGTTTTTATAAATTGATAATTTGTTTTAAAAAATTACATGTATTTATTTGGAGAAAAAGCAGAGTGAGAACTTCAAGAGCTTTCCTGTTGTTTCAGAATTTGACAGCAAGCAGGTCACTCTCTAGAGGAAAGCTTCACATAAAGGTAAGCTTTCATTACTTGTAAAATGGAAATGTGGGCCCTATTTTCTGTTTGTTTTCTAGATTTGTTTTGTGAGGGTAGTGGGACTATATAATTTTCATTCTAATATATTAGTGCTAACGTAATCAGGTGAAGAACTGATACTCTGGAAATATGTAAGATGAGAGTATTTTGAAAGTAGATCCCTCTGCCAATATTTTGGCCACAAGACACTGCAAAAAAAGAGCTGATCTGAGTTTACTTCTTTCTTTGGTTACTCCCCAGCAGAACTAGAATGTTGCTTGATTTTTGTTCTACTTCTGCTTAGAATGTTAAAACTTGGAAAGAATTAAGGGAAATAAAGTATAATCCCATGCACTGATTTAATGTCTTTGGATCCATTTCTGCCTATAGAAAATTCTTAGACTTCATGATAAAAGTTTATTGGTGAAGAGAAAAAAATCCTTTTATGAAGTTATGGCTATATTTTAAATTTGATGCAGGTCTCTAATAGAGCTTAATAAAAGGAGGTATTTTGTTCTATTTTCAACTAGAGAGTTGAATATTATTGCTGAGTGTGTATGTATTTTGTTTCTTTGATAAAACTAAAAATACTTTTTTTTTCTCTCTGAAATAGCTAGTTAGCAAAGGGGAGATCACTAAATAGGAACTCAATAAATACCAATTGAACTATTACCAATTATATCTTACCAAATGCTCTTATCATATGCATGTATGTTTATATACTAGGATCCCAGTCCTTTGAACTTCTTGGCTATAAAAACCTATATACACATGGTGTAATTTACTTAATGGCTTTTATGCAAAGAAACTATTCAACCATTTTTTATTCTTAGAATGAAGCTATTTACTTTAAATAATCCAAGAAAGAATACTGTCCTGTTTTAAAAGATTTATCTTAATTGCTAATCTAGTTATTATGTATGTTTTTTGCAATTTGTCTTTTAAAAAGCAAGGAAGGCTTCCAAGCTCATTTTGAATGATATATTTTGACCTTATTTTTCCCACAGACTTTGATCACTGAACTTGAATCTAGGGATAGTGAAAGGGGAGATGAAAAAGAAAGAACAGTGGTTGGGGGTGAGAGGGCTTTTTGCACATTGCTGGAGTCGTGAGCATACATATAAATACACATATATATCTTGTCCTGAGAATATAAGTTTTGCTAATTTAATTTATTTCTAGCCCCATTGCTTGTAATTTCTCAATAACTCCTGAAATTTTGAGTGTAGATTTCCTCTGCTAGCTAAGAGAATCTTGAGAGAACTTGATACTTATATTTAGTTGATAATTTAGGAAGCCTCCAAAATCCTTGTGTTTTTTCATAACTCTTTCGTACTTTTTAATTAGTAAAAACATTGTATTTCCCCCCCCATCCCTTTCATTTCCCATAGACCTAAATTTTCCCACCTTAATCACTTTATTTCCCCTTCAGGTTCATTTTTTAGGTTCATGCTCAAGTCCTGAGAAGGACTAATTTTAAATCTTTTCAATTTCTTTGAAAATGTATATGAAGATTTGTACTTCTGGGGGCATACAGTAGAAAGATAGCTCTGATCTTAAGGTGTAGTATACAACTGATTGGTGACCACTGTATTCATCCAGGTACATAGGTTTGAACTATGTTAGTCATAGAAGAAGTAAAGGATGAGAAAAATACAAAAGGTTGCATATGAGGAATGAAGGTGGGGAAGGAGATTGGGTTTTCCGCTGTGGCTTTCTGGGTTGAGGATACTAGGGAAGGAATAAAGTAGTTACAGGTTTTAAAAGTGTGAGTTAGGTTTAAACAGTGATTTTGAGAAACCTGTGGTACATCTAGAGGTGAGGAGTAAGGAAGTAGATTTTTGTTTGATTTAGGAGGACTTGGGCATAAGGTCTCAACTAGAGATGGAAATGTAGAATTTGTTGTCTTACGAGTTTTAATAAAAACTGTAGGCAAATGAATAAAAGAATTCCAACAAATTAGTACTAAAAAGGCAAAAAAATGAGCAAGAAAACTTGAAGAGGCACTTTATAAAAGATGATATGCAAATAACAAGCATATGAAAATGGAGCTTGACTTCATGAGACATCATAGAAATGCAAAGTGATACCACAATGATATACCACTCTCTAGAATGCCTAAAATGGAAAGAAAGGAAAAAAAAGACATTGGCAAGTGATAACAGGGTTGTGGAACAACTGGAACGTTCACTAGCTGTGGATGTGAAAACTCTTAGGCAGTATCTTTTAAAGTGAAATAAATGAACAGATGTGATCATTATGACCAGTGGTGTACCCGGAAAATGGCTGTGGGGGGGGCGGGGAGAGATTGATATGTAGAGTTTGCTAATACTCTCACCATGGTTAATTTCAAGCTACCTATGGTTTAAAAAGCAACTTGCAAAATTCTTCAGTGTTTAACAAGCAGTTTTAGCCAGCTGCTGCCTGACCCACTAATTCCATTTCTAGATATAGCCAGCAGAAAGGCATACTTGTTGACCCAAAAGACAGATACTAAAATGTTCACAGCGGCTCTACTTGTAATGCCAAAACCCAGAAACAACCCAGATGACTATTTACATTAGAATAGATGAATTGTGATATATTCATATAATAAAATACAACAATGAAAAGAATGGACTATTTAGAATCTAAGTACACATAATAATAGTAATGGGTGTCACAAACGTAGTTGAAACCAGACACAAAAGAATATTTACTATATTTTTCAATTTATATAAAGTTCAGTAGCAGGCAAGCTAATGTTGGTTATTAGAAGTCAAGATAGTTGTTATTTTTATTTGGAGTCATGTTCAGTTTCTTGATCTGAGTGCTATTTACTTGAATGTATTTACCTTGTGAAAATTCATTGAACTGTAACCTATGATTTGTATAATTTTCTGAACGTATTTTTTATGTGAACAAAAGTACTTACATAGGGCAAAAAAGCATTTGGGCAGATAGGAGATTACCCAGAGATGAGATATATAAAGTGAGAAGAGTGACAGAAGTTTGGGGAATACAGAAACCACACACATACATTCCTATTTCTTTGCCCACTTTCCTCAGGACCCATTCCAGCTTTTTCTATAAAGCATTACATAAGGTAAGGATAATGCTAAAAATAAATTTTCTGTTAGAGACTGGAACTGCTCTGTAGCATTTCTGCATAGAGATTGTTTCCAAGGGAACTTCTGGACTGAATTTATTCTTAGATTTAGAGTTAAAGGAAGAAGAACTGCTGTCATGAGGAAGACTCCCTGAAGGCAGGAGATGGTGCTAACTACAGAACAGCAACATTTTTCTAAATCCTCCTAGTGTGTTGGATCTCAGTAAATGCCCTATAACTACGTCATCATCTCCTGATGATATACTGAAATAATGTAACTTATATCCTTTGGTTTGAGAAGCGGGGGGGAAGGGAAGCAATCCTATACACTTCTCAGAGAGTGTTTTGAGAAGTAGGGAAGTCCTCCCAATAAACAGAAAGGTCTCCCACTAAAGCCTATTAATGTATAATATTCTAAAAGTGTCTGTTTATCCAGACTACTGCATACTTATCTTTCTTTTCCAGAAATGGCAAGACATGTTTTGAAGACATCACCTATCCCTATGAAGACAAAATTGCTACATCAAATAGGATTGTCACTTTATAGTACCTCTCATGGCTTCCATGAGGAAGAAGTGAAAAGAAAACTTGAGCAGTTTCCTGGTGGATCCATTGACCTTCAGAAGGAAGACAGTGGCATTGGCATTCTTACTCTGAACAATCCAAGTAAAATGAATGCCTTCTCAGGTATAGAGAGCTTTCTTTTGTTAGTTAAAAAATGACACTAAATCTAACCTGCTGTCCCATGCTTTTATCCTTAAATCTGTTGAAGAATTCTTGAAAGTCATGGTACTCTTTGTAGAACATGAGAAAACAAAACAAAACAATCACCTGAACCAGGAACTCTTTTACTAATTGTGAATATTTTAATGTTTTTAAAAAATCCGTGAGTATGGATGTTGGTAAAAAGGAAACCATCAAATTAATCTTGATTATTTTTTCCACTGAAATTTTAAGTGCTTAATAACTTCATTTGTTTGTGTTCAGCTAATGTCACTGGGAGACAAAGGGAAGGATGTTTCAAAGATTTTACAACCTAAAGAGAAAAGCCTAAAATGAGAAAAAAATTATTTAGCTTAAATTTTTTTTTCTATGAACTGAAATAAGACTGTCATTTTAACCATGTAGTTCCAATAATCACTGAGAACACTGCACTTGCCTACTTGTTGCCCCTTTCTAGCTCTGAGATACAGGTAAATACCTTTTATTTACTAGGCAGCACTCTTGGCATATAAGAATTTTATATTTAAGAGACCTCAAGGTCCAGGACCTGTGATAATTTGTAATTTTTTGCCAAAGCTCAAATTTGAATTATCCTACCATGAGGTTATACAAGAGCTCATGAGTTACCTTCCTGACTACCCAGCACTTGTGTTTCCAGGTGATTTTGGCAATCTCTGTTTGTTAGTTACATACTTATTGTGGGGGGAGCGAATTATATTTTATAGTAGCATTTGAAATATTGGGTTCAAAAATATCCCAGTAAAGTTTCTTGTGTCTATATATAATCCTACTTATACACATAACTCAGTAGACTGTAAACTTTGTAAATTATTAGTGGTGGGTCTTTAAACACAAGATGACTTTTCTTTACATTCAGCAGAATTCAGAGATGTCTCTATTAATGTTAACCAATAGAAGTATAATGCAGGACACAAGTGTCAGCTACATATGTAATTGAAAATTTCCTAGTAGCCATATTTTTAAAAAGGAAAAAGAAAGGTAAAATTAATTTTAATAACATATTTTATTTAACCCAGTGTACTCAAAATATTTCAACAAATGACTGATACAAAAATTATTAATGAGGTATTTTCCTCTTTTCTTTTTTCATACCAATTCTCTGAAATCTGTTATGTATTTTACACTACTGTTACCAAATCAGGTCTGGTTGCTTGCCACTCAAAAATCAATACTCAAGAGACAGATGTTGGTAGAAAGGAAAGTAGCTTTTAATCAGAATGCTGGCAATCTGGGGAGATGTTGGATTCAGTTGTCCCCCAAAAACCAGCTCTGAAGATTCTGCTCAGCCATGAAAGTTTTAAAGGGAAAAGGGGAAGTAATCTCAGTCATTGAGATAAGGGGTCAGAATCGTCGCCATCCCCGAGTGTGTGCAGGCTTGTTGACTTCTTGTGATTTTTCTTTAGATGCTATCTTGTTCACACAGATTTGTTCTCGAGATTTCTGAAGGGGAAGCTAGGGAAGAGATGTGGTCATGTCTTAATTACTTATTCTTCATTTCTACTTCTTTGATCTACGGAAAGAGCCAACAGGTTAGGCAACGTATTGTGTGATCAAAAGATCTGAAAGTTGTGCTAGGGCCAGAGATGAGTAGAGGATGGGGGTGCCTGGCTTAAGGTTAGTGACAAGACAAAAGGGGCCTCCTGTAGAGAGCTCTTTCTTGCAAAGAGGCCTTTCCTGCCCAAAGCTGTTCACACTACTGCACATCTCAGTTTAGGCTAGCCATGTTTCAAGTGCTCAATGACTACATGTGCGTGGTGGCTACTTTACTGGACAGTGCAGCTGCATACCCTCAACTGGTTCAGAGAATAAAAGCCAGTTTTTATATTAGCCTAGGAAAAATAAAATTAGAAAGGTAAGACTGCTCGAGAGATTTAGACTAGATAAATACTTGTTTTAACTTACTACTGAATAGCTACAATTTATAATTTATATTAGTAAAACTTTTTATTCAAACGGAAACAAGTATTAATTTGATGCCTAATATTTAAAACTAATACAAGCAGAACTGCTTTGATTTGGATGATGGTGGTTGGGTTGGGTTGGGTTGTGAGATGATGAATTAGCCCCACACCACACAACTCTCAAGGCCCTTGTTTGAAAATCAGCCAACCAGATACTCTTTAAGGTCTGTTTCAACTCTTACGTTTATTTTACAAAGTCAAAAAGATTATTTTAACTACTGGTACAGATTTCTCATACTTAGGGCCAGCATTATTTTTTCTACCTAACCACATATTTATGTGACTTCTTAATTAAGGGAGAGAGAGAGAGAAAGAGGTCACTATCAAGTTGTAAACTTTTAAAGCAGAGACTGTCATGCTTGCCTCTTTTGTATATACTCCTTAGTACCAACATGATAGGCATTTGATAGACATTCAGTAAATATTTGTAAAATTTGTGACCTAAGAGTCTTGTTTGACACCTTACAGTTTCTGAATTATTTCTATTTGTCCAATATTTTATGTGTTTTTGACTCCCTCTCCCCTCTGGCAGGTGTTATGATGCTACAACTTCTGGAAAAAGTGATTGAGTTGGAAAATTGGACAGAGGGGAAAGGTCTCATTGTCCACGGAGCAAAAAATACTTTCTCCTCAGGATCTGATCTGAATGCTGTGAAAGCACTAGGAACTCCAGAGGCAAGTATTGTATGAATTATGCAATAGGTTCTACATGTTTGTCAGACATCTGGGCTAAGATACTTATGTTCTACTTATATGGTTATTATCATGACAGCTTTTCTTTAATAGCTTTCCAAGGATCCGAGTTTTTGTTTTGCTTCTTAAAGTAAAGATTAGCTTGTAATAGTGTGAAGTAATGAGGAATAAAGTGAAGGACAGGAAGACTAGCAATAAAAAGTTCATTATTAAAGCCAGCAAGGATTTTAATTTTTTAAGTGGAAGTCCCTTAGCATCTCATGATAAGGAGTTTTCCATGAGGTACCTAGCATAGCTTTGGCACATGGTAGACTTCAAAAAATGCTAAGAGTTAAAAAATTTTCTTTTGAATTATGATTACAGAAAAGGAATCCGAATCATCTCTCATTATCTGTCCTCCGAGCAACCTGTTTTTCTTGAATTCAGCTGTCCACTAACATCCCCTAGGCAGGGAAAAAAAAAAAAAGAGAGTGAGAGTGAGAGTGAGAGAGAGAGAGAGAGAGAGAGAGAGAGGAGAGAGAGAGAGAAGAAAAAGAAAAAAAGGTATCTGTTGCCATTTAATTATAGATGTGAGCTGTACGTAGGTAATAATGTTTTAATATTATTGCACAACTCTCATACCACTCTATGTAGTATAATGATCTCTATTTGCATAATATATGAGGAAGGATCTCTCTTTTGGAAATTTTGATAGATTTGTATTTGAATGCTGGTTTCAACATTTTCTGGCTAAGTGATTGGGTAAATCACTTACTCTTTCTAAGTCTTATTTTCCTAATCTATAAATAAGAATTGTATATTTCACAGAGCTATCGTGAGGATTTAAGATAATATATATAAAGTGCCTACTAGCATGGTGTCTGAAAAAGGTAGCTATTATTTTTATTTCAAAGATCGTCATCCATAATGATCCGTAATTTGTAGCAGCACTAGCCTTAAATTTGTAATGCCTCTGAACGGTTAGAGTGAAACTGCAGAAATGCATCTCGGGGCGGGGGGCTCCGAGGAGCTCTGGTTCTTTATGTCTCAGATTGGAAAGAATTCAGCAAGAGGCAAAGTGATAGATAAGAAATGATTTATTAGAATAGGATGCTTATAGGTTTACAAGCAGGCAGGCAGGAGGGTGCTGCCCTGAGAACTTAGTAGGCTACAGTTTTATAATCAAAGGAAAAGTGGGGAGGGGGAGAAGACCACCTTCTTCCTCATTCTTGAGTAGACATCACACTTCCAACATTGGTTCCTCCTCCATGTCGGGTGGGGGATTTTTCTTGTCCCTACATGGTCAAACTGGGGCTGTCATAGTGTAATGGAAATGAGCAAAAAGGTGGTAACATATACTAAAATATGATAAATCATCTCAGCTTTCAGTATAATGTCACCTTTTCCTTATATTTTTATTTTCAGTGTATGCAGAGAAGCATGTCCTAGAAATCATTAACTTACTGACCTCACTGGACAGGATGTGGGTCTCAATCCACCATTATTTTATTGTTTGGGGCATGTGTCATGCTTCTGTTGCATGATTTTGTTGCTAAGCAAGCCTGCTTGGTTTTGTGGTGAAGCAAACCTGCTTTCTTGAGTGATCATTACCTTACAGGGTCTCCCATGCTTTGTCTTTACTTACAATCTCCTAGTGGGATTAACTATTTAATCACCTACTTTGTCCCTTTAATCTGTCCCTATCAAGAGCACTAAGCTGCGGATCTGAATATATGGATTCTTGCCCAGGCGTTACTGATAATTAACTATGTGACCTGCAAGTCATTTGATTATAATTTTTCATTTCTAGAATAATTGTATTGCTAAGCACTTTACTTTGTTCACAAAAGATACTATAAAGATATTGTAGAATGAGATAATAGATTACTGTGGGTCTGGTGTGTTGTCAGCGTTGGGCTGTACCCTGCAGGCCTGCAAGGCCTGTATTTGCCCAGCTTTAAGACCTAAGAAAGAGCCCCGAGTCAGTGACAGAGACATCAGTGGTTCAGTGGATAGGGGGAGCGTCTGAAGCAAGGTCCTGGAGCAACACCTCACCATCTGCAGCAGATGGCGGGTAGGACAGGGCAGGACAGTCTTCACTCCAAGGGCAAGGGGAGATGGGAGATTGCCAGTTTTAAGGGGAATTAACCTCAGGTTGGCTCATTGGTTACCAGGGAAACTAGCAGAGGGGCACGCCCCTCACCACCCCTTTGTTAAGAACAGTCACTAGCTGGGGCCTGGGGCAGGTATGTAGGAAGGTCAGTCATGTGAGTAGGGTGTAGGTAAAGCAGGCACTGGTGGAGCAGGGAATGTATAGAGAGCCAGAGAACAGCCATCTTGAGTGGCCTGACCTTCCAGTCAGATAGGAAAACACCCCTAAAAATGTGAAAGGTTATTTTGCTTTCTTCTAGTTAGAAGGTTGTTGCTGTCTAACTAGATCATGTGGCCAGGAATTTTTCCCCTATAAATGTAAAAACTAAAAGTGGAGACATGCTAATTGTTTCACATATATGTAGCCAGCCTGATGTAAATCATGTAGAAAAATATGTATCATTTTTTTTCAGACTTCAGGTAAGGGATCACTAAATAAAGTTTATTCTTTCCAGTAAGGACATTCTCCAAGTAATCTGCTGTCTTGAACGCCTGCAGTAGAGTAAGATTGACTTTTGATCAACAGCTGAGAACTCGGGTGGTGTTACCCCAATGCTTAAATAACACTGCCGGTGTTCGTCCCTTGTAGCTGCACATCTGCCAGTCTCATTAGAAAAAAAAATCTGGAATTGTGATTCTGCTTTACAGTGTGTATGCTTCAAGCCCAGATTGGTATTTAAAATACCTTATTTTATTTAAAGCATTTTTTTGTGTAGATGGTTCCTTTATTGTACTTTTATGAAACGTTCTTAGTCATAGTTATAGGAAATATATAGCATGGAAATAAACAATTTGAGTAAATTCTCTTTATGGATAATATTAAGAAACACAGTAATATTTATAAAGTATGGTATATTTGTCACATGATGATTTTTAAAATTAATAAGTGGAAGCAGTTTACATGAAGTTCCTGTTAACTGTTTCCATTTCTCATATAGAACATATTCCTGTATGCCTGAGAAGTAACTATAAATGTGTGTAAAACTGAAATTTTCAATGGCCTTGGGACTTTTGAGGCTCATGCATGTTTGTGAATTGCAGCTGCACGTATAAACGCATCTGTCCCTCACAGCTGAGAGATTCTGAGATGCTTAACATGACTTTAAGTATAAACAGCCTTTCTCTCAACAAAGCTCTTCTTTATCTAATATACTTACTCTTTGTTGTTGCAAATGCGTCATTGCATCTGCTTATTTGGTGAATTTACTCTTCTGAGGGTGATGAGATAAGTAGAATAGATGATTTTAGTAATTGGGTTACTTTCCCTTCTCATTATAATAATATACATGAAAGTGATTATTAAATGGCTTTTTTAAAAAAGATAATTATGTTGATGTTTTTGCCACTGTATGTTTTCAGTTTTGAAAAAATATTTTATTAATGAAAATTACCAAATATAAACAAAAGTAGACATGTCGACTGAAAAAAAGTGCATGACCTAAAAGTTGAGAGTTATGTATTTTTCAGCCGACATTCTTAGGACTTCAAGCCTGGAGACAGCATCTCAAATAACCCTGAGAAACTGCTCCGAGGAGGTGAGGGGGAACCGGAATATATAGGAGTATTTGCAGCAAAGGGCAGGTAGTCGGAATGTCAAAAGTTTATTGTTAATTAAAGAAAACCAGATATCTCAAGTTAAGGAATTTACTGCTTTTCTATGTATAGGGAGGTGCAAGAGTCTAGGCTCATTGAAATCATTCCTTTGATAGGCACTTCAGCTATCTGGGGCCAGTGTTCTGTGTTTTCTCATCCTGAGTTTCCTTAAATCTGCAGTGTTGGGGTGGCTGCAGTCTAATGACTGCTAGATGGGGGGCATTCCTTGTTTCCATCCCGAGTTCCCTCAGGGTTCACCATCAGCAGTGGCTGCTGTGACTGATGGCTGTGACATCCTTTGTTTAGTGATATGACAGGCAATATTTTTCTTCTCAGACTAATACGTTGAAACCCTCATGTACTCATAATAGTATCAACAGTCATCAACATTATATTTGCTTATCTGTCATTCTAGTTTTTTTTTCTTTATGTATGTGGTCTCCTAAGAGGTTGGTTTCATATTGGTACCCTTTGTTTAATGAGCAGGAAAAGAGCTCTAATTGTTCCTATTAGGCAGTTAATCCTTGGTTGAGAAGGTCCAGGCAGGGAGATGAATTAGCATAACACAAGCGTTAGCCCTGAAAAGTTATGGGACAGAAAAAAAGAATAAAATAGGAAAAAATCTAGTGTAAGTATTAACCCATTTATAAGATTTGAACTGATACTATCAATGTTCTGCAGACTAAAAGAAGTCTTTTTTCAGAGGGCAGAAATAATCAAAATCCAATTAGAAGCTTCAAGATTTGGGGTAATAAAAACCTGCTTACTCTGCAGTGAATGGGTTTAATGCCTCAAGGAAAAGTCTGGCGTTTTAGAAACCTTTATACTCTTAATCTAGCTGGAAGATAATATCCTCCTTTGTCCGCTGACCTCCCTTGTTACTTTTCTACCAGTCTGTTGCCCCCTATTTCTCTGTTGCTTAAATTTCCACAGCGACCTCAAAGTTCTTGTCTAACTTCTTTGCTTTTGCTATGACTGTTGTACAGTTCCATTGTAGCCTTATTAATTTGTAGACAAGCTATTATAATTTTCTTGAAACCCTTCCATGTATTTTGAGGAAATTAATATATACAACAAGCGCTTAGGGAAAAAAAAAGAGGCTCATTTATGGTTATGTTACTGTAAGGGGCACCCCTTCCAGGGCCCAAGAGTGGACTCTTGTCTAACACTCGGAATTGAATTGTCCAAGGAGACACCTGTACTGACAAAGCAAAAGACTTTACTAGGAAGGGGTGCCTGGGCAGAGAACAGCCAGGTATAAGGAACCCAGGAGAACTGCTCTGACACGTGGCTTGTAATCTCAGGTTTTATGGTAATGGGGTTAGCTTTCCAGGTTGTCTCTGGATGATCGTCTTGCTTGTGCCCATATTTGGCCCACTTCCTGGCAGCGCATACATCTCTCAGTCAAGATGGTTTCCAGCGTGAGGATTTCTGGGAGGTTGGCAGGACATATTATGGGCTGGCATCTCCTCCCTCATTTTGGCCTCTCTTCCGGCTGGTGGTAGCTTGTCAGTTCTGTTTTCCTTATCAGGACCTCCTGTTGTGAGATAATTCATTCAAGCAATTATTACCCTGCCTGGCCAGGGCAGATGATTTCTGTCAGTGGTTCCCAAAAAGTTCTAGGATAAGATATGTTTACAGGCTGGGCATTTTTCCACTCAGTATACATGTGGTTTAGAGTAAATATGACGTTGATAGTTCCCTTTGGCACTTAGGCTGGGCATTGTGCGTCTCATCTTTGTTAATTCTAGGAGGAGCTGGAGGAGGAGGGTTGGGTCTCAGGGTATCATCCAGATAGGATGGAAGTATCCCCTTCTGCAGCAGCTCTGAAAACCTTTATTAAGTTTAAGTTCCAGGCTCCCAACTTTCATTCATCAGAGTAGGTCTAGATTTTCATTGGTTCCTTTCTTTCAGTTTATTCTATCACAAGTCAGGGTTTCTCTGTCACTGGCTTATTTTCATCCTGTAGCCTAGGAAGAAGCCTGAACATTTAGTCATTGTTGGCTCAATAGCTTTGGGGAATAAATTTAATAAATTAAATATTTCTTCTCCCTAGGTCATGTTGGCTAGTGCAGTGTAATCTCTATGATACATTTAAAGCCAAAGCATACCTTATTATCTGATTGCTATTACTGATATTAATTATAATGATGATAGATAACATTCTTGTTCTGGTACTGTATGTCAGGCACTGTTCTAAGCTCTTCTGTGTTGTAACTTATTTATTACTAATTCCCCTAATGAGATATAGGTACTATTACTAGCACCATTTTACAGGTGAGGAGACCGAGGCACAGAGAGGTTAAGTATCTTGCCAAAATTCAAACTAGCTATTAAGTGGTAGAGCCCAGATTCAAACCTAGGCAGTTTAGCTCTAGAGTCTGTGTTGTTATCTATTATTCCATATTGCTTTTAAACATTTTTAGTGTGACTTTTATCTTTTGAATGAGAAGCATAATAGTACATAGGTTAATACCCGCTTCACTTTTATTTCTACCAATTCTAAATAATTCCATCAGTATTTTAAGTACTCTAAAATCTAGTAATAGAAAATAAGCCTATTAAAATTACTTTGTTGAGATAATTTAACAGGCTTTATAGGACAGATTTTTAATAGAATATAAACTATTCTAGTTTTAAACCTTCTAGCTCTTTGTGCTTGTGTTAATTTTCTCATCACTTTATTGTATAGACTGACCTTCCTGATAAAGGCTTTCAGTTAGGAAATTTGTATCATACTGGTTTTTACCACTCATTGACTGCCTTTGTTTTATGAATCAACATAGTTCTCCATCTTAAATTCATCTGAGTCAGTTAACTTCAGCAAGCACATACTATATGCAGAACATTGTACTACTAGCTTCTGAGGATAAAGAAGGCATTTTGTTAGCCTCAAAGACTTTATTATCTAGGCCTAGCAAATGCCATCTCCCCTTCTCCTCTATAAAACCTTCTCAACTACCCCAACCCAGTTGAAATGAATTGTTTTCCTATTTGCCACTGTTCTCAGCTTGTTCAAGCATTTCTTAAAATACTTATTATACTATACCTTGATGCATGTTGCATTTCTTTATTTCTCACAAGATTTTTGAGGACTGGGAACTGGGACCACATTCTACTGATTATGTTCCCTATCCTTATTTTGTAGAGATGATGTGACTGATAATAAATCCAAATACAGTGTATACAATCTATAAATTCTGTAGTTAAGTTAGAAAAATAAAAATACTGCAGAAACACAAAGGAGAAAACTATTACTGTGGGATTTAGAAACTCCTGATGGAAAAATATTTGATCCAGGCATTCCTTGAAATAGGTAGAGAAAAGGACAGGCTGTTCCAAATAGTGGGAATGATGTAAGCAAAGACACAGGAACAACCGTAACTGCAAGGTGTTAAAAGAATGACAAATAGTTTGTCGTTGCAGAAGTTAAGATGCTTGGATGAGGGGTGCAGTAGTCAATAAAGTTGGTAAAGTAGTTTGGGATTAATCCTTCCCAAGGAATTTAGACTTCATTTTATTGGTGATATGAAATTATCATCCTACAGGGAGGTTTTTCAGGCAGGATGCAAGATATATCACAGAGGAAAAAGAAATTAAATATAGAGAGACCAGTTAGGAATCAAGGCTGTTGGTAATAATCTAAGCATGAGTAACACAAGTCTGAACTAGTGTTGCGGCAGAGAAAATAGAAAAAGAAGGGATTTGCATTGGAAATATTTCAGAGGAAGGATTGAGGGGACATGCTTGTTAACTCATCGAGCATGCGAGAACTGTGAAATGGAAGAGTTAAAGATAATACCAAAATTCTGAGCCTTTTGGACCAGGAAACCTTTCCTATTAACTCAGAACTCACTCTGTGATCTTTTACAGAGTATCTAGGTACATTTTCATCTTTCCAACCATTCTTTAAGTCAAATAGAACAGGTTTTTAAAATTTTCATTCCTTCCTTATGGATGAGAAAACCGAAGTTCATAGTTATGACCTGCTCACGTTTATGTTATTATTATGTGGCAGTGCTAGGATTAAAACCCAGCTTTTTCACAACCAGTTGGTTTTGCCGTGCTGAATTTGAAGTATTAGCAGAATGTGAAATTTCTAGCAGGTTTTGGGACTCTACATGAAAACAGTAGTTGAAGCAATGGGAATGGTTGAGACTTCCAAGGGAAAAATTGTAGATAAAGGAGAGAAAGAGAATCATGGATTGGATCTTTGGTAATAGCATTTAGCTGAATAAAAAGAGAGAAAGAAGAAAACTGGAAAATAACAATCAAAGAAATAGGAAGGGGATCAGGAGTGGAAGATGTTGCTAGAAACTGAGAATATCAAAATGCAGAAACTGGTCAAAGCAAGATGCTATGTATACTACGGAGACACAGAGGAAGATGAGGATAAGGAAAAGCCATTTAATTTAACAATTAGGAGATTATTAGAAACCTTTGAGGAGAATCTTTTGAGAGAAGGCTGAAGACCACATTATACTAGTTGAAGAAAGTATATGAGGGAAAAAAGAAGGGGCAGTGAGTTTACACTACTATTAGGAAACTTGTTTTTTATGTTTATATTCTTAGGGGATCAGAGTTTGGGATAATAGGTGGGTTTGTCTTATGCCTCTTCCCTCCAAATTACCCTGAGTAGAACTCCCCTCTTTTCTGGGGTATATGACTTAGGTGTGAGAGTTACTCTCTCTCTCTCACACCTAAGTCTTTACTAATAGCGCATGCAAAGCTGAGCTCAAGGAACCCTAGAAGATCCACACAGCTAAATACTGCATCATTTGCATTTCAGACAGCTTCAAAGAGTTTTAAATGATAACCTCATTTTATAAAGTTTGGTATATTTTTGGCTTTATTACTTTCTAAATCCTGAAAGTGTTTTTTAATAATTTCTTATATAATACATTTGCATTGTATCTTTGTGCTTATTCTTATTTAAAGGATGGAATGGCCGTATGCATGTTCATGCAAAACACCTTAACAAGATTTATGAGGTAATGTATCTTTGTTTTTAAAATATAATTTCTAATAAACCAAAAATAGCTCTTCATTCTGTGATTTGCAGTAGATAAAAAGCAGTCACTGACTTTCTAACCATATTTATTCTAATGATGAACTATTTGTGCCATCAAGGATTGTCATATAATTAAATGTTACTGAAGGACATACAAGTATGTCTCTTAAAAAATAAGAGATGAGAGATAAAAAGAATTAAAGACATAGCACTTTTCCCTAAAGAGCTGTTATTTAGGTATAATCTGGTTATATTTAGGTATAGACATGGGAAGGTTAAATACTGTTACTAGAGCAGAATAGACACTGGTCAAGAGGTGACACACAAAGATTACCTAATATTCAAAATTAGTAGAATGTATAGTGAAGTGGTCTGTATCCGCAAGGAGATAGAAAAAGAGTTCCCAATTGGAGAAGGCTTTTACAGATTTCTGAGGAAGATGGATTCACTTTGCACCTAGATGAGGAAGAAAAATGAGAAAATTTTGGGCCTGTCATTTTGTATTTGGGGTTACAAAGTGTGAAATGATTGGGCTGATTAGCTTTCTACTTCTATATTCTGAATGTAAACAATTTAAATATAATTATAACTAAGGAAATTCATATTTATTTAGCATACTTGTTTATTGGACATCACTGTATTTTTGGTACTCTTTGTATGTGAGTCTAGAAAGAAAAGTGGAATCAACATTACTGTTTAAAATACCTTCTTCATTGTCTTAGCTCCTATTCACCTACTTCTCCCTATTACATTTGACTTTTTCTTAAATAAATCTTAAAACTTGGGTTTTTTTTTTTTAATAATCCTTTTTAGGGACGTCCCTGGTGGTCCAGTGGTGCAGAGGACGTGGGTTCTATCCCTGGTCAGGGAACTAAGATCCCACATGCTGCAGGGTAACTAAGCCCATGTGCCACAACTACTGAACTCACGCACCTCAACTAGAGAGCCTGCGTGCCGCAAACTACAGAGCCCACGTGCTGTGGAGCCCGTGTGCCACAACTAGAGAGAGAAAAAAACCCACATGCCACAAATAGAAGCCCGTGCCCTGCCAGGAAGAGCCCGCATGCTGCAACGAAAGATCCTGCATGCCTCGACGAAGATCGTGCATGCTGCCAGTAAGACCTGATGCAGCCAAGAAAAAAAAAATCCTTTTTTTTCTTTTTCTTTGCGGTACATGGGCCTCTCACTGTTGTGGCCTCTCCCGTTGCGGAGCATAGGCTCTGGACGCGCAGGCTCAGCGGCCATGGCTCACGGGCCCAGCCGCTCTGCAGCATGTGGGATCTTCCCGGACCGGGGCACGAACCCGTGTCCCCTGCATCGGCAGGCGGACTCTCAACCACTGCGCCACCAGGGAAGCCCAAAAAAATCCTTTTTATTTGGAAGCAGTGTGTGTTAAGAAATTTGCAATTACTTTAGACCTGCACCTTTTCATTTTGGTTAGACCTACAAAAAATTCTGTACTTTCAAAACATTTTAAATTCACCTTTTAAATACACACTTTGCAAAGTGGGTCTTTGCAAACACAAAAGGTTAAGACTTTTTTTTTTTTTTTTTAATGGTACGCAGGCCTCTCACTGTTGTGGCCTCTCCTGTCGCGGAGCACAGGCTCCGGACGCGCAGGCTCAGCGGCCATGACTCACAGCACTAGCCGCTCCGCAGCATGTGGGACCTTCCTGGACCGGGGCACGAACCCGTGTCCCCTGCATTGACAGGCGGACTCTCAACCACTGTGCCACCAGGGAAGCCCAAGACTTATTTTTACTTCAGAACCATTCTTTTATATAGGATCAGTCTCTGGATCATTTTAGTGAGTAATGAAAACATTTTTGATAGGAACCTTCAATAACAGTTCTGGAGCTCAGTCTTCTGTACCACAATTCTTCCTTTTGGATACATTCTTAATTTTCCCATCCATAATTTGATACCAATAAAAATGGACTAAGACAGTATCACATTGAATTATTCCCGATTGCCAGCTGCTGAAAAGTTCCAGGAGCTGTATCCAGGCCTACCTCAGAGATATTGCAGGTTAGGTTCCAGACCACTGCATAAAGCGATATCGAAATAAAGCAAGTCACAAGAAGTTTTTGGTTTCCCAGTGCGTATAAAAGTTATGTTTACACTCTACCATAGTCTATTAAAGTATGCGATAGCATTATGTCTAAAAAAAATGTACATACCTTAATTTAAAAATACTTTATTGCTAAAAAATGCTAACCATCATCTGAGCCTTCAGTGAATCGTAAACTTTTTGCTGGTGGAAGATCTTGTCTCAGTGTTGACGGCGGCTTACTGATCAGGGTGGTGGCTGCTGAGGGCTGGGATGGCTGCGGTAATTTCTTAAAACAAGACACCAGTGAAGTTTCCTGCATCAGTTGACTCTTCCTTTCATGAATGATTTCTCTGTAACATACAGTGCTGTTTGATAGCATTTTACCATAGAGGAACTTCTTTCAAAATTGGAGTCAGTCCTCTCAAACCTTGCCGCTCTTTATCAAATAAGTTTATTTAACATTTTAAATCCTTTGTTGTCATTTCAACAGTCTTCACAACATCTTCACCAGGGTAGATTCCATCTCAAGAAACCACCTTCTTTGCTCATCCATGAGAAGTAACTCCTCATCTGTTAAAGTTTATCATGAGATTGCAGCAACTCAGTCACATTTTCAGGCTTCAGTTCTAGTTCTCTTGCTGTTTCCACCACATCTGCAGTTACTTCCTCCACTGATGTCTTAAACCCCTCAAAGTCATCCAAGAGATTTGGAATCAACTTCCTCAAACTCATGTTAATGTTGATATTTTGACCTCTTCCCATAAATCGCAAATGTTCTTAATGGCATCTAGAATGGTGAATCCTTTCCAGAAGGTTTTCAAGTGACTTTGCCTAGATCCATCAGAGGAATCACTATCTATGGCAGCTATAGCCTTATGAAATGTATTTCTTAAATAATGAGACTTGAAAGTCAAAATTACTGCTAGATCCACAGACTGCAGAATGGATGTTGTGTTAGCAGGCATGAAAACAGCATTAATTTCATTGTACGCTTTCATCAGAGCTCTTGGGTGACCAGGTGCATAGTCAGTGGGTAGTAATAGTTTGGTTTTTATAAATTTATTTATTTATTTTTGGCTGCATTGGGTCTTTGTTGCTGTGTGCGGGCTTTCTATAGTTGCAGTGAGCAGGGGCTACTCTTTGTCGTGGTGCGCTGTCTTATTGCAGTGGCTTCTCTTGTTGCGGAGCACAGGCTCTAGGTGCGCGGGCTTCAGTAGTTGTGGCATGTGGGCTCAGTAGTTGTGGCTTGCGGGCTCTAGAGCGCAGGCTCAGTAGTTGTGGCACACGGGCTTAGTTGCTCTGCGGCATGTAGGATCTACCCGGATCAGGGCTTGAACCCACGCCCCCTGCATTGGCAGGTGGGTTCTTAACCACTGTGCCACCAGGGAAGCCCTGGGCAGTAATAGTTTGAAAGGAATCTTTTTTTTCTGAGCAGTAAATCAGCAGTGGGCTTAAAATATTCACTAAAACATGTTGTAAACAGATGTGCTGTCACCCAGGCTTTGTTGTTCCATTTATAGAGCACAGAGTAGATTGAGCATAATTCTTAAAAGCCCTAAGATTTTCAGAACGGTAAATAAACATTAGCTTCAACTAGTAGCGTCACCAGCTGCATTAGCCCCTGACAAGAGAGTCAGCCTGTCCTTTGAAACTTTGAAGCCAGGCATTGACTTCTCTCTAGCCATGAATGTCTTAGATGGCATCTTCTTCTAATATAAGGTTGTTTTGTCTACGTTGAAAATCTGTTGTTTGGTGTAGCCCGCCTTCATGAATTATCTTAGCTAGATCTTCTGGATAACTTGCTGCAGCTTCTGTATCAGCACTTGCTGTTTTATCTGGCACATTTATGTTACGGAAATGGCTTCTTTCCTGATTTCTCATGAACCAACCTCTGCTAGCATCACACTTTCCTTCTGTATCTGCCTCACCTCTCTCAGTCTTCATAGAATTGAACAGAGTGAGGACCTTGCTCTGGATTAGGCTTTGACTTAAGGAAATGTGGCTGATTTGATCTTCTATCTAGACCAATAAAACTTTCTTCCTATCAGCAGTAAGGTTGTTTTGCTTTCTTATCATTCATATATTCACGGGAGTAGCCCTTTTAATTTCCTTCAAGAACTTTTCCTCTGTATTCACAACTTGGCTAACTGTTAGCCAAAGCCTAATCCAATGCAATAAAGCGAAGCACAATGAAATGAGGAGTGCCTGCATTACACAAAAACATCCATTTATTTGGAAGAAAGTTGATATGTCTATAGTTTAAAAATATATAATGATTTAGGGAGGTATTTTGATAAGCTTACATAGCATTTAGTATGAATTATTTTATCTTCATTATTATACTGTTTTGCTCATGATACATTGGCTAATAGTTCTATACTTTGAGGTGTGATTATTTTTATAAACATAGTTCAGTAATTTTGTTTCTACTGCATCTTAAGTTTTAAAAGTATTTGTAAATTAATATCAAAATTAAAAATATTAACATCCATTTTTCCTTTTTCCTTCAATATACAGACTTCCTTTAATAAGTGTTGCACTAGTTCAAGGTCGGGCCCTGGGTGGAGGAGCAGAGGTTACCACAGCATGTGATTTCAGGTAGGGTAAGAATTGTATGACTCCTTGCACAGGTGTAATTAACATGCTCAAATTCATTTTTTGCCTGAATATCAATATTTTATTTATTCTTAAAGAGGATAATCAGTTAGTGAATATTTTCTTTTTGCCAATCATTCAAGTAGATAATTTTAGTCAGTCTAGTATAACTCCATAAATATTTCATTACTATGCATTTCAAAAAGTTAACAAAAGGATTTGAATAAATCACACCCATATTAGCAAAGTCCCTGGGGAAGGAAACCAAGAAAATATATGAAACTTTAAGATTCCCAAGAATTATACAAGAAAAGTAAAGAACTAAAAAAACCCAGAGAAATAAAGTAAAGAGAATAGAGAAAGAGACTGCTTAAGTCTTCCTCTTACAAATAACAAGAGGTTTTCTGAGAACTATTTCCTATCTTTACTGTGATTTGTAGTAACTTTGTGGAGATTTTGGGCTGATTAGGGAATTCAATTAGAGAAAGTTATTCTGGACCAATTAACCTTTCAATCCTTAGAATTCTTTTTAGTATTGGCTAGCTGTACTTTATAGGAATGACACAATTTTGATAAGGCCTTCTATATTTTGGTTTTGTGTGTATAAAACATAAATGTTCAGTTTAATGACTTGCTACAAAATAGGAGCCTATGTAACCATATTATAGGTCAAGAATTGAAAGATTGGGGCTTCCCTGGTGGCGCAGTGGTTGAGAGTCCGCCTGCCGATGCAGGAGACACGGGTTCGTGCCCCGGTCTGGGAAGATCCCACATGCCGCGGAGCGGCTGGGCCCATGAGCCATGGCCGCTGAGCCTGCGCGTCCAGAGCCTGTACTCTGCAACGGGAGAGGCCACAACAGTGAGAGGCCCGTGTACCGCCAAAAAAAAAAAAAAAAAAAAAAAAAAAGAAAGATTACCGGCACTCCTGAACTCCCATACATGCACCTTCTAAGTCATAGACCCTTCATTTCCATCTATAGGAAACTGTTACCCTGTAATTTATGATAATTACATTCTTACTGTCCTGTATAGTTTTATAAGTTAACTATTCTGTAACCAATATATTCTATTATTTTTTCTTTTTGAACTTAATATAAATGGCATCATATACTAATAGAAATACTATGAGGAAAGATTCAGTAAGCTAATTCATGCAAAGTAGTAACATTTTATTGATATATTAATTTTTCTTTTTAAAGTTTATGACAGGTTTCAATTTGTAAGTTGAAATATATCACTTTGTATTCACATAAGTCGGGATTTTAAAATAGTTTTGGTGTATAAGACAATTTACAAAGATCCCAGTCTCTCTGAAAACTAGTACTTACTAACTGGGGAGGATTCTTGTACACAACGAAAAATGGCGATTTCACATGACAGTGACCCCTGCTGTCATCAGTGCAGATTGCATCAGGAAGCTACATTTCATTCTGTGAGGAGGAAGCAGTTATTGGCTTCATGGACAGTATGAGACTAAATATAAATGCTCTGTGTGTGAAAGGATTAAATGCTTTCTCACTTTACCCTGAAACACAGGTACTTGTGGAATATAACATTTAAATGTATAATTATATAATATATATAAGATATAAAGTATATATTTAAGTATAATTTAATATATTTAAAGAATCCTAAGGTATATGTGAGTATACATTATTACACTTAAAAATTCTCTACATAAAAAAACATTCTTTGCATAAAAGTAAGTGCAAGTTAAAACTTTATAGATGCACTCTGGAGAAAGTGTACCCTCTAACATAGTCTGGTGTTCATCTTTAAGCATTTATTAGACTTTTGCATCATCCTTTATATTCATTCCTGACCTGTGTTTGGGTGTAGTTAGGGTTTAGGCCAAAAGGCAAAATCACAGAAAAAATAGAGATTATTTAGTCCTTTAATACTGCTAATTTACCTTGCTATGTTATTCTCTAAATGAAGGGTCATGTGTTCCTAGAGCCTCATAAAATACTTAGTTTTTTTGATTATGAGTTGTCTGAGGATACTGCCCTCATCAGATATATTCAGTAACATAACCAGATACAGTCACTTTTCCAATGAAGACATATTCATTTGTGGACCAACTACTTGGCATATACAGACCCTCATATTAAATTGCATTCAGTAGAGTCATTCATTAAACATAGTTTAGCACCATGGCTATCTAGGCACTGCCATTTAAGAAACTTTTATGTTTTGGGTTCTTGTTTAGTTTTTCTAGTAATACAGTTTTATTACATTTTATAAAATTTCGGATTCACAACTGTAAAGAAATTAAAAAAAAAAAACTGATCCTTCACAATAGAAGTGTGAAAAGCACTGTCCTAGACTATTCAGCCCTTTTAAATCTTTATACTAAATGCAAGAGTTCTTAAAAGATAAAGGCTAATAGAGAGGGTTGTATAGTGAAGTACATTACTAGCCACAGTTACAAGGTAGTGATAAATCAATACAAATTGCTCTAGCTGATTTTCCCCCCAACTTGATCAGTACCCTGTCAGTTATCTTCTATGACAAATTATATTATAAAAATACCTACTTGTTATTAAAAAAACACCAAAAGCTTTCATAGCATTCTGCTAAAAAGATAAGTTCCTTCCGTAGGTTGGCTCTTTTTAGCTTAACTTTCTTACCTTGGAGAGTTGCCTGGAATTCACTCAACTGACAGAAGAAGAAGAGAAATAATCTTAATATGAATATTCCAAAGAATTGAGCTCATGCACCATTCTAGCATTATCCTACTCGCTGCCCCCAAACCCTTTAAGCACCAGCTGATAATACATGTAATGAATTAATATGTCAGAAACAGGTCTACATGGCATATATAGACCCTCATACTAAATTGCCTTCAATTGAGTCATAATTTTCATTTAAACTTTCTTAGAGAAAATGGCTTTTTAAAAACATTTTCTAAAGCAAAGCATTAACTTATGAATTAAAAAATGACATTCTACAGTGCTCACAATCTCGTCACTCTAACATTATCTTTCCCTTTAGTGACAAAATTGATGAAATAAAAAGCTAGAATTGTATTAAAATCATTTGCTTCAAATTTTTAAATTTGTCTTGATTAATTAAAATATCTAGAATGAAATATAAATTAAGAAAATATTTGAGTATTAGTTTTCTATTGCAGCCGTAACAAATTACCACAAATTTAGTGGCTTATAACAACATCAGTTTATCTCACAGATGTATAGGTTGGAAATCTGGCTGGGCTCAACTGGGTTCTCTAAACCTGGTCACACAAGGCCCAAATCAATATGTTGGCTGGACTGGGCTCTGAGGGATCATCTACTTCCAGGTCCATCCTGGTTACAGCTGGCAGAATTCAGCCCCATGCACTTGTAAGACTGAGGTCCCTGTTTTTCTGTCAGCCTGTCAGCCAGGGGCCAGTCTTTGCTCTTGGAGGATGCCTGCATTCCTTCTCATGTTTTCCATGTGGCCCCCCTTCAGCAGTGGTGGGTTAAGTTCCTTTCGTACTTTGAATCTTTCTCACTTTCCCCTCTGCTGCATCTCTCTGACTCCAGTTGGAGAAAGTTTTCTGCTTTTAAGAGCTCATGTGGTTAGATTAGGCCCACTCAGGTAATCAAGGATAATGCCCCTATTTTGGTGTATATAACCTTAATTACATTTGCACAGTCCCTTTTACTATGTTTACTATGCACAGCTTCCAGGGATTAGGGCCCCGGACATCTTTGTGGGACCATTCTACCTACATCGTATGGGCTTGGCATAGAGAATATTGCCAGATTTTTTGCTTTTATATTCCTATTTGATCACCAATTAAAATTGGTAACTTTGTTACTCTAAGCTACCTTTGTAACTCTTTTTTTTTTTATAAATTTATTTATCTATTTATTTATTTTTGGCTGCCTTGGGTCTTTGTTGCTGCATGCGGGCTTTCTTTTTAGTGGTAGCGAGCTGGGGCTACTCTTCGTTGCAGCGCGCAGGCTTCTCATTGTGGTGGCTTCTCTTCTTGCAGAGCACGGGCTCCAGGCGCGCAGGCTTCAGTAGTTGTGGCACATGGGCTCAGTAGTTGTGGCACTCAGGCTCTAGAGCACAGGCTCAGTAGTTGTGGCACACGGGCCCAGTTGCTCCGCAGCATGTGGGAATCTTCCCGGCCCAGGGCCTGAACCCATGTCCCCTGCATCGGCAGGCGGACTCCCAACCACTGCACCACCAGGGAAGCCCTGTAACTCTTTTTAAACTTTTATTTAGGTACTTTTTAGACAACATTAATAAGAGTTCCTATATACACCAAATTAATAAAGGTTCGTTGATATAAACATTATTTTAAGTGTAACTATAGTATGGTTTCTTAGATTGGTTTCAAGCTCAAGTTTCCAGAATGTATTTTAGGAGGTACTTAGAACACTCATTCCTTGATTCTGCTTTCTGTCTTATTCCATATCATTCAGAAAAAGGGGGTCGGGGTGGGACAAAGGGGAGAGAAAAGAAAATCTCTCAGAACTACCCTAGAAAATAGAAAATGACAAACTCAGACTGCTTGGCTTTTCAGCATCAACTTTTGGCAGTCAAAAGCATGTAAACAGTTTAATTACATGTCTAATATTTAGTTTTTGCTACTTAATTTGGTATAAGAGAGAAACTGGAATTGCATTTTTTGTTTGGAAATATAGTCAGCCCTCTGTATCTGCGGGTTCCAAATTCAAGGATTCAACCAAGGATTGAAAATATTCTGGAAAAACATCCAGAAAGTTTCAAAAAGCAAAACTTCAATTTGCTACGTACTTGCAGCTGTTGACATAGCATTTACATTGTATTAGCTATAAATAATCTAGAGATGACTTAAAGTATATGGGAGGATGTGTGTAGGTTACATAAAAATACTACACTATTTTATATGAAGAAATTGAGCATCTGAGGATTTGATATATGTGGGGAGTCCCAGAACCAATCGTGGAATGAACAGAGAATTTTCCTATAACATATTATCACTTAAATTTACCGATTTTTAACACTTGCTGTTTTGTTTTTCACCTCGTGTGTGTGTGTGTGTGTGTGTATGTATGTTTTATATATATATATAATAATTTTTTTCTGAGAAATTTGAGTAGGTTGCAAACATCTTGCCCTTTTACTCCTTTAAACACACATTACTCACATAAATATATATTATTTTTTAAGAACTAGAGTATTTCCTTATTTAACCACAGCACAGTTGTCAAATGCAGGAAATTTAACATCAGTGCTATACTTTTATCTAACATACTATCCATATTCCAGTTGTGTCGATTCAGCAGTAATACCCAGTATAGCACTCCTGGACTTTTCCTCCACTGCGAGATCATGTACTGCACTTAGTTGTCAGAGTTCTTTACATTCAGAACTGAGATTATTTATTTATTTATTTATTTTTGAGATAATTTATTTTTAAGCCAATAAGTTTGTGTTATAACATCAATAGTAAATAATACAGGTGATGATAGTTTTAAAATGTTTATTGTGCTTTCTGGTTGTAAAAGGATATGTGTGCATGCTGGTGAATATGAATCACCTGGGGATTTTATTAATATGCAGTTCTGATTTCATCTCAGGGGTGAAGCCTGAGGTGATGCTGATGTTGCTGGTCCACAGACCACACATTGAATAACAAGGTTCTAGATTATTTTGAAAACACTTATTTCAAAAATATTTTACATATTGTAAAATATACCTTACTGTACAGTAAAAAAAATTTTTTAATGTACAGTTATAGACTAAAAATTAAAGTTGTTGCCATTCAAAGATAATTAGCATTAGCACTGTGGTGTGCTTTCTTCACATCTTTTTAAAACAGATGTATAACTATTTTTTAAAAATTAGGATCATATGACATATAGTTTACTTGGAAAACATGAATTTAATAAATTTAAAATATTCCATCAGTTTGGATTACTAAAATATCCTCCTTCGGTTGTTCCTAATTTTTCTCTATTATGATTAATGCTGTGATAACTGCCTTATAAATAAGGCTCTGTCCTTTTGGATTATTTCCTTAGAATAAATCCTAGTACTTATTAAGTACTTCAAGTACTTAGTCAAGGGATGTGAAAATGTTTAAGGTGTTTGATATATGGTGCCAAGTTATCCTCCAGAAAAGATTCTGCCAATTTATACAACTACCAGCAGTATATGAGTGTCTGTTTGAGAGCATCCTTTCTTACAATGAGTATTACTCTTTTAAAAGATCTTTTCTAATTTTGATAATCAAAAATTAAATTTTATTTTCATTTGCAATTTTTAAAGGTTTCAGTGAGGCATAAATTTTCACATGTTCATTGATGTGTATCTGTGTGTGTGTGTGTGTGAATTGTCTGCATTTTCTTTTTGCTCTTCTTTGGAGTATCCAAGATTTAGCTGTTTATACACTGGATGAAAAACATTTTTATTCCTCCATCTCCCTAGAGAAATAAGATTCTCACTTATGCAGTTTAGAGCCTGCCTATCTAATTTGTTTTCAATCTCTAACATTGCTTTCATGAATATAAATAACCCTCAGCCAAAGGTATTAGCATTTCCAGCTGCTACCCATTAGTTCAAAGTATATTACAAAGAAAGGGAGCTATAAACAGCCTTGTCCCAAGGGAGCTACTGTAGGTAGCTCTTTTCTTAAAATACTAAATAAGTAAAACACAAAATACACATACACACTTGCACAAATGTGCACGTGCACACACACACCAACCAGCACATCCCAGAGTCATTAGAAAAGAAATTCCCTTTTTTTTTTTTTTCCTGTACGCGGGCCTCTCACTGTTGTGGCCTCTCCCGTTGCGGAGCACAGGCTCCGGACGCGCAGGCTCAGCGGCCATGGCTCACGGGCCCAGCCGCTCCGCGGCATGTGGGATCTTCCCGGACCGGGGCACGAACCCGCGTTCCCTGCATCGGCAGGCGGACTCTCAACCACTGCGCCACCAGGGAAGCCCACAAATTCCATTTTTGCTGCGGCAGTGCCTGTTCTCTAAATATGAGCTGTCCACCTTAGGAAGCAGTCACGCTGCCCACGCATGTTGCTTTGTTTTGTAGTTATCACTATTATGCGGAAAGACTTACTTTAGAGCCTGTGATATCAAGAAAATGCACCTCTGAGCATGCTAGGATTACTGAGTATTAAAATCAGACTATATTCCCAAAACATTTTACTGTCTGTTTCTATCTCACTGTACCACCACACACACACACACACACACACACACACAATATTCACTCATTCAACCACATACTCTCTTAGTCAAGCAGTCTCTTTGCATAAAATACACGGAGCCTCATGAGAACAATCAGCTGAGAGCAGGAAATCAGAACAGTGAGCTATGGGGAAAATCTTTGGAGTCTTTCCTTCTGTTTTCCATAATTTGTCTTACGTTGTGATGGCAGGTAGAAAACATGAGGAAGGAGGTGCCAGGAAAGTACATGCACAAACAAGTGTCTGTGTTCAAAGCATGATTTTAAAGTATTGTTTGTGGTCAGGTATGTTGTTGCTATTATATAATTTTATGTGCCATATTTCCCCATATCACCAGTTTGCTTTGTTGTATTTGGGTCTTCGTTTCTGTGCGAGGGCTTTCTCTAGTTGCGGCGAGCAGGGGCCACTCTTCATCGCGGTGCGCGGGCGTCTCACTGTCGCGGCCTCTCTTGTTGCGGAGCACAGGCTCGAGACGCGCAGGCTCAGTAGTTGTGGCTCACGGGCCTAGTTGCTCCACAGCATTTGGGATCTTCCCAGACCAGGGCTCAAACCCGTGTCCCCTGCATTGGCAGGCAGATTTTCAACCACTGCGCCACCAGGGAAGCCTGGTTCGTTCTTAATACCATGTAAAAGGACCAGCAATTTCTGGCCCTACAGTTTATTTAAATCAATGATTTCAGACTTCAAATTTATATTACATGATTTAATTTTGTAACAGGACTGCCTTCTTTAAAATTTTTAAATATTTCAGCTTTTACTTATATTGTATGATATTCCTTAAGTTAGTCTTAGAGAGATATGTCTATTTTTCTTTTTTTAAATCACCTTGGAATCTTCTGCTTCAGCCATATCTATAACAGAACACAGTATTATTTCTACCTTTATTTGGAAATCAAAAATTGTATATATTTTGTATTCTCCATTAACAGATATTGAGGAAAGGTAGTATATCATTATTTGCTGGGCTTCAGTGCGAGTATAGCTCTTACTTTAGGGACTGAGTGAGTTTAGTCCAGGAAACTTTATGATGTCTTTCTAGCAGAAACACTGCTGTATTTGTAGTGACTTATCTATTAATGTAACCAACTTGATAATAATAAAAGCTAGTACACAGTTTAATATGTACACTGTGAGGCTACAAAATACATACAATTTTTATATTCCAAATAAAAGTATAAATAATACTGTGTTCTATAGATGTGGCTCAGACAGAAAATTTCACACTGATTTTTTTTTAAACATATATAAACACAATTCCTCTAAGATTCTGTTTAAAAGAATTGTGGTGTATATATGTTCTAAGTAACTTTCATATATTAACCATTTAATACTCATGGTAATTCTATGGCATAAGTACTATTGTTATATCTATTTTATAAACAAGCATACTGAGGCCCAGGGATGTTAAGTAATCTACTCTTCCTCATCCTCTTTATACCATGTGTCTTTTTTCTTTGCTGTATTTTATGAGGTGTAAAATGCAGCCGGTCTAGTGGCCAAGCCAGGCAGTCAGTCTGGTTTACATTTATGCACTTCACATCAAAGCTCCTACTCTATCCCAATGCAGTTATTTATGTGTTTCTCTTTGCCACAGAGATCAGTAAAAGTACCTTTCTTTAATAATAAACATTTTTTACTTTTACTAAAAATCTTCCTGTTTTAGTAAAATTTGGTAATTGTTTTAAAATTGTTTTTCTTGAATACATTTGTCCAAAGTCCTGCAACTTATAGCTAACTCATCAGAAAGTAGTAGCACAATGAACAGTCCTTTCAGGTATCAACATTGACTTTGCAACACCTGTCAAAGGTGATACTCTTCCTCAAGTTATGGGTAGTTTTTCCTATAACACTGATGCATCCATACTGTAACACCAGATATATCCATATTTGATTAAATTTCCTCATCTCCCCTCTCCCAAGGTGTCGCAGGAAATTTTCAACTTTGCTAATAATAATGACACTAATAAACAGATGATACTTACAATTCTTTTACTTTTCAAAATAAGAGAGTTTAATATGGTTTTATAAATGAGTCGGGCTATAAGGCTTCAGAATCTTAAGATTCAGGTCTTCCAGTTTTCTACATAGATTAATAGATTATCCCTTGCAATAAATTACATTACATACAGGTAACTGCATCTAAACTCTAGCAGTAATTAGTGTATAATCCTATAAGGCCTATCAGGAAGCAGTTTCTGTTTTTGGATGCATCTTGCTGATATGACGTTTTCTTCATAAATTCTGGTTATCACCATTGAAGATTTTATATTTAACTTTTAGGTTAATAAAGAGTATTGTGGAAGGTTATCATCTGAATGTTCCATATTTCTTTCATTGTTAGACTGAACTACTTTGTGTTCTTTTGTCACTAATACATTTTTTGGTCATATTTTCTAATGTATTGATAATATGTACATCAGTACACAAGTACACCCTAGGCATGACATGTAAAGAATGGATGTCAGAGTTTGATCACAATAGGTATTTTTATAAAGATCACCTCAGGATTTGTTAGAGTTATAAAATATGATTCAAAAAATCATACCTCACCTTATAAAATAAGGCAAAAGGGAAAAACCACACATGGTATAAAGATGGTAATAAACATTCTTCTTTAGAAGCAAATAATTCCAAATATAAATATGCTTACATATATAATAAGTTTTGTTGTCATAAGTTCATCTACATTATCCCAACATCTAGAACTTTAACCAACTTTTATGTTCAGCTGATTTTAAATGAATTTTTCCCTGACATAATCCTTTTCTGTACTGTAGGCATAGATCTGAGCCATCAGTGTCAATTTCAGTATATAATGAGGAACTGTGACACATTTATTTTGTGAAAAGCTTTATAGGATTTTCAGTATTAACAATATTCCTATTTCCAAGTCTATTAGACATTATTGTAATGTCTAGTCTACTTTCTTAACTTTTGACCTTGATTTCTGTTTATTGTAAGACAGTACTCCTCTCACAACTTGGGGCTAGATTCAGATTAAGACACTTGTTCTTTCTTCCCTCCCATTTAAAAATAATTTATTGAAAACTACTATTTTCATGGCTATTTGCTTCTAATAGCAGTTGTCCGTAATAGAGGCAGATTTTCTCTTACAGGAATTCACAGCTGTGAAGAGAAAGTTCTCTTTCCCAGTGGGTTAGTAAATAGGCTTTTGTGAGAATTCTCTACTGGAATATTTCTCTTGATTAAAGGGTCAGAGACTGAAAGTCTATTGTTCTTGGTACTAAAAGAACCAAACCACCTGCAGCTAAGCATTGAACTCTTTGGAAAACCAGAACTATCTTAAAGTCTTCGTTTTTGTAATGAGTAGTTTGAAAGCAATAATTTTTCTTAAAAAATTAAAATTCAGACATGACTTTTGGTCCAAATTAGAGATTTTAACATAGTGGATGCATTGAAGAATGCAGTCCAAATAAAACTCATACGCTGTATTCTCTAAACAGTATAGATTTATGCAGCCTATTAATACTATACACATTTAACTGGCAAATGTGACTGCTGTGCCCACTAATCTCTTTGTGTTTATTCCCTTTTATTGTTCCACTTGATTATTAATCCCCCTACTCATAAAAGTCCCAAGATTTGGGGGAAATGAATCCCTGCTATAGGAAATCACTCAAGTCCAACCCAAGCCACTGTCAACTTTAATGGTATCCCTGCTTCCACTCATCTAGTTAACTATTTTATGTACTGTGAGGTTAAGAGCACACATAATGAAGCTAATTTACTTGGATTTAAAATTCTGGTCCTGCTATAGCTGCATGGCCTTGGGTGTGCTATTTATTTAATCGCTGTTGCCTCTGTTTCCCTCTGTAAAATGAGCATATTACTGTACCTCATATGGTGGTTCTGAGGATTAGTTAACATAAAGTTCCTTAAATAGTTGGTGTGCTATTAAATGCTAAATAGGCTACTCTTACAAAACAAATCAGATACTACTCCTTTGGCCAGCCTCCTCCTAAAGAGCTTCACACTTAAAAAATAAAACCTGACCTCCTTAGTGCCTATAAGCTTACCTGTCTGATTTCATCCCCCATTACTCTCTGTTGGCTCTATTCAAGCTACATTAGCCTGTTCCCCAGAGATACTAAGCAGTTCTACTTCAAGGCCTTTGCACTTGCAATTCCCTCTTCCTGGAATTCCCTCCCAGAATTTTGCATTGCTCACTCACTTGGGTAGCTGCTCAAATATTCAGAGGACTCCATCTAAAATAGCACACACCCAACACACATTGCCTCATTCTCTAGTTCCTTGCCTCATTTTCTTTATAGCATTTATCACCACTGACATTATATTGTCCAGTGTCTTTCCTAACAGGAATGTAAACTCAGCATAAGGATTTTGTTTTGGTCATTCCTGTAGTCCCGCATCTAGCGTTGGTAGTGCTTAGGAAATATTTGTTGGAAGAGTGGATCAATCAATTGAGTTAAAAAGAAACCAAACATTCATTTTTTTTTTCCCCTGAGGACTACTGAGTTTAACTCACTATGCATTTTTTTTCATGGTATGCACCTAACATTCCTTACTCCCATATTTTCACTTTAATCCAGGTTTTCTCAGTAGGCCACCACTCGAGAAAGATACACTTTGGGCTTTTAGAAGTAAACATAAAGATTAGATTCTTATATGCAAAGTAAAAGATAAGCGAGCACAAGAATGTTGACCATGTTTTCAAAGGGAAGTGCTAAATAGTGTGCAATAAATTGAATTCTATACTTAGCCAGATTTTTTGAACATTGTTTTTAATACAACACATCTACCTGTAAAGATCTATGGAGATTTCAGATCAGATATGAATAGGTAGTACTTTGTGACTAAAGCATATATAGTTTCAATTAAGTTTTTTCTTTTTTCTTCTGCAGATTAATGACTACCGAGAGTGAGATCAGATTTGTCCACAAGGAGATGGGTGTAATACCAAGCTGGGGAGGTGCTACCCGGCTAGTTGAAATAATTGGCAGTAGACAAGCCCTCAAAGTGTTAAGTGGGGCCCTTAAGCTGGATTCAAAAAAGGCTTTACAAATAGGAATGGTTGAGGAGGTCTTGCAGTCTTCAGATGAAACCGAATGTCTCAGAGAGGCACAAGAGTGGCTACAGCAGTTTATCAAAGGGCCACCAGAAGTAATTAGAGCTTTGAAAAAATCTGTTTCTTCAAGCAAAGAGCTTTGTTTAGAGGAGGCATTACAGACTGAAAGAGATCTTTTAGGAACAGTTTGGGGTGGACCCGCAAATTTAGAGGCTATTGCTAGGAAAGGAAAGTTTAATAAATAGTTTAAAAAAATATGTACTACAGGTAAAACTCCAATGATTAATACGTATGAAAGTTAAATGATATTAAATATGAATGTCAGAACTACTTTGAAGGCTACTATTAGTATTTCAGTTTTAAACAACTGTTTGAATACCTGAACTCATTGGCCTAGTTTTCAGTCTATTTGGGTACTTACCAAGTAATTCTGAACATCTGACTAAAATATGCGACACTTTCAGCTTAAAAATTATTAGCAATTCCCAAATTCCCATATTAGTTCTTAGGCTATAACCAAAGACCAGTTTTTAAAAGAAAAAACTACACAAAATCTCTTGTGTTATTTTTCATAAAGTCTTTGTCTTGCCTTACCTGGAAATTATTTACAAAAATAGCTTAATGAAACTTAGCAAAAGTGGAGAGGGGTCAGGGACAGGAAAATACGCAAAGGTATGATTAGTCCTCTTCTGCTCCAAGCAGCTGGAGTAAAGAAGTCATGGGTAACAGCCCTTCTTTTAAATAAAGATGCTCCTCACCTCAGCCCTCTACAAATCTGGACCTTATTTATTTGATCTTTTAAATAATTATTAGATTTCTATTTTAAATTATCTACGAAACAATGATAGCCACCATAAAGAAAGTCTACTAACTACAAAATTGGCCAGTTCATTTGTGTGCTCCAGAATTTCCAAACCAATAGTTAAGAAGTACTGTAGTTTACGTAGTAATCAAATTGAACTTTGATCAAAACTGCCAAAGACTGCAGAGACTGAGGAAGCATCCTGTAACATACATTTGCATTTTACATCAGATTTCTATTTTTTTCTGAAAAGTAGCTAGCGTTTCTTCTTTTATAACTAGCTGTCTTTTAAAAGTAAAGTTAATAATGTGCAACTGAAACTTTTATGATCTCAGTAATACAGACTTTAAAAAACATAAGTCAAAGAATTAAGTCCTAATTCTAACCTGTCACAACAAGAGGTAAAAGGATGGACCTAGAGTCTGTCATACAGAGTGAAGTAAGTCAGAAAGAGAAAAAGCAAATACTAACACATTTGTATATGTATGCTAACACATATACATGTAATCTACAAAAAAAAAATGGTTCTGACGAACCTAGGGACAGGGCAGGTATAAAGACGCAGATGTAGAGAATGGACTTGAGGATGCAGTGGGGGAAGGGGAAGCTGGGACGAAGTGAGAGAGTAGCACTGACATATATACACTACCAAATGTAAAATAGACAGCTAGTGGGAAGCTGCTGCATAGCACAGGGAGATCAGCTCAATGCTTTGTGACCACCTAGAGGGGTGGGATAAGGAGGGTGGGAGGGAGGCTTAAGAGGGAGGGGATATGGGGATATATGTATACATATAGCTGATTCACTTTGTTGTACAGCAGAAACTAACAACATTGAAAGCAATTATACTCCAATAAATATGTAAAAAAATAAATGACAATTTATATTTGCTACTGTAACATTCAATTCACCTTTGAAAAATCATATTAAAGACAACTTGCGTATGCTTTGTGATCCTACTGTTTTACTTAGGAAAATACAGAAGAGAAGCTCACGTTACTTTTCTTCAGAATCAAATTCTGGATTACCAAGTTAACCCAATGCTTCCTACCTTGCTATACAGATTGTACAACATTTTGTGTTGAATCACTTTGTGTCTACTAATGCTGTTTAAAAATAAGCCTACCATTTAATTCAGATTAGGGTTAGCCATTAATGAATACTGGCAAAGAAAATCTAATATATATACACGGTCTCTACTATCAGTTATTTAAGGCCTTTAAGTCTCACAGGCTTTAGGTTTATTTCCATACATATTTATTCCATGAACATTCCCTGTAGACTCTGTTTAAATATTCTCTATGAAGAAATCAAACTTTTCTGAGCAGGTGACTATGTAAGCTGAATACACCACCAATTCAAATCACCCCCTTTTTACTGACCTTTTGGCCACAGATGTCAAAATGTTTCCATCCCCTTCCAGACTCAAACAAGAGACAGATTAATTTTGATAAACTCTAGTATTTATTAAATTATAAAGTCTGTAATCAAAAAGAAAAATGTGGATCAAGACACCTCAAACTACAAGGACTAGACTGCAAAGCCTATGGGAACGCCATGAAGTGTGTTACAGACAAGATTCTGAAACATAAGTTATAAGCTGTTTTCTTTACATTTCCATTTCAGTAACTTTACTATTAAATAGTTGTTATTCATCTATTTTAAACCCCCAAATTCACATCTATGCTCACATTAATTAAGCTGCTTGTTCATACTGATCCCAGACATCTCATAGGTGCCAAATTTTAGTAATGGTTTTATGTCATTCCATGCAGAAAAATATGACAATGCAAGAGTCAGATGAGGATCGTTAATGCACAAATAATACACGCTGGCCAAAAGAACTGAAGATATTTAAAAAAACTATAAACAGACCTCAAGAAAACTGGGTTACTACTAAACAGCTCTCAACTATTAACACCCAAGTTCCTTATATTAAATAAATTTCTCAACAGAGACATGTTAGACATTTTAATTACAGGTCTATCCTTACCATACCCCTTCCCACCCCAACTCCCAAAATGCACTACTAGGGATGAGTATAATGTTATGTGGGCAGAAATTTACAGATAACCATTTTTACCTTGAGCATGGATCTGAAAACTTTTTTACTTAAACTTCAGTTACTGTGCACTGTCCATCAGGCCTTCTGGATCTGACACTGACACCCACTGTTCCACCCCCTGCCACAGATCGATCAGTTCCTGATAGATCAGATCGATCAGATACTGTCTGGTTGGGATTAGGAACCAAAAGTCTCTGTTGGGTCAAGGAGTGTTGCGCAACAAGCGCAGATCCATCCTCACTATCACTACTGGCATCTGATTCGGTTTCTTCAATGGAAGTGTCTGGTGCTGGTACCCTGCCTGAAGATGGTGACTCATGATCTTCTTCTCCTTCCCCCCTATGACTCCTTTCAGCTATGCTGTCTCCACCGAGTTGTAAATGTGCAAAAGAGTCTTCCAGAGAAGTGCTTGCATCAGGGGATGGTGTTGCAGGGCTTGTTAACTGACCATCTACTGACGTCAGGGGCCTTACAGAAGAAGACACTAGAGGCTGAACAGAAGCTCCACTCTGTGCTGATACACTGTCCGCTCCATCAGCAGAGCTCTCTCTTGCTAGGTTTACGGTATTAGCATCACAGTCCAGCCTAAGTCCGGCTACTCCCTTCTTTGGTATATCTATTATATCCCGCTTAATCTTCCTGCGACGTCCATGTTCATTTCTCCTATATTGAACCATATTTTCAAGATCAGCAACATACAGAAACCCGGCAATTAACATTTCGGTGCTCTTTTTACCTTTGGAAAAAGCATCTTCCAGCTCTCTACTAGTGCGCTCATCATACTGCCACCACCCATTTCTTCCTTCATAATACCATGCATATTCACCATTTCCTCTACTTGCTGCCTTGAGTTCTTCTGGTGACAATAAGGTTGGCTTATCAAGGAAATCCTCGGGAATTTCTTGTCGACAGAGGGCACATCGCTTTCCAAGCCATGACGCTCCCTTCACACACAGATAGCAGAAAACATGCTTGCAAGGCAGACTGACTGGGTGAACACATGTTTGCAGACAAATGGCACATTCAGGGACAGTTAGAGAAGGTGCAGTATTAGAACAGGACTCATTTGCTTTCCTGTTCGTAGGAAGCATATTTATTGAGTGATCAATTTCACCACAGCCAGCCATCCTGAGAAAATGAGAGAAAATACATATAGTATTAAAATCTTGTTTTAACTCTTCCAATATCTTAATTCAACAATTCAGAAAACATTAAGTACCTGTTACATGCAAGCCACATCCTAGACAATGGGGATACAAAAATGAAAGTAGAGAAAAAAACTCTAACTTGTACAGAAAAATCTTTTTGATTTGTATTAATTTTTACTTGTGGGTGGCAATGAGGCACACAAATGTTAAGCCAAGAATAAAAACATACAACCAAAGTATAGATTTCAAATAAATACACCATTTCTATTTATTCACAGAACTTACAAGATAGAACTAAATGCAAAGATTTTAAAATGTATCAATACAACCCATCTAGACTTTTACAATCAGTCTGGAAAGCAGAGAAACAGAAAATCGCTAAAAGTAATTCACGTTACAATTGCAGAAAGTAACAAATTTTGTAGCCTTTTAGGATACTACTAGGTGCAGTTTTGCAAATATTGCCATGTATTAATGTACTTTTGGTACTTGACAAGGAGACCATATGAAATCAATACCAGAGTTTAAATTCTAGAAATTCCCTTTCTCTGCTGTATAATCTAAAAACACTGGTTAAACCAGTCATTTCATTCCCCCTCTGTGAAACACTCTCTTCTTATGGCCTTTCCTGTTGTTGCTGCCTCTTTCTAAACCATATATATGCTCTTCTTGCTATACTCTTTCAAGATAATCTTATCTATATTCATGGCTTCAACTGTTACCGACTCATAAGTTGACAATCACCAGCCCAGGTCTCTCCTTTCAGCCCTATACCTATACTTTTAATTGCCTATTTTAGATCTCTTCTTGGATGTCTTGAAGGCACAAAAACTGAATTTATGATCTGCTTCCTCCTTATTTACTCACTCCCTAAATGCCCCTCTGGAGACACCTCTATTCATCTGCTTTTCAAGCCAGAAATCCATCCTTGAAGTTGTCCTTCTCCTAACCCCTCCCCAACCACAACATAAGCAAGTTTTATATTTTATCTCCTAAATATCCCCTAAATCCATCTACTATCCACCTCTACCCTTCCCTAGTCACCAAGCAAACACTATTTATTAAATTACTGCATATGCCTTTTAATGGGTCCAGCCTTACCCCTTTTTAAAAGGTTGATTTTAGGTTAAAGACCAGGATCTATATGCCCTGCATGGTCTGGATGCCAGCTCCCACGCCAGCCTCATCTCACATCAAACTTCCCCTTGATCAGGCTTCCAGCCACAGTGGCTACTCCCTCCAATAACAGGTTTTCTCTATACGGAATATTTCTTCATTTCTCGCCTCTCATGCCCCCCCATGGACAAACTACTACCCATCTTATATCTCTCTTGAGAAAGCCTCCATGAATTCATGAAACTTAGGTGGGAAACCACCCCACCAAAAAAAAAAAAAAAAAAAGCTCAACAAATGTTACAATCATATAAGACCATGGGAGAAAATGACATGCATACCGAAGTTGCCCTGAAGAGGAAGGAGAGAGGAAAAAAAAAACCAAAGATTTGTCAAACTATCTACAAACAATAAATGCTGGAAAGGGTATGGAGAAAAGGGAACCCTCCTACACTGTTGGTGGGAATGTAAACTGGTGCAGCCACTATGGAAAACAGTATGGAGGTTCCTTAAAAAACTAAAAATACAACTACCACACGACCCAGCAATCCCACTACTGGGCATATACCCTGAGAAAACCGTAATTCAAAAAGATACATGCACCCTGATGTTCACTGCAGCACTATTTACAACAGCCAGGACATGGAAGCAACCTAAGTGTCCATCAACAGAGGAATGTATAAAGAAGATATGGTACATATATACAATGGAATATTAGCCATAAAAAAGAACAAAATAATGCCATTTGTGGTAAAATGGATGGACCTAGAGTTGTCATACTGAGTGAAGTCAGACAGAGAAAGACAAATATCATATGATATCACTTACAGGTGGAATCCAAAAAAAAAGGGGTACAAATGAACTTATTTACAAAACAGAAGTAGAGTCACAGATGTAGAAAACAAACTTATGTTTACCAGGGGATAAGGTACCATAAGTTTGAGGGATAAATTGGGAGATTGGGACTGACATATACACACTACTATATATAAAATAGGTAACTAATAGGAATCTGCTGTAGAGCACAGGGAACTCCACTCAATGCTCTGTACGGGCCTATATGAGAAAAAAATCTAAAAAAAAAAAATCGTGGATATATGTGTATGTATAACTGATTCACTTTGTTATGCACCTGAAACTAACACAACACTGTAAATCAACTATACTCCAATAAAAATTTTTAAAAATTAAAAAATAAAAAAGATTTGTCAAACTGGATGTATAAAGCTTAAACACTGGTATAAAATTTGGAACTTCCACCTTACTGATTCAGATAAACATTTATTAAACTACTACTATGGTCCGCATACAATTCTGAGTATTGATGGATCTAAAGATGAATAAGACACATACCTACTCTGTTAAATAGAAACGTACATGCAAACAAGCAGATATTCACAATGTGACCTGATTCCTGCAATAACTGAAATGTGTTAGTATACTTATTAAAAGTAACAATGATAAGAGAGATGAGAGGATAGACATAGGTTAGAAAATTTGGGGTGCAGGAGGCTGGGGAGTGGAGGAGATTCAAGGCAGAGACATGTGCAAAGCACTGAGTCATAAGCAATGGAGCAGCAGGAAATTAAGCTGAAAAGGTAACCAGATGCCCAACCTGAAAACCTTATTGTGCCCTGCTAAAGAAACATCTGATTTGGTTTAATCCCATAGTAATAGGAAACCACAGATATTTTAAAGGGGGAGAAAATGATAAGAGGGTGTATATGAGTGATAAGTGAAAGACTGAGAAATGGAGGTGAAGACCTTACAGAGACTAGCAACCCTTAATTAACTGCTGCTTAAAGTGAGTGGCAATCTCTCTCTCCACTTTAATCTCTGCTTAAAGTGAGTGGTTCTACCATTTTAAATACGGAATATTTAGAATTTAATCACCATAAGGATATTTGCTTTTTTCCCAAGATCAAGTTCTCAAAAATGGGTTCAATAGTTACAAAAGATATAGTCAGTAAAAATGTTTACACTTATCTCTTAGGCTTTCATCACAGTACATCTAATCAAACAAAAATACATTCTCTTACTGCTTTTTCTGTGTCCTTGGTTCCTCAACAGGCAAGGTTCAAAATGATAGTAAGTTTTTGAAAAGACTGCACTTATCTAGAAAAGGAAGCAACACACAGTCTCAAGGGAAAGAACTGATCTCCATGAAATGCTTAATTTCCAATCTTTTTTTAACCTTTAATTTCACTTCCAATCAACTCCTTTACCAGAAATTCTAAGTTACAGAACCTAGTAAAATACAACTTTTTCCTAACCTATGGTAAATTCTAAGTCAACCAAATATGACCTCTTAATATGTGTCATTAGGCACTACAGGAGCTTCAGAGTATTCTGAGATACACTTATGCCTTCAAAGATTTTGTAATTTAACAATCTGAGTTATAAGTGAAAGCACATGCTTCTCAACCGGTCAATTAATATCCCCCACCTATTTCCCCTAAAATGAACTGGCTGTACACAGAATATTTTGTTAGGCTCTCAAAAACTCATATGTATTGCTTGAATACAAAATCTAACTACTTTCCAAAATGGCAAGAGACAGAATACCACATATTTCATTTGTCATTTAGCAAACGATTCAGAATACTTTTGTCTGCCCCAGGTAGTCTTACACTGTGGTAACAGTTTATGTACACTACTTTCAATTTGGCCAAATACTACACTCAGTGCCCAATGTACCTTTAAGAGATTTAAAAGAAAAAATATCTCACACACCATGCTTCTGGGACTTCAGTTTTCTCATCAGTAAAACAGGAAAAATTCATGTTTTGACTCAAAATTCCCTTTTCTAAGATATCTAATACATGCTCATCACACAGTACCTAATAAATACTTGCTAACTGAATTTAGCTTCTCACTTTTCTGTTTGTTGGCAAAAGCTATATATAGGCCGTGCTCAGGAAAAGAACTCTGAAAACAGTTGTAAGGCACTGGCTACCTAGTTTTAATTCATCAGGTCCTATCGCTACATTTAAATCTCAGGATAACTTTAAACATTTTCATAACAAAAAGAACTAAAATCAGCTGTAGAAAGGGTGAACAATTAGTACATATATTCTTTCATCCCTTTCAATTTAAGTTAAAGAAATCAGTTGTCAATGCAATTCTTGAAAATCTTTTTTTAAATCTCCATATTTATTTGAAGCCCAAGTAAGAAAAAGAAAATAAGGACGCCCTTCATCCACAAGTAATTTAACTGAGTAAGACAGATGTTTGATTCTATTCGGAAGACAAAATGTTGAAATGGGCTAATGCTCATCAGTACTTTGAAACAACAATAGCAACATCTCATATACAGTAAGTCCATATCCTAAACTATCTAGGTACCCTCTGGGCAAAGGACAGGCCAATAAATTTAAAATTTTAAAAAGAAAATGTCTATATGTAAATGTAGATAAATGTAAATAAATGTAAAATGTAAATAAAATATCCAACAGTGTAACCTGGATGAATGCCATACTTTTAAAAGATACATAATCCCAAACCCTGTTGTATTTAAGTAAAATTAACCCAAAAGTCGATCTTCCATTAGATGCGGTTATCTACAAAAAGGAAGTTTTCAACCTAAAAACATTACTCTCCATCCTGTTTAACATGATCAATATTTTATATGACTCTTACTCTTGCATGCACAAATAAACGTAAACATATAATTAACAAACTAAAAAAAGCAATTACAGCCATCCCAGGGGAAGACATGAACTGTGAAAGCAACATGCTTATTTAGAAAGGCAAAACAATTCTTTTGGGGCAGGTATTTTGGTTCCCTCATTAGAATGAAGTAGAATTGGATAAACTTCATCAGAAAACAGACAGACACAAGATAGTTAAAGTTTCATTCACCTAAAGCACTTTAAACTATCAATTTGCCATAGCAAACATCAAATTCTGATTCTGTTTAGCCCACCAAGTACACTCCTAGTCTATCACCAACTAAGAAACGGAGAGAACTTATACTTTTTACATAGCTCTGGATGAGGCACACACAGTGGACAAGATACCATTAAGATATTTAACAAGATAAAGACAAAGCAACCCACTAGCCTGCCTATCTATAGACACACTTCAAGGTAATTTTCATTACCATTTTAATCTACTCTACAAAACAGATTTTTTTTCTTTGCATAGTTTCAATGATCTTCAAATAGGCTGGAGACTGAGTATGTTCAGAGGATCATACTGGTGTGTAAGAAATGCTTTTTTTCCTTTCCTTTTTGTAGAGCAAGAATTTGATAAAGAGAATGCTAATCAAAGAGTAGTATTCCCTAACTAGTAAATGTCTCAGGAAACTTCAGAGATCATTTTGAAAAAGGGAATTTATTTCCTGGTTACTAAATTAAGAATAATATGTAGAAATTTGGAATTACGTTAGTCCAACTCTGCTGAAGAACATAGTAAATGTTTCTTTCACTCATTTTCCAAGACTTTCTTACTAACTGAACTCTTAGTGTGATATGACTTTTAAGCATAAATCCCATTCTTCGTCTAAACTATGTAAAATATTTCCGGAAGACAAATAAACATCTATTAATGCTAGTAAGGCTTCTCTCTTCAACAAGACCAAATATAGAGGGATATGGGCAGATTCAGTGGAAATCTCCAAGTATTCAGATTTTGTTTAATCTTCTTAAAAACATTTCATTAGTCAAAAGAAAGGTAAAATTACTATAAATGAAAAAGACCTTTAGCTTACATAGTATTGAAGAAATCTCTGCCAGCAATTAAAAACTACAAAATATTAAAAGTCAGGTTTTTAATTCTGGGCTCAGAATCCAATTAAAAACATAAAAAAAGGAATAAAGAATAAGGTACTGCAACATCTTTTGCGCAGACCTACCAAAAAAGAATGTCATCTTCCTTCCCAAAACTTTGACTATTTTTTAAAACAAAAAAAATTCCTCAAGGGCTTCCCTGGTGGCGCAGTGGTTGAGAGTCCGCCTGCCGATGCAGGGGACACGGGTTCGTGCCCCGGTCCAGGAAGATCCCACATGCCGCGGAGCGGCTGGGCCCGTGAGCCATGGCCGCTGAGCCTGCGCATACGGAACCTGTGCTCCGCAACAGGAGAGGCCACAACAGTGAGAGGCCTGCGTACCGCAAAAAAAAAAAAAAAAAAAAAAATTCCTCAAATCTTTAGTTCTGCTGGAATATAAAGAGTTTGAGGTTTAATACAAGTTAAAAATATAACATTAAAATTTTAATTTTAACAATGACCATTCCTAAGTCCTTAAGACAAAATTCTTAACTTTTCCTATTGTACAGTGTGTTGTAATTGGTGGGTGTTTAATTTCTGTTGGATGTCTGTTGATGCATATGTCATTACATTAAAATATAACAACTAACATTTACTGATTGCATAATATGTGGCAGATACTTTGCGAAGCACTTTATATCTAATCCTCTTATCACCCTACGAAATGGGTCCACTATTTTCCTTATTTTACAGATGAGGAAACTGAGGTACAGAAAGTTCAGGTGAAGAAATACCCAAAGTTCATTAAGTGATGGAGCCAGCCTCAAATCTAGGTTTCATAATCCAGGTGATCTGACTTCATAGTCTTTACCCTTAACTGTTACAGAATGCCTCTAAAATAATCATGACTATCCAAATATAAGAACCACCATCAATAATTTTAGGAAAGACTTCAGGAAGTTACTAAGAAATTTCACAGACTGATAAAGGAATGACATTTTTATCACCTGCTGCAAGAGCTGTCACGTATTTCTCCTTACTCCTTTTCAGTTTTGAACAGAGAAAGTGTCTGAGCATCTACCATGCTCATGGCGCTAGCAGAGAAATGGATAATCAAACTGCCATCAAAGTTAAGTTGAAGAACACTACATTACCTAATGGTTTCTGATAAGTGTAACAGATACCATTTCTTCCTTTGTACTCCCCAGTAACTAGCAGGGAGGGGAAAGATACATTTTGAATGGATGAAATGTACTATGCAGGAAGTATTGCAAAGACCTTGTACATTACGCTATCTTAGTAAGTTTAAACACTTATTTTAAATACACATGGTTCTTAAACATTTTTAGGTCACAGTCTTATTAAGGAAATCTTACATATAACATCAAGGAGTTCAAGGATCTCTATGAAGCTGGTCCATATATGAACCCTTAAGGAGGCAACAGGAATTCATTGAAAGGTTTTATGTTAGGAAGTTACAGTTTAGTAGTTTATCAAGACCATTTGGACAGGAGTTTGGAGGAAGACTTGGTGTCATGGGGCTAAAAGGAAACTAAAATTTGAGTAATCCAGGTATAAGATAATTGGGGGGGGGGGGGACAGATGTAAGGTTCCAACAATAGAATATAAGAAATACTAAGGAAACAGAAATGAAAGCATTTAGTTACTGATGGATATGGCATCATTCATCAAGATTCGGAACTTGAGGCGAGTTCTGACATAATGACTTTGAGATATTTATAAAGTCTTCAGATGAAGACAGGTAGATGACAGTTGAGTTTACTAGATAGGTGCTCTGAAGAAATCTAAGCAGAAAGAAGTCTCATGAGCCACCAACACATACATGGTTCTTGGGACATGAAAATGTACAAATGCCCAAATTAAACCTGTTAGAGAGTGCACACAAAAGGGCCAGCGATAGAATCTTGGATTACTCCAACATTTATAAGTGAGGCAAAGGATGGGAGGAATGGTCAGAGAGGAATGGGGAATAAAGTAAGACTGCCACCTCGAAAGCCACAAGGGGAGACATTTGCAAAAAAGAAGGGTCAAGCAAGGAGAGAACTTATAAAAGTTACTCTTCAACTTATGAAAATTTCCATATTTGTAGTGAAATATATGGTGCAAAAATTGTGAGCACCATACACTGATTAGCTATTTTGATTCCCAGAATCCATCAAGCCTGCTATCAATTACTTTTTACTCAGCTAAGACATCTTTCTTTCCCTATTCCCACAAAGACTATTACAAAACTCCTCCAACCTCTTAGTAAAGAGATATTCTGGACTCCCTTATTAAGAAATTAGGTATGAATGACTCCTCAAAATTTATTTTTATCTTCACTCTACCTTATCATCATTCCTCTTGGCTCAGGATGGGGCACTGCTAGTTTTCAAAGCTAAACCATCCCAATTCCTCCAAGATTTCGATTAATATTCTCCATCCCTAAATTTCAAAATCAACTAATATGCTAAGTCTAATGACCTCTTTCAGTCTGATCTATTCGATCCCATTGAACTAAATGATATTATTAACCATCGACTCTTTTTCTAAAAATTTATATTATTCATTTCCATGATGGTACTCTCTCCTAATTCTCCGTTCTGTTATCATTTTTTTTCTACCTTCTTTAGCTTCCCTTAAATACCAGTATTCCTCACAGGGGCTCTGTGGGTGACCAAATTTTCATACTACATTCCATGCCTAGACAATCTACTGAATATTCCAAACTTATATATATGTATTAGTTTGGAATACTCAGTAGATATATAGTATATATATATAAACCCCCATGAGTCCCCAAATCTAATATCCAGAACTGTTCTAGATACCTAAAATCTGTATTTCCAATTCTGTATTCAAAAAGTCTACCTCAGTATCTCCAGTCACCTGAAACCAAACATTAATAAAACCAAAATTATCTGCTCCCCTAAACCTACACCCTCCTCCTTTGGTCTCTATCTTGGATAAAACTTGGGAGTCATCCTCAGTGCTCCCCTATTCCTTGGCCACTTTGCTTTTCTGCAACAGAAACTTCTTTAGAATGTGTTCCCTTTAAAGCTGTGACCTTAATTCTGGCCTCTTGGACACACTCTTGTACAAAATACTGACCTCCCAAGTGGCCTTCCTGACCTCAGTCCTTTCTTCTTCATCTTTCCTCAGTTCAATTATGTCTAATTAGTCTCCCCCCACTCAATCTTCAATAGTTTTCTATTGCCTACATAATCCCACAGAAATTCCTAAACACTGGCTTTCAATTATACTGACATAGCCTTCAGAGTATAACAGACTTAGTTAAAATCTATCATTTATTCTTACTGTTGACCTAGAACAGTGTTTCCCAAACTTCTCTAAAGATAAGAATTAGCTGGTGTGCTCTCTCCTGGAAATCTGGACACATCTGGGTTAGAGTCTAAAACTCAGTTTTCAACAAGTGCCCTAGTAGATTATTCTCAGAGATATTTGGTAAACACTGACCCAGGGAAAATGACTTCATCTCTGTTTCTTCATCAGTAAATAAGGCTACTACCATCTTGTGACTGAATTCAGTAATCCAAGTAAAATACCCAGTAAGCACCTGGCAATAAGTAGGCACTAAATAAACACTCATTCCCTGTGAAGTCTCTATTTCCCACTCCACCTTCACACATAGGACTGCTCCCCGACTCCCCTAAGATACCTTGATATTTAGGCAGCTGTGCCCTTCCCCATTCCCTTGGCTTAAAAAATAATTCCTAGTTTTCTCAGATTGTTAAAATTCTATTCATTCTTTAAGACCAAACCAAAAGTTCCCTGTTCACTCTGAACCCTTCAGATGGAATAAATCCTCTCAGTTCTGAAAGCATTTTATTGTTGCCTCAATACAGTATTTCTTCCACTATATAATTATTAATTACATATGTGTCTTACTGACTACACCACAGTCTAGTTCCTTGATGGCCATGATAGTCTGATGGTCAGACTATCTGACCTACAGGATTAAAAAATATACATATGTATATAGATAGACAATACATGAACAGGGTTAAATAAAAAATATATTTGTCCCAATTTTAAAAAAAATGCTTACTGGTTTCAACTGTCTTTTATCAAATTCTCAACATTGACTAAGAATGATATGGTCATACTTTTAATAGGAATATATAATCAAAGCACCATATTGGAAAAGTAGATAACAATAGTTATATGTCAAACTGGGAGAACATATGAAATAGTATCTACAAGGGTCACTCTCTGGTCAAGTATATTAAACACTGTTATCACCAAAACTGTAAAAGTAAAGTGTTCACTGCATTTTTCATGAATGACTCAAGTTGGATATTTTTCATATCAACTTGGAAGACGGAAATATGATGTTCATTGTGTGAAAAAGTTTCATCAATAACAGAATGAAGTTCAATATGGGCAAGATCAAGGTAGCAGTAACATTTTAAAGCATACTTCACAAAGAGAAACTGATAGGAAAACAGAACTGGTAAAACTGGGGACTACAGTGACTCCAATAGGAATTAAAATGCATGTACTAACTTGTTAAAAGAACCAATTAATTAAAAAAAACTATTTATTTTACTGAAACATGTTTTTAATAACTAGTATTTTATAACCCATAAGTCTTTCTTATTTATAAAGCCTGATATTATCTCCTTAGCTTGGTTATTTAAGTAAATTACTCTGTAAAGAAAAAGTAGAACCTAGAAGACCTGGAGCTCTTTCCAGTTTTTTTTTAGCCTTCTATGAGCAAATTTCTCTGTCTTCAGTTCCACTTTTTAATAGAGATTTTTTCCCTATGAAGAGATTTTTTTTTTGGAAATCTACATTAATAATAATTTAATGTGAATAAAATTGTCAACTCAAAGATCTAAACGTTATATAAAATGCTCATTTTGTATAATTAAAACTAACTATGACAGATACTTGATTTATTACATTTTATACCAGTCCACTTAATTTACTGCAGCTTTGGAACAAACATGATGCCATACTTACATTTCTACTACAGATCCCACAGATGACTGTCACAAAAATAAAACATCTTCTTCACGAGCAATCAGCCAGTTTGCAGTATTTTCTCCTCCATTGCTGGATCATCCTGTGCTGCAAAAGAAAAATTTCAACATCAACTTCTCTACAGACTAAGATCAACAACATTAAAAATTAATTTCAGTCAATTATGTATGATTCTTCATTTAACAAAATTCACTGGCAAATTTTATCTCAAAAGTGGAAAAATTTCAAGACAAGGATGCCTGCTTTCTCCACTGCTATTCAACACTTTACTGGAAGTTCTAGCCAGAGCAATTAGACCAGAAAAAGATATGAAAAGCATACAAATTGGTAAGGAAGAAGTAAAACCATTAACTATTTGCAGAGACAGTAAAATTTTCTCTATTCTCTATATAGAAAATTCTGGAGAATCCCCAAGAAAGCTACTAAAGCTAATAAACAAATTCAGCAAAATTGCAGTTTATTATAAGTTCAATGCACGAAAAAGTCAGTTCTGTATCTAGCAGTCAACAATTCAAACAGGAAATCAAGAAAGCAATGCCATTTATAATAGCATCTAAAAGAATGAAATACCTAGAAATCAACTTAACCAAGGAGGTGAAAGACTTGTACATTGAAAACTACAAAGCACTGCTGAAAGAAATTAAAGAAGAGTTAAATAATGGAAAGACAACTGGTGTTCATGGATTGGAAGACTATGAAGATGACAAAACTATCCAAAGTGATCTACAGATTAAACATAATTCTTATCAAAATTCCAAGAGCCTTTTTTTCAGAAATGAAGAAACAAATCCTCAAATTCATATGGAATTGTGAGGGGCCCCAAATAGCCAAAAATAATCTTGAAAAAGAACAAAGTTGGTGAGTTCAAGCTTCTCGATTCCAAAACTTACTACAAAGCTATAGTAATCAAGACAGGGTGGTACTGGCATAAGGACAGACAAAGATACCAACAGAAGAGAGAGTCCAGAAATAAACTCATCTATGGCCAACTGATATATTTCACCACAAGAAAAAAAATTTAAGTGAAACAAGTTCTTTATAGACAAAGTAGCCCACATGGAATGTATTCCATAGCCACTGCCTTCCTACAAGAAGGTAATGTATGGGAAGGCAAGGTCATCATCACATTAACTAGGACCTCCTGGTATTTATATGTATGTCCAAGTTTAAGCCAACCTTCTCTCAAGATGCCTGTTGTCCAGGAAGTCCAGAGTCACCAACTAAAGCATCATCTCAGCCATTAATCCTCTTTCTTCCCATTTAGTATTTCCTCCTTCCACTTCATCATGCCCACTGTGGGAGGCTCATTTTACCACAAAGAAATTAGAATCAAGCATACGTGATGACTAAAGAGATGACGGGCTTCACAGTGACCACAAGACAGGAGAGACAAATACTCTTTCAGTTCCATGTGCCGCACAGTGTGGGAATCCATCTCCCTAAAAAATTTGTAATTTTAGTATTTAAGACGATATATGGCCTTTAAATACAAGCCAGCGTATCTCACCAAATGTTTAACAGACCAAACAGTATGCAATCTGTTTCAAAACTGGAGAACTTTCAAAAGTAACTGACTAGAAAGGGTTTCTAAACAACATGACTTTTTGTTTTACTCTGACTTTAGAACTTAGTCTTTACATGATAAGGACTCCACTGTCCTGACTTTCCTCCACAGCGCTTTCACTTTACCCTCCATCATTCACTTCCCTCCTGTAGCCTACTCAAAATAGAAACTGTCCAGTTTCACACACAGGACAGCAGGAAACACTCTACTATTCTAACATCATTACTCTTAAAAACAAACCAAAAAACCCCACTTATTCTTTGAAGTCTCCAACCATTGGCTATAATCCCCTATAGCTGTTCTCTCTTAACCCTTAAGGTACTGACTTAATCTACTCACTACTGGTCATCCTATTCATCTTATCTCCTGACATCTCACTATGAACCTATTTAAATATCCTTGAGAATAAACCACTCAACACCTAACTCAGAGGTTCCTGAACTTGCCCCACAGAGGTGGCTTGTTAGAAATACACATTCTCGGGCTCTAACCTGAGATACTGTAGGCCAGTAGAGATGGGTTTCAGCCCAGGAATCTCACCTCAAGTGATGCTGATGCAGGTAGTCCATCGAATACAATTTGAGAAACACTGTCCTTGTTTTTCAATTCCTAAAATCCTAAATTCAATGAACTTCATCACCCCCCTCCCCCCAAAAAAATATGATGGCCACATTTGGAACTAGATGCCTCCTAAAACTACTGCCTCTATAAAATCTTAATCTCACTCTCAGATCACAAGCTCCGGTCCTTTCAGCTCACTTATTCATTCCCACACCCACTCTTTAATTTCAAGGGGCCCTCCAGTCTCTTGACCACCTCCTTTCCTTTCTCCAATACCTGATCTCATTTCCTTTCCTGCCCAATCTGGAGCCCAACCATTTTAACTTCTTAAGAGAATGCTTGGTTCTCTCATATCTCTGTCTCTCATCTACACATACTCTACACACCCCCATCTCTGCATATATCTAACAATGTGACATCTTAGCTTCCATGCCTTAACCAATGAGTGCTGACAGAGAAAAACAAAATTCTTTTCCTCATTCCCCTCCTAACACATCACACCAAATTCTGTCAACTTTCATCCCTAACACCTTTGGAATCTATCCTCCATTCTCTTGCCATTGCTAATCCCCTAGTTTAGAATTTTATCCTCTCTCTCCTGGACTACTGTTCAGCCTGATTATCTTGCTTCAGTATCACCCCTTAAATTTATTCACCAAGTCTCTGAGTGTGATAGACTTAAAAAGAAAAATGAAGCCTTCTATACACGAAGCCCTATATGGGCTCTCCAGCCTATACAACAAAGGTAAAGCTCCTTAGAACAATATTCAAAAGTCTTAAAGACCTGAAACCTAAATAACTCTCTAGTCTTATCTCTCTCTCACAAATTAATACTCTACTTACACCTAATTACTCAGTTCTCCAAACTTCCCTTTGTAGTTCTGTATTTCCTCCTGCCTGGTATAGTCTCCCTCTTTTAAGGCTAAAAAGAACGCTACTACCTTTCTCTGACTACCTCCAAAAAACTGTTCCCTCCCCTCTATTTTGTAATTCTTCTATTACTGAATTTATCATATGCACTGCAATCATCTGTTCGCTTCTGACTCTTCTAGTAAACCATGAGCCCCCTGAAGACAAGGACAATTTATATCTCTAAGCGGCCAGTAAACTGCCAATCAGTTGTTGACAACTTGAACTGGTATTTCTTGGATGAATGAAAAACTAAATTTATTTACTAACATAACACAACATTTGCATTCTAATTGTGAATAGGCACCCAACCACAAAAGACATAAAGATATCTAAACTCTAATCCTTTCTTTAAACAACTTAAAATCTAACAGAGGGAGTTACTACATTTACAAATATAAAATTCATGCCATCTTTATATCTTTTGACAAGTACATCATTTATCCAGCTTTATTTGCTGGCAATGAATTCTACAGAATGCAGATAAAAATCTAGGAATAAAACCAATTTTAGTAAATCTTGCAAGCTATGGGGACTTTTCCAATTCCTGTATCCCACGGCTAAATTTCAAAGCTGACTCTAAATGGATAATGGTTGAGGGGAGGAAAATGAACTAAAACCTATGTAGTCATCTAGATCCTAGCTATGACAACTGTGGTCCCCAACTAGCAACATCAGCATTACCTGGGAGTTCCTTACAAACAAAATATCTGAAGCCCCACTCCCTACCAAGAGAATCAGATCTCAGGTATTTCATATGCATATTAAAGTTCAGGAAGCACTAGTAGCCCCATTATATCATTGAATTCTCAAAATGACTCTGTGAGAAATTTTATAAATGAGGAAACCCAAGCCCACAAGGATTTAACCCCAAATCACGAAACTATCAATACTGGGAGATGAGATTCAAGCTCAAGTATATCTTAAAAAAAATATTTTCCTCAATGTGCTGTATCTCAAAGAAAAGGTCTAGAATAGCATTGTCTAATAGAAAGATGATGCAAGCCACATATGTAATTTCACATTTTCTATTAGCCACATTAACAATAATAATAAGAAAACAGGTAGATTTAATTTAAAGAATATATTTTATTTAACCCAATATATTCTAAACATTACCATTTCCACTGGTATTTAATATAAATTAATTATTAATGTGATATTTTACACTCATGTGTGTGTGTGTACACTCTTTGAAATCTAGTGTGTATTTTACTTATAGCACAACTCAATTCAGACTAGCCACACAGTTTGCTCAATAGCTCCATGTGGCTAGTGGCTACTGGCAATGCAGGTTTAGAATGTCTTGCATACCAACAGGTTTTTTCCAACACAAAACTGGCAATTTACTACAAGAATTGTTGAATAAAGAAAATGAACTCCATGTTACTTTACTCACACCTTTGCTGGCACAGATGAAAAAGAAAATTGCATATTTTGCTGTGATCAAAACTGACTGGTTTAGCTAGTCTCAATTCTACCAAATAGATCCATCAACTCTAGCCTCTGAGAATTACAATGCCAATTGGGCACAACATAGGGTATGGCATGTATCAGTAATATTCAGAACAGTCATGTAAAGTAGCCCTCAGAAAACTTCTACATTTGAAACCAAATATTTTTTCTTTAATGGAAGGAGGGGGAGGCTTTTACTTTCAACTAAAGATAAAAGAATAGTATAATTCTAACTACAGGCCAGAATTAATTTGGTAAACATACATAATTCCTTCTGCAATGAATGATTTGTAAATTATGACCAAAGTCAACACAATTTATGAATTATTACAGTAAAATTTGCCACAATATTTTGACATGCAAATACCAATTAGCTAATGGGTTAAGGTTCCTTCTTAAGGTGCAAACTTATACAGAAATGAACCATTAGGAGGGTAACATAGAAAGAGAAAACATATGGAACTAAATGAGATATTTCTGCCCCTTAACAATTCTAAAGAAAAAAAGTGGCAGACTGAATTTAAAAATATATAAAAGAGATTAGAGAGTATCAGTTAATTTAAATCATCTACCCATTCAACCAATTAAGTATAACTGAAAATGAATATTGTATTATTTATAATTTGTGACCACTCAACAAATTCATGCTCCTATTATTTGCACCTACTGTTATTTTCTCTGAAAACAGGCTTAATCACAAGTCTACTTTTCAAGTCAGTCATGGAGTCAAAAAAAAAGGTTTTTTTTAGATTATAGATTCAAATAAATGATTATCTTTTTTTAAAGAACTCATCAAAGAAAAAGATAAGCATGTAACAGTTAAAATATCAAATTACAAAGATCTGAAGATTTCCTGTATTTTTCCAATTATACTAACAGCTAATGTTTAATAAAATAGTTCTTACTCTTTATTCAAAATACACAAAACAGGAAATGTTCTATATAAAAGGTATCAGTGACAGAAAAGAAAAATACTACAAATCTTACAACTTTTGGTATACAAAGTCAAAAAAGAAAAAAGAACAAAAAGCAAGGACCAGTAAAAGAAGGAACAGAGAGAGAGAGATCGGGTGTAATTCAGCAGATACATCTTAATATTTCTTAAGGAAGAGTCCCAAATTGAGAGATGTAACTAAATGCCCTAATGTTTCCATTTTTAGCTTTCCTTCTCATCTCCTGCTAAAACTCAGCTTACTGAAAGCACACGTCATACTGGGAGACAAAAGTCTTCGGTCAAAACTCATTTCAACTAAATGGGGTCCAATATTTTACAGTACTCTATGTTAAAGAATTATTTCCACCACTGCGTTTAACACTTCCCATAAAAAACATTACTGTATGACAACCTCCGGCCTTCACAATCTTCATACCCAAGAATTAAATCTTTATATTTTCCACCCAAAAAGGTGGGCTTTGCATTTTATTTTAACAAAACATTAAATGTGAATGTGAACAAGTACTGTCTTTTAATCACATAAACCAGAAGTTGCATAGCCTGCAACCATTTTGTAAATAAGAAAAGCTCTGCTGCTAATTATCTGTGTGACCTTGGTCAAGTCACAACTCCCATGTCTTTGTTATTTCACCCTACTCTACACTTCCATAATTCTAAATACTTTAATTAATACGATTTAACAACGGGTTTTGTTTTAACTAACTCAAAGGGTAATAAGCCATGAACACTCAACAGTCCATAAATAGCACAGGTGGTTGTAGCAGAATGTAAATAAGATGGATTCCATACCCACAAAGACTGTTTCTAATCCAGCTGGTCGCACAAAATCAGGTTCCTTGGGCACAATCAAAAACCAGGCAAGAGGATGGAAAAGGTTCACCTTCTGTTACTAACACTGGGGGAAAAAAAAGCATTCAAATACCCAACTGACAGTGTGTCAGGTGTTTTATGCTAGTAAATTGCTAATACATGGGATAATATTCTCTATGCAGATCAATATTGTGAAAAGAAAAAATTTAATACTATATTTTTCTTCTACTAAGTCAAGAAATCATTTTTAGATCCTTTCAAAAAAAAAAAATCTGCCCTATCCTTGCGACAACTCAAAAACAAAATACTTTACCAGTTGACACATGTCTCCTACAAAAAAAAAAAAAAAAAAAAATTCTTTTTTTCTTCCTCTTGTCTCATGATCAGCTATTTGGAAAAACAGTTTTCCTGATGATTATAATTCTACCAAGTTTTTAACAACCGAGTAAATAACAAAATCCTACAAATGTTTGCCATTATTTTCATTTTGCCCACAATTTACACTGGCCCACTTGAAACATAAATTCTAAATCAAAGATTCGGCTTAACAAAATGCTCCAATTTAAGATGTACAAGCTAAAACAAACATGCAAAATCTATTTCTAAAGTGGTTTTTCACTTTTCCGGTTTGCTCTTTAAAATTGGATTACTTGACGTATTTTCATGATTTTTAGAGCACTCCCAGACATTCAACACGAACAGTATTTGCTGGTCACAAAAACAGCAAAGCCAACATCATAAATCCTGTTATTTGTGCAGGTCATTTTCCTCCTGGGTCTTATATGCCACGTCTTTTAAAGGTCTAAATATAGATTCACTTATTAAAAAAACAAAAACAGTTTTAAGTCTTCCAGTTTCCGTAAGTATATACTGCTTTTAACGCCAATGTCATACTTTCAAATTCTATTTTAAAAGTACACACATTGGAGGGGTACCTGAAATGTCAATCATCCAAAGACAACGCGTTTTTCTATCATTTCTTGGCTTTCTTCTCTCAATTCCACAGTTTTAATATTACTTAATAAACAAAATATTACTTAACAAACAAAATGTACGTACTTTAGAAACTTGAGAAATAAGTGCTCACTAAAATGGCACTTAGGAAAAAGAAAAACATATTAAAAGCGATATCAAGCGGAAAAGATCTAGTTGCCAGAAGTGTGTGTAAACTCAAAACAATTTTTCAGCCTTTCTCTAGATGCCCACGGAAAATAAAACAGCGGCAACAATATAAGACCCGTACTCTTTCAGTCGGGATGGGGGGTAGGGAGAGAATTCCGCACCCAGCAACCAGAAGAACAAAGCAACAGCCTCCGCTGTTAAGATGCACCGAGGTTTTTGGAGGCTCAACGGGTATTGAGAAATCTCTTAATGATTCTGATGCTTTAATAACAGCGCTGGGCTTAACGAGAGCAAGGCGAGGGACTGCTCGTCATATTAGGCAATACCCAGAAACTGAACCGGAGGAGGAGGGAAAGAGAGAAGAGAAAGAAGCCAAAGACACTCCGGAAAAAGACAAAATGCAGTAACTCTACGCCCTGACCCAAGGCCCGGGTAGAAGCCTCCGCACGGGAAATTGGGAGTAGGATACCCCTCAAACCATTGCCGCCCCTAAATCTTGAGGCCCAAAGTCCCCGTGTAGAGGCCTGACACCACCGATGAGGGGAAAGGAGAGGGACCTGGCTGCCACCAAAGGCAGCGACGAGGACCCCGGCGGAAGAGGCTGCGCAGTAATGGCCGCTGCTCCGCCTCTCGCACCCGGACCGTGACCAGCTCCAGGCTGTCGCCCAGGGCAGGGGCTGCGGCGGCCCCAGGCAACGCAGAGCCCGTCACCGTCTTCTTGCCTGTGACAGCAGCCAAGCTGGGAGCGATGGAAAGGGCTGAGCTGTCCCACCCCGGCTCGGCGCAACAGCCGCGGTCCCCCCGGCCCAAGGGCGTCCACCTACGTACCGGCCCCTGACCCCGCCGCCGCCGCCCCTCTCAGGCCTGGAGCGCAGGGCCGACCCAGAGTGTGTCGCCGTTGGAGGTGACACCGCGGGCCATCACTTCTCTCCCCAAGTTAGGATCCCGGAGCGGCTAACTTTCACCCTGCCCCTCAAGTGGGCTTCGCCCTTACTCGCACCTCTGTGGCCACAGCCGCGGTCGCCTCGCAGTCTTTTCTCTTCGGCCTCGGGGCCCGCAGCGGCCGCGGACGCGCGCGCGGCCGTCACGTGACCGCCGGTAGCGTCGCGGGGGGCGGGGCCGCGCGATGCGGAAGCAGCGCCGCGCACCCGTGAGCTCGCTCAAGCCCAGCTCCGCCCTAGTTCCCCACGCCCCGTTCCTGACGCACGCCGCAGGTTGCCTACCTTCTCCTATCTTTGGGGAGCTGCAGTTTCGCCGCTTCTAACTGCTTTATATTTTGCTTTACTTGTAGTTAGGTGCCGAAGAATTCTGAAAGAATGCAAGTCCACCAGAGAGAGATTTGGGGCCGAGGAAGTAAGACACGTGTAGAACCAGCAGGTGGTGCTGCTCAGAAACCCAGCTTCGAGATCCAGGAGAAGCCCTTTGGGCGCCTTAGCTGGATTTGGGGGTGAAGAGTCCTTGGCAAAACTACTTGTTCTCTTTCAAAAAAAAGGAAGTTCCAATTTATTCATCTTTTGAACCACTGAGCAATTTAATAGGAAAAAAAAATCTTACTTTCCTTTGGGCTCATTTTTCTTAGACCAGGGCACAGGAAGCTGGAGGAAGAGATTAATCAGCATAAGAATCTAAAACTAAAGAAATGGCTTTATTTTATTGCACGTGTTTGGTTTCAAACATCACATTCCTGGCAGTACCTTCAATTTAGCATATACATCATCTTTTTTTGGAACTGATTGTATTTTCTTAATTTGTAGTAAAATGAAAAAGGTGGAAGAGCATGCTTTTTTATTTTTAAAAGAATATATGTTTCAACATTCCTTGCCAGCATCTTCTTAATTTGCAATGCTGTTGCATTTTGAACTCTCATTAACTGTTTATGGTTAATTTTCAAGGTTGGAAATTTTTCAGAGTTTATATATATGTGTATTTTCTTTTATTCTGTCTGTCTACCTATCTATCTGCTGATCTGTCTATCCATCTGCGTGCAAGAAAGTGCAACAGGAGTCTCACTAAAACGCCATTACAGGCTTCAAACTCTCAGCACAGCCATAGTCTTAGTCATTTCAGTGAATAGCTCTTGCTCACATCATCTTTCCTTGCTCACACCTATCTGTACTTTCTCTCTTTCTCTCATGCCCCATATCCACTTTGCAAATAACCTGCTGGCTCTTCGTTCAAAACACGTTTTGAATTGGACTACTGACCGCCTCTACTACAACCTACATTATCTCTTAGACCAGGGACTGGTTTTCTTGCTTCTGTCCTTGCTTTCCTTTTAGTCTGTTCACCCAGAGACCACAGTAAACTTATTAAAAAGGAAGTCAGTCATACCACATCTTTGTTGGAAGTCTCCCCTAGCTTCCCAAAACAAAGTAAAAACCAAAGTCCTTAACAGTGGTGCTAAGACTCTCCCCTCATTACCTCCCTGACCTCACAAACTGCTTGTTTAGCTTTGAGTTCCAAGAAGATTCTACAAAGTCTCTGAACCTTGGTCTCTGCAGTTGCTCTTTCCTCTGCTTGGAAAACTCTTCACCATAGTGGCTTTCTCCCTCTGTCTGGGCTCAAATGCCATCTTTTCAGTCAGGCCTCTACTTGCCAAACTATTTTAAATCGTGACATTCCCCCATTCCCAATATTTCTTATTCCTCTCACCTTTTTCTCTCTAATACTTAGCACAATGTAAAGGATGACTTAGTTTACCTGTTTATCTCTACTGTGTGTCTCTGCACACTAGAACATAAGTCTCTCGGGGTCAAGAATTTGTGTTCTATTTTGTATTCCAACTGCCAGGAATAGTACCTAACACACTTAGAGAGGCTCTCTGGAAATATATGTTGAATGATTGAATGAATATGTGCACACACATTTATATACTAAATAATATATAAATGAATAAAAACTTATTTGTCAGCAGTTGTATATAGAGAGGAAAATTGAGTGTATGGAATGTTATGCACTCCACCTTCACCACACCTGAAAGATAGTATGAGTTTCTCTCTATGAGTAATACAGGAGGGCACCTCTCAACATGGACAGAATTATTTGAAAAGTAATTGGTTTCCAGTAATTGTCAAGATGCCCAAACTTTCAAATGGTTTACATAAAGAAATAAATCAGAGCCCAACAGATTCAAGGTATCTCTGTAATAATGTTATTATCATTTTCATTCTATTTTGCTTCATTGAATCAAGAAGTTGCAAAAGACTGCTAGGAATTGCTCATTATTCATAACTGACTGTCTGTTTCCCACAAGCATATAAAATGTGTTCATGAATACCACACGTCTCAGGTACCCCCTCCTCCCTATACTATCCCCCCCAACATATAAAAATGTTTGGTGTTGTTAGTTTAATGGTCAAAATATTCTGTTTAGTTAACATCTGAAGACATCCATGAAAACATGCATGAGAAAATTGTATGTGTCACAGTGGAAAATGTTTTGAAAACAATTGATATAGCTAGTCTAGGGCAGTGGTTTTCAGAGTGTTTTCCAGTGTTCCCTGGGGGTCCTTGAGATCCTTTCAGAGGATCCTAGAGGTAAAAATTATTTGGATAATAATATATACAAAGACTCTAGCTGCCTTGTTTCTCCCGCACCCCCGTTCACTTTAGTACAGTGGAATTTTCCAGAGGCCACATGATATGTGACGTAACAACAGGTTGAATGTAGAAGCAGATTCTAGAATTTGGCTGTATTAATTAGGCCAGGGATTAAATAAATTTGCAAAACAAAATAATACTGCTCTTCTCACTAAGTTAACTTTGGTTTTAAAAATAGTTATTTATCAGGAAATATTTATGGGGTTATTAATGTTAACATTAATGGGGTTATTTTTAATGAATTAATTTTAATTGATGAATTAATTTTAATGAATTAATAAATATTTTAAACAGTTCTCAGTTTTAGTTTGGTAAATATTGATAAATTAACATATATAAACAATACTTCTTCTGAGCCTTCTATAGGTTTTAAGAGTATAAAGGGGTCCCAAGACCAAGAACTTTCAGAACACTAGTTCTAGTGTAATGTAAAATAGACTGGGACTATTTTGTGCACCAGCCCTGAGCTAGATTTCTTCCCACATGCCAGCAGTCATCTGATAACTGTGGACACAACTTTCTCATGTTTCTGGAAACAGAACAAACCAGATTCAGGAATGTACTAGTCATTATAGCTAGCAGATGAATAGAAATAAAGCCAAGGGGAAGTTTTAGAAAGCAAACTTTTCCATTTCAGTTGAAGATTTTGCTTCAAGAGCTGATATATATCTTGCTCTCTGTCCTACCATTTGACATGTTCTTCAGTTATCAAAAATATGTACTTTTCTACTAGAATTCCTTTGTAAATAGTAGTAGACTAGACAGTTTTGCTGGTGCTCGTCCTTTACCTAATGTGATAACCAGTTCTCTCTCTTTGGCTCATTCTTAGTGCTTCTACAGCAGCCGTGGAAGTTACGACTGAGTTATGACAATTGTATGCCTGGGAAATAGCCCAACATTTTATAGTTTGTAAAGGCAAGCACGCCTTTCCTAACCCTTTTTGTATCTGTACATGAATGTATGTATTGATTTTTAGATGACTTATATTGACAATATTAGCTGTTATATTATTTCCAAAGTCCATGCTTGTTTCATTGGACATGACCTCATTGAGCATTGTATTGAATAAATGCTCTATTTTATTTATTGGCAAAGTCATTTATTATTTTATTTTTATTTATTTTTTTCTTTTTTTTGCGGTATGCGGGCCTCTCACTGTTGTGGCCTCTCCCGTTGCGGAGCACAGGCTCCGGACGCGCAGGCTCAGCGGCCATGGCTCACGGGCCCAGCCGCTCCGCGGCATGTGGGATCTTCCCGGACCGGGGCACGAACCCGTGTCCCCTGCATAGGCAGGCGGACTCTCAACCACTGTGCCACCAGGGAATCCCCTGCCTCCCATTTTATGCCAGCTTGCCTCATGCATTTAGACGAGTGGCTCCAGTCCTGTAGCCATTTGAGATGAAATACTCTGGATGGATCAAGAGTTAGATATAAAAGATAAAACCATGAAATAAATTAAAAGAAAACACAGGTGGATATTTAACTGGTTCTTGTGAGTTGGCCTAACTCGGGTTATTTTTGTTAAAGAATGGTAGCCTCCAAGGGTTAGAGGTAAGTGAAGGTTAACTATTTCGTCACAACCTCTCTATCACATTATAGAGAAAGCAAGTCTCAGACCAAATTCTTCCCCACAAGCAGCCATTTAGCCAATTTTTATTAGAAAGTAGGCGAAACATCTCAGGGATCAAGTTTTGGTGTCATCCCTAAGCAAACAGGATATAGGGCTCCCTAAATTCTTACATACTATTTAAGAAAGGGTAGGAAGTGTCTCTGAAATTTTTTATCCAACATACATATCTCAAATGCCATTAGCTTCACCAATAAGAACTCATCTCCCCAACAAAAATCCTTTTCTACCATTTGTATATCGATTAGCAAAAGTTCTGGTGGTGATTAGAGACAAGCTAGCTGAAGCATTGGGGTTCTTTGGGGTGTGGCCTTTCTGACTGAGTGCTAGCTGATCACCCTTTGGATGGGAAACTCTAATTAGGGCAAATAGCTACACATAACAAGTAGCTTAAGCTAAGTAGCACATACATTGTAGCACACTGTCTATGCTCAAGTTCTTTAAAGTGAACTATAGATACCACAACACTGGCATTTTGCAGAAAAGCACTTTCCAAGCATAAAAGAAATGGAAGAAATTACAGTGGAAAAGGAAGGTATCTGATACCATAAAAATGACAAGTTTCTGTACATCAAAAATACCATAAATTAAGAGGGGAATGAAAACTGTTGGAAATATTAGAGCAGTTATTTCCTAAGTGAAATATGTATTGTGCTTATTATACATACATAAATGTACACATTTATATGTATTACATATATGTGTGTGTGTTTCTAGCTTCCTCTTTGTCTTTTTATATGAATCTCATTATGCAAGATATGGTTACATGGATTTTCATTAAATGCTTGCTTTGGACTAAGCTGTTTCTTTCACTCCAGCATTCTCATCTGGCTTCTATGCTATGTTGCCGCTGCTGATTCTCTTGAGTGTTACTCTGCTGGCCACAGACCCTCTATTGGTCACTATTGAGGAAACCCCATCCTGATCTTAAGCAAAGAAGAAACTCCTGCAGTCCAAATAACTGGTTTTTTTTGTTTTGTTGTTGGGGAGGGCAGTTTTATTTTTGGGGGGGTGTTGTTTTGTTTTTTGGTTTTTTACCATGCACCAATTATGCACCACTCACTCAGAGGTACCATCCATGAAACGGAAGGACTCCACAACCACTGTCACGGATACAGGAAGCTCCAGAAAGTAGCTTATCTTTCTTCATTGTTGCTATTGCACCTCGCATAGCACACAGAGATTCCCTGAAGCCACCACAGGCAGGAGTAGTTCTAAGATAACATCTTGGCATCAGCATGATGCCTGCAGCTCCAGAGAGTGAAGACCCTTCCTCTTCCAGACAGAGGCCTATCTCATTTCCTCCTCTAGCATTAACCACTTCCTAGAATGACTGATCTTGAGAAAATCCTTTCTCTTGCTAAAAAATCATGGTCTTGCACCAAGATTCAACTTGTAATCACAGTGCTGTTCTACATTGGTACATTTCTCAAAACCTGTGTTATTCAGTCATTCACTGGACATCTATTGTAAAAGGCTGCCAAAAATCCACTTCTCCGTCTTTTGAAATGGTACCCTGAACTTAACATTGGGAAAACTACTCCTTCACTATTGGATGCAACCACAGAACTATCAAGCAAGATGTCCCTATTTCCCCTGGCCAAGGGATGGACATGTGACCCAAGCTATACCAATCAGATCCTTTCCTCTCCTTGGAATTTGAAGCTCATGTGGAATGTGGGAAAAGGTAGAAAAAGCAGTTGGAGTGGATCAACTCCATCTGGCTGTGACTGTCCATTCCTTCTCATTTTCCCCATAGAAACCTTGGCTTTTGACTTTTCCAAGACTGACTCAGGTTGTGTAAAGATGTCCCATGTTCTTCAATCCTCCAATATATCCCCCTGTGCTTGTTAGGCTGGGTTGATTTTTGTTTCTTGCACCTAAAAGTCTAAGTGATACAAGTTCTACTCATGATAACATTTTTATGTAAGTGTGCTTTTTCTCTACATTTCCTGTTACTCAGTTGCATCTATCTACCAGGATAGAATCCTGCATTGATCTTACTAACACCATTCACTGATCTGGTCTACTTTCTCTTGAGATGCTGGATCTATCCCAGGATGAGGCTAAGATCAGATCATGCCTGGAATGTGGTTATTGAGGTGAAATAGCTGTCATGACTCATTTTCAAATGATAATAGTTTTTTTGCTTTTTCATTGCCTCAAATCAAATGCACTCTTTGAGTCCCTGAAGAAAAGAGAAGAAAATGAATGAAAGTAATGACCAGTGATGTGGAGGGTCTCCTTTCCCCTGTCCTTGCCACCTGGCAGGAAGGAATAGGCCAATGCAGGTATAATCAGGGCTGAGGTTTATTAGTTCTGGGTGAAAAGTTGAGTTTATCTTTGGGAAAGACACTCCCTTGTTTTGTGTTAGGCTTCTTAAAAATGTCTCTTTAAGTATTTCTTTAATCTCTTTAACCATAGATCTAAAGCAGAAAGCTGCCTGTGAGACAATAGAAAAAAATTATATATATATATGTGTGTGTGTATATATATATATATATATATATATATATATATATATATATATATATATATACACATGTATATATCTGCCCCGGGTTCCTGGCACAAATCTCCTAAAATTCTTAGAATTTCCTAAGTGTTAAAAGAACTAGGAGTGTCCTTTTGTCTAATATTTGGTGTTTGACCCTATTCCTGACACAGAGTTCCTAAATCCCTTGGAATTTCCTGGGTGATAGCAGTGTCTTTTATTCTAATGCAGTGACTCTTGGTGGACTGCCTAACGTGGGCTGGTCACTGGAAAGACCAAGACGTGATTAGCAGTTTAGAATTTTCAGCCTCACTGTCTATCTTCCAGGAAGGGGAGAGGGGCTGGAATTGAGTCGATGATAATTGCGTCTGCATGATGAAGCCTCCATAAAAATCCCAAAGGTACCAGGTTCAAGGAGCTTCCGGGATGTTAAACAAAGTGGAGGTGCTGGGAGAGTGGTGTGCCCGGAGAGGGCTTGGAAACCCCACAATCCTTCCCACATACCTTTCCTTATGCATCTCGTCCATCTGGCTGTTCATCTGTATTCTTTGTCATATTCTTTTATAATAAATTGGTAAACAGTAAGTAAACTGTTTTCCTGAATTCTGTGAACAGCTGTAGAAAATTAATTGAACCTGAGGAGGTGGTTATGGGAACTCCAGTTTACAGCTGATCAGTCAGAAGTACAGGTAACAACCTGTACCCTAGACTTGCTATTGGCCTCTGAGGATGGGGGCAGCCTTGTGAGACTGAGCCTTTAACCTGTGGCGTAAGATGCTATCTCTTAGTAGATAGTGTCAGAATTGAGTTAAATTATAGGACACCCAGCTGGTGTCACAGAATTGCTTGGTGTGTGGAAACCCCCCCATAGCTGATGTCAGAAGTATTGTGAGTCTGATAGTAATGTGAGAGTAAAGGAGAAACACAGGGGTAATATAGGTTTTCTTTATATTACCCATTATTCTTGGAAAAGCCATTTTCATATTTATATATCGCATGTTTTACTGTTCCATATGATTTTTAGGATTATTTCTAAATTCCATAAAAAACCTGTTGGGGTTGTTTGTATTATACTGGATCAATAGCATAGGGTTACCCAATAAAATCCAAGATGCCAAGTAAATTTGAACTTCAGATAATCAACAAATATATATATTTGTATAATTATTATATATATGTGATAATTTTTTTGGTGTGAATGCATCCCATACAATATTTGGGACATACTTATACAAAAGAATTTTTTAAATTATTTATTTGAAATTGAAGTTTAATTATTTTCTATTTTAATTTGATAACTCTGGCAACCTAATTTGGGAAGAAATGATATCTTTAAATATTGTCATCCTTTTCACAAACACTCTATCCTCTCCATCTATTTAGTGTTTATATCACTAAATCATTAGGGTTGTATATCTGGCTTATTGTGTTAGATTTATTCCTAAGTGAGTTAAACATTTTTAAGTTATTGTAAATGAGAAAATTTGTTATTCCAGAGGAATCCTATTGATTTTTGTATAGTGATCTCATATTTAGCACCCTTGTTGAACTTTATTAATTAACTTGTCTATAAAGTATCCTGAATTTTTGTATTTACAATAGCATCACTTAAAAAGAATGAGCTTTATTTCTTTCTTTCTAATCCATATCCTTTTATTTCTTTTATTATTTTACTGCATAGATAGAATCTCCAATACAAAGCTGAGTAGAAGTGGCAATAGCAGGTATTTTTATCTTGTTCCTAATATTTTAAAATCTATAATTTTATCAATCTATTATGTTTATTGAAGATTTTTAATAGATAATTCTTATCAGGTTAAAAATTTTCTATTTCTACTTTGCTAAGAGTTAATTATTATTATCATGAGTGGATATTTAAACTTATCAAAAATACATTCTGTACCTATAGAGATCATCATACGGTAATTTCCTCCTTTAATTCATCAGTGTGGCAAATAGAGTAACAGATTTCCTCATATTCTCAACTCAGTCAAGGCACACACAGAAACAAACACACACAAACATTGGTGGATTCCATTTGTTAATAGTTTGTTTAGAGAGTTTTTATCCCATGTGACATTAGCTTATAATTGTTCTTTCTTGTAGTGTTTATATCTGATTTTGGAGTGAAGGCATTACTGGCTTTATAAAATGAAATCACTAGAGAGGAATTTCTGTTTTTACTGTCCTCTAAAATAGTTTGTATAATTTTAGGTTGATCTTTTCCTTGAAACAAAATTCTCAAACTTCAGCATGCATCACGTACAGATTCATCGGCTCCTACCCAGGATTGCTAATTTAGTGGGTATGAAGTGGAACTTGAGAATTTGCAGTTCTAACAAGTTCTCAGGTGACGCTGATGCTTATGTTCTGAGGGCTCGACTTTAAAAACTACTGCTTTAAGTATTTGGTAAAATTTATAAAATCTCATGGACCAAGTTGTTTGTTTCATTTTATTTTCTTAAGTAATGGGTGAATTTGAAACTATCAATATTAATTCACTATCTTAATGACCTAATTCTAGTCTAGTTTCCTTTTGGGTAGATTTGGTAAGTTATACTTCTCTAAGAAATTGTCCACATTTTCACTTATGTTGACAGAATTATTCAGGATATTCTCTTACAATGTTTTAAATCTTTAGTACATTGTGCTCTGTTTTTCAATTCTAATATTATTTGTTTGTGACTTCTCTCCAGTGGTGTGCTGGAGCTGGATTGTACCAGCTTCCCAGAGCCAACTCTATGTATCTCTTCCCAACATGTGCACCTCTTCCCAACATGTGCACTGTGACATCATGTCTGTAGATTAAAATCAGAAATAGCGGGAATATTTAAACTATGGAAATCAGAAATCTTACAAATTAGCGCCTACCTCCACCCCAGAGAGAGGTGATTTACCAGCATAACTCCTTCCCTCTCTCTTTCTTTCTCTCTCTCTCCACTCCCTTCTCTCCCTTTTTCCCTCTTGTCCTCTCTCTCTTCCATCAAACTTGTTATATATTTTTATATTTTATTAGTTTTATCAAAAAATAATTTTTTGAATTATTTGATTCTCTGGTTTGTATTTTTGTTTCTTATATTAATAGATATTTGATCTTAGTTGTATTATTCTCCTTATCTATTTCTAGAACTTATCCTGTTATTATTTTTCTGTTCTTGGAAGGATGACAGGCTCATTAATTCTTAGTTTTTCTTGTTTTGTAATATATACATTTTAAGCCTATACATTTTCCTCTGAAAACTGTTTTGATTGCACAAGTTTTGCTATATGGGAGTCTAGTTGTAATTCATGACTTAATACTTAATAATAAATACTGTCCGTTATTATTTCTTCTTTGACTCATGACTTATCTACAATTGTGCTCGCTTAAATGTCCAGATATTTGCTACTATGATTTTGATTTGTTTGTTTATTTTTTAGGGTATACATTATTGGTTTTTCATTTTGTAGCAGAGTAGTTATGGAATGTGGTATATGTTATTCATTTTGGGGGCACTTGTTGAGAATACTTGGTTGTCTGAAGCCTAATCAACCTTTGAAAATGTCTTATTAGAGCTTAAAAAGAATGTGCATTCCCTAATTGTCGTCTAAATTATTAATGTTGTTGCTCACTTTAAAAAATGTTTTAACATTAACTATCAGTAACCATGCATTAATTGTCAGTTTCTGGGAGGAGGGTGTTAAAATTTTCCACTGTGAAACACTTTGTCACACTTCAATCTTCCTCTTTGCCTTCGAATCCCAGCCCCTATGATATATCTCGTTGAATACTCCATGGGCAAAGACCTAGCTTCAGCTTCCCTCTCTACTATTGCTTTAGTTCTATGTTTATGGCTCCTGGAGTCTTCTTGTCTTCCTTTCAAGCTGAGAGTTGTGTTAAGCGATTTAAAAAATATTTCATTCAGAATTTTCTTTATAGTCAGAGGGAAGCCATCTGTGCCAGCTCAGTTCACCATGTTTGTTCATGCTCTTCTGCTTTCCAACTCTGCCTTGAATTTCTTTTAACTAAGATAAAAGTTCCAACTTTTATCTTTATTAATTCCTTTCCTCTGTATCTTATTTTCATTTACTATATTCTTTTTTCTAATCTCTTGGATTGGACCCTTATCTTCTTGTCATTATTTTGTGAAAACACTCAAGAGTTTTGATTTCCCTATGAGGAATTTTTTAAGGAGAGGTATATGTCTTGACTATCATTTTCTTAGTTTCCATTTGTAGCGTTGCTCTTTGTGTGTTCTTCTGTATCTGTTTTTTAATCTAGAGGTATATGATGACAAGAGAGCTGCAAGGCAGAATTGAGAAAAAGGAAACACTGCCAAGAGATATCACATACATCTTTTTTAAAAAGAAATTTTATAAGGGTATAGTTGATTTACAATGTTGTGTTAGCTTCAGGTGTACAGCAACGTGAATCTGTTATACATATATCCAATCTTTTTTAGCTTCTTTCCCCATATAGGCCATTACAAAGTATTGAGTAGAGTTCCCTGTGCTATACAGTAGGTCCTTATTAGTTGCCTATTTTATATGTAGTAGTGGGTATGTGTCAATCCCAATCTTCCAATTTATCCCTCCCCCGCCTTACCCCCTGGTAACTATAAGTTTATTTTCTACATCTGCAATTCTATTTCTGTTATGTAGATACATTCATTTGTAGCCTTTTTTTAGATTCCACATATAAGTGATATCATATGATATTTGTTTTTCTCTGTCTGACTTACTTCACTCAGTATGACAATCTCTAGGGTCCATCCATGTTGTTGCAAATGGCATTATTTTGTTTTTTTATGGCTGAGTAATATTCCATTGTATATATGTACCACATTTTCTTCCATTCCTCTGTTGATGGACATTTAGGTTGCTTCCATGTCCTGGCTATTGTAAATAATGCTGTAGTGAACGTTGGGATGTATGTGTCTTTTCGAATTATGGTATTCTCCAGATACATGCCAAGGCATGGGATTGCTGGGTCGTGTGGTAGTTCTACTTTTAGTTTTTTAAGGAACCTCATACTGTTATCCATAGTGGCTGTACCAGTTTACATTCCCACCAACAGTGTAGGAGGGTTCCCTTTTCTCCATACATTTATTTATTCTTAGTAGATTTTTTGATGATGGCCATTCTGACCAGTGTGAGGTGATACCTCATTGCAGTTTTGATTTACATTTCTCTAATAATTAGTGATGTTGAGCATCTTTTCATGTGCTTTTTAACCATCTGTATGTCTTCTTTGGAAAAATGTCTATTTAGATCTTCCATCCATTTTTTGATTGGGTTGTTTGTTTCTTTTGATATTGAGCTACATAAGCTGTTTGTACATTTGGAGATTGATCCCTTGTCATTTGCTTTGTTTGAAAATGTAATATCACATACATCTTGGTGAAAATTAACAGTTTTCAGAGTTTCAAAGTAAATGTTTAAAAGCTAAGTCCTTCATGTGTCTATAAATTCTCAGAATTTTAAAAGGGGAAATTAGCTTTTATTTATGTTTTTAAAAGTTTATGAGCACATAATTATTTGTTTAAAAATACACTTTAAAATTTTTAACTAGAAGTTCCTCTTCTAGTCAAGATGAACTAATAGAGACCAGATTTTACCCACATCTATTGTCTTAAACAACTACAAAAAGAGACACACAGGAAATGTAAGTTTTTGGACATTGGATAGCAAATAGCACAGGACTATGACCCCTGAGAGAAGGGAAATAAGCAGTGCAAGACTTATGTTTTTACCAGCTTATTGCCCAGAGACAGTTTTCATGCTGCAATACAGTTATAGGAACCTGAACAGCCTAAGTGTCTTGCTAAATTGAAGAGAAAAAAAGTAAAAGTTTGGGGGGCTGAGTTGGCTAGAATTTGCTCGTGAAATTTCTGAAGAGAAAAAAACTGTGCAAAAAGAGTTCCAGAGGTTTTCAGAGGGATCTCTTGAGTCTTTAGCTGAGAAGTGATTCTCAGAGAAAAACTATCTGAGGAACATAGAGAGAACCACCATGAAGGAGTAGGCAGAATAATTCCTAGAAATCACTCAGGGTTGGGAACTGTTCATGTTCATATCAACAAACATGTAAACACCATACAACCCAGAGTTCATCAGAAAGAATTCTCAGAAGAGTATCACCTTAGTGGGACTACATTAGCCCTAGACTGAAGGCTGCTTTGGACACTGTTCAACAGTATCCTTCACTCTAAATAGTATGAGGTAGCCAAACACATGGCACTCAACAATGGACAGAGGAGATTGGCAGAGGTTTATTGGCCACGTATACTCACAGCTTGGGAGTGGACACCATATGCCATGCAGGGACACATGGGGGCTGAGCCTGGGGACAAAGTAACCCCAAAGGGCTGGGGGGAGCAGTTTCCAGGCCATGAAGAAGGGAGGAAATTTTTAAATTGAAAGACATTAATTACCAAAGCTCACTCAAGCAGGAATAAATTTGAATACCTTTGTATCTGTTAAAGAGACAGATTGTAGTTATAACACTTCCCACAAAGATAATTCCAGCCTCATCTTGCTTACCTGGTGAGGGAAAAACAACATTAATTCTACACAAACTATTCCAAAAATTAATGAGTAAGGAATACTTTCCAACTTGTGCATTAAAGTGATACTAAAACCAGGCAAGGCATTCCAAGAAGCTAAACAAAACAAGCAAATAAGAAAAAACACTCATCAATATGACTCATAAGCATCTATACAAAAAATCCAAACAAAATTTTAGCAAATTGAGCCCGTAAATATATTAAATGGGTAATACATCATAATCAAGTGGGCTTTATCCCAGGAATATAAAGCTGGTTTAACAGAAAATAAATCAATGTATTCACTAAATTACAAGATAAAAAAGAAAACTCATATCGAAAACATCTCAACAAATGGAAAAAGCACTTGACAAAATTCAACATCTATTCCTGATAAAAATACTCAGCAAAGAAATAACACAAGCATACTCCCAGAGCCCGAAAAGGAAATCCATAAAAACCTACAGCTGACATAATACTTAATGGTAAAAGAACAAATGTTTTCCCTCTAAAGTCAGAAACAAGACATAAATATTGGCTCTTCCTAAATCCATCATTGGGAGGAAGGGCTACATCATGACAGAGTTGCATATCTGGAGTGAAATTTCCCTCATTTATAACTGTGAGAGCACATGCAAGTGCCTAATTGTTTATTGCTCAGTGATAGAATGAATAGAAAGGTCACATACTGCCATATTCCATACCCTGAGAAAACCATAATTCAAAAAGAGACATGTATCATAATGTTCTTTGCAGCACTATTTACAATAGCCAGGACATGGAACCAACCTAAATGTCCATCAACAGATGAATGGATAAAGAAGATGTGGCAATATATACAATGGAATATTACTCAGTCATAAAAAGAAACAAAATTGAGTTATTTGTAGTGAGGTGGATGGACCTGGAGACTGTCATACAGAGTGAAGTAAGTCAGAAAGAGAAAAACAAATGCTGTATGCTAACACATATATAGGGAATCTAAAAAAAACACTGTACTGATGAACCTAGTGGCAGGGCAGGAATAAAGACAGAGACATGGAGAATGGACTTGAGGATACGGGTGGTGGGAAAGGGGAAGCTGGGACGAAGTGAGAGAGTGGCATGGACATATATACACTACCAAATGTAAAATAGATAGCTAGTGGGAAGCAGCCGCATAGCACAGGGAGATCAGCTCGGTGCTTTGCGATGGATGACCTAGAGGGGTGGGATAGGGAGGGTGGGAGGGAGATGCAAGAGGGAGGGATATGGGGATATATGTATGCATATGGCTGATTCACTTTGTTGTACACCAGAAACTAACACTGCATTGTGAAGCAATTATACTCCAATAAAGATGTATATATGTAAAAAAGGAATACAACCTTTCCATGCTTCTCTTTATTTAATAACTTTTGGTTAACTTGACAATTTGTAACAAATGATGAATATATTTTGTATCCCAAATTCTACCTAGCATTGATTCAAATTCCATGTAGTATTATCCCAAAGCCTATGTGTTTTGTTTTAAGAGAAAATGATTTTTTTTTAGGGAGGTTACCGTGAAAAAAATAATAAAACACTGGTCTGGAGTCAAAAGTTCTGATTGTGGTCTTGGTTCCACCATTTAGGCAATTACCTTATCCCTTCTTGGCCTCAATTTCTCATCCAACAAATAAGTAAAGGGCTAGACTAAAAGACCCTCTAATTCTCTTCCAGGTTAGAGGTGTTTTTTTGTTTTTTTGTTTGTTTTGTTTTAATAAGTACTTAGAACAGTATGTCTCATACTTTAGCATGCCTCAAAATCACCCAGTGAATTTGTACACAGATTCCTGATTCCTGCATACAGACATTCTGATTAAGTAGATCTGTGGTGAAGTCAGATACTTTGTATTTCTGACAAGTTCTGAGGTCATGATGTTATTGCTGGTCTTCAGACTACACTTGGAGTAACTCTTGTCTAAACTCTAGAAATTATACTAGTTGCAATTCTGTTTCAAGACACTAGATGATATATTTTTGGACTAAAACTAGTCAGAAATACTTTAGTAAGGATATGTGTTTTAAATAGTCCATCATAAAGAAATATTTCTGTTGCTATAAAAAGTCAGTATTTATTGTTTTATATTATCATCTGGTTTTGTCTGGTTAATGAAGTACATGATTGGTTTATTTGTATGTGTTAGCAAATTTAATCTCTTTTATTGAATAACTTTTATATACCAAGTCTTTTGATTTGTATTTTGGTTTGTATTTTGAACACAGCTTAAGGGTCTTCTATCTTTCATGAATTCATTAGCAAGTGGGAAGGCAGGCAAAAACACAAACAACTTTAAATAAAGCATCAAACTAAGATGTCAAAATAATTCTTAAGAAAACACAACATAACCCCCCTTACAAACAAGGGAGAATGAAGGAGAGATTAATTCTAACTGGAGGGTACAGAGAGGAGGAAACAAATAATATGTTATGACCTGATGACCAGACTCTGTTAATAAAGAAAATAGGAGCTGCCAGACTAAGGGAACCTGTATAATAGGTATGGGGACCTATTTTAAATTCTCTTCTATATTAGAAGACAACTAATATATTTGGAACTTTCTTTTGCAGCACTACATGCATTTTTCAAGTGTATTACTTTTAAATACACTAGGAAAAATTAAGAAATAACACCAAGCAGTCATTGCGGTCATAAAAAGTCACTTTTAAATCTATTACAAAGATTTAAAGATTTTAAATCATTAACAATAATATCTTCTAAATTTTCGTGTTCATGAAGAGGATAAGCAAACATAATTAGTCAACTCAGACACTGGTCAAATCAAATTTACAGTAGAATGAACGATATTTCTAAAAATAAATTTTGGTAAAAACTACAATGTAACATATATTTTCTGATTTAATACAATACATAATCATATGAGTTATACATATAAACTATTCACATAATATCTGTGTAATTATATGAGTTACACACATAAAATAAATAAAATACTTAGAAATTAAGGTTCTAGAGGCAAAGAGGTTCAACCACATCCTAGGGCTGCACCTATGAGTTTTATTCTTTTTTTTTTCTTTTTGCGGTACACGAGCCTCTCACTGCTGTGGCCTTTCCCGTTGCGGAGCACAGGCTCCGGACGCGCAGGCTCAGCGGCCATGGCTCACGGGCCCAGCTGCTCCACGGCATGTGGGATCTTCCCAGACCGGGGCACGAACCCGTGTCCCCTGCATCGGCAGGCGGACTCTCAACCACTGCGCCACCAGGGAAGCCCCTATTCTTTTATTCTAGTTCTCTACTTGCTTTATGATCTTAAAAATTGTGGTGATATTCATAATGATTGCTATAATTTGTTGAATGACTATTATGTGCTATCCACATAATATACATTTTCTTGAATAATCCCAACAATCCTAGAAAATAAGTAGTACTAACGTCATATTAAATATGGAATAAACAAGTCACCTTTCAAAGGGTGTGGTAGATTTATACTTGACACCAGAGTGAGCACTTTGCCCACATCAATTACTTTATTTCGACCTATTCTGTTTTTGCCTTGGAAGAAGAAATTTCTGCTCATTTAATTACTTATCGGTCAGTCCTGTTACCAGGCACGTATCCACTCCTTGCTTTGTGTGTGTCTTCTCGTGATGGTGCTATGTACTAGTATGAATCACATGGGCCCAGATATATTTACAAAATGAAGATGTATCAGAAATACAAAGGACGATGAAACATACCAGAACTGACAATCTTAAAAACATGGCTGTAAAGTCTGAATGAGAAAGCTATGTAGGGAGTCAAGCCAATACGCACAATGTAAACATGTGATTTAGGACCTGAAGACAACCTTTTGGGCCAAGTAATGCAGCATGTTTAGTTAGTTCTAAATGAAGTATGGGACTGTAACCACATAGTCTGTCATTTTCTTTCTTTCTTTTTCTTTCTTTTTTCGTAATTATCCAACCCTCAGTTTGCCTCAGAGACATTTTCTGCTCTTAAACTCTAGCTTCCCATGACACTTCCTTCTGCAAAATGTCCAAGGCTTCAGCTTTTGCTGGTTTCTCCGACACCTGTGCATCACTAGCCTGTTTCTGCTTGGATGGTGTGACAGATGAATGACAGCCACAAAATTTTTGACCCTCCTTCTATCACGAGATAGGCTCTACTTGCCCTCTTCTTGAATCTGGGCTGGCATGAGGTTATTTTGACTAACAGTGTTCAATGAGAGACTATGGCCATTCTAGACCTTGTTTTTAGGAGGCTAGCAGCTTCTGCTTTGGTTTCCTGAAGCCCCAGACCACAAAATAAGAAGTCAGACTACACTGCTGGAGAGACCACATGGCAAAGCCTGTGAATGCAAGGAGAGGGACAGAGGGGTCTAGCTGAGCCCAGCCCTCCCATTGACTGTGGCAAGATGTTAAGAGTGACAGTGAAGCTACCTTAGACCTTCCAGCACAGCCCAGCACAGCACCAGGTGAAAACCCGTGAGTCAGCACCCTGTGGAGCAAAACAATTGCTCAGCTGAGTGTATGCAAATTCCTGACTCACAAAATGATGACATATAACAACGTGGTTATTGTTTAAGCCATTAAGTTTCAGAGTCATTTTTGACACAGCAGTAGATAATGGATATTCTGAATCTTGGACTTAATTTTCCTTTTTAGGATAGTTAATATCAGTTCTTCTCCTCTCTCTATCCAGGAAGATGGATGATTCCCTTCAAATCATGCCAACAAAGCCATTCCTGCAATAGGTAAAGGTCTGTCTGCCTGAATTCCAGTTCCCAGTCTCCTTCAGCTGGTCCATCCCATTCTTCCTGAGTCCTGCTTATTTATATGCATGCCTTTTCCCACCTTGGTTTGTATATTGGTCTGTCTTTATAGTCTGCATGCCTTTTTTGTGTGTATGGATCTCTCTCTGTGATTGTGTTACAGCATGAATCTTTTTATATCAATTTCCCATTGCCTCTGTGGGATGTGTGTGTGTGTTTCTCTCTGTTGATACCTTTCTGCCCAATCCTTTATGTATGGGTCAATTTTTACATGTTTAATTAACTTTCCATTTTTCCTTTTCTGTCTCTGCCACTTTCTACTTACTTCTCTCACTCTCTCCCAGGACAGGTAGTACAGCATAGCAGATTAAAGTACAGACATTGGAGCCAGATTGCCTGGGACCAGACCTCAGCTCTGCCATATACTGAGCGATGACTTGGACCAATAACTTCACATCTCAGAGTTACAGTTTTCCCATTTGAAGTATGAAGATGATAATAGTGCCCAATCATAGAATTGTTGGGAGGATAAATATGTACCTACACACATACATATGTATAGGTATACGTGTGTCTGTGTACACATACAAATGTGTGTGCATATGCAAATGATAATTGGTCCCCAAGAAGCACTCTCTAAGCATAGGCAGGATTATAAGTTTTGTTTCTCACTGTGTCTCCTTGTCTGCATTCCCTGTATTCTGCTCTTTTCCTCCTCTGTTTTTCACCTTTCTCTAGAAAGTAACTGAAGTGGAAATTTAATTATTTTCAGAATAAATCCATAGAATTCAACATTCCCATTAATAATTTTAAAAGATAAGTAGATTGTGATACATTTTTCTCTCTTCAAAATTTCAAAAATTCAATTGATATAAGAATCTTGAAGCTCATATGGACGCTAACTTTTTTTCTCTCTTCTGAGGCACAAAGACTGAATATATAAAAAGATTCCTCAACCAGGCTTAATTTGTGGAGGGATTTCAACCCTTTTTTTTGGAGTGACACGTCTAACAGATGGCATTTCTATGAAGGACGGTTCTGTGGGTGAACTTGGAGCCCTGTGCAGTTTCTGACAGACCATCTCCATGTTTATCATTTTCTCTTCTATTCAAGACGGCATATCGTCTAAGGCTAGGTTTCTCGGAAGGATAGCAGCCCCAGCCATGTGATTTGTACAGGAAGTGCTCAGGAGACACTGGGAAGAGAGGCAGGCTAGCAGGACAGGGAAGCAAAAGAAGCCAGGGAGGGGCCTTAGCCTGATCTGGGGGAATGTCAAATTCTCTGGAAGGTGAAATTCACCTCGACATATGTCCTGACTGGAAGGGGAAAGAGCTAGGCCTTCACAGTTCTGTGTCGGTAAGTAAATGGCCAAGGGCTGGGGCTGTGAGAGGTACATAAGCTCTCAGGCACCTTCAGCTCCTTTGCTCCAAGTCTGTGGGCAAAGCAGTTCAGTTGGCCTTAGGCAGTTTCCAAAAGAGGTTGAGGTACAGACAGGAAACTGGCAGAGGGCAGGTAATGGGGAATCCAAGGCGCTCTGGGCAGAACACTGAGCGTGTCCCCAGCCCTGCACATATCAAAATGCAGGAAATGGGAGTGATAACATTTTAGGAATAAAATTTGAATTGGTTCAAATTTACATTTAAATTTTAGTCCCTCATAGGTGTTGGTGCTTTAACAGATAGCAGGTGGCATTTTCCACATCTGTTTGCTCTACTTCTTGTGTCATGACGACACAGTTTATATGTAACTAGATTAGACACTAGTTTGTCCATTTTTTTAAGAATAGTAGCTATTGTCTGCCTGCAACTTAATTCAATCTCATTTTTCTTACATTCTAATTATACTTACAAGTTGGCACGAGTAATAATGATGTAATAAAGAGAAGAGGTTTTCCAAGGTTAACACATATCACAGGCTCATTGACATTTTCAGGTCAAGAAGACTTCTAAATGAGCGGGCAATAGCTAACTTGTTCTGACTGTGTTAGGATTGCTGACATGACCCAGGCCACCATGAAACAATGGAAGTTAAGGGAGATGCCATCTCTTACTGATTCCCTGATTTCAAAGGTGCCAAATGGACCATTAAATTCACTCCTAGGTCCTGCAAAGCCTTTCCCCGACTCATTCCTAAGGTCCTGAAAAGGCCAAGTAGTGAGGCAGTAAAGTTTGTACTCAGCAGCCTCAGTCTCTTTTTCTGAGCCTCTTTTTGCCACTGCTGGGGCTCCTGTGAATCTATCACCTTTGTGTTTATCCTCAACCAATAGAGAAGGAAACTGAGTATTAACTATGTTTAACCTGTATCGTGTTGTATGTGAAATTGTTAAATAGACACATGCTCAAATGCTGTAGTCAGTGTTGACATAGGACATGTCATATATGATATTCATGTTTTAGTCAATATCAAAGTTGTTATCAACCCATCTGGAGATAACCCTTCTTACCAATGTCTTTGGAACATAATACCAGTGCTTTCCGAGAACTTTCTCTTTCTTTGTTACTGTCTTTGTTCCCTTCCTTCCTTCTTCCTTCCCTTCCTTCCTCCCTTCCTTTCTCTTCCTTTCTTCCTTCCTTCCTTCCTTTCTTTCTTTTCTTTCTTTCTTTCTTTCTTTCTTTCTTTCTTTCTTTCTTTCTTTCTTTCTTTCTTTCTCTCTCTTTCTCCCTCCCTCCTTTCCTCCCTTTCTTCTTATCCATCCATGAGCCATCCATTCACCCATCCAAAAAAGAGACAGAGAGAGAGGGGAGAGAGAGAGAGAGAGAGAGAGAGGGAGGGAGAGAGGGAGCATTTCAAGGTTAAGAAGTAAAACAGGCTGAAAGTATTTTATGGAACAAATTAGAGGAATCAACTCTCCATAGAAATCAACTGGTAGTAAAATGTGAGCATGTAGATATATATAAAAAAAGATGCTCTGAAAATAGTAATGAGGGCTTTTAAATAAGAAAAACACAAATCCCAATGTAGGTGGCCTGATAAAAACTATCACAGCTGTAGAAGAGAATATAAGAGGATTCCAGATTGAAGCAGTACATATACTGTATATTCTCATCTACACTGGCTAAAGGGCTCTCATAAGCTCCTTAGTAAAAAGGAATTAAATGTCTAGTTTAGAACTTTACTATATTAGTATATCAGAATCCCATATGTATGCATACATATAGTTGTAAAAAGGTATATGAGTGTGTGAGTGTGCATAATATACGTATGTGTGAACTGCAACTTTTATGGAAAGAGATAAGGTTAGCCATGACAGAGCATCCCAAGCGCTTTGATTCTATTCTTAACAGGTACCCATACTCACAAAACAAAAACAAAAACAAACAAATGAAAAATCAAGCACAGAAACAAACAAATAAGGGAACATTTTATTGCTATCTGGTATTGATTCCAAACTCCCATGGAGAGCTTCAGTGGCTGGGCTAGCCTAGACCATACTCTCATTCTTTGGACTTGGTTAATTGGTCCTCAGTGACAAAGTCCAGCAGAAGACCTACTTGTTTTCTTTGCTTCTGCTCCAAAGTTCAGATCTGAATTCTGAATGTCAGCACTCTGAGTCCAGGAAAGCATACCGTCAAGCAACAAACAGGAAGAAAGCGCAAAAGCCAAGAAAATGTTTGGCCCAAGGCATAGGGCAGAGCTGGTTGTATTCCCTCCCTCTGCATTATTTTGGGTTGGCTGGGAGAGGAACTCAAGGAAGATCCCTTCCTTGGTTTTTCTTATGCAGCTGGGTGGAAGAACTAACCAGTTAGGCAGCATACACCAGATAAAAGCCTAATTTATCTAATTTATCTCAGTTACATGAGGCCAGAAATATAAAGTGTCTGAAAACTGTTTTCTTTCTATAAGACTAAGCAAAATGAACTTCTTCTCTTAATGAAGAACACCCTTTGTTCCCACAGAGAAATGAAAAGTCCCTTAAATAGGTCTTACTCTTGATTTACTCCTGAAGAAATATTAAAATTCTAAACTATATACAGAAACATCTATTCTCTTTTTGCCTCTTTTTGCCTGAACTGATGTTCAGGACTTCCAAAACTTTAGTATATCAGCTTCAAGTCCAGCAGACCTTTGTTGAGTTTATTTGCTCTGTTGCTTTCCTCCTTCTTCATGTAAAGCACCCATTCCTTCCTGTTTTCATCTACCTGGTTCACTTGGGGGCTGAGAGTGATTGGTCCATGGATGGGAATATTTCCCAAACTGGGCAAATCAGAGTCTCTTTCCAGGAATTTAATCTCTTTCTATCCCCTCTCTAGTCAGAAACTGTAGGATGTGACTGAATAGTCAGGAGGCATTCTACATATTGACCATAATGAGAAACCCAGGAAAATAAAGCTAATTCCCACCCCCTAAAATAGAGGTGAGAAGTAGGGAGAATGTCTTGAGAATATTACCATATACAGAAGAATCCTCCAGTATCTGGTTTATTCCTGAGGCAAGTTCAACCCTTCTTCTTCCAAAGTCTAGGTTGTTTGGTATTTTTCTAAGTTCCTAACATCAGACAAATATCTTTCCAATAAAACTTCCCCTTTTGCTTAAGCTAGTTCAAGGTGGGTTTCTGTCACTTATATGTGATAGAATCCCAACTAATACATCAAGACTTTCAATTGCTCTATTTTTTTTACATAAAAAGTTGCTCTACCAGTCCTAGTTGGGCTTCAACTTCAAATTCTATATTGAGAATGCTAGTTGATGGGGCTGGCCCAGGTAGAGCACCCCTTTTGTCTAGACTGAGTTAGCCTGAGTGGCCCAAAATAAGACTGGCCCAAAGCAGAGGACTTTGCCTATTCCACTCAAATTCATGTCTTGGCTTCGACCACATGGCAGAGACTGCTAGTTGCCTACTCCAGTTTTCATTTCCCTTTTCCTCCTGTAATGGAAACCCTGGATTTTATTTAGAAATATGACTGCCTGGAAAAAAAGGCTCCATTTTCTAATCTTCCCTGCAGCTAGGTATGGCATGCAATTGAGGTGAATGGTATGTAAGCAGAAGGTTTTTTGGTTTGTTTGTTTTTGTTTTTACAGCTTCTCAAAAACCTTCTTTCACGATCAGCTGGCATGTGCTCTTTGCCCATTTCTTCTTCATGCCTCCTTCTTTTCAACTGGCTGTTCCCTTGTACCAATTCCCAGGGAATTTGACTCATTCCCTTGGACCATGAGGTGGAAGGCATGAGCTGAAGTTGATGAAACCTGGGTCTATGATATCATGGAGCTCCATATCAGCTCTGGAACACATATCTTCAGGCTTTTTTAAAAATAAGATAGAAATAAATGTATTTCTTTTTTAAGTCAATATTATTATGTTATATGCAGCCAAACTAATCCTAAATGATGAGCCATTGCGGTTGGAGAAAATTCTAATTGAGATCACATTTACCGGCAAAAATATACAGAGGTTAAAGAAGGGACTTGAGTGACTAGACTGGGGCAGACACGTCTTAATCCCCTTACTAGGACTGTGGCCCAAGCTCAGTGCTCTGAGGCTTGAATAAAATTAGACTAGAGTTATTCTTCATTGTGAGTAGAATTTAAGATAGGCTTATGCAAGAGTCTTGAGTTCTCCCTAAGGCCAACATATTTATGTTTATTTGGGGTAAATAATCCCAAATTCTTATTTCATGAATGGGTCCAGTCAATCTCAATAAACATTAATCTCAATAATGTTCAGTGTCATTTTCTAAAAATGCCATCTGAATAACGTCACTTTTCTGCTAAAATCCCTTTAATGACTGAAAACTCTTACCATAATTTGCAAAGATTGTATCTATTTGTTTCCTTATTTGTTTGTTTGTTTTGTTTATTTGTTTTATTCTTTCAGGACTAAGTATAAGCTCTGTGAAGGCTGAGACTATGCCTCTCTTACTATGACACCAGTGCCTAGCACTGTGCATAGCATATAGTGGATAGTCAACAAATATTTGCTAAATGAATGACAGAGATGAATGAAGAAAGCAAAAAATTCAGGAATTGGAGAAATCCTTAAGGTAATATTGTTCTATAGCGGTACCCAGACTGAACCAGTCAAGATCTGGTGTGCCAAAAGATTAAACCAAGTTGCACTTTTTATAAAAACTTGTTTTAATTGTTTTATATGTGGGGAGTGGGTGTTATGATATGTTACATACAACAGGCAGAGTTCTAGGCTAATCCCCAATGACCCATGACATTGTATCGTCATGGGTCATGAGTGTGGGTGAAGCTGTGAATATGATGGGGTATCACTCTTATGATAAGGTTATTAACTAGTTGACTGATCAATCTCAAATGGAGATTATCCTCAGTGAACTTGACCTAACTGAGTGAGCTCATAAAAGAGATAAGAAGCATCAGCAAATACACTCCGACTGACTCAGAAGAAAGCAAACTTCTGTGCTGTGAACTGACTATGGGAGCCATATGGCAAGGAACTTCGAGTGGCTTTTGATTACCAGCCAATAGCTAGAAAGAAAATGGGTACCTCAGTCCTACAACTGCAAGGAGCTGAATTCTCTCATCAATGACTAAGCTTGGAAGAGAACCCTGAGCTCCAAATGAGAACAGCATCATGACCATCACCTTGATTACAGTTTTATGAGACCCTGAGCAGTAGATCCAGTTAAGCTATGCCCAGACACTTCACCATGGAGAATTTGAGATAATAAATTTGGGTTGTTTTAAGCCTCTAGGTTTGTGGCGGTATGGTTATATAGTAATAGAGAACTATTACAAACTCTTTCACATCTGTTATTTCATTCTTGTAGAAATGCCCAGATTTATGTTTTTATTTTAGTGTTTACAGATAATGAAACTGATTTCAGAGAGGTTAAACAACTTAATGTTTACCGACCTCGTAAGTGTGTGGAAGGATAGGGAGAGTTTTAGAAAGACCATATTAGGAATGGAAACAAACACTTACATCATGCGTGCAAGTGATGGAGTAGACTGAGAACTTAGGCTGCAAACACCTCCATAAAGTGGTGTAGTTGCTTCTCTCCAGCTGACGGTGTTGATTGAATATCTTTATTCTAATCGAAGCATAGTACCCTAAGCTAAATCTTTTCAATTTTTTTTTTTTTTTTTTTTTTTTTTTTTTGCGGTACGCGGGCCTCTCACTGTTGTGGCCTCTCCCGTTGCGGAGCACAGGCTCCGGACGCGCAGGCTCAGCGGCCATGGCTCACGGGCCCAGCCGCTCCGCAGCATGTGGGATCTTCCCAGACCGGGGCACGAACCCGTGTCCCCTGCATCGGCAGGCGGACTCTCAACCACTGCGCCACCAGGGAAGCCCTAATCTTTTCAATTTTAATTGCTTAGAGATCAACTATTACAGCTCTGTTGGTGCTTTTTAGGTTACTTATTTGTACTCTTGGCTTCCTATTCCTATTTTCATTTTTCTATTTTTTATTGGGCATGTTTTTATTGAAATCTCTCTCAAATTCTATATAGTATGAAGTATAATAGGAAGAAAGGAAGCAGGAAAAGAAGAAAGAAGGAAGGAAGGAAGGGAGAGAGAAAGAGAAGAGGTGGAGAGAGGAAGTGAAAGAAAGTAAAGATGAATGGAAGAAATAAATAAGATAAGCAGGAAGGAAAAAACTATAGAATGATGCCTTGTAGCTGAGGAAGCTATGACTCAGAGAGGTTAAATGACTTGCCCAAAGTTAGTTTACAAGATATAATGTGCAGTTCCCAAGTCTTCTGACTTTAAAATTTATGCTTTTTTTTTTCCAGACTGACATAAATATTTGATTATCCTCATCCTGGGACTTTCTATTTTTAAAGCAGTGTGTGTATTTTGCTTGAGCAAATAATAAAGCAAGTACCTATTCTGCTTACTCTCAATGAAAAGAATCATCAGTGCCCCTCTGTTACCAGTTAGGCTTTGTAGTAGATTTGGGTCTTTTTGTATCGCTAACAGAAAGAGGCTGATGAAAATAAAACATGATGATTTGGATGAACTCTAATCCACACATGCTTCAGAAATCACATTTTAACTTAAGTATAAAACCAATGCCTTGAAAATTTAATATATCAAAGAGAAACCGAGAAAAAAAATGCAATTTTAGAAAGGAGAAAAGAATAACAAAGTAGAAGGTAATAGAAGAGAGGATGAAGAGGAAAAAGGTTATAAAACAAAACTAAAGAAAAATGGATTTTTGACAATAAATCTCAAAATCCACTCTGGTATTTATATTTTATTTTTTCCAAGTCTTAAGCAGTTCCTGTTTGTGACTCATTATTATGGATGCAATTTGGATTGTACTGTACTTTAGACCATATGGAATATCAGAGTATCTAGAACACACTGATCCACCCAACTTGTAATTATTTCACTGTATAATTTGAGATGGTTGGTTTGGATTATTTTTTCTCCGGGGATCAAGCTATGTTTTCAAAGCTTTGGTACATAATAACAATTACTGTTCATTGAGGAGAAAGGTTAAGCTTGAAGAGAAAGAATAAATGCTAAGACCTTACCTAAAGTCTTCCCTATCACAGTTAATGGCCACTCCATCTTTCTAGATGCTGAGACCAAAACATATTGGAGTCATTCTTAACTCCTTTGTTTCTTTCACACCCTACTTATAACCTATGAGCAAATCTGGTAGCTTTGTTTTCAAAATACTCTAGAATCTGTCCTTCTATCACCAGCTCCATTGGTATCACCCTGTTCTAGGACACCATCTTTTCTCAGCTGCTTCCCTTGTTCTTTATCCTCTAAATCTATTCTTAACCTAGAAGCTAGAGTTATTCTGTTGAGATTTTGGTCAGATCATGGCACGTATCAGCTCACTCCCTCCATTGGCTCCCCATTCATCCTAGAGTAAAATCCCAAACTCATTCACGTGTCTCCGCCCTGAAATCTCTGAAATCTATTTAAAATTGCCAACTCACCCTATACCCCTCTGGAATGAAGCTTCACAGGTATCGGGGTATGTGTGTGTGTCCATTTTATGTACTGATCTACCTTGAGTACCTAGAAGAATGCCAAGCACAGGGTACGTATGTGCTAAATATTTGTTGAAGGAATAAATGAATGATTGTTGACTTGAGCCTCTGAAGAATACAGCATAAACAGTTAACTAACCTTTTATTAACCTTGGTTGATTTAAATTTTTCTACTGATATTTGGGTATTATTTTATTATCCCAATAAAGAATTTATCATAGAACCAACATGAGACAGAATACAGCCATTTGAGGAAATGCAGTTAATAAGGCACTGTTGGATTGTAGCAGGTACAAAGAAAAGTATCTGCAAGAAGTGAGGCTGGAGAAATAGACCAGATGGTGAGTTCTCTGATATGCTCTGCTAAAAATATTGGGTTTTATCCTGAAAGAAGTATAGTATGGCCATTGCCCAGGTTAAATGAATTTAGCGCTCATCAAGGAAAAAAATATGTTCACGAGAGACAGTAACACAGGGCAAGCTTTATTAGGCAGTGCTTGGACAGGGTTGCATGAGAAGGGAAGTCTCTCACACGATGAGACTCTCCAGAGGCTTCTGGGCAAAGGGGCCCATAAGTACTTACTTATAAAAGTAAGAAAGGATAAATAGCAATATTTATTTGAATATGGCTCCAGTGAGTTTCAGCAGAAATGATGAGGAACATCTTGTAGAAAACCACATGGAAGGCCAGTGTTTGACAGTAATCATGGAGTAATAATAATAACAAAGTTATGGCTTTAAGGAACATTAAGAAAAAAATTGAGAGGACTTAATCATTGGATAAATGTGAAGGTTGAATGCCATTTCTGACTTTAAAAAATGGATGGGGGGCTTCCCTGGTGGCGCAGTGGTTGAGAGTCCGCCTGCCAATGCAGGGGAAATGGGTTCGTGCCCCGGTCCGCGAAGATCCCACGTGCCGCGGAGCGGCTGGGCCCGTGAGCCATGGCCACTGAGCCTGCGAGTCCGGAGCCTGTGCTCCGCGGCGGGAGAGGCCACAGCAGTGAAAGGCCCGCGTACCGCAAAAAAAAAAAAAAAAAAAAAAAGTAACAGGAAATCTCATTTTTCTGGCTCTTCTCCTTCATGCACATCCCTCTTATCCTTGGTCACCTCCCCCAAACTGGATCCTTTCTCTGTATAATCTATGTTGCTTCAAGTCTGAATTATCCACTCCTCCCTTTCATCGCTCCCAACCCCATACTTAGAATGCAACATGTTACCAAATTCTTCATAAATTGAGCTCTCCATTTCCTTGCTTTAGCTGAAATTTGACTAATTTTCTCAAAGACAGGGGTGGCCTGGAGAGAGAGAGAGAGTTGGTATTTAATCAGGCAAACCTGAATCCTCTCCCCTCCTGAGAAAATCCCACCTATGTTCTGGGATTCGCTGACCTCCCATTTCCCCATAGAGCTCAGGGGTGAACTTGAACAGGCAATGGCTTGAGGACATGAGTGAAATGTCACTTTTCAAGATTCTAAGCTAACTGATAAGGGGATTTTATTGTGGGTCTCTGAAGACATTCTAGTCCAGGTGTGCAGACACTCAGATTAGCTAATTCCCAGGACCTGCCCTTGAGGTGGAAATAGCAGCAGCCCTGAGGGATGGCTGGTCCACAGTACCATCCTTCATTAGCTCCTTTACATACCATATCAAACTCTTAGCCCTATGAAGCTTGTGGTCAACTAGAACCTCTATGGGTTGATTTTTTCCATGCCAATGGCTATTAATTCCCTTGCTCCTTTTTAGTTTGTTGTACTTTAATGTAGGTCTGTGCTTTCTTTTCTTCTTGATTTTATCATTTTGGTGCCAGACTGACATAGCAGTTTATTTGGCTGTTTTCCAATCCTTATTTTCTCATCCGAAGCATCAGTTATTTCTCCCAGCATTCTCTTATATTTTTTTTCAAATTTCTTTAGCTTCATCCAACTTATTGAGATGAAATAACAGTAAAGGATGAAGGATAAAGATTTGGTGCACCATCATAGAAACTGCAGGTTGACACAGAGAATTTTACCAATATTCCTTCTATAACGTTGCTCAGCTCGATATGGGTCCATCTAATTGTAGCCACTTCTGTAAATTTATTCATGAAAATATCCAGAGAAACTCTGTTGAAATTCAAGACAGTGTTTGAAATTTCCCTAATTTATTACTTTATAAACTCTAAAAACAAAACAAAACAAAACCCCCCAAAATCTCCTACACCATAAAACATGACAGGAAAGGAAACGTGTGATTTGTAAGGCAGAGCCTGATGTCTGGGAGCTGTGGTAATTCCTCGGTGGCCTGTACAGTCTCCCCTGAAAGTAATGTCTGGTCTTCTTGCTTCTGCGTCAATAGCTTAACATGAGTTTTATAATCTTGTTAGATATAAACGCATGACTTTGGTGTAGTCTTCAGAATCTACATTTGTTCCTCAGGGCAGGCTCTGTTATTTAGGCAAAAGAAAATATGTTTTGAAAATAAAGTAATTTTTAAAAATGAGTTGTTTTGAGGAGGTGATAAAACATAATTGATGTTGTTTTTCAAAAGAATGTACAACAGATTTAAGAAAATTCTTAAAATCTGACTTGAAAGCAAGTTTTTCTCTTTTTTATTTAGGAGGAGCTGTGAAGATATGTGATTTTTACTGGCTATCTGAGTTTCTATCAGGCAGAAAACTAGAATTCTATACTTACCATTGGATCTATACAATAAGCATTACATTAGGTTTCTGCTTCTAGACATCAAATAAGTTAATGGAGACAATTTAGCCCGATTTTTTGCTGCATATGCTGAGCACAAGATGCTTCCTCTCAGCAACTAAACACATGAGTAAAACATCTAATTTTTAATTGAATAGATGAAACTGTGCCAATATGTGAAAGACAGAGTTACAAACTGCAACAAAATATAACTGGTTTCATTAAACAGGATTGCATAGGTTGGACTGCTGCTGCATGTATTTGAAAAAAGGAAAGCAAATATAGAGCCAAAAATTTATGCTTCATAGACTATATATTATACCTAGTAGGTTTAAACTTTTCTTTGTAAAAATTTTCTACTAGGTAGTGATAAGTTGACTTGGACAGCTTTCCTTCTTGTCAATGACTTGTACTCATGATTCAAACACTGACTTACGATTTGATGGAGGAGGAGATATGGCATCCTTAAAGTGATACTAATAATATATTATACTTTATTATTATACTTTAAGTTTTGCAGTCTTTTATATTTTTAAAAGGACTCATCCTTTTTTGATTTTACTTGTAATTCGTTTATAAAGTAACATACAAAAAATAGAAATTAATATAGTATATACAAGTTTTGGGCAAAAACTTGAGTAGGCAATATTGTCTAAAAGTTGAGAAACTTGACCTGGGTGTTAAGGAGGGCAGTGATATAGATTGATTTTGGATAGAAAAATCAGTTAAGGTGAAATAGCATTACCAAATGCATTTTTGTGGAAAAAGAGACAAAGGAGAAGACAAAAAAAAAAAAAAGATCTTGCTGAGAATTACAAAGTGATATGGGGATTTGAGAGAGAGTTGGAAGATGTGTTGGGAGAAGGATGTTAAAATGGAAATACTGTTTAAATTGCTATTTGTCCTCCATGCTTATTACAATATCTTTTGTTGCACTTTTACTTTTATTACAGGTTAGCATAATTGTACTCCTTGTCTGTTAAGCCAGGAAAATCCTTTTTCTCCTTTGCTTTAGCAGGTGAACATGCTCTAGTCCAATTTCTTTCTTTGAAAGCAGACCCAAGTAAAAGATAACTTGACTCTGTGTGGGCCCTACTCTGGGTTCCCTTTCTCATCCACCAAGAGGAGAGCTTCCCCACTGCTTTGCTTCCACATCTGCAGTTCCCTACTTCCCATTCTGTTCTCCACACATTGGAATCTGAATTCTGTCCGTGCAACTTTGAGGAAACAAGTTGAAAGATTACCAGATTTGCAAACCCTGGCAACATGGGGCCTTTAGATTAACTGATTTTGTTGCAGCATTTGATATTATCACAGCTTCTTTTGATTTCCACCCCTAAATGTTTCTGTGTTGTCACTTTCTTTGTTCTTTATTTACCTCACAGACTGACTTTCACAGTTCACTTCATAACTTCCCTTTTCTCTACTCACTCTTTAAATATTGCTGAGTGTGTTCAATCTTTTATCTTTTCTTTTAATGTATTCTGCTCAGATCCACTCACTCATGCCCTCTGGTTTATTTATTTGATAATTACTCCTAACTCGATATTTCTACATTTTATACATTTTAATGAGACAGACTTGTATTTCAGACTACCTTGAGTTCATCTCTATTGAATGCCTCACACATCTCAAAATCAACAAGGCAAAGAAGCAATCCACTTTTACCTGTGGTCAATTCTCTGGGCAGTGACACCTCTATCCTCAGACACACCAAGAGAAACATGGGATTCACTTCACTCACCAGCTTCTCCCTACTGGTCACTGCATTTTGTAGCTCCTACTTTCAAATGATGTTTGATACCTATTCCCTACTCTCCTTCAACTTTCTCTCTTCATTAATTCAGGCTCTATTTATTTTTGAGTTCAGTAATATAATTTTATACCCCATACTTAAAACTGCTGCTCATCTGAGTCTTCTTTTGTTCATTCTTTTAAAAAGTTCATCCTTTCTTTGTCACCAAAGGCATCTTTGTAAGCCAAATAGAATCATTCCATTGCCCTTCTTACAACCCTTCCCAGACTCATCACTCTTTTCAAGATAAAGTCCTAAGTCTTTCACATAGCTTGTAAGGCCATTTGTCACCTGTTCCCTGCCCACACACCCACCAAATCTCTTGCCAGGGAACACAAAAGCTACTTGGATTTCCGCAAACAGCATATGTATGCTCTTTTATGCCAGACTCTTCTCATGGCCTGTGACTCCATCACTTCTCTCCTACCTTGTTTCACTGGCAAAGAACTACAGTAGTCTCCCCTTATTCACAGGGGATGCCTGAAACTGCAGATAGTACCAAACCCTATATATACTATGTTTTTTTCCTATACATACATACCTATGATAAAGTTTAATCTATAAATTAGGCACAGTAAGAGATTAAAAGCAATAACATAATAAAATCAAATAATTGTAACAATATACTGTAATAAAAGTTAAATGAATGTGATTATTCCCTCTTTCTCTCTGAACATCTTACTGTGCAAACTTAATGCCTTTTTTATCTTGTGCAAACTTAATGCCTTTTTTATCTTAACTAAGCACTTATTACCCACTGTGCCTATAACTTTTGTAGTTTGAGGTGGGACAGCAAAACTAACACGAATTTCTTTTTCCTTCTGCACAATTTCACAGGTAGAAGATTTGTTCTTACCATAGAAGTTAGCAACCTCAGCATACAATGTTTTTTCTTTCCTTATTGAGAACTGTCACCTTTTCACTTAAAGGAAGCACTTTACGGCTTCTCTTTGGTGTATCTGAATTGCCAGCATCACTACTCTTGTGCTGCGGGGCTGTTATTAAGTACAATAAGGGTGACTTGAACACAAGCACTGTGATACCGAGACAGAGGTATCATATGATATCGCTTATATGTGGAATCTAAAAAAAAAAAAAAGATACAAATGAACTTATATACAAAACAGAAATAGACCCACAGACATAGAAAACAAACTTATGGTTACCAATTACCAAAGAGGAAAGGGGGGAGGGATAAATTAGGAGTTTGGGATTAATGTATACACACTACTACACATAAAATAGATACCCAATAAGGACCTACTGTATAGTACAGGGAACTCTACTCAATATTTTGTAATAACCTATAAAGGAAAAAATCTGAAAAATAATAGATATATATATACGTATAACTGAATCACTTTGCTGTACCCCTGAAACTAACGCATTGTAAATCAACTATACTTCAATAAAAAAATAAAATAAAATAAAAGAATATTTAGAAATACATTGCTGATATCTACAAAACAAAAATATCTTATTACTAAAAAATGCTAACCATCATCTGACAAAGTAGGGTTGCCACAAACCTTGTTTGTCAAAAACGCAATATCTGGGCTTCCCTGGTGGCGCAGTGGTTGAGAGTCCGCCTGCCGATGCAGGGGACACGGGTTCATGCCTCGGTCCGGGAGGATCCCACATGCCGCAGAGCGGCTGGGCCCGTGAGCCATGGCCGCTGAGCCTGCGCGTCCAGAGCCTGTGCTCCGCAGCGGGAGAGGCCACAGCTGTGAGAGGCCACCGGAAAAAAAATACCAAAAACGCAGTATCTGTGAACTGCTGTGAAGCAAAGTGCAATAGAACATGCCTGTATATATAAGAACTTCCGTTTCGAGTGATTTGGAAATTCTAAATATTTTAAACAAAGCATATATAAGATCTTACAATAACAGCAACAACTTACTGAGTACCCACTATGTGCCTGGCAAGTCATATACTTTTTTAAAACTTTATTTTAATTCATTTATTTATTTTGCAAGCCATATACTTTGCTTCCTTTAATCCTCACAACAAGTCTGTATAGTCTGGAATAATATATTCATTTTATACAAGAAGATAATGAGAATGAAAGAACTTAAATTATTATTTTTCCAGGATTGCACAGTTAGTCTGTGATGGAGGGATTTAATGGTAACTCTTCCACTCTCCAAAGACTGTGCCCTTTCCATTAACTTTCACTCAACAAAGTAACCCCAGACTTATTTCCTAGTGCTCACCAATGATTCCATCTAACTATTCTTCTTGGCTTTTTCTTCTGAAGCACATTTGGATTGTTTCTTGATGCCGACAAGTGGACGTCTATTGATCGGGAGAGAAACAGGAGCCAGGAGTCACTGAAGAGGGCAGTCAAGGGGCAGTGGATGTAGACAGATGGCAAAATGGCCAGCACTGTGCCCCCCATGTTTGCACTTCCTCTTCCCTTCTGTGGAGCTATGGGATATTTGTTTTTGCTTAAATATGTTTTACTTTGTGACATTTAAAAACTTGTAGAATGAAAAGCAAATGCTCTTTTTGAAACTTGCAATATGAATACGTTTTTATTTTTGTTTGCTGAAGTTTTGTTTGTTAAAGAGAGGAAATGGTTAATCATCAAAGCTGAGGAAGAGTCTTTTAAATTTATTACAACTTGTAGCCTGGGTAAATTTGACCTACTGCCAACATTTACAGTTCCTGATAGAAGAGACTGGAATTTAAAACATCCTTTACGCAGCCTGCCTAAAACTGGCATTTTGGTTAATCAGAAAAAGAAAGAAAAAAAAAGTAATGAAATGTCTGATGACTTATCGCCTGGTGTTCTCCAGCGAGTCCATCTAACTATTCATCTTGGCTGTTTCTTCTGAAGTGCATTTGGAGTGTTTCGTGATGCAGTCAAATGGGGTCTTTTTTTTTTAGATAGGAAAACTGAGTTCCCCATTTTGCTGGTATAGTTTAGGCCATATGTGAAAAATAGAATATGTGTCATCAGGAGCAGACTGTTCGCAGATGAGATGATATCTCAGGCCATATCTCAGCAACATTCTCTGCCAAGCTCTAGCCCCTATGGAAAGAGAAATGAGTGCACTTTTACAAAACTCTTATGTGAGATTAAACATCCTTACATATTTATTTGACTAATGAGAAATATTTATTATCCCACTAGTAATGAACAGGTTTGTTTCATTATTTTAAAAAAATCAAGATTTATGAACTAGGAAGAAGAAATAACTGAGGGTATATAAGTTCGGAATAATTAAGCTGATGATTATTATTCACTATAAATTAGGCATGAAGATATATATTTTTTGGAGGTCTTACAATTTACTTACAAAGTTACAGAAGTTTCTAATGTTTTTTTTCTTTGGCATTGGACATACAATGCCTATGTCACCTACAAAAAGTTTATGAGAGCTTTACACAAAATAAGCAAAGTGACTCTGGGGCAAGTATCCACACGATAATCCTTAAATTCAGTAGGAGAGACTCAAGCATTCCTTTTAATTATCTTGCATATGAAGAGCGTCTGACCAGTTGCTGTCTTTATAAATATTAACTGAATGGGATCACTACCCACAGGTTTGATGCATATGAGAAGCAAATGGAACATGGTCTTTTTGCTTGTCATTGCAAGGAGAAATAATTTAATGTAATAATAACTATTGTATTCTTTTAGGATGGAAATTTTGCATCTTCCTAGTACATTACATTGGAGATTTTAGTTTCCCAAGGCAAAAGGGGGTATTTTTCTTGTCTACCAGCACCAATAATAATTAGAGCTAAATACAAACCATTTTCATATCTAAATGAAGTGGCTTAGTAACTGAACACTTAGTTTCAAATAGTAGAAAACAAGAGAGTTAAAATATCACTAAGATCAGCTCAAAGACATAATTACAGACAGTATTACATTATTTGGGATTTTAAAGTAAAATTAGTACATTTTTGGTTTGTGTTTGGTTAATAATGGAAAGCATGTCCTAAGTTTAAAAAATGAAGCCCATACTTTAGTAATAGAACTAAGAAAAGTCAGCACTCTCTCTCACCCCATCCCCTCCAAAGCTGTGCCTCCAGATGTTATTTGGTATTTATTTTGCAAAGTTTATTTTTACAGTCCAAGCCATTTGTGTTTTAAAGATACATTGGTCAGTTTATTTATAGAGAGAGAGCTTCTTGAAGTAAAGACAATTGACGCGGGTGTGGGTTAAAGCTACCCAGCACTAGAAAGAATGGGGGCGTCTGGTAACCTCCAGTATGTTCTCTCTCATTCCTCTCATGTTCTTTCATTATGGGGACTCTGGAATTTTCTTTTCTGTTTTTTCTTTCTTTTCCTTATCTTTTCCAGTCCTGTAAGGTTTTACATGATTCATCCTGGGAGGAAAATCTGAGCTTCTGGACCAGTTATCCTGCAGAGGAAATGAAAGAAACACAAGGCAGAAGGGGTGACTGGGACTTCGAGGATTTGCTTACAAATCTGGCTCCTATCCAGGTTGAAACTGGAATAGCTGGAGATTTTCCCAAGGCGCCCAGGATGGAGAGCAGTTCCTCGTGTTTGGATAGCATCACTGGTGCTTCTCAAACCAGGCTTAGGACCAGGGAGGTGTGGAGGAGGGTGGGCAGAAGGTGGTTATGACTGTGCAGTCGGGCTGGATCAAGGTTGTGGAGGCTTCCTGTGCTGAACAATGCTGTCATTCCTTTCCTTTATGTGTTGCAAAGTAAAACAATATTAAACTGTAAAACAAGGGTGAGAAAGTTCCACAAAGTTCTCATTTTTCTCATTGTGACTACTTCACAGCCACTTCGGTAATATTGAATAGCATTTTTCCTTCAAAAATTGTTTTGCAATATAAAACAGCAATTTTTTTTCAAAGATTGCTTTTCTTTACCTCTGCTTTGCAAATCCCTTAGACTTTCTATTGGGAAATCTAGCACTGAGTTTCTGGGAGTACAGGTTGGACGCCGTGCAAAGAAGAAGCTGGGAATGTGGTATACAATGAAGGCTGGGGAAGCACTGAGGACAGTTATGGATTAGGGCTGGTGAGGTGTCTTTAGAATCATAATGCAGCACTTTGTAGTAAAACTGAAGTTTCATCTTGCAAATTAGAATGTACAGGGGATTCCACTTTTAATTATTTTCTTCTACTTTAGCATTATTTTTCTTTCCAAGCTTTAAGAAGTGATTTGGGAATGAATTTGTCTTCTCAATTCACTTTTAACTTAATATTTGAGTTTTGTATAGTGTATTAAGTGACACAAGGAAAAGCAGGACAATATGCTACTTTTCTCTGAGGGTCCAAAATAATCTTACACCCACCTACTTCTCCATTTGAAATGCTACTCAAAGGTGTATTTTATTTTTTTCAGTCTTTTGAAGCACTGCTTGGATAGTGCTTAGTTTTGCTAGCTAGTTCGGTAGTTCAGTCTTATTTTCATAGATAAAGACTTTTCCTTCAAACTCATAATTAAATCACTTTCTTTGCAAAGTTAGAGTTCTGTATTTTCAAATTTTCTTTTTTTTGGTATCAAAACTTATAAAGTTATATAACTACAAAAGCAATAATATGTTTTCTTATCATTTTTACAGGCTGGAAAACATTAATGTTTACTATAGATGCCAGGGATTGTAGAGCAATTATTACAAAATAATATAAGGCTTTAACCTCTACCTGGAGATCTGACAGAAAATTTTAAGAGAATATGTAACCTATACACATGGAAATACTAAATCTAATTGGGTAGTTCTATTGGCCCCTCAAAGCACTGTTGCTAATTAGCAATACAATAAGGATGGTGGAATCTATCATTTGACTATTCATTTAAATGATACCTAATTAGTGGATGGTGCTATGGTCTGAATGTGTCCCCCTCCAAATTCATATCTTGAAATCCTAATGCCTGCTGTAATGGTATTAGGAGACAGGGTTATTAGGTCATGTGGGTGGAGCCGTCATGATTGGGATTAGTGCCCTTGTAAAAGAGGCTCCAGAAAGATCCCTAGCTTGTTCCACCATGTGAGGACCCAACAAGAAGTTTCCATCTATTAACCACAAAGTGGGCCCTCACTAGACACAAAATCTGCCAGGGCCTTCATCTTGATCTTCTAGCCTCCAGAACTGTTATCTATAAGCTACTAGACTCTGCTATTTTGTTATAGCAGTCCAAATGGACTAAGACAGACAGGAAATACATCTACTGACTAGTTTTATATTACTCTCCCATAGTGACTATATTAAACCTGAAACAATTGATGTTTTTCTACAATAATTTTTCTTTAAACTTATTAATTTTTAATTATTCTTTGTTAATTTAGTCTTAATTTATTTATTATCTAATTGACTGGTTGTTAAGCGCGGGGTGGTAGAGGCAAGGAAATTGATACTGGCCCTGAATTTCAAATTACTTTGGCCTGCAGGAATGGCTGTGACCAAACAATCTATTTTGATGATTGTGGAAAGGACAATTTTCATAATAAATTTGAAAAATCTGGAGACCTGGAGCAGCACATTCTAATGATCTCTTCCTTTCTATAAATCGTAGCATTTCGCATTTGATTGGATCATATGGATACAAATTAAGCTCTATTCTCTTGACCCTTCCTTTCACATGTTGCATATTAAGCTATGCGTTAAACATTCCACAGTCAACAAGCGGAAATATTGGTTTACCACAATAATTCATTTTCCCCCCCTTCCACCCTAAAAACTTCAACATTTAAAAGGAGACTAAGATGGCAATCAAGAAAGTTAGGACTCATTTGCATGAAAATGACCCACTTTCCTAAACTGATTCTGCTTGTCTATGACTTTTTGGATTCATAAATTATTCTCACTGCTGGTTTGCATAAAACTATAATCTATGTTCCTGTAGTATTTGGTGTGTTCCTAAAATGAGTCATAACCGTTTCTTAATAGTTATGGGAAAAAGATCAGTAGGGGCAAACTGAGTGATAAATAGGATCTGCTTCTAAATAGTTACCACATGAGGAAAACCCCTTGGGTGTTAAATACCTAGTGTTTTTATTTTTGTTTTTCTGGGTTCCTTGTTTTGATTTTATTAAACTACTTCTTTAAGAAGTGTAAAATAATGTCTTTCCTTAGTTTTATATTGAGTAGAGGAACTTACTAAATTACTTCTCCTCCAACTTATTCCGAGATTAATTTTTTAAATCAAGTCATTAAAGCATCACTACTTAATGATTTAAAAATCATTTTTTCCTTCTCAAACTAGCCAACCAAAAAACATAATCAAGCAAAGTACAGGACCAAAGCAAGGAAAGAGGCTACTGGCTAGGATGATTGGTATTGCCATCATGGAGACCCCAGTATCCATGCCCCAACGCTAGGAATGTGGCCTTAGCATTCTGGGAGAGAGGGGTTAGGCAGTACATGGTTGTCACTGAGTAGCTAAGGATCCCCATTCTTTTGGGATCTTAAGCTTTCTTTTATTTTCTTTTTTTCAAACCTTGAGACTGTCATGGCCAGATGGTTGACTGATCTGTTAAAGAACTTTCTACCTCTTGGGAGGTTGGGACTCACCAAGAGTGAGCATGGTCAGTCCGGGAACAGAGAGCACACATGGTAGCATTAACTGACTCAAAAATGTGTCTGGTATAAAATCAATATTTAGTGGTAGCTTATGTTATTGTATTTGGCTACCACAAAATTTACAAAGTGAATTGGTGTTTCCTGCCCCACCTTTGATGTCGCTCCACTGACAGCAGCTACAGAAAAATAAGCCAGAAGGAAAAACTGCATGCTGAATTCTCAAACATGGGGTCGACTCAGGAATTTGTGCTTTTATTAATCCCTTTTTGGGAGTGATATGGATAATTTCCTCTAAGAATAAACTCTCCAGTGGGATCAACAGTGTGAGGAATGGAGAAAGAAAAGGCAATGTGTTGCTTTAGTTAGTGACTAACTAGCAACAATAGTGGTGTATATATTTATCGTGCTTTATAATTTCAAAGCACTTATAAATGTACTGTATTCTTTCAGATTTTATTATAAAAGTAGGTGCCTCTGTAACATTTTTAGCAGGTTGTTGAGTTGGTTGAACAAAACTCTCTCTTGCTTAAAATCTATTCGTGATGGAAATTTGATAAGGATAACTAAAATAGCAACTGGTATTAATAGTATAAAAGCTAGCATACCAGTTAAACCTCAGTTAGCCAGAAATCTTTTGTAATTAAAGTTATTATTCACTTTTCTTTAAAAACTTTTCTAATATGTATTTACTAATTTTCTGTTTTTATAAGTAAAACTTAATCTTTAGTAGATGATTCAATATCTTGGATTGTCTCAACATCATTTTGAACAGTATTTTTCATTGCATCAATGCAGATATAAAAGTGTAAGATATTTTCTCAAACTGTTTATATATCAGATTATTTTATGGTCATGTAATTCTGTCTTCTAAAATTATCATGTTGCCAATTTTCCAGCTAGTGGAATATTCTTATTAGTTGAGGTTCTCTTACAACTATATTTTGAGAACTATGAATAAAGTTGTGTTTACTATTTTTCTGCCTCCCCCTTTCCTTTCCTCCATACATTTCTTCTTTCTTTCCTTCATTTTTTAAAACCTGTTTATATGATGGACATGCTACATTTGAGAGACAGGATGGACAAGAAAAGGTATGTGACAATTGAAATATTGATACTGAATGTCTGATGTAGCTGGGAGAAAGTGAGGCATTATCTGAATAAGTTGTTTTGGCAATTCCAATAGTGAAAAAGACCTGTTTATGTTTCTTCCTGTATTATTTTAACTCTGAACAAGGACTCAGGGAAAAGATGATAGAGCGGACCAATATTCTGCTTACACTGAAAGAGAATTGAATTGTGAGTCATTCCAGTCATGAAGAACTATAGCAATCCAGAACTTTCCCAAGGAGCCACACTTGCTGTTCCCTTTTTGTCTGAAAGTTGGTCTTTTACTGATGGAACATAATTATCACTTTTCCTTTTCCCATCAACTCTCCTACTAGCTAGCGTACAGGCCCTCTGACAGACACACACACTCTCACACTCACACTCACACATGTAGTCACATTTGAGTTCAGATTCAGAGTTGAGTCTTACCCTGGGTTAAGGCCTCTGTGATTTGACTTCTCAACTTCTTCTTTATGAGATACTAGTTCAGATCACAAGAAAATACTCCCATAATGTGTTCGTGGACATTTTTGGAGCTAAGAATAAATAGGATTTTAAGAGCTATGAGGTAGGGGAAGGAGCAGGGGCAGAGCTGGAGAGACTTCCAGGCTTACTGGTTGCTGGTTCTGTGACTTTGGGTGCTTCGCTGGGCCTCAGTTTCCTCAATTTAAAAACAAAGATATCAATAACCTGCTCAGAGGGCTTTAGGGATAATTACATGATGTAACTTAGTCAAAGGGTAAGTGGCTAGCACAAAGGAGGTACAGTTTTTAGGTTTTGTTTCTTTTTCTAATTAATCTAGAAGTAGGAATATAATACAAAAATGTTAATACTACTAAGTTAGCGAGATGAAATGTCATTGTTTGCAATGGGAACAGTCTCAGTTGATCCAACCACCAGCTTTATGTAATCTTACTCTTTCAGTGGAGGGTAAATTTATATTGGCTTCCAGACCAACTCTGTGTTACAAGAAGTAACAAATCAGCCTTAGAAAGAGGCGTTGTCCCCAACTACTTTGCCCAGAAATAGTTTCAGTCTGACCGAGATAGAGTCTAGTCAGTTCTTCTATTAAAATATATTTATGAGAAAGACATAGTATCTTTATGTCCATTTATAAAAAATGCATACTTTAAAGAATAGGTGATTTTTTAATTTTAAGAAGATCCAAGACAAAACTGGTATTTACATTTTGGTTCCTATTATTCATTTCATTTCCATGATTCTCACATATATACTTATTCCTTGAAATTATTACATGTGTGCATCTATATGGATACTATCATATATTAATCAAGATAAAATTGATTTATGCATGTGGCTTGTGGAATTATTGATATTTATTTATATATAGAATAATTATTATATTGAGTAGGGAACCTTTTAATTCTCATCTAAGAGCCTACACATTCCCACTTTTTGGAAAAGCAGGGCTGGGGAACCCAAAGAACACTGTCACTAATGCAGAGTCATTAGGGATAGCACCCTGAACTAACAGAAAGGTCACATGCTTCCCTGTCAATGATCATCTCTAGTCTACCTCTTTCATGCTGCACATAAGAAATGGGGACCCAGAGCAGTTAAGTAACTTGTAAGTGGTTAACACCTATGACTGGATAGAAGAGAGACATAGTCTCTATTATAAAGTAGAATCTGGAGACTAGAACAGGAGTGTGGATCAGACATGGATTTCCATTGTTGCACTCCCTCGATTTTCTTTGTATCAAGAATTTACCAGCCACCTGTTACCATTAACAGTTTACCAGATCTTAGAGACAGAATCAGAGCAGAAAGTTAATGTCTTCTGTGACTAGCGCAGGAATTTTACCAGAAGTTAAACAGGAGATTTTGCTCAAAGTTGAGTAGGCTGCTAGTTTGAAGATGATAATGATTCCATGTGCCTAAAGATCTATTATGTGTGGACTGAGAATTGCAGTTAAAATTGATGTTATCTTTGTCTTCACTTATATTTCCCCAACGTGTGACCATTAATGCTAGTTTTCATTTCTTTTTCCTTTGTAATATTTCTACCTGTAACTACATGCTGCTTCAAGGATTTAGATTATCTGCCATTGTCTGGGGGACCACAGGGTAAAAGTCTTGAGTCAAAACACCTGGGAAGACATGATAGTCATTTGCCACGATTGTTGTGTCCTAGTTTATTTAACCTTTATCCCAGTACTGCATATGCAGGCGTAGATCTTCCCAGTAATTGCTTGTTGAAAGAATGAAGACAGTGGTAAACATAGAAAATACACAAAAATAATTTGGCCACGTATGCTTGACTACATAAGATCGAGGACAAAGGTGGTGATAGAGACCACCCCAAAGTTCTAGAAGATGGGAATATACTTCCACCTAATATAGCTCAGTAGGAAAAGATTTGTTTCTCCTTAGTGACATAAATTATAGGTGAAGATAGAATTATTTTTATACATTGGGAATATATCTAGTTAGTTGAAACACATCTCATGTGGACAAGAAAAGAAAACACCAGAGTAAGAAACAGGAACACATCATTCAGAAATTTTATATCTTGGAAGAGGAAAAGAGAATTAAGCCAAATAGTCCATATGAACAGTACAGCTGGTGGAGAAAGAATGACCAGAAATAAGCAGCCAGAAACCAGATTCATTGCCAGGTCTTCAGAAAGCACTGATCTTTAGAGGGCTGGGAAGCCTGGTGGACAGGCGAGCTGTGTGTCCTTCCATGACAACAGGAAGGTTATGGTGGGTCATGAGATTCTGTGGCACATGCCTCCTTCTGCCCTGGGCTGGCTGTGTCCTCTTTGAAATACTGGTGAGGCCTCCAGCTAGGGTGACTTCAACCTCTAAAAGAGATCCACAGACTTAGAAAATATGGAGAAGAAAAGGCCAAATGTTCAAGATGCAGGAGGAGCTGACACACAAGAAAAGATGCTAATTGTGAAGCAATGAAGGGGGAGTAGTGAAATCATTTAGGGAGGCCCCTGCACCTATAACTAGAATTTTTTGATCAAAATAAGAAAAAAAATTGAATAAATATCTCCTAATACCTTGTAAGTAAATCTGCAATGGCTCAGATAACAGTGGATTCCAAAAGCAAACACTGAGAAATGTAATATGTTCTGAATTACATAGGATACAGAATCCTCTTCCCTAATTCAGGAGTCTCTAAGAGTAACAATTTTCTAAAAAAACAAAATGAACAAAGCTTTAAAAACTATCAACAAATATATTTATTGTGGTGGCTTTCCCCCCATTAGATACACTTTGTTAGGAAGTAGTATCCCTTTCAGTTCCAGGTGGACCATTAAGCAGGTAATAAGATTGCTCCCCACCCCCACCCCCACTCCGTTGAGAGAGAAAGAAAACACATGACTTTGCAAACATGTTATATTTTCCTTGCTCTAGTTTTCATTTTCTATGAAATCAGAATTTTCTTCTAATAAGTATGATTTGTTTTTGGAAGTAACTTACAGGTACATGTTTACAGACTTACATAACCCAAGGGGTAGCAGAGGCTGAACCACACAGTGCTGACATAGACTGGAGACCTGTTCCAGGTAATCACAACCCTTCACAGTTTTGGAAAGCACAAAAGTCATCTCCAACTCTATGGTTTCTTCCACATTTTGCCAATCCCATACAGTATATTTAATTCTGTAAATATGTGCACTCTCATGCTTCTTGCAGAAGGACAAATGAGGGCAAGAGAACCAAGCTTATAACAGTTGTTTCTGTGGTGATAATTCCTATGATTCCAAATGCCAGGCCCTAAAATCTGAGCACTCTCTAGATTTCCTGCACAAAACAACACTGTCCTTTGAAAGATGTTTCTCTCCTCTGATCTCCTGTTTCTTTTGAAGGGATACCACATCTTTGAATTTGCAGAACTATCATTTGCTTCTTTAAACAAATAGCTCAAAAAAATACTTTTATAGGAAAAAGATGTTGCTTCTCCAGATGTCGTCATTATGTTGTTACATCTTATAGCCTATTGATGATTATGTACAAAATTTCTTGTCTCTTAAAAATGCACAGAAGCGCGTAAGATAACCATTCAAAAACATCCCTTCTTTGAACTTCCGGCTCTTTGTTGTTAACTATGCTTGTATGAAGAATATAGCAACTATCTGGAATGTTGTTTAGACTGAGCAGTAACTGACACTTTGTCCATTTGTGGTCCTAATGGCTAGAGCACCTGTCCTGGGCATCTGGTGGAGATAGCAGCATCAAGAGTTTACAACAATCTCATGGGACTCTCTAGTGTACAGTGCTGACTGATACCGATTTCTGTTGTTTATCTTGGACCTTTCGCTTCTTCTGCTGCTGTTTGTCTTTGTTTTCTCGTTGCTCTGGAGTTTCTCTGCTGGGCTCCAGACCTTTGTTATCAGGTATTGCATCCTTACTTTCTTCTTTATTAAGTTTTTTTCTTTTTCTCTCCCTTCCTTTTTTTCCTGAAATGAAAGGATACACCTTTAAAAAAACATTGAATCATGTTCTATTTGGTTATTCTAAGTTTTTAAAAAGTAGTTGAATTTCTCTTAGGTTGCATACCATGCCCACAGATACCAAATATCTACTATTTAAATCATTCATTCAACTAGTCTTTATGAAGGCTGTGCTATATTTTAAGCAATGTAAGCATGAAACACATACAACATATAATGAAGCAATTAATCTATGATAGTTCTGAATTCCAGATGGTTCTATTGCTATAAGTTTGAAATGAATATTATTTTACAGGATAGCTATTTATGGATATTTAATAGAAATTATTGAATAGATTTCTTGCCATCTAAGAAATTTATTAATGTCTATACATTATCTGGCTCCTACATAAGGCACTATTTTGTTTTCAAAATTGTCCAAGTAGCAGTTACATAGTTGCAATATGCTGATATATCTACATGCCATCTACTAAAAGAGAATTAATTTGCATAAAAAATATGTAAATAAAGGTTCATGAGGAATACCAGGATAACTATATTTTAATGCAAGTATTTATATGTTGAAATTAATTTCCATCACAAATTCTCTACATGCAGGGGTAGCTGTGTCTATAACTTATCGATAACCCTATGGTATTAGCTACCAGGGCAGGGACTTTGTGTCTCTATCAACCAAATGAGTAGATATTTATTGGAATATACTGGATTCCATGGAGGACCTTGACCTTCAACTGGGTTTGAAGCACAGATTTATTCAGATTCACACTCTGAGGCATTTTGAAAAGTGGAATCAACAAGACTTTAAAGGTTTTGATGCAGAAAAGCATATTGCAAGAAAGACTGGAGCCAGGGTGAAGAAATGGATTTTATTCTATTGGACTCGCGGAACTGTTAACAGTTTTAGAAGAGAGTAATTTGATCAAAATGCATGAGTCTGGCACCAAATTAGATGAATCGTTTTTTTAAATTTCAAATTAGTGAATTAACTAGATATTTTATTATCACGTTAACATTTTACAAATACAACCTACAGTGTAAAATAATTTCAAGGGCATGGTTTTAGTAACCTCCATTCATACCCACATCCCAGTGAAAAATTACTGATTCAAATCAATATAGTAAATGAACACTAGGAACAAACTACTCCTTGGTGTGGGAGAAATTCTGATTGGCTGTATCCCTACACACTGAGCCATGTAAAATCTGAAATTAGTTTTGGTCTACAAAAAGTCACTTTGGACAAAAGTATTTTGGATAAATTATTTGCATGACAGAACCAAAATATTTTCACGTCCTGAAATAGGCTGCAAATATTGAATTCAGTGGTTTGGCTTTCCTTTTCTTGAGCTCTGGTTATGGAATTCTAGGAACCATTATTAATACTGCATTCGTAAACTCGGCCAACACAGTCTCCTCGGATTTTATGCCGCAGCTAGCTTTGCCTGAGACTATATTTACAAAACCTTCCAGTTACTTTATGAAAACTTGCCTTGTTGGGCTCAACATAACACACCTCCAGATTTTGGACTCCAAAAGGACAGTTAACAAAAATGAGAACTCAGACCACGCAAAATAAATATCAGTCAAATTATTTTGGATATGTAGAGATGAGCAAACAATATTAGAGTTGACTGTATGTCTAGGGTTGACTAGTTGTATATTGATTCACCAATTCCATTATTCTTTTCACTTAAAAGAATAATCCTGGATTGATAAGATTTCTACAGAAGAAATTCAGGGTTTTTTTTTTTTTTTTATGCTGGCTTTACACATTTGAAGTGCTGACATAAACTTAGTAACTAAATAGAGAAAACTGAAGAGTTAATTTACTTTCTTGAATATGTACCATAATATAGTTTTCACAAATCTGCATGAACTGAAAGAGAGTAATGCTGGTTTTTATGGTGTATGCTTGATTTTCTGAAGGACATGGCTGCAAACGTTAGATTACATAATATTTCCATTCTGAAGAGCATTTTGGAGGTGTTCGAGCTCAACTCTAAAAATATTGTCAGTGAAAATCATTCCAAAGTTCCAAAAAAACTACTGACCCCAAACAAAATGTTATTTTTATGGAAATTATCCAAAAGTTCAGTGTTTAACATTGTTCTCTTGATGATGGTCCAACATCTTACAGCTGTGATCCCAACCATAAAGTTTTGGACATGTAAAAAATATATTGTTTCTTTCTTGGTCAGAGATTGATTTATATGTTTTCTAGCTACATGTGACAATGTACTCAACTTACAGTGCATTTCTGCTTATTAGCAAACTGCTATGATTATTTCTTAATATGGGCAGAAACATTCTTGGAAATAGCTTGAAACCCAGTATCATAGTTTTATTATCCAAGGAATAACTATTTAGTCTGGGCGGTGAGTGAAAGGGGAGGTTCTACTAAAGAAACAGGAAACTAGCACATTGTACATTGTTGTTGCCCAACAGAGGGCTATTGCACAATAGAAAAATGTGATTATTACTTTTTACAGGCCATGTGTTAGTGGTTGGAAATGCTAACTACCCTTTTGCGTAAGTAATATATTTTCCTCTTGTCCAAGAAATAAAAATGCAGAAGAGTGGCTCTAGTCCATTAAAAAATCACATGCAATTTGGGAAATTTGGTAAGGTTTTCATTAAAGAGGATTTCTTTTTCTATTCTGGTGACTTTTCATTGATGTGGTCAATAGTTATTTTTATACTTTTTTGGGTAATTATGCAAACTAAGCATTCCAGTTATCACAATCTTACATATATATGTTTGTGTTTTGTCATTCATTGATTATGTGTGTGCACATACACACGCGCACCAGAATTGTGTTGTAGAGTATTCCAATGATTAAAAGAATGTTCATCTTCCCTCGATGTTCCATCCTCATGGGCGGACTTTGCATAGAAACCATCACAAAGAAATTGCTATTAGCAATCAAGTACAATCTGAGCCTTTGCATAGAAATGTAATGTTTAAGAACACTGTCTTACATATGTAGAGAACAAATGTATGGGCACCAAGCGGGGAAAGCGGGGGGCAGGGGTGGTGGTGGTGGGATGAATTGGGAGATTGGGATTGACATATATACACTAATATGTATAAAACAGATAACTAATAAGAACCAGCTGTATAAGAAAAAATAAAATTAAATTAAAAAAAAAGAACACTGTCTTTAGAGTCAAAAAAACATGGTGTTCAAATTCTAGGTCTGCCACCAGCTGTTTGTGTGACTTTTGGCAAGTTGTTGATATCTCTCGGGATTAATTGTCTGATATTTAAAATGTGGATAATCATTACTACTTGCTAAACTTTTTAAGGATTGCGTGAGATGCTTGTAAAACACTTAGCATAGTGCATGGCACACATTAACCATGGGAGAAATGAAAGCGAATGTTAATAGCTCATTACACAAACACAAATTAAACCTTTATCCCATGCCAAAGAGTGGGCTAAAACCTGGGGATACAAGTGAGATATAGAGACAGACACAATAAATATAGTCACACACTAATGCAAAATTTGAAGCATGCACAAGATCTACTGGTTGCAGACCAAGAAAAGCATTGAACTCTGCCAATGGAGATCGAAAAAGATTCACCAGATGGGGTGATGTTTGAGCTGAGCTTTAAAGAATTAGTGAGAGTTTGCCAGGCTGAAGAGGGGAAAAGGGCATGGTAGGCAGAGAACAATATGTCAATGGCATGAAGGCATGCAAGGACATGGTGAATCTGGGGAACTGAAGTAGACTTCCTTGGTTTGATCAGAGTTTATATACAGTATATTACCCAGAGAAGCTGGAACAATAGACAGGACTTGATTGCCATTTGGGGAGTTTGTCCTGAGGACCAGTGGTACTGAAAACTGGAGAAGGGCAAGTATCAGAAACTGAGAGCAAAGCAGAGTTTGGGTGTTTCTGTGATTAGTTTAACATGTGACCTTATTTTCTATTTCAGAAACACTTCTATAAGTAATAAGAACCCATAAAGTGAGTATTGGTAATGACTGGTATTTATTTTTGAGCTTTAACTTTTAAAAGAGTAGCTAAAGTCTATGTGAAGACCATATAGCCGCGTATTATTTAAGATTCTGTTGCAAGACAGTGTCACATAATTGAGTAGGTGATTGACCTTTTTGAGATCCTGAAGTTACTTTCTATTAATACAGTAGTATATAGCCATTTATGTAAACACCTCCTAGGGCCTTCTGCAGACCAGGTTTCCAAGCGCAGATGACTGAAAAATACAGATTCCTAGTGCCACTCCTGGAGATCATGATTCAGTAGTTTTCATGATGGGCCCAGGAACCTACAGTTAAAAACATGTTCACCCCCAGTTTATTCTTATGTGCAGCTTCATTTAAGAACCATAGCTGTAGATCAACAGAAGATCCAATTTCCTTAAACATATACTCTCAAAAAGTTTATTTCATATCACATGGCTTATCATTTCTTTTCTTATATTTTTTCCCATGGATATCAAATATGTTTTTTGACTTACTGTAGCTACTAATTTTTAAGTCAAGTTTTCTGATTAGGTACATTTGGAATAGACACCTAGATACAAAACAAAAATTAGCTGCAGATAGTCTTTTTAAAATATATCAAGGAAATATGAACTGAAAAGAATAAACATATTAAAAAGAACAAAGAGAGAAGGAAATGATCCTGAATTATATTTCCTAAATTACATATAACATATTTTAAGTTCCAAGTAAAAATAAAAACCACAGAAAATGCTCAATCACCCTTTTAAATATAATGCAGTTATAAATAAAAGAGTTGTTCTCCTTAGAATCACAAATATAATTTATTTATTGAGAATTATTCAAATTATGAATATCAGTTCACAGTTTTCCAGATGTTTAGAAATATCTGTGTCTGTCTTTATAAAAGCTGCTTCTTGGTGAATTTCTTGCAAGATACCACTAAGGGGAGCTATTGAGCTTAAGCAGCTCCACTTCCAAGACTTTTTCAAAAAGCTGAGAATGTATCCTGCACTCTAAACTGAGGACTAAGTATGACTGAATCTATGATTCAAACCAATTAAATAAATATCCCATCAAAAGTACAAAATTTATTGCTAGGTAGTTTCTCTTTATTGGGTGTAGAAGGAAATTCAACTGGAAAGGCAAGGCTTTATACCTTCAAAAGAACACAAGTGGTGTGAAAATGGGGTTAATCTGATGAATTTTGGATCTAGAGTTGGACCTGAAATTTATGTATAGAGGATGAAAATTCCAACTTTTTTTCCTTTTTGTTAAGACATCACCGAAGAAATTTCACAACGGAGGGGAAATTGCTACGGTATAACTTCTTCAGCAAATATGATTTATCGTGTAAATACATATTTAAGGGTCTTTGAACTGTGGGCACAGGACAGGACAGCTTGACCCAGTGGTGAAGAACAGAGCTGAAAGTCAGCAAGGCCAAATTCCTTCTCAGCTATATTATTACCAAATAGAACTGACTTGAGAAATGCATTAAAACCTTTTGTTTTGTTTTGTTTTTGTTTTAATAAAATAGAAACACTTATTTCTTTGCTATTATTTTAACTCAGGAATTTATTCCAAATAAAGGGAAAATATGAAAGAATGATAGGTTTAAAAAAAAATAGGCGACAAATTCTCCAAATGGAAATTTAAGCTACTTGATTTATCTACTCTGTACAGATGATCCTTAAACAACACAGGTTTGAACTGTGAAGATCCACTTATACATGGATATTTTTCAACAGTAATATTACAGTACTATAGCTTCTGGTTGGTTAAATCCCCAGATGCAGAGGAACCATGGATATGGAGGGCGACAATAAATTATACTTGGATTAACCCTCTGAAGTTGTTTAAGGGTCAACCATCGTTTAATACATGAATTAGTTCAATTGTACTTCCATTTAACTTCCAAGATGCTTCTGAGTAACTATTCGCAGAAAAATAATTTGATGTATCATTACATGCTCTGCTAAGTGCTGTAATTTGGGGAGTTACCTTGAGCCCATTTTTGCAAAGATATTAAGACTGAAATAACATTTTGCCACCAATTGAAAATGGTTAATGTAAGAGATGTTAATCTATTTGTGTCATTCTTTTGCGGATTCTGAAACAAGTCTGTCCTGACTGAAAGGCACTGAGTGTAAATTTTCTGACGTGAAAGAAGATAAACCCAAACTTCTTGCCATGGCGCCCAGGATGCTTGTCCTGTGACCTGGCCCCTGCTTATGTAGTCAGCAACCTTGAAGACCTCATCCTTCTCTTCCTAGTCACCTCTGCACTTCACCTGCCACACTCACAGTGTTTACAGATCCCGTATGTTTGATTCATTTCCCTAGAATGCATTCTCTAGTATCCCTTGCTCTAACTCAGACTTAAGTACTCACATGTCACCCCTTCAGGGAAATCTTCCTCACTCTTCTAACTTTCTCTTAAGCTGGATTATTTATGTTTCTCCTCTCTTTGCTCCTTAAACTCCCAATTAGTAATCCTGTTGCAATAATCAAGGAGAAGATGACTTGCGCTGTCTGTTTTTAAAAATAGTAAGAGCAATGACAGATAACTAAAAATTAATGAACACTTCCATGTGCCAGGCATACTTCTAAGAGCGAGCACTGTGTCTATAAGCTCTATTATAACCTCCATGGGAAGATGAGGAAAACAAGGGCTCTTCTTAACCACCGTGTTCCTCTGCCTCCACAACTGTGCCTCAATAGAGCACAATGTGACACGACATCCTTGTATTCTTGTTTTATTTCACACTTAAACTACTGAATACAAAAAAACAAAAAAGAAAAGACAGTGTGCGGGTGTGGACTAACATAGGAAAACATAGAGGTTTTGTAAATATTAGAACATACTTACTTGACCTCTTGAAACTTCAGTTTCCTGAGCTGCCAGTTGCTCCTCAGAACCTAAGAGCACTTTGCAGTAGATGTTTTGTGTCTTCACCATCCAGTTACCTCATGCTCTACCCTCTTCTGTTTTATTGCTACAAGTCTGTTTAGTTTTCATTATTTCCACTCGTCTCCCAATGACATAGAGGTAGGATATTGCATACATATATATATATCTTATCATTCATATCTAACTTAGAAACTTTATTTGACTTTTAAAACTACCACTATTACATTTTTGAAATTCTAATAAAATTATCAGAGATTTTTATATTTTGTTACATTTAATATCAGAAAAAGAGAAAGAAAAACTGTATGAATTTAAATTTCACAATCCCACTGAGGCTTGAAGGCAGTCCCATTATAAATAATTTCATTTTATGGCAGATATCATAAACACCAATAATAACAACTTTTCAGAATCTATATTTCCATAATATGCTTCAGTATAATCAACTTGCTTTTGCCAAATCAAATACTTTCCTTATGAATTCATTGTTGTCAGTAGGTCTTTACAGATTTTTTTCCCCTGTGTTGCTTAAATAGTTTCATTACTCACTGAAGATTCAAGATCTGAAATTTTGAATTCTCGCTCCACGTCCTAACAGAACTTTCCATGTGCCTTTCCCCCAAACGCAACTCCAGTCCATCTTCATGGTTCTGATGCCTAGAATGTTACCCTGGACTTCTTGCACTCAAAAGGGACATTACCTAGAGTGCCAAGGGAACTGTCAGAGATACTGGATACTGCATACTATGATGCCTTCTTGTTGTAAGTCGTCAGTATTAAAAGAACAGTTAAAAGTGCAAGGAGAAAAAAGAAACCCAAAATGTTTTACTATTTGCAATATTTACAATTTACTCATTATAAAAGTAAAGGGTATCCTGTATTTTATTTTATAATATTTAAAAAATATAACAGTGCATTACGATTTTCATTACATAACTATTTTAAGCTTAGTATTCTTTTATGTGGGCTAATTTCTTTTGAATCAACTACCTTTTGTTTGAAAGTTCACTTGAAATTAGTAAGTTCAGTGTTGTTTTTTTTTCAGTGCAAAATTTCTTAACTTCACTTTGAAATTCTACCCAGCATATTAGGTTAGATTACAAAATTCTTGGAAACTAAATCACATACAATTTACATGTTGAAAATTTCCTGATCTAAGCATGTTTGCATAGTGTGTTTTGAACTAGATCTTGGGTCTTATACAATTTCATCTATTGGATAAGCAAGTAAACTTATTCTGATTTTCATTTGCTGTCAAAGAACGTGTTGGTAAATTTCACCTATTAAATCAGTCAAATTTTGTTCATTACTTTTGCCATGAAATTCATGACTAGCTTGTGAAATGACTATTACTGCTCTCTTTACAAAAAATGACTCTGCATATGATATTTTGATTGTTTCACATACTGTTTATGAATTTACGAGGATATGTGTATATTGCTTATCTTCAGAAATTAGACAGTGATATGGCTGACACCGCTATTTCAAAAACCGTTGAAACCTGCCTAGTAGCATTGTTGATTGTCCTCCCAAAATTTTCAGTAGAGATCAGTCTTCTCGAAGTATTAATGAGTATCTTGGAAATTAATTTATGTGTTTATCTTTGTTGTAACACTCATTCTCTACCTTGTCTCCCTCCTCACAGCCCACCCTCAACTCATGTTGACTGCTGCTATAGGCTACCATCTTATACATCAAGGTAGAGAATATGTATGAGTCTATGGAATGTTTATGTCAAAATTTTTTTCATATCATCCTTTAAAAAATTTATTGCAGCAATTTAAATATAAAAAATACCACCCAGTTTTTTTCTAGGAATAGCCTCTTTGAAAATTCCTATCATATGCATATTGCCAGACTTAAAGTATGTAAGATAGTTTATTATGGACAGGATTTCCTACAAAATTATTTTAAAAGCAGAATACACAACTGTCAGACCATCTTTTGAGTGATTCCTTTAAGAAGTATGGGCAATGATTTCTTTAATACTTCACTATAATGAATGTTTAAAAAACATTTCATATTTTTGTGATAAATTATTTTTCCTACTTTTGTGTCATTAAATTTTTTTTTTTTCTTTTGGCTGAGCTGCGCGGCATGTGGGATCTTAGTTCCCCGACCAGGGATCGAACCTGGGCTCCCTGCAGTGGAAATGCAGAGTCTTAACCACTGGACCACCAGGGAAGTCCTCAATTTAAATTTTAAATGTAACAACTTTATTTAATATACCACTAGTCAACAATAAGTTGAAAGTACTGCCTGAAGTGTAGACTGCTTTGAAAATCTGAGTCTTAAAAATGTTTTTCTTGGTGAATTTTCATTCTCTTGCTCTAAATCTTTCTGAGTTGACAATCATCCTACCCCAGTCCCACTAATACATGCTAAAGTAACACAATAAAGAACGCTTAAATTTGTTGACTTACCCAATTCATTTACCTTAGAGGACCAAAAACCTCAGTTATATCAATATTTGATTCTGAAGATTAACAATTGATATTTTAAAACTGTTTTTCATCCTCACATATTCCTCTCATGAGAGAACACAATGACAGTGTGTTTTCATGTACAGCTTAGTCAGAATAACACTGGTATTTGAATTTTCCCATTTTTCTTCAGTTAGGTGTGTAGGTTCACAGTTCAGTCTTTCATACTTGAAATACAGGTTCTGGAATCTGTTTATGGTAAATATCCACCAAACGCCTTTTTTTTTTTTTTTTAAAGAGAATCACTAAGCCAAGAGCACTGTCTTCATCTTTCATGAAATATAGTTTTCCAATTAACAGGAAAGTCCTTCATTTCAAAAGTCTGAACAGAATGCTACTTGAAAATTCATTCCAGCTGGTTAAATTGAAGAACTGAAAGAATTCCAAAGAAAGAATATTCTCTTGGCATTTATCATTTGACTTTCATTTGGATAAATTTCCATTTGGTCCAAGAACTTGTCTCAGAATTTTGTTCTTCTGAGACAAAAAAAGAAGTGTTGATAGGCATGTTTGACTGTGCTGTACTTCCTCCCTTACCCAAATTGTGTACTCAGTTGTATTGACAGGAGGAGATGGCCTCATACTTGCTGACACATTGGCAGTGATTGATTATACAAGAAATGTTGATATTATTCTAGTCACTTTTATCATTTTATGCACGAGTTGACTGTGCTGTCTAATTCTCATTCTACCACATCCCACTCTTTCTTTCCTTTGAAGCTTTTTACTGCTTGATGGAGGAAAAATGTAACTCTAATCTGGAATTACATCACAGGGGGGAAAACAACTACCAAGCATTTTATCTAGTGTGTGTTACTCCATATTTTTAGTAAAGATGTCACACTCTTTTATAGTTATAATTTAGTATTTTCAGCAATTTATTGATTACTTATGTAAAGCTAATTTTTTTAATGCAACTTCAGTACATTCTCAAATGTTTTCACTATTAATACTAGTTTCAGTAATACTAGTTTTAGTATTTTCTTTCTTTTTTTGTTACAGATTCTATCTCAAACTATTGACTTCTTAACTAGCTTAGAAAACATAGAGTACCCCATGTAGCCTCTACTATATTAAAATTTGCAAGAAATAAAGTTTCTTCATTAATGTAAATAAGATAATAAGGGGTGTATTTCACCTGTAGCAGATAACACAAGCTGTTTTAAGTACTTTTTCTCTCACTCTGTTCGTGTGAATATCTGTTCTTAATTAGAAATACTTTTCACATGCATTTCCATAAGCAACAAGGTAGCTCCTTGTAATTATTTCATCAACAGTGGTTACATATACTTGAATGGAATACAAATGATTTCATTTCTTTAAAAGTTTTGGGCAGTTGAGCGTTCACTAATCTAGAAATATCCACCCTATAATTGAGATTAGTAATATTTTACCACATCTCATTTTACAGTTTTTCATTGTACTTCCTTTCTCGTGGTATTGATGCATGTTAGTGTGGGGGAGGAGTTGGGAGAGTAGACACATGTGCAACAAATGTGTGTGTATGTTTGTGTATACATATAAATACATATGCACATATTTATTTATAGGCCCCTTCCCACCACAGATGGAAAAGTTCTATTTTTCTGGTGGATTTAAAAATATTAATTCAAAGACAGAAAGCCTGTTTTCCAATTTAATTTTCAGTAAGTCTGAAAGGAGATTTAGCCAATTACAAGAGTTCTTCAGAAACCCGAACCTTTAAAATTAAGAGACTCTGCTAAGTTATGTGACTTTTACCTTTTTCTTATCAAACATATTTTCCATATGTTAAATTTAATTTAACTTAAATTAAGTTGCACCCTTTCTTTTTTTCTTTGCAAACTTTCAAAATGTTGTGGGAAAAATAGAATGTGTTGCTCTAATAAGCATCTGATTAATGCAGAAGAATTTAAAGAATTATGTTCATTTTTTGGATACTCAAACTTTTACATGTGGACTTCCCCTCCTAACATTGACATTATCATGAGAAGTCCAATTTCCCTCTTCTTTCTTTGCTACTAATTAGTCCATTTCCTTCCATTGTTTTGATTGGGTCCCTAAGTGTATATTTTATGTATTATCTACATATATTATCTACTGAATTTTGATCTATATTTCCAGGCCCTTTTTAATATGTCATGATGATATTGAATTATGCTTCTACTTTTTATAAAATAGGAATAACATTGTAGTAATAACTGTAAATATGATGGACTTACCTTTGTAGAAACTCAACCTTAATTTTGTTTCCCTATAAAAATATTTAGAAAGAAAATACAATTCACAGGATGGGTTATTTCAGGTCGGGTGGATAACGTTGGGGCTTCCAGCAGTGGGTTCCTGATTCATTTGCATAATTTTGTGCACAGAGAACCTGGAGGCATAGGAGGCCTCCATACCTGGTACACAGGTAAGCACTGCTACCATTGCTCCAAAGAATGTGGCAGTTTTGCCTTTCTCTTTGGCACAAGCCTGTACACAGTTGTGACTCAATAAATATTGGTTAAAAAAATTAAATGAAAAGATGAATAATGCTCTCTTTTCTTGATTTAATGCTTGTCATTCTATTTGAGGGAGAGACGGGGAAGGACAGACATAGAGAGAGATGCTTTTGGTGTTATTATCACATATGCAAGCATGCTGTGATTACCCAGTATTTTGAACAACTTGTCTTAATGAATGACATTTATTATTATGGAGTCCTCTGCCAGTTAGCCACTTCCATACAATATTGGTTTCAAGTGACTACAATCCACTCCAGAGAGCTGCATCATGGTTGCAGGGAAATAATTTTAACTTGTCATGCTCTAGAAGATCATCTTTGGGACCAAACCAATGATGAATAACTAGAGTATCCCTAAGGCTGTTTCAAGTAGAGAACTTAGAAGTCCAGGTTGCGACAGAGGTTACAGAGCATCCTCTCTTCTATTGTGAGAAGGAACTTAAATTCTAGAACAGTTTTAGGGATTTGAGGGCTCTAAGGTTTCCCTGAGACTGGGAATGTGGACAACCTCTCAGCCCAAAACTGGGAAAGAGTGGCCTAAGAAAATTTTTCTGAGACTGGAGAATAAGAGGTGGTCAGGGAGAGAGTGGGGAAATGGAGCAGGAGAGGAAGGGACTTGGATGATTATGAAAAGTTGAAAGATGGCAAAATAGCTTTTTTCTTCCTTAAATTATCTTCTATAGCAGGCACAAATGATGCTTTATTTGGTGGAGTAGGGAATGTTGTCTTCTTTTAAAATAATGAAATATGACCCTGGCTCATCTTGGCCCAATCTTAGGGCTTTTGAAGTGGTACTGCACAGTCTCAGAAGTTTGATTTCCCCTTGAGTTTTGACTGACTGTGGCTTTTGTTGTAATCCATTGAATTTTGTGTTTGGTGGAATTCCACCAAAAGGAAGGGCCCTTGGGTAATATGATGAAACTGTCAATTTAAGAGGGTGTAGCAAGGGCAGCAAATGGCACGTGTAATGCAATTAACGAGAGAAAGTCGTAGGAAGGACTTAAGCAAATGAGCTGAAAATGAAATAAACTGTAACAGTTTCTGAAGGAATGAAATCTGTCTTACACCATCTCCACAAAAATGAATCCTTATTGTTTAATTGAGAATTTAAGAATCAAATAAGATGCTCTTGGAAATAAAAAGGCCAAATGAAATAGAAAAAAAAATGTTCTAAAGGAATAAATAGTTTTTAATATTCCATGTTTTGGTTTTTTACCTTCTGAGCAAAGTGCACAATCTTCCTGTGTCCCTGGAGACCATATGAAGGTAGAAAGGGGAATATATGACCAATGATTGATATAAACCCTTCCCTTATCTCCAGGGAACTTTTAGGAAAAAGGGTAGTAGTCAGGAGGTGATTAAAAATGCTGAGGAGTAAGAATATTTACGGATGGCAGGAGTAAGATTGGCAGATTTATCTCTCTGCTGTGCTGGGGGTTGAGGGGATGGGAAGAAGAATCCTTTCTTCTCTATTACACCTTGGCCACCCTTAATCAAGTACATTTTGGGGCCCTGTAAACTCTCTTGGTACTTTTTAGATGCACAGGCCTTGAGGAGTGAAGCACAGAAGGCTGTCTCCTGGGCAGCCTTCCCTGAGTATGAACAGGTCTAGGTGTGGGTGATGAATCTCTCCTAACAGAAAACAATACCCATGATTTCTAAAAATCAGCAAATATTTCAGAGATCACTGAATGCTCTAATAGATGATTTTTGCTACTGCTCACAACACATAATAAGCATTGTATTCTTTATATATGTTAATATATTTTACATTTTTGATTCATACATGGATTAATATATTAACATATTTTGCTGTACTAGTTGTTAAATGTTTTGAAAATCACTCCTTGCCTATATACATCCTTTAAGATACATTTCAAAGGCTGCTTTCTCCATGAAGCCTTCCCCAGTTATTCTCCAGCAGGTGAGTAGGGTTGCAGTCAAGTATAGCTTCTATGACCTTGGACTTTGAAGTTAGAAAGATCTGAGTCTGATTCTCTGCCAAACCATTTAGTCATTTTCTATCCTTGGGGGATGTTGCTTAAACTCTCAAGACCTCATTTAAAAAAATATGTGCTTAAAAATATGTGTGGCATTCAATTAAATGTCAAACATCTGAAATGGGTATCAGAGAATGTATATTTTAGACTTGGCTATATTACTTAGCAGCAACGTGACCTTAAGTGAAGCGCTTTCTGTGATTCAGTTGACTCATTTATAAACACGAACAGATAATTCCTATTCTTCTCACTACTTGGGATAGGTGTGAGGAACAAATGATATATAACTACTTAGAAAATTGAAAAAATAATAAAATTATAACCCCTAAAATAATGATGATATGATGGTGGTGGTGGTCTCTATGAAGATATAAAACAGTTGAGTAAATCAAATCACCTTTGAAAACAGAAGAGCCCTAATTTGACTAAAATAAAACCTTAATTTTTTAAGACTTTTGGTGGAAGTCCTTAACCCACTCAAGTCCATCTGCTTTAAAATTTTAAAAATCTTACTCCTTATGTATTGCTCAAACATGTTATTGTCTCTTCATTCTCATTTAGTTCAAGCCTCTTACCATCTCCAGAGTGTAATTCTGCAAAACTAGGGACACTGCATTTTTTTGCTTCCAGCTGTTTTCCACTTTGCTGTCAGGTTACCCCCTTATAGCACGGAGGGCTGCTCTGCTGTTCCTGTTGGTCTCTTGTTTTTTTAATCTCCCCTGTGCCTGTATTTCCAAAGTTGGGAATACATAGCTTAGAAGGCCCTTCAGAATCTGACTCCAGTCTATTTAATAGTGTTATTTTTTACCCTAATTTGCCTTTGCTTCAGCTATACCACATGTCTCATGAATATCTGATCACATCACATTCTTTCTTGCTTTTGTGCCTTAGATGCTCGTCCTTAATGGAAAGCTTCTTTAGCTGGAAGAATTCTACGTGCTTTTCAAGAGCCAATAACACTTTACCTCCTCTGTTTCCAGAACACTGTACCCATCTGTCTATTTTGCCATTATTTGTTTACAACTAACTCTCACATGAAATTGTGAACTCTTAAGTGAGTCTCATACAGATTTGTGTATCTTCCTTGTCATTTTCACTTCTTGCATCTAGCATGGTTCCTGGCATACAGTAGTTACTCAACACATAAAGTCACAAGAAAGGATGAATAGGCAGAGTGTTCAATGCCAGAATCATACAGAGCTAGACAAGCGGTGATACCACAAGGCTTAAACAGCAAAAGAGTTTAACAACAATTCTATTCATAAAAACAGATTTTCTAGTAGGACATCAAGTTATTTATCAGACTTAGTTTGCCTTTGCCACAATTATATTGCTTTGTCAGTTTCTTTATATTCTTTTTAGTAAAGGAATCTTTGCTTTTGGTGATGATGTGATCCAGTAAATAAAACTGTTCTATATGAGGCATGGCATCATTACGTCACCCCAGCTGGAAGCAGTAAGGATACAAGGCTTACTCATGGTTCCATCACATCCAGCTTCCAATTTTCTAAGCTTCGGTTTGTCCACTGATTAATATGCACAACACATGCATGATGAGTTAGGGATGATGGATTTAGTCATATTTTCTACAGTGTGTTTATGAGAAGGATTAACCTTCCTTTTTAAATCAGTGAGAGATAGTCAGAGGGGACACACAGGCAGAGTAATGAAAGAACTGGGCAGACTTAGCCGAATCTGTCAACAATTTCTTATGGAGGAAATCATCACTGTAAATGTTCACTTCATAAAAAGAAGCAATGCTAGTTGATGTTTGGTCCTTGGCTTGGTAATCATTTATTTACCCAGGGTCCATTCAGAGAGCATTATGTAAATTGGGAGCCCTTCAAATTTCTAAGAAGCATGATCTACTTTACTGGAACAGCCGTGTCGCAGGCAGAATAATAGCCTCCCAAAGATGTCCATGTCCTAATGCTGGAACCTATGAATATGCTACTTTACATGGTGGATGGGAATTAAGGTTGCAGATGGAATTAAAGTTGCTAATCAGCTGACTTTGAGATGGATAGAATATCTGGGATTATCTAGGTAGGCCCAGTCTAATTTCATGAGTCCTTAAAAGAACTTACAAGGAAGAAGAGGCAGAAGAGAGGGCCAGAGAGATGCTATGTGCAAAGGGCTCACCCTGCCATTTGTAGCTTTGAAGGAGAAGGAAGAGGCCCTGGTCCAAGGAATGTGGGCTGTCTATACAGGCTGGAAAAGGCAAGGAAGTGAATTTTCCCCAGCGCTACTAGAAGCAAACACTGCCCTGTGGACACACTGATTTTAACCTAACTAGGCATGTGTTTGTCTTCTGACATATAGAACTGTAAGACGATAAATTTGTGTTCTTTAAGATACTATATTTTTGGTAATTTATGGCAGCAGTAGAAAACTAATATGAGCCCAAACTTTGTAATGGTTTTCTTATATTTCAGTTCATAAATATATGCCAAAAATGGTTTTGAAGACCACTATCCTACTATTCAGATGCTCTAGGTAACCTGAATGGATCATCTTGGCTCTGAATAGCATCTAACTTGTCTAGACAGACTGTTAGAACATAAGCACCACAGATTTCTTTCTGGCAACTTTATTCCTCGAAATTTGGAGAAATAGAATTTACTGGTGACCAAGCCTGCAAAAAGCAGCTGTGTCAGAAATACTAATTTTTTAAAAAGTCATACCTCTAATACTTATCCAATTCTTGTGAGAACCCAAAATTTGCTTTTCCTAAAAATGATCTGATTAATTATAAGACAAATTGTGAAACAAGATGGGTCCTTCCCATCTTATTTTTTTGTATATGGTGCATACATTTTCAGTGTCAATTTGTGAACAAGGATTCCTATTAAGCAGAAATTCATCTGGAGTGTATCATCTGCAAGATCAGCTTTAAGAGAAATGAAAAAAATGTGAAGACAGGGAGATTCTTTAAGAATGAAATTATGCCTTCCTCCATGCGCCCACACCAATGTGGTTACAGAACTTTGGGGAATTTATTCCAATGTTTTCTGTACTCATGGTGTTCATTGCTTCAGTTCTTCCTATCAGAACCTCCTGAGGTCAGAAAGTTTTGCCCTTTTCAGAGACTTTTTTCAGCCAGTGAAGGCTTCTGAGCTAACCAGAAATCAAAATGGGATGCTGCATTTTGTCAGAACTGCATGTTTAGTCTGCTTTCTTAGGAATAATCAAGAAAAGTTATATGTGAAAAGACACAGATGCTCCTTTCTCAGTGATATTTTCATACTTTTGAAGTATAATATGAAAAAATCTAGTTGAAATCTAGAACAACATGTATTTTGTATATCCATGTATTTTATTGATTTATAGAAGCTCACAAAAGATAAATATCTTTTGGAAATGCCTAAGATTATATATATAATATTATTATATTATACATAATATGTAATACAAGGCAATAAATGTTGTATCATGGTGATGTTGACCCTTAGTCCAGAATGTCTTTCTTTGAAAATGTATAGTAAACAGATATTCTACTATTTATTCTGACTTATAATTGAGCACATTTATAGCATGGAGAATATTTTTAATTTATCAGACTTCCAATCATTTTAGGAAAATCTCGAAGAGGTACCTAAAAATTAAGTTGCCCCAAATTTAATCATATTACTTATCTTTCATTTTTATTATGTGAAAAAAGTAGGACTCAAATTAACGTTGCCTTAAGACATATATTTTGTTATGAGTTTAGTAACTAAAAAGCATGTGTGTATATGTTAGAGAATCTCAAGGAGTTGTTTGTAATATTTGAAGTTGTTGTCCAACCCAAATTCTATAAAATGTTACTACTTAACTATAATATACCATCTATTGCTTAAAAATCTATACAGTGAAATAGAATTAGTTAACATTTCAATATTTGGATTAAAGATGACTATAGACTCTCTCATAGGATGTAAAGCCCTAGAAGAGCAGCTAAGTAAATACCTATTAATATTCTATTAATACCAGTTTCATTTCACACTTCATTTCTATTTCAGAAATGAGTCAAAGGACTGTATCCAACAGATTGAGACTAATACTAGTGAAATAAAATTTATTATTCTATTCTATCATTAAAAAAACCAGCAAAACGCCAATAACAAAAACAAAACTTTAAGACCACTACTTGGCTCTCTCTGACTCCCTTCCCTGGACAGCCATTAAATAATTGACTTTTGAGGAAAAACAAGCACATTTGTAAAAAGTCTGGCTTCTTGTGAGTCCTTTCTCCCTTTGTCTTTCATCTCTTTTACTCAAGTTATAAAAAAAGAGAAAGTAGATGCAAATCTTTTTAATTTACATTTTTAAAAACTTCTTTTCAGTTCCTGTTTCACCAATTTAGTTTTTCACCTAGCTTTGATTATTCATCTTTATAGTTCCTGACTTACTATGTTCACACCTTATCAAAAATTCTAATAGAATATAGAGTTAAGTTCTTGTGACCAGAACTTATTACTGGCATGGAACATTTGGTGCCAACCTCCAACGAATCCCAGATTACATTTGTATCCACGTCCTCTTTTTGACAGGGTACTATCTTCTGCTGTCTCTGGGCAAATACACAGGTCCTGTCTGCTGGAAGACCAGCTGGGTTTAAGAAGGAGACGGACTCTCATGGTTGACAGCTAACCAGATGAATGTGCCTCTTCTGTACAGCTGAGGTAAGGAATTGTCATCAGTGAGTGTTTGGTACAATTTGGTAGCTTGAAAGGCTGGGAATTCACATTTGTGATATTTAAGCAGATTTTAGTCTCATTGGCTTATTCCCAAGAATTGGGTAACATGTTATAGTTTTTGATGACTTGTTGGTTATTTGTTATTCTTCTAAATTCCCAAAGAATGAGCAAAATATCCAGTGGGAACACTGACATGAGCAACAGACTTAGCAGTCACTTTTGTGAGCCATCAGCCGTGGCACATCACATTAAAAACCCCAAACGCAGGCCAACCTTGGGTCAGAATTCTCCCCAGTTAGAGGAAGACTCTACCATGAAGGAAAAGAGCAAGTTCAGAAAGAGTCTTGGCTTAAAATGTAAGGTTTGAGAATCTTAGTAGAGTGGAAGGGGTGGAAACAGGTAGTGTTTATTAGAAATAAAAATTTGCTGCCACAGAGAAGCACAGGGATTATCAAGAGTATAGTAATTCAGCTACAAGGAATTCATACCTTGTAACGGGTGTCACCTGAGTTAAATGAAGATGAACTTTGACTTTTATTTAAAATTAAATAAATATATAAACCCTAGAGTAAAATATTTCTTCTTTAAAATGTGTCTTGAGGTTTTTCATTATCCAAACCCTGGATTATCGTAAATTCATCCTAAATTTCTTTCCGGTGACTCCTAAGATAAAGTGCTTTTTTTTCCCCTTTCCTAGACATTAAAACACATTTCACTCTTTTTTTTTTTTTTTTTTTTTTTTTTTTTTTTTTGCGGTACGCGGGCCTCTCACTGTTGCAGCCTCTCCCGTTGCGGAGCGCAGGCTCCGGACGCGCAGGCTCAGACGCGCAGGCTCAGCGGCCATGGCTCACGGGCCCAGCCGCTCCGCGGCATGTGGGATCTTCCCAAACCGGAGCACGAACCCGTATCCGCTGCATCGGCAGGCGGACTCTCAACCACTGCGCCACCAAGGAAGCCCCACATTGTGCTCTTTTAAAGGCTTATTCTTTCCATCTGCTTGACCATATTAAGAATAGTCATGAAAACTGGCTGACCTAAAACAAGTGGGATTTTAGGACCCAAAGAAGCTAATAGTAAGGAGTGAGCATTTAGGTCTATTCACCAAGAAAAAGGAGATAACAAGTTCCCTGACACTGGAGCTTCAATTCCTTTGTTACAGGCTTGTACTTCAGCTTCTTTTTCTGCTTAGTCATTGCTTTAACTCCCACTCTGAGATTAATTGCATGACCCTTGGAGATGAATGATCTTCCACTTAATCTTAGCCAATGCAATCTGGACAACCTCAGGGTTGGTGAGGCTCCTCTTGGGTGGTTTTCATTTGTTTTAAGAACATTAAAGTATCTCATAAATCTATATTTATTATATTGGTGAGTAATCTACTGTAATTAAATATGAAATGCTGAAGACAATGTTAAGGTAACATTGGGGTCACAAACCTCTTTTTATGGTGGTTTCATGGCTGCAAAAATACCCTGGAATTTGCTTTTGTCTTTATGTCTGCATCTGTTTAACATTACGAAGCATCCAACAGCATATCATTTTCAAATGGGCACTTTATAAGTGTTTAAAATAATAGCGATGTTTCTTGATTATAAATACACACTGCTTATAACAAAAAAATTTAAGGTGAATCTTGGAGAGAATGCAGCTAACCATACCCTCATTCAATATGAAGTGTCTTCACTCACCAGTATTAGAAAATTTGGTGAGCCAGTTTTAATACAGTATTTAAGAATATTCAGGGTTTAATACTAGATCTGTTCCTACTAGTTTTCGATTGAGACCAGTATGGAGGTAACAGAAATCAGGCAAAGTAATAAAAAAAAATCAGCTCAAGTCCATGAATTTGGATCTATGATTTAGAATGGACTATGATAAATGTGCTAAAATTGACCTTTGTAATACCTTCAGGGAGAAAAAGGATTTGTTATGCAAATTAATATTGGAACAAACAGTTGTTTTTAGAGGTGTTTAAATGATCAAAAAGTATAAAATTTTCCAGCCCTTTATATCATTTATGAAAAAAATCAATGTTACGAGGAAGTATTATTTGATAACTGAAGCAGTCACCTAAACAATTTTCCACTTGACTGCAATAGATTAATCATATGCAGTTGAGGAAAGTATCACAATTGCATGTTTTTCAAACATATTCTGTAAACACTAGCAAAGCTATTCCTTTGGATTTTCTGAATTTTCAATATTAAGCAAGATGCATCCCTCCAAACCTAACAAAAACTAAATACTATGCTTTGGAACTTCGTCTTCAGTAAAGGAACTCAATTTTCTAAGTTAGACAGATGAACAAAACAAAACAAATGCTCATACCCAAGATAAGAGACGCTAAGTGTCAATTATAGGGATAAAACCACAAATCAATAAATAACTCATACTAGGAAAATATATATGTTAGAGGACAAATGAATTATAGAACATAAAGAGAGGGAGAGTGAGTGTTTTCAACAAGCTGGGATAGTCACTTCTTTTTGTATTGAAATGTGCTACAAGATCTATTGACTATGAAGTTTTAAAATTGAATAAATCTTCATGCATTTGTACCTAAATTCAGGAATACAAATGAAAGAGTTACTCACTCATATGATTCCATGGCTAGTTTAAAGAGTTAAGGTAAAGCTGCCCAAAGGTAGAAGCGTCTCCACAAATCTAAACACTATTTCTATCAGACATCCTTGCAAACTGGCCTAGGAAAATTTTACTGAGTACTTCAAATGTAAATCTATTGTATGGCCGAGAATAAACACAAATAGATCACAAAATGGGCTTTGTTAAAGAAAAATGTGTTGGTGACTATGTTCCCAGTTCTCTGACTCCGTATGTTATTAGTTTTAATTACCGTGTAGCACACACATACTTAAAGTTTGAGGAGAATGAAGTTAGACTAGTTACATTCTAATGGCTCTAGAGAATATGGTGTCAGTGAGGTCAGCTTGTAAAGCCATGGTCCTCATGTTCCCACAGGACAGCAGCAACAAAATAAAATCCAGCATATAAGCAGTTTCATTATGTATCTGTAACCCCGATTTCTTAACGTCCCATGTTTCTTTTGCTCTCTTCACACCTCTTGGTCTTTTCCTGATGGGAGCATATCCACTATTCAAAAATGAGATTTAGTGAAGTGTTTGTAAAAACACACAGGCAAGGCCAAAATGGCAGCCACCAATTTGTTTTTATTTCCATTAGGCCATCCTTGAATTCGAAAATCTCTAATTATGTTTCAAGTGCTTTAGAAGGCTTAATAGATCACTAGTAGGTTTTACCACATCTTAATTCTGAAAATCTGTATATAATTTAAAGAAAACATATCCATGTGTTTCTGACTAACTTGCCATTAAGCTTATTTTGTAAGCTCAATTTCATGTCTAAAAAATAGTTAAAAGCCTCTTTAAATTGTTAAGCTTTTGCCAAGAACAAGGTATCATAAACACACACACTGTTTATGGGTTGGTCTTTGACAGCCCAAACTAAAGTCTGTAAATAGCTATCTAATAATACTACTAGAGGAAATACATGCTCCCATCTTTTTGCAAACAAATAGCTTCCTGCCCTCTCTTTGCCTATTTGGAGGAGCATGCTATATATATATTTATAACGTTATAGTGAAACTCTTATTCTGCTAACAGTCAGTTTCCCTTGTTTTCAAAGTTAAGCTACTATATTCTAGGAGGAATTTTGCACCAGCGCCCTAGCCTCAATCTCACGTGCCTTCAGCAGATGTCTACAGCAACTGAGAGCAGCATGTGATTTTTCCATATAGTCGTGAGTTCCCAAAGAACAAACCAAAAGTCATGCTGCATCTGCTTTATTCGTACATGCACATTGTGTTCTCTCTTGGAACTCTGTCCTCTTACAGCTTGCTTCAGGCTTGGAAACCTCCTGGGCTGGGAACTTTGCTCCATGTCTGGCATATCCACTGATTCACACGACACTTAGAAGACCATGTATACTTCGTAAATTGAATTGAAAATCTGAACCTCCGAAATACATTTTTTAGTAAATTTCATTTTACGTCTTCATTGTTAATTTATAGTAGTTGGATGGAGTATTAATTTTCATAACCTTTTAAAAAACCAAATGAGGATCTTTATTAGGTCCCATATTTAAACATAACCCTGTGAAAATTGCACATGGCACTTAGAGCCTGAAGGTCACTGACTCTACTGACTGGCAGTGTCTTTGTTTAGACAGTGTGATGCTGCTAACATAACCATTTACTCCATTTGAATACGACGTTAGCAATTTGTGAAAACCATTTGGCTTTAAAACAGCAGTGTGATTTGAGGCAAAAGGCCAATTTGCTCATTAAGTTCAAGTTTGTTCTTTGAACAACAAAATGATTGTAAAACAGAAAGAAAGATTTAGCAGATTTCGTGATAGAAATAGAAGGTTCTCAATTTTATCAGCAACAAAATGACAATAATAATAATGGCTAATGCCAACCACATGTGTGGTGTGTATAATTTTAAAAGGTCGGAAAAATAGAAATAAATGGTCATCTTGAATATGTGTCAAAAGTGTTGAAAGAGACAGTGTAGAAAGAAGACTGGATTAATAGACAAAAGGTCCACATTCTAGTCCTGATTCATCTGTTTACTAGCTAACACTCTTAAGGTTGTTATAAACTTTCTTCAGCCTCAGTTACTTGAAATTTCACTGGACTTGGAGTCAGGTCTGGGTTTGAGTCCTGTGTCTGTTGCTTCCTATGTGTGATTTAAAGTCAACTACTCACACTCAAAGCCTCAATTTCCTCATTTTTAAAATGGAGTAGATAACAACAATGCAGACATGCCCAAAATATTTGAAGAACTACATAAGATAATTATGCAAAACTGCCAAGATTTTGACAAATCATATTCTTAAATCACAGCCCAATCATAAAGAATCTATGTCAATGGTTATGGTTATTGGATTTGAGTAAGGATATACAACCCAAGCAAAGTATTTTCTTTGGCTTTTTGTAAGGTGATTTGGGGTCCACTATAATTACCCTGGAAAACCATTTTTACTTCTTCTTTAATAATTAGAAGTCTCATCTCCATTTTAATCGTCTTATCAAGTTCCCAGGAATAATGTAACTAGGTAACAACTACTCTAGCTTTACCCCTTAGGGTCCAGTGGTGAGAAAATTCCCTTCTAGTTGTTGTACTATTTAGTGGGGCTCCATGGAATATTAGGATTTAAACCCACTCAGAATTTGGATTTTTTTTTTTAATTTGACTATAAAAGCTGTATATGTTAAACAACTTGATTTTAGAGAGTAAGATCAATAGTTAAGGGCTTTTTAATTATTCATAAGCTTCCTTTCCAGAGAAATGTAGGCTTGTGAAACAGGCCTTCTAGTTTAAAGGAATAGCATTTCATGGCAAATCGAATATTTAATATCATTAATTAAAAATAGTTTTATGTTTCCTATGGAACTTTGGGTTTTTGCAGTTAGAAGATTCTGGATCACATGTTGGTAGTTTTATTCTTTTCAGTATTCTAAATACATATATTCAAGTCCTTTGGGTCTCAAACTAACTTGTTTTTTTAAAATTTAGTATTGCACACACATTTTTAGTTAAGCAATAAACATCTGTCATCTGCCATTTATTAATATTAATTATAAATAGTCAGTGGCTCATGGGATCCAAGTACAGCAGCTGAGATTTTTCTAAATCTGACCTCCTTAGAGTTTATACAAAAAGTGTTCAGAGTACTTCTCCTAAGCTCCTAGCCAATTTAAGGCTGGTTTGCAACCTAGTGCTTTAGATTCTGCATCTAGCAATGAAAAATGACAAACTGACAAAAATGATAAACGACAAAAATCCTGAAAAAAGCATTGTGCTAGGGGATTAGGTGGGACAAATGACAAGAAAAGATGCTCAAAATGATATGGTGCCGTTCATTAACTATTACTACAAGCTAAAGGTTATGTGTACAGTGTATGTGTTAGGAACATTAAAAATGTCATGTCCCTTTTCCATAGTTTTGTTGCTTCAGATGACAAATATGGAAGCCACACTTCCATAAATTAGTATAAGAGAATACAAATTTGGGGAGAAAGTCAAGAAACAAACAAATACAAAGCCAGGCATATTAGTATCTCCCAAGAGAGCTAGCGTTCACAGCTACTTATTTCTTGTCACCCTAAATATCCTACAGCTACAGCAACATATACCCTAAGATATCTGACATGACCTCCGCACAATGCCTTGGGGGGCACACTGACATATTTTTCCTTTCTGAGATTCAAGCAATTTTCCAAAGAAAAAATATTGTGCTATACTGTAGCAGAGGGTTCATAGAAATGTCAAGTTCAGGTTTTACCTGAGTCTAATTGAAAAACATAAAAGATTTTATAAACCATCTTGTTTAACGGTTTCAAATAAAATACCCTAGCAGAGGGCTACTGGTTGGTTAGCCCTTACTTCAATACGAGCACTGCTATTTTCTTTTATTATTTTAACTTGTGGTAAAAGTGCATAACATAAAACTTACCTTCTTAACCATGTTTAAGTGCACAGATCAATGGCATTTAGTATATTCACATTTTTGTGCAACCATCACCACCGTCACTCTCCAGAAATCTTTTCCTTTTGTAAAACTGAAACTCTGTATCCATTAAATAGCAATTTCCATTCCCCCCTCCATGAATCCACCATTCTATTGGGTTGGCCAAAAAGTTCGTTCAGGTTTTTTTATAAGATGTTATGGAAAAAGCCGAAGGAACTGTTTTGCCAACCCAATACTTTCTATCTCTATGAATTTGATGATTCTGGGTACTTCATATAGGTGGAATCATACAGTATTTGTCTTTGTGATAGGATTATTTTACTTAGCTTTATATTCTTACGGTCCATTCATGTTGTAGCATGTGATAGAATTTCCTTCCTTTCTAAGGTGAATAATATTCCATTGTACGTCTATATACCACTTTTTGTTATCTATTCATCTATTGATGGACATCTGGATTGCTTCCACCTTTTGGCTATTGTGAATAATACTACTATGAACATGGATGTACAAATATCTCTTTGAGACCCTGCTTTCATTTATGTTGGGTATATACCTACATACTTGGAATCGGTGGATCATATGGTAATTCTGTTTTTAATTTTTTTGCCAAACCACCATGATGTTTTCCATAGCAGCTCTGTCATTTTACATGATCAGCCTTACTAGTAGTCAGAAAAGCAAAAGGATACCATTGTTAATCCATCAGAATGGCAAGTCTTCAAAGGACTGATAACATCCAGTTTGGGCATCAGGAAATAGGCATTTCCTATTTATAAGGAAATAGGCATTTCTGATACACTGCAAATGTGAACTGTTCAAACCTTTTTGAAAAGTAATCTGGTAGAATACATTAATTTTTAAAATGTGCACATCCTTTGGTTTTTCCATCCAGTGTTTGGGACTCTATTTTATATTAGATCTCACAACTACTGAGCACTTACCAGATGCCGACACAAGTCTCAAGAGTTTTATACACACATTAACTCCTTGCTACATCACTCCTTCACTACAACTCTGTGAGGTAGTTACTGTTATCATCCCCACTTTACAGATGAGGAAAATGGGATATACAAAGCCTAAGTAATTTGCTTAAAGTCATACAGCGAGTTAAAAGCACAATTAAGATTTGAAAACAGGTACTCTGGTTCCAGAGCCTGTGTTCTAAATACTACGATGTATCGATACTACGTCTTTAACCTCTGATAGAAAGGGAGTGCATCAGTTCATTAACATTATAGAGATTTTTACTGTAGTACTAAGAGCAAAAAGGGGAAAACATTTTGCTATCCATGTGTACCATTATGTTACATTGGTAGTATGCCATTATGGTATCGATTCGTACCATATCATATATACCATCACTGACGTTAAAAATAATGCTTTTTTGGGGCTTCCCTGGTGGCGCAGTGGTTGAGAGTCCGCCTGCCGATGCAGGGGACACGGGTTCGTGCCCCGGTCCGGGAAGATCCCACATGCCGTGGAGCGGCTAGGCCCGTGAGCCATGGCCGCTGACCCTGCGCGTCCGGAAGCCTGTGCTCCGCAACGGGAGAGGCCACAACAGTGAGAGGCCCGCGTACCGCAAAAAAAAAAAAAATTATGCTTTTTTGAAAATTAAACAAAGAAAAAAATAAACACCAAATCTAGAGTTGAACTGAGATGGTTTTGGTTTCCAAACTAGTTTAGTACTCTTTTACTTAACTAGGCTGGCACTGCAACTATTAAACTACTTTGAAGACTGTGAACACAAGAAGAAACAATGATTCTGTGAACATATAATCCTTTGAAAATGGAGGAAACCTGCAGGAATGGAAGGAAAGGGTGTTAAGGCAGGAAACAAAGCAGGAGGAGGGGCACTAAGGGCACACAACATGGTAGGAAGCCGAAGGGCGAGGGACAGACATTAACTAGGAAAACTGCCTCTCCTACACATTTCAAAGCAAAATTAGAAAAACTGGACAAGCGTGAATCCACCAAAAGTTTGCCCAAGAAATACTTTAGTAAACTGCATCTTAGCTATTGAAACAAACCAATTTGAAACAAACCAAAATTCCTTTATGATTTTGGTGTTGGTTGGAAACCAGAGGAGCATGACATCAGATGTTAACAGTTTGTACTTATTATTTTGAGGAATATTTCACTATTTCATACGTCCATGGTCCATAAAAAAGTAATTAGCTATCTAATTAGCGTTCTATAAATTAGGATAACAATTTTTGTTCACAGGTTGTAATTAATTAGATATTTTAACTACTGATCCTGAGTATGCATACATTTTTCTATGACTCATTTTTGGAATTAGCAATTATTCATATTTTCCAAGTATGAGTTCAGTATGTTGATATTTCCTTGCCTAAAATGTGATATTATTCAAAACTCAGTGAAAAATAAGTTGCATTGTGCTTCCAGACATTAGATTTCACATCATACAAAAGTAAAAGGGATATCTCATTTTAAAATGTATGTTTTGCATTGAGATATAAAATGTAATTGGACTCTGTTCATAAACTATTTCCTAAATCTGATCTCTTGCAAAAATACGAAAAGCAGGCTTTTCCAGCAGAAACAACAAATAAACAAAACAAGCCTTTACAAGATATATTTTTCAATTATGGCAGCTCGGGCTCACAGAGGCTAGAGTTATGACCGGGTGGTGTATACACAGTATAAACACAAGAGTTCAGTAATTAGGTTTGAGTTAATTTTAAAGTTTCACTGGCCTGATGTATAATCAAGCAAAAGGTCATTACCCACACTGGTACATTTCACACAGAACCTCAGCAGCTAGAAATGGAAATGGACATGTCTTTACTTAAGCTTGCACAAATCAATCCCAGAAAGCCTTCATATGAGTACTGGATTCTTTTTCTATTCATTTCAGAGCCAGTTTACTCACAAAAAAAGTTTTCTAGCAAACCAGAGAAATCAGAAAAAAAATTAGTTAAAATATTATTAGCATTATGCTAGACATGCCTCTCTAGTTTAAAACAGATGGAGTAAAACTTTGGTTACACTTTCTCACTTAAATGTTTTTTGCCATAAATAGTATTGGACAGGGATTACCCTATAGAAGAGTACAAGCTTCTAGATTTTGAGCTTTTTTTTTTGGAAGAAGATCATTTGCATCTGTTGTTTTGTCAGCCTAGCACTCATTTCTACACAGAACTGCTACTCAAAGTGGCTCACGTGTCCCTTGGCTTCAATAGTGAGCATGTGACTGAGGCAGACCAATCACAGTACTCCATTTCCTCTGCCACAGTGATGGGTTCAAGGGTAGACATGTGAGCCAAGCTGGGTCAATTTTCACCTTCCACGAGATTGGATGAATGGACTCTGAAGGAGAGAGCGCACTATCCTTTTGGACCAAGAGCAGCGTGGATATAGATTTAGGGCTTCCCAGAGCCAGCTTTCCCTGTGAGTAGAGACAGACTCACAGTAGCAGGGGAGAACAAGGCCAATAAACAGACACAGAGGCAGGATGACTTGAAATGGCAAGAAAGAAAGAGGAGAGAAGAAGATGGAGCCAATGATATTGTTCTAGCACTTAGAGCAAACTGTGTCTTCAGCAAATAGTTTACTTTTTGCTTAGGGTAATTTGAAATCTGTCTTTTCAAATATCCTGATGAATATACAGAAGGTAACAGTGACCTTGGTGAAAAAGGACTGTCAATGAAAGATAAACACTCAGATATTGTTTTTCTGTTAAAATAATAATTACATATATTTGCAAATAATTTTTTAGAAAAACTGAAAAACAGTAAGAAAAATGATAGAAAAGCATTTCCAATTTAGGACATGAGGAACGGGGTGCTTTAACCAAAAGGAAAAGGGAACTGAATAGAAAATTAAATGGAAAGTGAAGTACCTGGGGAAGAGAGCAGAAACTTAGTGGAATAACAAGTTTTGAAGAATTTCTCATTTACACCCATTTTGTACATGTTAATGTACACTGATGCCAGCCACTGTGCCGAAAACTTTATGCTTGGATTTGTCCATTAGTACAAAAATATACCACATTCTATTTGGGGTCTGCTTTGACAGCAATGTACAAGAATTAAACCATTAGAGTGGTCTTTCCCTTTCGGTGATGCTAAAAATGATACGGTTTTAATGTAAGCAAGTTTGAGGATGTTTCTGTTTCAATGAGGTCAGGGAATTTAATTGTAACCTGGCTGTATTTGCTTGGTCACACCTCTTGGGAGGCCTGTGGCCGAGGTAACCAGTCTTTTCTGTCAGGCTGTAACAATCTACAAAGTTAGTCTGTAACACTTCTATGAAGAAGTTACTGGAGTAGATAAAAAGAGAATAAGATAATGATCTATGGAAAGAATAATTCTTTTGTGCCTTCAAATGTGGGGTGTCTTCTTTGCCAAAGAGGTTTCAGCAACACCAGCAGTTTCAAGGAGTGACTGTGTTAGGGAGGTGGGAAGGAGGACAGGAGCATGAAAGGAGGAAGTGTCTTTTTTGGTGGAGAAATGTTTACTTTGTAATTAGCAAAGGACAAGAAGGCCCTTTTGGAAACTATACTTGGGGGTCCAGAATTTAAATTTATGCTGATGCTCTCTGAGGCTCTCTCTAGGGAACCCTCCTAATTGGCAGGGATCTCAGTTGGCTAGAACAGGCTGCACATGAAGCCAGGGTCTCAGGGTCATTTCTCCAAAGGGCCTGTTAACTCAGCTCTGTTCCACAGCCACAAGCTGTACCTTTAACCCTACTTAGCCATCTCACAAAAACACATTAGCATATCAACATGGTGGTCACAGAAAAACAGATTTGCCTTGAGACCAAAACAAAAAGTAGGCAGAGATATTTCGTTTTTGCCAGCATAAACAAATGTCTTTGTAAATGTGTTAGCAAACTAATGAAACTGCAGCTACCGACAGAAGAAAATCACAAAGATGAAAACTGTCCACACAAGCATATGCTACAAGTGAGCTGATCATTGATTGTCTTTACTTTGTGGACCAACATAAACCATGACACCAATATCTAGATTCATGATGGCAGGGACTTTTGTCTTTCTTGTCCATTGCTATATCTTCAGCACCTAAAAGTGCCTAGCACATAGCTGGTGCTTTAATAAACATGTGTTGAGTGTATGAAGGTATCCTGGCCTGGCCTTTTATTTATTCTTCCTATTCTGCCCTTTACAAACTGGAAAATACAATAGAAATAATCTCCTATATACCATCTCCTGCATCAACCACTGAGTGTTTTTACAAAGGAAGAGACACTACATTAGATAGGAAGAGAATGTTGAATAAACGAGCGATCACACTCATCTAATTGCAAACAAGAGAAAGACCTCTGTGGTAGATGGAGAAAATGGTTACAATTCTCCACTCATCCCTGTATGTGCATGCCAAGTTGCAAAGTAACTATGGGACTTCTCCCCCAAGAGGTGAAATCTATTTCAACTTTTGAATCAGGACTGGCCTTGTAACTTGCATAGAATAACAGAACATGGTGGGAGTAAAATTGTGCCAGTTCTGAGCCCAAACTCAAGAGGAACTGCTTCTTCTCTCCCTCTTAGAACCTTGTAGAACCCCTAGCCACCTTGAGGATGATAGAAACAGCAGTTTCCTCCGTCCTCAACCAGTCTACCACATTAGGGAGCCAGCCAGAACTGCACAGTGAATCCCAGCCCATATTACCCACCCACATTTACTGTTAAATAAATGGTAGTTGTTTTAAGTCTGTATGTTTTGGGGTTATTTCTTACTTATGCAGCAAAAGCTAACTTGAAACAACTTCACCCCGATGCACAGGAGCTAAACAATGGCAAGATCATTGGTTGGTTGGGGGCTGAATAATGCTTTGTTTACTACAGCTACTACTCTATTCAACAGACTGACCAGTGTGTGTTATGTTACATATACCAATGGGTTGAAAAGCATTAGGTATTTATAAAAATCACAAAAAGGGGGCTTCCCTGGTGGCGCAGTGGTTGAGAGTCCGCCTGCTGATGCAGGGGACACGGGTTCGCGCCCCGGTCCGGGAAGATCCCACATGCCGCGGAGCGGCTGGGCCCATGAGCCATGGCCGCTGAGCCTGCGCGTCTGGAGCCTGTGCTCCGCAACGGGAGAGGCCACAACAGTGAGAGGCCCGCGTACCGCAAAAAAAAAAAAAAAAAATCACAAAAAGGAAATCTCAGAAAGTATAAGCATTTGCAAGAATAATTTATTATAAAGATTGTTTTAGAATAGAGATGCTGCAGTATACACACCAACACAGCACAGAAGCCTAAAAATGATTTTTCTACCACCAAAGCAAGGTAGGGACTACAAAGATAATAACAACACTTAAGTATTTTCCCACTGTGAATAAAGCCCACCATGAATTTTGACGACTATGAATATTCCCAAAATCTTAGAGAGCCTACGAAATTGGAATGGTATGAACTTGGTATTGATTATAAAAAGATAAAAACTGCTGGTTGAATTATAAAAAATTGTATAGTACCTGGGATGGCAAAACATGAAATAAAAGGCTTCTTATTTTCTGCAGAACTTTTTCATTAACACTGAGAAATTTAAGAACACACAATGTAATTGTCAAATGTGCTCAAGGCGAGAAACCTAGTAACTGTCATTTTACTTTTTTCAAAAACTATCTAGGTGCTGGATGTGATCCTTCAGCTCCATTATTACAGAGGGAAGTAAACTGTGCATATATAAACAATCTTAGCATGGTCTTCAACCCACAAACCTGGGCAACAGAGAATGCTTGCAAAGATCCTGCCATTGTAATGTCAATGTCAGAGGAATCAATGAAAGAAATTGGCGCCTGTCACAGAGGTGATAACACTCTTTTAACTATGTGGATAATAAATTCGGACACATAGCTGTGAAATTTGCAAGCTGATTTGATGCTTCAAAGATTAAGCTGTAATTGGTGGGAAAGAAACAAAGAAGAGTAAGAGTTGAGTAATATGGCAAAGGAGAAAATATGTAATCAAATAAATCAGTGCATAGGCCATGAGTGAGCATAACTGAAAAGGACCCAAAGATGAACCATGTTTTTATGAGGATCTTCAGAGGTTAGGAGTGCCTACATCCTTCAAAAACAATAGCATACCTGTATTAATATTAAAAGCCTAATATTTAAATTAAGTTGTGGCATATACAAACTGTAATGTTTTCATCAGTAACGATGGTACTCTAGGTCTAGTTCTAGTATTTACAAAATTCAGAGAGATAAAATTTTGGAGTATTAGGTTGAACCCTATGAAACTGCTTATATTTGACCATTTATAATCAACAAAATGGCAGTTTCATATGGTTTAACCTAGTAGATAGGAGTGTATTAAAAAACAAGAGATGACTGTAGCCACATAATTTGTCTCAGTGGAGAGAGAGCTAAATAGTGATTAAACAAATGACAGCCCTCTCCACTGGGGACATTAAATGAAAAACTGGGCTTAGCCTTTAAGAGAAAGTCCATACATTTGTATTAAGGAACATTGTTCAGAGTAAAAGGCATTATTTATTTGCAATAGACTACCTTTCTTGGAGGTTTTAAACATAGCTAAATATTTTCGTGTGGTACTGGAATATTTGAAATTCAAATAATATTAATTTTTAATAAAATTGATGATTACCTTTGTAATGATTGGGGGGCAAAAATTTCCCCTCTGTTTCACCAAATTGTTCTTGTTACCAAAGGTCTGCACCATGTGCAGGCTTCCATTGGTGGCAATGAAAGGTTTTCACTGGTCCTTCCCAGAATCTAAACAAAAAACCCATTTGGGTAAGGACTAACATGGCCTCAAAGAGAGACTGTTGAGTTTATACCAGGGTTTCTCATCTTTGGCACTACTGGCAGATAATTTTTGATGTGCGAGGCTGTCCTGTGCGTTGTGAAATATTTAGCAGCCTCTCCCCACTAGATGCCTGTAGCATCCCCCTCCTCCAAGTGTGACAATGAGAAGTGTGCCCTGGGGAGCAAAATCATGCCTGGTTGAAAACCACAGTCTTTAATGCCACTCTTATCTCAGCTCTGTACTTTGTCGAATTTTCTCTGCCCTATGTTAAAGGGCTAGTGTACTGATTGGGTGTAGGGAGAGAGCAGAAAGCTCCCATCCTCCAGGGCTTAAACAGGATCAGTGTCTGTAGGCCAGCTGGTCCTCCTGCAAGAGGTGATGGTGGTGAGAGGCCATCATCAAAATTCTCCAAGCCAGTTGGCATCCTACAATTTTGAGCTAATGACTCCTTCTATTTGGATTTTGAGAACTGTTCTGAAAATCTTGGCTAAATGTCTCGTTTTGAATTTGACTGAAGCTTTAATAGGAATCCTTCCTGTATAAAACTCAACTCTTCATCACTGGAGTAGTTGTTATAAAGATCTTAAGAAGTTAACTAAAAGACAGAGGTGCAAACCTGAGAACAAAGTGGACTCATTTTTTTATTTGTTTCCTTTTTTAAAAACAAATTTTACTGTAACTTTAAATATAGTGCTCATGATAAATATAATGCATATTTATAATACTGGTATTTGAAAACATGATTAATAGCAATTTGTAAGTTAACATATAACACTTTTCTTCTATGTAAAACCTAGTAGAATTTTACAACTGTACTTTTAATTTTGGGAAGGCACATAAGGTGACCTTCAGTATGTTCAAATAATGCAGTAATTCCCACACTTGTTTCTTCCCTGGAAATGTCTCTGGACATTTTATTTATTTATATTTTAATGGATTCTTTTTCTCCTTCTCTGCTAGGAAGGATGCTATTTCTTCTTTACACCAAGAAAGTAGACCCTGCCCCATTTCTTCCATGACTCTGTTCTTCTCTCTCCTTTCTATCCCAAGATCATGCACTACATGTAATTAACTAGGATCTTATTCATGCAATTCACCAAAGAACAAAATTTCTTTCATTCTTTGTGAATTGCCTCAAAACCCATTACCTACAGGAAATTCTCTTCAGTTAATTAAAGGAATGTACAAATGAATGAGAAACATTTTGGTGATCTTCCTTTCTTTGCACCCTGCCTTCCAACCCAAACAAAAAAAATCACTCTTTTGCATCAAACGCGGACAAATATATGCTCCCCTGTTCTGTTTCACTTCCCCTTATCTAAAATGGTTACAAGCAATATATCAAAAGAGTTAATAAGTATGAGTTGGCAGCCATTAAAAGTGCATTTTCTCCTTGTTTACTTCTATTTACAATATATTGTTTTAAGGCATATGTGATACTAGTATACATGTTAGCCTTCATAATCTCTTAAAATAAACATTATATATCTTTGACATTTAAGATATATAATTCAATTGAGATAGGCTCAAGCTAGAAACTACTGCATTGATAATAACTTCTTATTAAAGCTAGTAATTGATGGAGAAGTTAAGATATTAAAAGGCAGCATGCCAGGTAAAGGGAAATAATCCTAAATGTGCAAACAAGTAGTACATCAGATAAAAGTTTAGATTTGGGGCTACAGAAATGACATTTATCTCCTCAGATTAACTAACTATAACTATTCTAAGCATGAGAAGAATATTAGTAAAGAAAAATGTGTGTATGTGTAAGATTTTGCAACCAATTTTTCATATATATATGAAAATTTCATATATACAAATATGCATCTCACAACTAGAATAATCCATTCTGTTACTAAAAACTAGTTCCTCCTATTCAGCTTCTTCTTTGTGTACATTTTAGAAAGTCATTTCTGGATCTTATCATTCTTCCCTGGAGACCTTGCCATTGGCAATTACAACACAGCAGAAAAATTCCTGAACACATGCTCCATACCTTTTCCAAACATGAGTTATCTACTTCTGTCTATTGTTAACCTCTTGGGCAGGGAAGATAGATGTAAGTTTAAATTCAAGAATTTCAGGCTAAATTTTTTTTTAAAAAAACCTTATCTTTTAGCTTTCTCATCTGAAAATGCTCAGCCATGAATCTAAATGATGTTATTTTATGAATCTACAATCATTTAGGTGCAGCTCAAGTAATAGCTATTCTAGTGGTAGGAGAAATCATGTCTTCATCACTTTATTGTGTTTATATTTATCACTATTGTATAGCTCTGAGATATACAATACAAACAAGAAGACTCTGGGTAGTGTTATTATTTTGATGTGATATTTGATACAGTGGTATATCCAGGGGTCATAATTACTTTTCTATTTGGTTTCTTCATATTCAAATAGATATATTTTTGATATTTGAGTTACCATTAAGAGAAGTTAAGAAAACTAATAGGTTAGAGAAGTAAGGAATGAAGGGAGAAGTGGTTACCTTCCTATCTTAAATTTCTAGGCTACTTGAGAAATTATTTTTGACAGACATATAAAAAGATGAATGAAAATTAAATAAAAATGGAACTAAATCTTGAATTTAATTATACATGTAATCCACATTTCCTACTTAGTAGTCTATGGATTATCAAATTTGAAAAAGAATAAAGCACCTAAAATTTTCTAGTTGTATAACATTTTCTTTGTAAACATAAAATGCCAATGTATCCTACTCAGAGGAGAAGAAACAAGGACCAGAAAGAAATTTTTAAGTCAAGCTTATGTTACAGGTTACTATTTTAAACTTCTTATGGCATTACTTATCTTAGTTGTTGCTAGTTTAAAAACTAACATTTTCAATGTTAATGTTTAAGTCAGTGCTAGCAAAATATATTAGAAGACCACATCCTCAAATAAAAGAAAAATACGTAATTAGTATCATAATTTAATTTTCTATTGGATGAGATTTTCTTCATTTATATTTTAAAAGCAAAGTATACTAAATACTGATTAGTAATGTAGAATCTTTGTGGAAAGAATAATATGAACAAAGACCACCTGTAAGTCATTAAATTTTAAGAAAATTTAGTAAACATAAGTAAATGTACGGCTATGGGAGCTTACCAACAAGTAGAGTGATGAAATATTTTATTTCCAAATCCAACTTTTAAAATCTAAGATGTTTTAAATTAATTGGTAACAAATGCCAGAAAGACCTTTTTCACTAGCCAACTTTCATTCCTTAAACCTAATTTTAATCAAAACCTCTTATAAATTTACAAAAACTTGAAGTTCCCTTAAAATAATCCATGTATTCAAAAAGTTTATCACATTAACTACTTGATTACTAATGGCAACGACATGCTGTATCCATCCTGATGATGGTCAGTTTGATCTTTCGGTACAGTGAAAGACACTGCAAAGTACAGGGGACCCAAGTCCTTTCTTGTATGAGCAAAGTTCAAGTTTTCACAGCACCCTCTTCTGTGTTTCCATCGAAATTTTCCACACACCAAACCTCCCTTACTATGTGATATTGTGATTATCTGCTTAAACATCTCAACCTTTCACTGGACTCTGAGTATAACTTCAGGATAGGGATGGTACTCTATTCAGCTGTGAATCCCCAGGGCTTAGCACTCTGTGTGGCCATAAAATAAAAATTCAATAAGATGATGTTGAATGAATGAATGAATGAAATAAACAAAGGAAGTTCAACTACAGAGTCAGCCAAGCTGCAATTAATTGAGAGGATCATTTATAGGCTCACCAATAGCTACATAACATATTTGTAGGCAGTGGTGCTGAGGATTAGTGAGAAAGATGGAAAAACTATATTTTAAAAGTCAACAACTGCAGATCTTCTATATGGAAGTTTAATCACCTTAAAGCATCAGATTAAATGATATATTTTTCCTCGGCACTCATACGACTTCAGAACAGCCCTTACACAGAGTTACTTAATATTGATTTGGTAGGTTCTATAATCTGATGTATGAAATTACTGTAATATGAAAAAAAATCTGGGGATAAAATGTCACGAACGCTTGTATTATACTTATAAAATATGTAACCTTTAAAATATGTTTAGCTACAAAAGCTTAACACCTAATTGCACTACTTTGGTTTGTAGGCAATGAAGAAAGGAGTAAGCTGATGGCTGGTATTCACCATGCTCGTGTATCAAATGTTATTATTAGACCTTGTGATTCTGAGGCTTCCCCTAAGTTTTCCAGGTACTAGGAAGGTAGACGATAGGAAAGATAATGGCCCAAAAGGAAGATATAGGCATATATTATATGCTTATAATGCAGCCCCCTTCCCTAAGATTTAATTAGCACACTTTTGTGTAGTTTAAAGTTCTGATATCAAGCTCCATTTAAAAAAATTACCACATCGATATTCTGTAATTTACAGCCAACATATTCTTTGTTTGGTACACATTTTAGGGTTTTCAGACGTGAGTGATAATAATAAATGTTTCCTAAGAAATAAAGTGAAATTTGCATCAAATCATGAGGATTCAAACAAGCACATGTTAGTATGATTGTACCTCGTTCTCCCTTCTGACACTTCTTTCTTTGCACTGTACACTTCCTTGTCTCACTGGTGGGGGGACACAGGTTACCCTTTGCTGATGGATGCTGTATTATTTCTCGGACCCGTGTTTCAGTCCCTCTTTTGAAGCCACATGTTTTTCCTTTTTTCGTGCATGGACTCCAAGGACTCCATTCACTGGCCTCACAGTGCACTGAAACAGAACACCAGAAACAGCCTCAGTTCGCTCACACATAGTTTCACAATTGTTAAATAAACAAGAAGGCATGCTTCCATCAATACTTGCCCAAATTCTGAGCAGAAATCCTGCAGAACAAAGTTGGGCAAGATGACTTAAAGATAAAACAAAGAGAAAGTGAAAGCAGGAATAGAATGTTTTCCACTTTTTGGTCCTCATATTATCAGGTAAACTCACTCTTGCATTGGGTTTACTTTTCACTGTAGATTTGATTAACCCAGGCATGAATATAATTATTCACAACTGACCAATGCTTTACAATTTCTAGAGCACTGCTACAATTATTGATAGATCCTGACCATAACTTGATAGGTTAGTCATTATTACATACTCGAGAATTGATTCTCAAAGTTTAGTGTGCAACAGAATCACCTGCAGGGAGGACTTGCTAAAACAAAGAATGCTGGACCTCTCCCCATCCAGAGTTTCCAATTCATTTGCCTGCGGTGGGGCCTGGGAATTTGCATTTCTAATGATACACGTGATGCACATGTGCAGGTACTGAGAACACACTTTGAGAACTTCTGTGCTAGAGAATGATTAAGCAAAAAATGAATTCAGGTGCTTGGCCTACAACTCAGTGCTTTTTCTACTTCATGTGCCTTTTCTTGAGTACTTAAATATTGTCATTTATTCATGGGTGTAGATCAGGCATAGCAGTATCTGTTTTAAGTGAATTCTGGGTCAATTTCAGCTGATAAACTGCTTCTAGAAGTCACCCGACAGGCTGACTTTTAGGATGAACTGATATACTTTTTCTAAAACTTCTTTTGTAGATGTTTCCCTTTTTCTGTGTGTATCAATCTTTTCAGTTTTGGCTTTACAAGGTATTATAACAGATTTTTGCACTTCTAATAAAAATAAACACCTGCAAGGTGATATTCTTATATTTATGTTCATAAAATTTCCTGACTTACAAAGGAAACGGCTTGCAACAGTAACTCTTTCAGATGATATGACTCTCTTTCCACAAAAACAAATTCCCAGTAACCTCGCTGCCTTCTGATTTAACGAATCCTTATTTTAGAGCAGAATACTATTTTTCATACAACCTCAAGAAATATAACCTAAATGTTTCAGAAATTTAAAACCATTCACAATACATTTTTTCACATGCTTTGTCAGTCACTTTCAGGTATCTGAATGCAACACAGAGTTGAATGGAAATGATTAGATAAGTGAATTTAAGTTTCTATGAACTTAAATGAACTTTACTGAACCACTTTCAAAGGAGTCTTCATGTTCAGTTGGTTAAAGAACAGAGCAACCAAATCACTTAATGATATCATAATCTCTTGCCAGTTAAGGTCATATCTCTGATCCCAATATTAGTCATTAAAAAGTAGGGGAGCTTTGCACATACAAATAAAAACACCTCCAAGAAAGCAAATGGAAAAATAAAAATCCAAGTTTGTGAGCTGTAACTTTGTCCAGTATTCATTTAATGCCAGAACTACATGGACTAAATTAGAAAAAAATTACGTGATGTGGAAATCACCCAAACTTTTGTGATTTTCATAAAAGCAAAGGTGGTCTAGGCAAATGTACACCTAGACTTAAGAAAAACAGATTTAAAAAATTACAACATAGGTAGCTATGAGTCTTTAGTCAGATGATGAATGGTTCTAAAAATGAAATTTTAGTGCCAATCTTAGATTATTCCATTGAAGAAGGAGGAAAAATATTCACAACTAGCGAGTTCAGATATAAAGAGCTCTAATAAGATGGGATGGTTAAAAGGCCTTGAGAGGAGAAGAAATTTTCTTAGCTAAATACTTTCAAATGAACCTTTAATGTTAGTATCCAAAAAATATTTTTGGAAAGAATGGAAACTTTGTTGATCATGTAAAGACAACAAATAGGTTGATTTAAGTAGTATTCAAGTCATTAAATGAACAATATAGATCTGGGGCACTATTTGGTTAAGAGGTAATTAAGAAAAAAACAGAACTGCTCAACAGAAACTGCATTTCTTCTATCCTCTGTATTAAGAACAATCTTAACATTGGAACATTTAACTGTTCACTAATGAAACAAGTGTCTCAAAAAATGTTGTTAGCTCCTTGTCCCTGGAAGTGGTCATGGTGTGGTTGATCGTCAGCCTGGAATGCTGTAAAAGGGATTCTTGAACTGGAAGGAAAGTTGAATTGGATATTTCACCAGTAATGGTCTTACAACATTATTCATTTGTTCTCATTCTTGCTGCCTGACTGCATGGTTCCAGAGAGAACATAGCAAGGCCATGTTCTTTGCTACTCACTCTTTGGAGCTAGATATCTTCCCTCTGTGACTAGTTAACAGCACCAACTCTCCAAGAAGAGCAATGAGGATGGCAGAATGACAGTGCAGAAAGGAAGCAAATTTCTGGAGCACAAAGTGGAAGAAATACATTCTCCTATAAAATTGGATTCAGTCGACATTTTTGCTTAATTTGACTTGCAAACCATGAGGAGTGGGTATGTTGTGACATAAATCTTTTACCCTAGCTCTGTATGAAGGTGGTGTTTTCTCTGTTTATGACATGTTCTCTCAATTTAAAATCCGGGTAAGAAACAAGTCATGCAGTATAGATTTTAGCAAAGGGAGAGACACATTCTTCAACTTCTGCCGTAGAGAGCTAGAGTAGAGGTACTAATTATAGCACTGACAATAACTCACGTTGTCTCCTTGGGATCACCATTTCAGCTCTCTGGGTCCTAGTTTTCATATTTGTTAAAGGAACAGCCTTTAATGGTCCTTTGTGATCATCAAGCAAGTCATCATTTTTTGTGAAATTCTGAGGCAATCCCACAGGCATGGTCCACACAAGTGCTTGTAGGCCAGATACCACGTGATGGGAGACATCCCTTACGCAGCAAGCAACAAGAGCCAGCTGGGAACTAAAGTTGATTTGCCTATTCCTATGTCCTAGGTCATTTACACCTATCTGTTCAATGAGCCTGATTCACTAAATGGCTTTTAGATTGCTAACCCCTATTCTAAAATATATACATTTCTTAAACGTAATTGTGTTAACCAAACAGTCTTTGTCTAAATAGTATTATAAATTACCAGGAAGCCTTAATAGCTAATCCAACAGTGCCAGGTGTTAAATGCTCTCTGATAGGAAAGCATTAACACATTTAAATAAATGGACTTTGAAGGACTGATGCTACACCTTCAACAACTAAGAAAATCTAAACATTTGCCCCTTTCCTGGGTAGAGCAATATCACAGACTTTCTGCAACTTATCCTGAATTTCTGTCCTTGAATATTTTCAGAACTGTTTCCTATTTTCTCCACAGTTTGGAAGTTATCACCTCTAATCATCAGCCCTCAGGACCTACAGAGAGATGAACTTGAAGTGCTTTCTCAAGTACCTTTTACCCTATTTCTAATTTATTTTTCTGTGTTTTTATTGACTAGAGGAAAAAATAATACTGAACCAAATTGAGCCATGAGCTGTTTCAGGAAAGTTGTTTTCCAGATGCTTCTGAGATTATCTTTAAAATATCATCCATTTGTTTCCTTCTCACGAACACTTTGTTTAGAAATAAATGTCTCATGTGGACCTGAAATGGTTAAACCACCACTTTAGAGTTATTTCTCCAGTACTTAAGATTCTAATGGATATGTCTGTGGGGAGCCCAGGGGTGTCCTGGAGACTATCTTGCACTGAATCAAGGGGACAATTGTGTGCATTTGCCAACAGCGCTGCAGTATCAAAAGGTTCTTGCAGCTCTTGCCCAGGGGTAGTCTGAGATTTAGTATGCTGTTTCCCCATTTGGTTTAGCATCTGCTCCCCAACTGTTCACCAAGCTCGTAGCTGTAGTAGCTGCACACCATTTAAAACAGGGAAAATATAGCCTGACAGTGATCCGTTATTAGGCAAACAACTTGTCTGAGGAACCTCTCCTCCAGGAAGCTCAGCCTGCAATTAATCAGGCCCTGGGACTGTGTCCTTCTGTCAGTCTAAGTCCAAAATCCTCTCCTTGTGTCTGAATACCTGTGCAAGCAGGGTGTTTCAGCAAAGCAGTGTGAGAGAAAAAAGTGAGATTTTTTTTAACCATATCAGATCCAGTTCTCGAAGTCTTTGATCCATCTACTGAGTATTAAAGGGCTGTATCCAGAGAATATGTTTCCTCCTTTTGGAAAATAAGTTTGGTCATTGGTTGACATTAGATCTAGGTGGAACCTCTTAACCTAAGGTGGAAATTTAGTTCAAGATCAAATTTGTGTGTGTGTGTGTGTGTGTGTGTGTGTATATGGAAGTGTGCATGTAGACATATAAATTACTATAAGTAAAACTTCATTAGATAATGATACAAAATAAATCTGTAATGATCACAATAGTTGAAACAGTTATCGATGGTCCCTAAGAAATAACAGTGCACGCACAGGGTGTTAAATTTACTGTGATACACGCTGAGTAAGGCCCATTAGGATGGTATCTTTGTAAAGAAGGAGGGAGTGAGCCTCTTAGAGGTGGTCCCTCAGGCTCTTGTGAGACAGCACTCTGAGTAGCGTTTCCATGGAGACTGACATTATCATCTCTGGTGTTTCTCATCCCTCCTAAGTCTTAGAGCTCCTCCTCACCAATACTGACGCACTCCATGGTATGGTTATTGGCTTCCAACCCTTCTGGGCAATTGTCAAGGCACTTTCCAAGGTGTAAGTAAAATCCACTTTTACACTTTGTGCAGAAATTTTTGTTGAAACAGGTATCACAGTCAGCTTTGCATTCTGAAAACAAAAAAAGAAAAGAGAAATATGCTTCCATTAGCGTCAGTTAACTATTTATTGTTGGTCCAGTTCTGTATGCTTACAACACAGGCACATGCAACTTGTATGTCAAACAAACACTTAGGCTCAAAATTATTTTGCCAAACCAAATTAAAGATTCCTCCATAGTCATTTAGTTGAGGTACACCAGTCATTGATTTCAAAATTATTGTATTTATTGCCTTATGAAAAAAATTTTGACAAGGATGCTTATAAGACCAAGTGTCTATTTATATTAAATGATAGTGAAAATGTTTCATTAGAACTTTGATGAAATGTACTAGGATGTTGCCTTTGTGCTGCTCTTGAGGTCTATTTTTTAATTTAACAAATATTTGGTTGCCTACTGTCTGCCAAGCCCTATTCTAGGTACATTGACAGCAGCATACAAAAGAGAGATAAGGCCCATACCTCACAAAGTTTACATTCTAGGAGGGGAGATACAATAAGCAATAATGATAGTTGATCCTTATATGGTGATTACTGTATGTCATACACTGCTACAAGTATTTTACAATATTGTCATTTAAACCTTACAATAACCCAGTGAGGTAGCCCCTATTATGATTCTCATTTTACAGAGAAGGAAACTGATTCAGAAAGGTTAGGTAATTAGCTCAGGACCACAGAGCAGAGTGGTCTTTGAAACTAAGCAGTCTACTTCCAGAGTGATAAGTGCTCTGGAAAAAATAACGACAAAAATAAAAGGTAGGAAAAAGATATAAAAAGTGACTGATGAGGGGAAGAGGTTGATTATTTTGGACAAGATGGTCATGGAGTGCCTCTGTGAGAAGGTGACATCTGAGCAGAATCTTGAATGAAAGGAGAGAGCCCGCCAAGCAAAGGTGTGGGCAAAGAGTTTTCCAAACTGCCAGGACGGTGAGCGTACAACAGTCATTTCAAAAGCCTTGAAGTGGGAAGATCTTGCAAGAAGGCCGGTGAGGTTAGTGCAAAGTGGTTGAGGGGCAGTCGTAGGAGCCGAGTATGCAGAGGAAGGCAGGGCCACATGTGATGTATGCTAGAGTAGCGATATTTCCTAATTTACATTTCGAAAGGTTACTGGGTCTACGGTGTGGAGAGTAAACTTTCAGTCCAGATGAGATGTGATCTGACAGTGTTTCCAACATTTAATTCCAACTGATAAATAAATGTTTCAGTTGCTGTACTGGAATCCTTCTTGAAGTGAAAATAGCTGAATTACTTCTTTCAGTCATTAAATACTTGGATTTTGTGATGGTGGTGGGAACTCAGGTGGCACTGGTGCTTGTGGTACCTTTCTACAGGTTCAATGAATGATAACCACGTTCTCAGTTTTTGTTTTTATGATGAAAAAAACACCCCTCAAAACAGGAGTATTTTTTATAGTGGTGAAAATCTTCCTGCCCTAAGGACTGAGTTCAAGTATGGTTTAGCCTAAGTGTCAGGTAAATATTATTATTTACTTAACATTGAATACTACAAATATGGCTAGAGGCCATTTCAAATTTGGAAAGTTCCCCAAGGATGAGATAAAAACATAATTTTGTGTAGACACTTACTTGTACACTTATTTATATCTGGATAACGAGTTCCATAATATCCACTTGGACATGAAGAGAGACACACTCCAATCTGCTTCATGCCAATTCTTTCCAGAACAAAAAATAGTTTGGGCTTACATGACAAACATCCATTGTAATCTGAACATGTTGCACAGCCTCCTTGGCAGCCTTGACTGACGTTAGGATGCACTAGGGGGACAAATGTAGAAAGACAAAAATGAAAGTTAAATCATAGATATAGAAGTTCAATGACATTCTCTGGGCAGGATACACGTTTTCTTTTATTAGCTTTCAACTTGGTGGTAATGGGTTATAAGTTGGGAATTTTTCCCTCTTTTCTGTGATCTGGTATTTCCCTTTAATACATACATATATTGTTTTAATTTCAAAGTTCTAAAAATTTGAGCATTTGAAAAATAAGAATATATTGCCCCAAAATATTTATAGATAGTATATACCTAGTGGAAATATTCTCACTGAACTAGCACCCTGGCAGATTAGAGACGGGTATTTTGTGCTCACTCATTGAAATCAATACGTATTAATTTTGCTTTTCATTTATGTGGTGGATGTCTCTAATGTCTTCAAATAAGGATGACAACATAGACTGGGGCTTAATCTGAGTAATGACACTAATTTTTAAGATATCTTTTTCAACTCTGGTCTATTACAGAACACCATTTCACTCTCTGATTCAAAGCAAACTGATTCTGCAACTATGTAGCTATTCAGCACCTCACTCCCTGCCAATGCTATCCTGAAACATTTCTTCTCACATGAGTTTAATATTTATCAGTTCAAATTGATATAATGGTGAAAATGTGATTTATCTTATCAGTTGTTCCACGTGGATCATATGTAAGTATTTATAATAATATTTACTATAAGCTATGTTCAATATTTGATCTTTTGGGAGAGAAGTCTTACAGTTTTTGTGCCCTCATCTTTCATTTACTTAAGTGAAATATATATTTGGTGAGGACATGACCAGTCTCACATATCCCTGAGAATCCCAAGGTTTCTAAGAGTCACCCATATGTGTGGTGAGAATATTCATTAGCAAGTCTGAACAAATACAAACATTTGGAAGATCAATGTTTACTTGAGATCTTCACAACTTTAAACCTTTTTTTATGACTATTAACTGGTCACAGACACCTATGTGTGAGCTCATGGAAAATTGCTGACTGACGTGCATCTCTCATGTAGCTGGTGTTTGGGATGATTTCTTCTCCTAAGGTATTCTCTATTCATATACAATATTAATAGCTCTATGGTCCCTTCAGGAATTCGGAAGGGAATAATCCTGACCCTATGAGAAGCAAGGTTGAGGCACAAGAGTGCAAAGGCATCCCCGTGTTTCTCTGACTACTGTTGGTGCGGGGAGGGAGCTTGCAATGACTAAGTCTATCTTCACAGTGATGTTTGATTATTGCTAAGTTCTTTACTGCAAAAACAAATCCCACCAGGCTTAGTTAGAAGGGGTACCCATAAGCCCGATCAGCCTTCCCACAGGGGTGCACGGGTTAGCTGCAGAAAGGTCATTTGGTTGACCAGCATTCTCTGCCTGGAGGAAACCATCCCTGAATCAGCCACAGGAACCACAAGCAGCTCATTCTCATTCCAAGACGTTTTGTAAATAAACTGAGGAAATGTGTGGGGGAAGGGAAGTCTGCTCTTCCTGTACATGCTCCTCTGCGGGGTGGGGCGGACATCTAAAGTGGCACAGGAGGTTTAGACATTACAGGACCTGGGGGACTTGTAAGTGAATACTGCCTTCCAAGGAACAGGGTCATTTTTCATGCCAGGAACTCCAGCATTGGAGACTTACAGAAAATGTGTACATATTTTAATCTGGGAAAGACCCTAAAAAAGAAAGGGGTGAAGAGAGTTCCATGTGTTCGGAATCTAATCGACCCATTTCAAAAAGTGAGAGGTGTAGGTCAAAACCTGTAAAACCTTTTCATAAGAATTACTGATGGAAAACGGGACCTCAGTTTGAAAGAAAATCACTCCAAGCTCAGGAAAGTAAGTGACTGAATTTAAATGAAGATGGACTGGATTGACCCACATCAATCTATCTCATCTCTGAAACGCAATTGCTCAAAGGAACACAATTGTAAGTGTAAGCCCCTTGAAACTTTTGTCAATTATAACTTTAAATTGATAAGTTATGAAAATAAATATGACTTACATATTCTGAGCCTCAAAAACTGATATATCTTGAAATAAATTTTATTTAAAAATTTGGGTTTTGAATGCCTGGAAACTTCTGCCAGACAGACCTCTGTATGGGTCCCAGGATTAGTAACAATTTTGCCCCAAATTATGAGATGTGCCAAAGTATCTTGCTTAATTCCCTCTTTAAAACTTTTGCTGATGAACTGTAGCACATTCAACTCACACATGGTACTACAATCACTCTTTTTTCCCCATATTTTGCCTTTTTAGACAAAAGTTTTGGCGAAACAGAGTGTCGAAAAAGTAAAGAAGATACAATTGTCCTAACTGGCAAAGAAAATTTGTTTGTTTTTAATCAGGGAATTTTGAATATGGGCACGTACAAATAATGGCAAACTTTACTTCTTCTGGAAGGGTTAAGTGTTATGCTGTGGGAAGTAAGAAAAATTGAGACTATGAAGCTCAGATTCTATGATTCTAGATTCTTTTACAGTTGAGTAGCATGACATTTTGCTTTCTTGAACCCTGTACAAGGATCACTCAAATTATGCAGTTGGTATGACACAACTAGATACAAATTTCCCAAACTTCATCTTAAGGCAAGAGTTTTTACCTTTTATATGGAAACCACAGAAAACTTTGGTCTGGATTGACTGTAACAGCCCTTTCAGTCTTAAAATCTTATAATTCTAAGAGAGAAAATAGAATTCTACTTTGTCATGCTGCTTCTTTTTCCCCCACTCTAGTTATACCTTCATTTTCTATTTCTGAATCACTTTTTTTGCAAACAATGTTCTGTACTACTATTTTATATGAGCATTGGAGGGGTTGGTGGTGGGGTGGTTTCACAGAATATCTAACATTTGAACTTAATCTTAGAAAATGTGTTGACGTTATGAGCATGTAAGTGGCCATGATGGAGCTGGAAGCAGGAACACCACAATTACCCCATCAAGGAGACTGGCACGCGTTCCATGCAACTTATGCTTAAGTAGTGGTGAATGGAGGTATGAGGCACATCAAGAAAACTGGAAGCACAGGATAGATCTAGATTATGAAACCCCTTGTGGGCTCTGCCAAAGAAATTATTCTGTAGCTTTGGAGGACTTCAATCTGGTGAGTGATACGATCCCACCTGCATCAGAAAGGCAATTTCCCTGGCAGCATGGCAGGCATGGAAGCTAGGAGAAGACTAATGTAAGGATCAAGGTAAAAAGACTGATGAGGGCTTCCCTGGTGGCGCAGTGGTTGAGAGTCCGCCTGCCAATGCAGGGGACATGGGTTCGTGCCCCCGTCCGGGAAGATCCCGCGTGCCGCGGAGTGGCTAGGCCCGTGAGCCATGGCCGCTGAGCCTGCGCGTCCGGAGCCTGTGCTCCGCAACGGGAGAGGCCACAACAGTGAGAGGCCCGCGTACCACAAAAAAAAAAAAAAAAAGACTGATGAGAGCTTAAAATATAGCAGAGACAGTGCAATGTGGTGAGAGAGGGATGCATATTCCAAGGATATTTAGGAGGTGGACTCAATCAAATATGCTGACCAACAGGATGTGGACTGAATAAGTGAGAGGATTTGTGTTTTACGTCTGGCCAGTGAAGAGAAAGGAAAGGGACGGCTGAATAAAAGCCACAGTTGAAGGGCTGTGGCAAGGTACATAGAATAAGAAGGTCTACAAATATAAACGTGGTTTGGGATCACTGATTTTGCAGATTTTGTGAACTGTCCAAAAAGTGATGCTTAGTAGATGGAGCTTAATATCGTGATGGTTGCTAGAGATGTACGTGAGCGTCTTTTAATTAGAGAAGAGATCTTGAAAGGGCGAGGTGCCGAAGATGCCAGAAGAAGGAATTGTAGTCCAAATAAGGAAAATATATATTATCAGCTAATTTTAGTAATACTCCGTGTTTCTATACCACTTTTGCTTTCAATTTTTACCACTTTTTGCATGCATCTCATAGAAAGCTAAATTAACCGTGGAAACTGCCGTTAGTAAGGGTAGAAGCTATCACAATTATTTATTTTGGAACCCCAAACTAGGACCCAAAGAAATGCTGTAAACTGCTGGACAAATAGTGAACTTAGATCAAAGGTTAGAACCTATATCTTTGATATCTGGTACCAATCTGTTTATATATAAGTAAACTCTAGATGTGTAACATGGGTATATATAAAGTGAATAAATGGGCAGAATTCATGGGAACTTTAAATTGGGAACTTCTGATTACAAATGCTTCAAATACATGGTCAAATTTGTATATCTTTTCCTAAAATTGGGAAAGAGGAAAGTATCTTTTCTTAATTTGTATACGAAAGTTAAAAGTGAAGAGTATACCTTAATGCATAACTTAAACCAATTTTCAGTATCTGAATTGTCGATACTCCCTGTGTAAGTGACTTCAATTTCTCTAGCTGTTAGGCAAGTCTTCCTACTATTTCTGTTTGAATCTTGTGATGTGTAACTGATGCAACTGTTCCTAAAGGCTATTGTCATGATAGTTAATTCAACTTTTTTGATAAAAGGTGCAGAACATAAGAGTTTTAAACGGTACTAGAGCATTTGGAAAATACACAATCTTTGCTATTTTCAATGTTTATGATATACCAAACCAACTGCAGCATTGGACTCTAAGTTCTGTTTCTGTAACAATTTAAGTGTAAATTTCAAGGATTTCCCTTACTTTAATCCCTTTCTACAGCCCAACTGCAAATATTAACATCTACTGTAAATTGCTATGCAGAAGAAATCCATTATTGCATGCTGCCAATTACCTCTGAGAGTCATTTATCTGTGGCTAGAGAATTTCCAGAAGTACAAAATTTAACAGACTTTAGGTTTATAATAGGTTCGACTAAGTTCAAAGGAAGTGCTAAACACATGAAGGTAACATTGATTTTATAATTCAGATAATCAAAAGTTAATAAATTAACCAATTTGATAAATTTATTTTTAACCAATGAAACATACAGATTCTCCCTAAAGCATTCTTGTCTTTACAACATTCACTGTCTGCTCTTCTCCATGTAGTGGCCTTAGGAGACAGGGTAGGGAGAAGAGGCAGGTGAAATTCTATAATCAAAGTTACTTTTACATCTATCCTTTCATCCATGTCCTCTCCTTTTACAAGGACGTTCGCATTGACTGGAAGCTTCTCGAAGGCAGAAATATAGTCGGTCTAGATAATTTCTTCGTAATTTTCCGGATAATTCTCAGCTTCTACACAGGGTAGCTGCTTACTGAATAGGTCCTCATTAGAGGTGTTTTTTTTTTTTTTTCCCCCTTTGGCCATACAGCATGCAAGCTCTTAGTTCCCCGGCTAGGGATCGAACCCGCACCCCGTGCAGGGGAAGCGCGGAGTCTCAACCACTGGACTGCCAGGGAAGTCCCTTCATTAAAGAGTGTTTGATTATTGAATGGATGAAAGCAATAAATATAAAATATAAGCCATTTATTTGTGTTTTTTTAAAAAAATAACGATGTTAAAGCAGTAAATATTTAACGGAAAGTACCTATAATAATTGACTTTAGTGAACTGCATCTATGAACACATAGTAAAGAAACCAAGTTTAAATCACATACATTTTGAGGATGCTTAATTATGAAATAAATCATTCAAAATAACATAATGAAAGCTTTTCTAGGTGTCATTTACTTCAGTTATCCATTCACCTGGTGAAAATGGAGACTTTTTTCTTGCCTAAGTAAGGACAGCATATTTCTATCAGATCTTGGGACTTGATTGTTATAAAATCATTTTTAAGTTTAATGTAATCTTTTGGTCATGGAAAGAGATGTTTCATGTTTCCTTTGGAATGTTTGGCAATATTCACTTTAAGAAAAATCTAATGTTAAAAACTTGAATAACTTGGCAGTCTCTTTCAAATTCTATTGAATCAACCCCAGAAAATATTGAGAGTCAATGTTTCTTATTTGTTCATAGGTTAAAGCTTTTAGGGCAGAATTGACAATGGCTAAGATCTCTAGAACCATCTGGGCAACTTGGGAGTATTAGGTATAGACAGCAAAATATCAAAAGCTGCTTAAATAAATATAATCGCTTACTGGTACACAATACTCCTTTACATTCTTAAACAATGATACCTGGATGAACAGAGGTCTATCATAGTCCTCTATTATTATTTTTGACTAATAATTTGTTAAAAGAGCAACATGTTTATATATATACCTATATAGATTTTGCTACTTTTGAAGTACTGTGTATCATCTGATGATTTTAATGTCTTCATATACCAATGTTTTAATCATTAAATGAATTAAAATTCACCTATGCTATTTAAATATATAAATGTATGCACACGTGTGTGTGTGTGTGTGTGTGTGTGTGTGAGTGTGCGCCTGTATTAGACACATGACACCCACACATTCTATTTGGTCTTTTGTCAAATCAATAGCACAGACATGGACTGACCTGAAGCAGTTAAAATCATTGAGTCTGCCACATCTTTTGTCCCAGTGAATCAACTTCTGATACTCTGAAAGTTTGTGCCCAGACCAATGGGTTCACAAAATTCCTAATAGTCTCAGAGAGGAATGTATTCACCAGCTGCTGAATACAGCCCAGTTAGGGCTCCACCATTATTATGTGGGAAACACACTGTTTTTAATGGAAACTATTTCTTTGAAAACTTGGAAAATCTTTCTTTTTCTCTTACTGAATAATAATTTCCTGAAGGGAGTCTAATATTTATATTCTATAAATACTTTAAAATAAAACCACGCAATAAAACAGGCCTAACATTAAGTAGCAATTAGCTAGACTTTCCACTAAAATCAAGCCAGCTCAAAATATTAAGAACATGGCTAGCAAATGATGGCAGATATAGAATTCCCGAAATCTAAGATATGATGAATATTTGGAACTAGATGCCAAGTTGGTGGACAATGGCTGTGCTTTTTCTATGCACAGGCTATAGCATCAGAACTAGAAGTGAAAGATGAAAGTGGGTTGCATTGTGTGTGTATATATATATGTATATTATATACATAATATTATATATAGTATATATATTATATGTAATATATATTTAATATACATACATTATATATATTATACACACATATATACACATATATGTGTGTGTACATATATATGTGTATATATATATATATATATATATATATATAGTGGAGGCTAGTATTAAGGTTTTTAACAAAAATTTCTGATAACTACTATGTGCCCAACACAACACATGGTGCAGAAATCGTAGGAATGAATAAGACATCTGGTTCCCGATCTCATGACGTTAATCAGCTAATAAGCAAGTAAACAAAAAATTAAATGATTAAAGATTGTGATGAGTGTTGTGCGGGAAATAAACAGGTGGGTAAAGCAGAGAATAACTCTGGGAAGTTATTTTAAATATGCTGGTCAGGAAAGGTCCCTTTAAGAAATTTACCCTTTAGCTGAGACCTGGAGGGTGAGAAGGACTCGGCCATGAAAACCTGAGGGAGAGCACCCCAGGTGCAGCATCAGCCAGTGCACAGACTGTGGGAAGGACCAGGGCATGAGGAACAGCACAAGGGACACCAATGAGGCTGCAGTGCTGTGACTGGTATGACATGAGGTTAGAAAAGGAGGTTAAAGCCAGATCCTACAGACCCGTTTCGACCAAAGTAAATAGCTGGGATTATCTACCAAGTACCTTCAGACTCTGCATTGGTAAGCAGATATTAGAGGGAAAGGAAAGAACACATTTTTGCCTGATTTAGTTATTCACTTTAATTTTTGTTAATTTTATGGGTCATGGAACAGAACCAGCATCTTGTATTCCACGAAAACATGTTTTCCTATTAATTTTTATATTAGAGGATAATGTTCTAACTAGACATAAATAGGGAATTTACATTCAGATTGCAATCTTGGAAGAGACTGTACATTGATCTACCTGTACTTTGCTCTTGGGAACACGTTATTTCTCTTTTGTTCCTCCCACCTCCCTCTAGCAGTAATTTTAGTTTGTTTTGGGGTTTTAAATTTTCATTCTCTTGTACTGGAGTGTGTGTGTGGAGGGGGAGGGGGCGTTGGTGGTGGTGAGAAGAAACAGGAAAGTTATGAAATATGTAAGACGTCATAAGAATAAATAAAAAGAGTAAAACATTTTGCAATCTTGAATATAATCCTTTTTGTATTTTTCTGAATTCTTGCCATTAGTGACGCCTACTGACAGTCTAAATAATTTAGAGCAACAGCATTATAGTTTTCACTTATAACCTTCCTTTTAGAATCTCACTATTATGGTTTTTTTTTCCATTAAATGACTTAAATAACCTAAGGGCTAATTCCAAAGTTGATTCTTCAAAAGTACTGAAAACCATATTAGTTTTCCTATGAGCTACCAGATAGCTATAGTTGACACTACTGCTGAAACTGCAACAGAAAGCATTTGTAGAACCAAAAATAGTGGGTATTTTTCCTAACTACAAGTAGAAAATCTATCATGAAGTACTCTGCTACGGGTGTAAAATGTAAGGTACTGACTGAATCAGCATCTCCAGCTGTTGCTAATTGGGGGGAAAGCTTCCCCTTCTCCAAGTGGCCATGTTCCCAAGTGGAGGTGAATAGAGGATAAGAGGCCGTGGACAGGGGTAATGGAGACCCAGATTCTGTAGAGAGCCAGGACCTGTTGATGAGTTAGTGGGTGGTAATAACAGCGTTTTTCATGAGACAGATCCAACAGTGTTCATCCAACAGTGGGAATCATTATGTGCTCCGGTCTGGCTGAGAGAGCCATTCTGTTTTTTTTTTTTTTTAAGGAGAGAATTAATTAGAAATCAACATAAACAGAAAATGTGATAGTTTAATGGTAATGAATCTGCATGGGTATGATTCTATAACTACTGAGTTCATATTCTTGAATGAAACAAACTTCAGTTTGTCCGAAAAACAAGCTCCACTTTGTTATATTCTGAATAAACCTAAATCTTCTCACCACATAGCATGCTAAAGTAGCATATCTGATGGCTGAAGTCTTAGCATAAGCAAACAGCAGGCAAGGGACTTGTGATATTTTAACAGGCACAAGATGTACAAATAGCGGGTATACCATTAAATAAATCCAGCTTTATGTGTGACATCTAAAGTCCTGAGCAGAAAAAAATAAGTGGATTTTTCTCCTAGATTCACAAAATTGCTGACAGAACAGAAGGAGCTGAAATGCACCTTTGTGAGTATGATTCATTTTTGTATTTATGTGCATGATTCACTGTGGTACCCCCTCATTCAGAAATGGGCCTTGCATGTTTCCTAGAGGAGAACAGGAACTGGGCGGTGGAGAACTGGCTTTGGACTCAAACAGAGTGCTGACGTTTACTAACTGAAAAACCAGAAGGTACCTCTTCAACTAGCTATTCATTTAAACAATTAAGTTTTCTAACATCCAGACACTGGGCTAGTTGGTGAACATCCAAAGATGAAAAAAACCAATAATCTGTCGAAGAGTTCACAAATAAGAGTCTGATTATTTATTTAGACAATAGTTGGGTAACCTCTTTGAGCCTAAGCTTCCTCATCTGCAACCCGAAAATATCTACTCGATAGACACTGGGGGGACTAAGCGAGACCATGTGTAAGCACCTAGCATTCTTACAGGCACTCGTTACAAATCAGTAAGTATAAGACATTTTGTTTTACTCAAGAAGTACCAAACACATCCTTGTACTATTTCCACTCTTATTCAAGGCAGCTGGAAGCTTTAGTCAATAATAACTCCTCAAGAGCCTCCAAGCAAGGAGACAGGAGAGAGGGCAGATGCTGAAGCTTCTTTCTAACACAGATTTGGGGAACCTCGAGGAACCGAGGATTCACGAACAGTCATAGAGAGGGGCTACATTTTAAGGACTTGCAGACACAGCTTTTAATGGCTATCAATGGTGGTCTCAAACAACATTCTGAGCAAGAAGTCCTCTGGGACTCCAGCAACACACTGACGACAAGAAACTGCTTAAACAGACTGAAGGAGGTCAGGCATGCCATGGAAATGGTACTAGAATGGTATAGAGAACGTGAAGGTCTATGCCTGTGGTTCTCAAACTTTACTGTATATGAAAACGACCTGAAGTACTTGTTAATAATGCAGATGCATAGGTTTTACTCCAAAAGATTTTGATTTGGGAATGAAGAGGTGGGCCTAGGTAGCTACATTTATAAGAAGCACCCCAGGTGAATGTGATGCAGGTGATACAAATATCACACTCTCAGTGTCACATCATGGCCATCCTCACAACTAAATATTTATTCAGTGATTACTGGGAATTCTCTAGCAGGGACTGAGAGACAAAGCACGGTCCCTGGCTCAAGAATTCTACAATGCGGTTAGTAGAATAGTCTGTTTATATTCCGAGGGCTGTAAATACATAGTTTAGAAATTTACAACAGAAATCAAAAGGTAGGAGGAATTATTGATGGCTGAGGTATCTGAAGACTGTAGAGAACGATTAGGAATAGTTATGGCACTTGAAGGAAGCGAAGAAGTTAGACAAATGGAAAGAGAGGGAATGTTATGAGCAGTAATGTTTATGTAGGAATATATAAAGAACATTTGGGATAATGGTGAATATAAAACTGTGGAATTTTATGGGATCTTAGATTTCAGATGAGAACACTGACATCCACACAGTTAATTAGCTTCCAGCTGATAGAATCATAAACCTTTGGAACTTTAGAGGGATTTAGTTCAAACAGCTTCCCCAGAACAGTCTATTTAATCATGTTTAGTAAAACAAATCTTATGATATTTGGGGGCAGCCAACATAATTATTTTACTGCATCCCCTCATATTGAATATCTTAAAACATCTCCCCACAGTGAACATTAATCTGTCTTTCAGAAAGTTCTACTACCATAGAGCACACCCACTATGCTTTCTGTTTTCCTTCAGACAGTTTGTCAAACAATGCTTGGTGCTTTGGATGAAAAGATGGATAAGACCTAGGAGTTCCAAGTATGGCCAGAGACTATAAACAAGGTCAAGCCAGCATGGTAAACACTGTGTACAAGGCCAGGGAGAAAGGAAACAACTAACCACCTGGAAACACCTACTTGGGAGACCTGACATTTGAGCTGGATATTGAGAAATAAGGAGAAACTGGGTGGGGATTTGAATTTAATCTTACACGTAATTTAGATGAACTGTTTATGGACAAATCAGTGACATGATCTAATTTGGTTCTAAGTAAATCCTCTCTGATGGTGGAGAAAAGAATCACTGGGAAGGAGAGACTAAAAGTTGAGAGAGTCAATAGGATGTTATGTTCTGTATCTGGCATTGCTGTTAGCTGAATTAGAATAGTATTAATGGGATGCAAAAAGAGAGCATGGACTTTAAAGTTATTTTCAAAGAAGATTGGACAGGATTGACAGGATTTGACAAGCAATTTTCAATGGGAAAATGAAAGAGTAATAAATGTTGAGTTGGGGGTTTCTAACTTGGGAAACTAGGCATAAAATGATGTGGTTAACTGAGATAAGGGAATTCAGATATCAAACTAGAAGGATACGTGATTGAGGGAGGGAGAAAAGCAGGTGAAAATGATTGTTTTATTTTGAGGTCCTGGGGCTTGGACTTGTCTTATTTCCCTTCTGTATCCCAAACATATAGCCCAGGACAAGGCACATTAACAGGTTCATAATGCATCATAAAGAATAAAACCCTAAACCCCTTCATTTTATTAAAAAAACCCCAAACTCCCCAAAAACAAAAGCTGAGGCTTATGGATTTGTGGTGCCTTGACAAGGATCACCTAGCATTAGTGGCACTTTTCAGGTTTTTTTTTGGGGGGGGGGGGTTGACTGGAATGTGAAATTTATGGAAAGAATTAGAAGCTTGAGAAAGTTATGACTAAACATAAGGAGCATGAATAGCAGGCCAAGGAGTTGGTTGTGCCGATAACAAGGAAAAGTCATGGTTTTGAAAGGTGATGGGACTTTAGGAAAAGTTGTTCATGCATAATAGGAGTTCAGAAAACAAAGTTGGGGGGAATGCTTGCAACCTGGCAGTTCAATCATTACACCTGAGCGTGCACGAGTTTAGGTATGGAATCTAAGAGTTCTCCAAAACCAAACAGAACTAAAATGCTGAAGCTAAGCGTGATTTCTTACAGCATCGATATCCCATTACATTTCCAGTGTTTAAGATCATTCCCTGATGTTCATTTCTTCGTGATTAGTCATTGTGGAGACAGGTCCTGGAAAGTTAGTCATGAATCTTGCATAGAGTAGGAGCAGAGACACCTGCCTGTTATTCCTCTGATTTTCCATCTTCCTCACTGGATGAAATAAATGTTCCTGTGGTCCACGATAATGATCACTCTACATTGAGACTATACAGCCAAATCTTTAGTAACAAAAAGAGATCCAACTTGGTTCATCTTCCATCATACCCTCTATAGGCTTGTTCCTTTGGATACTGTATCACCAGAATATTAATCGGGGAGCAAATTTCAAGATCCTAATTCATTACCCGATATATAACAAAAATAAATGATTATAGTGAAATAACAAAATGGGAAAGTTTTTTTCCTTAATATTTTATCAAATAATGTATCACTATGAATCTTTATTTTTAATTTATTTTAGCTTATAAGGACTATCAGGGGAGCCATGGGCTTAGAATTTTATTCTTAGATTTAAAAGCATTTCTGTTCTGTCTTTAAAATAGCTTATTTGGTACCCTTTTCCCTTGGAATTTCCCCCACCCCACCTTCCAGGATGAGTTCACACATGGGTATTTAAATGGGAAAGAACCTTAAAGAGCCACCAATTCACCTTGTCAGCCAATAAGAATCATCTCATCCATAAGAAAGATTTCCCCTAATCTACATGCCTTTATTGTCAGACTCAAAGAAATTAAACTAATAGCAGGAACTTCACAGGAGATAAATGGGGATTCTGGTAATGCAGGAATGGCCATGAACTTGTAAGACAAATATGCGTACAAATATGCATGTGTTTATAAGCTGTCCAAAATTATATGGATATGTTATTGTTAATAATGGGCATAATGGTACTTTACCATCTCAGGGCCAGATCTGAACTTAACCATTCCCAGGAATAGAATAAGAATATATTTGATGAGGAAACTGACAACTGTATTTGATGAGAGTATGTATAATTGGTTTGTTTTTTAAAAATTGTGCCCTATTGTGAGTCTTGCTACACTAGGACAACAGGTTATAGAAACTTTTTAGTGTTTAGATCTCATGGAGTAAGAAAATGAAGAGATTGTGAAATAAGTATCCAGCGAACAAATAATTCTCTTTGAAACGACCGTTAATTAAACAAATAAGAAATCAGATTGCCAGAAGATCCACAGAGCACTTCTCTGGAACGTCAGTCCTTGGAACCATCTGCCGTGTGGTGTCTGGTGTAACAGAATGGCCACAGGAGTTGTTTCTACTCCTGGCTCCACTGCAAAGTGACTTCAGTCAAGTAATTCACTTCTCTGGCCTCTCTTTTTCCTCTTCAGTTACGTGAGGGAATTATGCTGCATGCAGTATTCCCTGCAATCTTCCTAGTTATTAAAACATGCTGTAGGACTTCGCTGGTGGCGCTGTGGTTAAGAATCTGCCTGCCAGTGCAGGGGACACGGGTTCGATCCCTGGTTCAGGAAGATTCCACATGCTGCGGAGCAACTAAGCCCGTGTGCCACAAGTGCTGAGACCACGTGCTACAACTACTGAAGCCCACGCGCCTAGAGCTCATGCTCCGCAACGAGAGAAGCCACTGCAATGAGAAGCCTGCGCACTGCAATGAAGAGTAGCCCACACTCGCCGTAACTAGAGAAAGCCCACGAGCAGCAATGAAGACCCAACGCAGCCAAAAATAAATAAATAAATTTAGAAAAAAATAAAATAAAATAAAACATGGACACCTAATCCACATGGCTCTTTCTCCAGTATTTTCTATTTCAGTAAATGGCACCATTTATTGGCTAAAGCCAGACAGCCAGGTGCCCTCCCCACCCTCATCTCCAATCACCCTTTCCTATGAACGGAGCTCACATCTTTCCATTTCCTACCACCACTTCTGCTCCCATTGAGCAACTACAGTGAACTTTTAAGAACAGTAGTTGTGATCTTATCAGGCCCCTGCTTTAACAACAGTTTAAAGGCTTCTCATTATACTTCCCAACTAACCACTTCTGTCAATTAGCCCAGTTTACTCTCTTGTCTAAGGAGGCATCAGTAGTTCTGTCTCAGTAGCAGAAAGAGAATTTCCCTCATTTAAACCTCCTCTGGCCTTCTCCGTTAATGGGCTTAATGAAAAGCAGAGTGTAATGGGGAAAGCTGTGCTTTAGGCCATAAGATCTGGGTACACACTTAATTCTACCCTTTCTGACTATGTCATTTTGATCCGTTTCCTAATTAGTTTAAGCCTCAGTTTCTTCATTTCTAAAATAGTTAACTATATAGCGCGAGATTGGTGTGAAGGCTACATGAGATAACATATATAAAAACACTTGATAGTCACCTCTCCTTACGCAAAATCCTTCACAAGTTAGTAATAACATACAGAAAAGAACTGGATCATATTATTTTCAAGGCTCTGAATTCTGGCAACTGACATTTAAAGCTTTCAATTGATGTTAGGAAAGATCACATAAGAAATCCAAATAACTTGTTGACATGCATTTGCCAAACTGGAGCTTTAAGTAGATCGGATTGTATGTTCCATGTAGTGGTCAAGGGTTACCATAAAAGGTTTGAAAAATGCCTCTGAGAGATGGACAAAAATGCACTAATGTTTAAACATACAATATTTTAATGTTTGTCTGTTTGATAAAAGTAATTCCAGTTAATGAACTAGTGTAAAAGTTCAACTATAGGAATTATTCAGTGCCAAAAAAGGAAATTCGCTCAGCTAAACCATGCCGCTCCATTACAAGCTTTACCTAACAATGCCAACCACGTTTATAGTTTGCATAGCAAACTTCCTATGATTGTCACAAACGTCATGCTAAGCCATGACTCCTATTCATCGGTCATAAATTTTCAAGCAAGAAAATACTGGGAGGCCCAATAAATTCCAGTGTTTTCAGTTGATCTTTCCTCTACCTTCCTGTGTCTTCCCCACATGATGTCTAGTACCCTTGTTTTCCAGAGAAAAATCTGGGTATTCATTAGGCTTATTTGTAAACAATCTGTTTTCCAGTTCTATTTAAACAATACTTAAAAAGAAAAGTTATACAGCTTAGAAAGAGTGCCTAACAGTTCTCACTTATCTTAGGCCAAATACTGTTTAATTCTGGTTTCATGTTTTTTTTATTTTTTTTCCTTAACCACTGTGACATGCTACAAATCACGTGTGTTTTGTTCACTTTTGCAATCTCGGCACATACTAAATGTTCAATAAATAGCTGTTGAATGAATGAATGAATTTATGTTATTTTAGGCTTAGTTTAATTTCAATTTTCCCTGTACTTTTCCCCCCAACAGAACTTCTTTTTCATTTGCTAGCTTTTTTAAAATATGATCTAAAAAACTCCATGAAAGTACAAAGAGAATCTCATGTTTTTGAATTCAAGCTCTAACTCCACATTCTTGAAGTTTTGACGGATAGTTGTCTAAGGATAGAGCATGCTTCAAGAAGGAAAGGGAAAGCTCTTTGATCTTACTGTTGCAGGGACTTCAAGATCAGTCTCTTGCTTTCAAACAAATGGAAGATTAAGAGTCAGATTTTATAGTGGATGCAACTGAATCACAAACTAAATGATTTGTCTAAATTATACAGCAGAGTGTTAATTAGAAATCAACCCACCTACCCTCTAATATGGCATTTCTCTAGCTATAGTCCAAACACAAAAAGATCAAGATTCTAAAAAGGCAATGAGAAAGGTGTGATTCTCCTACAATGAAGTTTATGAAGTTTCCATGTCATCTCCCTTAAACCTCTTTTTATTTTCTTTGCAAAATCACCAACAAATATAGGATTCAAGTGGGATCCAACTGGAGACTCAGCAGTGAATGATTGCCACTATAAGTTAGAAGCAAAACAAGGAGGAATAAAATCCCATTGTAGATATTTTAACAACATTATTTATATAGCATCTTTTCTCTAAAATGCTTTTCAGCAGAAAAAAGATTCTATGTAAAGTAAAAAGAAAAATCCTACTCCTGTAAAGAAGAAAAAAATTACATATACTAATGAGAAATCTTATATTGTGACTTATCAATAAAGAAACTGAATTAAAATTCTTGGCTTTTTATATTTTAGTGTAGGCCTTAAATCATCAAGCAAAGGAGGAAACAATAAGTAGTGTAAAGGATGTATACCTTTTCTAGTCAAGTATCACAGTAATCATCAATACACTAGAATTAATTTGAAATTCAGTCAATGAAGCTTCTGATGTTTTAAATGACTTAGCTGTGTAATCCCCTAGTATATAAAACACTTGAAAATGCCATGCAGACAGGAAAGTGCAGAAGTGGAACACTGGTACGCTTCTACCCCTTGAGGCTAGGTTACCACCCTGTTTTAACAAGTGATATTTGATACAAGTATTAGAGCTTAGCTATTATCCCCTTTAATAGTTCTTGAATAACAACACAGAAACCAGAACTTACATCAGATAGGATCTCAGATGTATTACTTCATTTTGTGGGGAATATGGAGAAATAGCTAAGAACTACACTGAACTGGCAGGGTGATAGAAAAATCTGTAACTGCCCCTCACTTTTTATTAAACCATTAAAACACTAGTAGCCAATTTTTACTATTTTCAATTTAATTTAACTCATTTCCCCTACTTTCTGTGCACATTAAAACGTTTCATCTCTCTGGTGATAACTTATATTTTTCAGTTCAGGTTACATAGAGTTCAATCTACTTCCTATCTGGATTCTTTTTTCCCTTAGTCTTTTCTCCAGTGTACAATATTGGAATCTGTGCATCAGATAGCATAAGGCCTGTTGTTGCAAACATTAATAAGATATATCTTTTGGGAACAGTTACTTGCACTTTGTTTCATCTCTAATGGAAAGGATTTCTCTAAATATTTACACCAGAACAGTTGTCAGAATGAATCCTGCAAAACTGCTGGCATACTCCCAGGAACAGGGGCTGGTGTCGGGGGAAGGGGGGATTCCTGGTTCCTGGTCATAGAATTTTAAGCAGCCCTAGATTTTCAGGAAGCTGCTTGCTAGAATATGAAGGGTTTGTATTAACAAAAAGGTACTTCAGTGTGTAGACAAATTCAAGTAAAGTATCTGAACAGCCACTTTCATTTATTGCTCTTATAAAAATGGCTCTCCATTTGCTTCAGGTTTAAAGTAGAGGGATGGATTCAGTTTCAGAGACCCAGCAAATAAATTGTATATGAGGAAAGAAACTTGTATAGGAAGTGTGAAGGAACACCAAAATCATTCTGTGCAGTGGCCCTCAAGGTGCTTAATTTTATTTTATTTTATTTTATTTGTTTATTTTTTTTGCGGTACGCAGGTCTCTCACTGTTGTGGCCTCTCCCGTTATGGAGCACAGGCTCCGGACGCGCAAGCTCAGTGGCCATGGCTCACAGGCCCAGCCGCTCTGCAGCACGTGGGATCTTCCCAGACCGGGGCACGAGCCCGTGTCCCATGCATCGGCAGGCGGACTCTCAACCACTGCATGCAAGAGTTAGACAGGAGAGAAGTGAAATCTGCCAAGATAAATGCCAAGATAAATGCAGCAGTGTTTCATAAATTAACTCGGCTGTCTGTGTGTTTGTTTTTTCTTTGGAAGAGCCTAAAATTAAGGCTGTTCGACTCATCTTAGTAGTGGTTTAGAATTTTAGGAGTGGATGAGAAAGTAAGTTTGGGCTAGGAAGGGTAGAGAAAATATCCTGCATTGGAAAATCTTGGCAATTTTCATTTGAAATGTGTTCTTATCTGATGAACGATGGTACTTCTGCCCCAAAGTCTGTGAATTAAGTAGTTTGGTTAAAAAATTATTACACAAAGATTTCTGGGTTTGTAAGCTCTCCATTTATAGTATGGGCAAGATATTAAGTTCAGAGGCAAACAGTTCATGATGAATTCCTAGAACGTCAATGAGGTGTCCACGTGGGTACTGAAAATGGTAGAAGTAGCCTGAAATGGTCTGGACCTACGCTTGCTGGAAATCTCCCTTATTCTATTAGAAATTAAACGTTGAGGTATGGGCACATAATGCTCACAAGTCTGAAAACACACATGAATCAGGGCTGGGCCCTGGAGGCTCAGTGCTAGGTAGAATGGTACATGCTATTGATTGTACTAGGGCCAAGGAGGCATCGACATGATCTTGCAAGTCTAATTGGCTTCCAAGGGAATCCCACTGATCTATGTTAAAAGCTTAGATTTACATCAAGCTCTGGACAGAACTGGAATGTTGGATGGGTGTCTTAGAAATATGCTATAGGAGAGACTTCCCCTTTTAAATTGTACTAGTCTTTGTGGAGAGGGCTAAGAGTTAACATCTTGAGGGTGGCATGAAATGAGTCTGTGAATTGAGGCCGCTAAGGATACCGCCTTCGGGCTTTATTTCTTGTTACCAAACAGTAATGAGGGTCCTGTTAAACTTAGAACAACAAATTGCTCATAAATTGGAAAACAAGACTGAATTCTGTACGAAACAAATCTTCAGCAGCTCAGTAGGTGCTCATTTAGTTTGTGGCCAAGCAGCACTTGTCTACATCTTCTGTATTGCATGGCAGAAACTACATGCCATCAGAAGGTAGTGAGTGATACAAGTAAATGCAAGGTCACCGTTTTGCTGCTAAATTTCCAAAAGTTAAGCTTCTTCAATTCTTAAATCAGCTCGTGGTCAAATTTAAGACCAAATGAAATCAAATATATGATTCCACTAAACTGGTAATATCATATTGATAGCAGATCATTATAACTCTTTGATGTACACAGGGCACGAGGTCAGGGTTTATTTGCCCAGTGTTACCTGGAGATTGCCAGTTGCCACAGAAGGCTGGCCAGAATAAGAATCTGACTGCGAGCCTTTCTGTGGATTTAAAATAAGCAATGTCACCCATCCACATGTTTAAACAAAAGAGAGTCTAAGGTCACAGGAGTCTAAGGTCTAAGGTCATAGGAGTACTAAAATATACTGACATCATTCTGAATCATAAGAGAATGTGAAACTTACCACATTAAGGACAGTGGGAACTCTGTGACTTTGTTCAATTAAAGATCCAATACAGGAGGTGACAGAGTAACCTTGCAGGTTATTTGAGGCAGTGTCAATAGTTTCAAAGGTGAACTTTCACTGAGGTTACTAAGCATAGATATATTTGTGCTACTTGAGTATTTTCCTATAGAAAGGCTTAACAATCTTCTAATTTCTAGCATAGTGAAAGCTTAAAATCAAAGCACCGCTTAGTTCTTAATAATTTCCATTTAGCTGCTTACAGCACCATATTTCAAAATGGTATTGTCTTCAGTAAAAGAAATCCTAAGTTTGCTCTTGGCCTTTTCCTAGATCTGGAGGTTTTAGAGCTCCTGTCCTGTGCAATATACTATTTTCTTATTTCCAAATGTTACGTCAGGAATATTATATCTAAATTGACCTTAGGATGTTTACAAAGATCCTTTCCCCCTTCCCTTCCCATCCTAATCAGACACCTCTCATACAAAGACTCAGACTACATTCCTTGGGTTCTTTTTATCTACTCAGGAAGGGAGGAGGAGAACTTGCAGTGATGACAGCAGGAGTTCTGTATGTGTGCGTTTGCCCTCATGCAGGCAGACAAGGTGGTTTATAAGATGACGGTGATTTGCACTGCGCACGTATACTGGCGGCACATTCCCATCTCTTGCATGCTTAGGATGAATAACCTATTGAGGAAAAAAAAAATTGGTGGAAAAGCATTGTTTTCTGGTGGGTTTCCTGCTCTCTGTAACTCATGATTGCTCCCAATCCCTAGGGACAACTAACTAGGTCTGACCACGGAGCAATGGCTCAAGCGTGCTGTGATGACTCTCCTCTCCAGAAGCCTGGCTTTCCTCAGTCTAATTACTTTTGGCAATTGTGGTTATTGGGATTTGGCCTAGTGACTCACTGGAACCCAAATTCTCCCAAGGAGCCCCCTTAACAAACAGAATTAAGTCTGACAGGAAGCCCAGACTTCCACCTCACTTTTACATGGAGCTTTCCCTGGTTTATGGCAAGGTTTGAACATCGTTCATGGACTAGAAAGGAATAACAAACAAGATTTAATGAAGATAACCACTTAAAGAAGAGCACATTAGGAGAGAAGTAAGAACAGTAAGTTCAAGAATAAACAACCTACTGCAGAACTTAACCCATTAAGATAGAGTTACAACTATGCTATTTATAGTAGTTTTACTGATCACCAGTAGTCAATATAAAGTTGGTCAGTAACTGTAGAAACCATAAAAGAAAAGGATGTTTATTTCTTATTAGAAGCCATTTTCTAACCATTTCATTTTTCCTGAAAACAAAGAGGACTCTAGGGCACAGTCATCTGGTAAGACATGAAAACAGTTGTTTATGATTATGTAGCTTTGAAAAAAAATTGGGGGTATGGCTGATACCTCATCTTCTATTCGCTGCCTCCCTAACCCCTGGTATAGTTCAGCGCAAGCACCCTCCCTCCTGATCGCACCTCTCCTAGCAGCAGGGGTCTTATCTGTGAGAACAGCAGCAGTAGCTGTTAAACTCACCATCATGTTCTACTGTGTGCTCTCTGCTATGTCTTCTTAGACCCTCTGGCTGAGACGATTCTCAATCAGATGGTCTTGTCTGCACCAGTCAGTGCCACAAGTTAAACAGTACTCAACTGATAAACAATCTGGGGCTATCAGACTGCTTTATATTTTAAACTACTATCTGTTCAAACGACACATATCTCATCTCTTATCATACTCCACACAAGCCTATTTTTTTTGTCGAACTCTCATGAAACTGGCATTGTTTTCAACAGTTGCTTAGTTGTAAGAGTTATCCTTGAATTAAGGGTCCAATGGTACTTCTCAGTCTTGGCTGTACCTTAGAATCACCAGGACTACTTTTGAAAATGCAGAATTCCAGGCCCCATTCCCAGAGATTGCTTCATTTGGTCTAAGATAGAGTCTGGCTTTGTTTTTTTAAGATCCCGAGGTGATTCTAACTGGAAATCAGGGTTGAAAAATCACTGTACCAAGGCCCATAAAGCAAGAATTCAGAGTGGAGGTTACTGTTAATGCTCATAGTAAAAGTAATATAAATAAGAGATTTTATGAAGTACCATAAAGATAACTTTTCTGGACAGCAAAAACTAGCCAGTGAAATATCTATTGTGGTTATAAATTACAGAGAAGGATTTTGATATTTAACTGCAAAATTATAGACTTTGCCCACATTCTCATGCCTTAGTTAGTCTTCTCTTGGTATTATGCACCATAGATGGGAAGAATAATCTTAGATTATTTCATATAAACTGTGCTACTCTATTGCTTCTAATGAAAAATAAAATCAGCAACTTTCTATGTTTAAAAACCATCAATAAGGCAGGTTTACGGAAAGAGGAAAAAGGACAGAGAAAAGAAAGAGATGTGGGAAGGAGTATTAGAATACCAGAAGCAACCTCTAGAGTAAATGTTTGAAGAAGACTTGTGGTTTGTTAAATGAGGAGGAAGAGATAATGAGCAGAGAGTAAAGGAAAGAAAAAGTGGGGTAGCGTTTGAGAAAACACTCCCATGATTGCTTCAAGTACCAATCCCAATAGTTGAAGTGACATGAAAAAATCAAGGAAGGATATGGGCTTTGGCGTCAGTCCTCGGCTGGGATCCCAGGTCCACCATATCTTTGTTGAATGACCTCAGGCGACTGATATGGGACTACTGGCACCTGCCTTACAAGGTAAGTGGAAGGACTAATTGAGATAATATTTGCAAAAACATCAAGGACAGAGTCTGGCACTCACAGGTGACTAAAACATGGCAGTTATTTAAACAATAATCATTATCACAATACTCACTTTAACATATAAATATAAATGCATATTAAGATAGAATGTATGTGACTATAACAGTGGTTCTGAGAACTATGGTACCTCTTTCTTTTCATCTAAATGTGGCTGATACCGTCTCTTCTTATATGACAGCTTTTGTCGAGATGACTGTGTGTTCACATATGTGAGGTCCCATTGTATGAGGGTACCATTGAGAACAATGAGAAACTAGGGGCACTTTTTCTTACCAGCTTATCAAGCATATGTTAAGAAAACAGTGTTCTAAAATAAGCATTTCACAAATTCTGTTATTTTATATTGTGTGGTGGTGGTTTGTATTATGTGGTTATAAAATGGGGGCTGCTTTACCACTTACTCTCAGGAATGTGCTTTGTATTGGGGTATAATTATAAATATGCTTACCAGCTAGTTTTCTAAGGACAATTTTTGGGAGTGAATATAGTGCATTGAATTATTGTGTATTCATTTTAGAAAGAGGTTTTAAGGTAACTAAATGTAATCCCATGCCCCAGCCAAGTGCTCAGAAGAGAAGTAGGAGAACAGACCACTAGAAAATATAACCTGCTTCCTGATTCGGAAGACCCAACTTGTCTAGAAGCAGCAAGTGAGGGCGTGGAACCTGGTTGTTACTGAGGCTAGACAATTACTCGGTGGGGATGTTGCAGAAGTAGTTCACGTATCATATAGATGGACTGAATTCCTTCAAGTTTCATTCCATCCTGAGAATTTCTTTTTTTTTTTTTTTTTTTTTTTGCGGTATGTGGGCCTCTCACTGCTGTGGCCTCCTCTGCCGCGGAGCACAGGCTCCGGACGCGCAGGCTCAGCGGCCATGGCTCACGGGCCCAGCTGCTCTGCGGCATGTGGGATCCCCCCGGACCGGGGCACGAACCCGCGTCCTCTGCATCGGCAGGAGGACTCTCAACCACTGTGCCACCAGGGAAGCCCGAGAATTTCTTATTTTAAGAGAGCACACTTTGTTGAGAAATCTGCTTGAAAGTAGAATGCTATGAGTAGATGCTAGATCCAAGTGGAATGATATAAAAAATCATTTTTACACCTTAAGGAAACTAATCTTTCCTTACTATAAAGTTTTTCAGGTCTCCTAAGATCCTGTGGGAAAGGAATATCGTTCCACAGGTGATGAGACTTCCAAGTATGATCTTCAAGTGGAAGACTTGGCAACGTAAAATTACCGCTCCTGATACCAGTGACCATTTTCTTACGTAGCACAAAAAGGGCTATAAACATGAGAAACCACAGTTGAAAATGATACATTCAATTCTATAGACAAAGTACCTTAATGTAATTCATCTTATTTTGATACTACCAGTAAGAGTGAGTCTCAATGTCAGCACAGCAAACATTTTAATAACAGTAAACAAGACACTGCCAGATTTTTATCTCATGTATTCAACTATCCCTTCTATGGGAGTAACTCAAAAATGCTATTTTCAGCTCCGGAATCTCTCTGCAACTTTGATTCAGTGTTACTAAATGCCCTGCTGGCCCTCAAAGGCAGAGCAAAAGGAAAATAAGTTTCCTAACAAATCTGCTTGTCTTACTTTCCTGTTCTTTTTGATCATCTCTAATCAAAAAGATAGAGATAATTGTTTTTCACCCAAACTTGAGTCCTTATAAGCCAAAGTTTAGTGCCAAATATGGCTCTCTTCCTCTTTGTGTCCTCTCGTGCTCAGTCAGTCACTGTCATAGCACAGGGTCTTATAAGCTTAAACCTGGGCCTTTGTAATTGCCGCTCCCATCCCATTACAGGGCCACTTCTAAAATCCTGTCACGATGCATCTCTCTAGCTGGGATTCCAAACCAGCTCCCTGTGACTCTAAGCCCAAGGACAAAACGGCCTTGCCAAAAATGGAGTATGTGGATTGACGCTATGGCTATGGTTTTCAGGCACTAGATATTGTGATGGGTGAGGAATATCATAATTAATTCAGTCTCTATGTTGATAAGTTACTTATTAATCTTTATGTGATGGATTTACTTATAATAAGTGAATACTTATATTTGTTTGTATTCTTTTTTTTTTAAGATGACCTCTTTCCTCCTCTGACTCTTTATTTATTTATTTAATGGCTGCATCGTGTCTTATTTGCTGCACATGGGGTCTTTCATTGCTGCACGCGGGCTCTTCACTGTGGCGCGCGGGCTTCTCTAGCTGCGGACTGAGGGCTTAGTTGCCCTGCGGCATGTGGGATCTTAGTTCCCCGACCAGGGATTGAACTGGCATCCCCTGCATTGGAAGGTGGATTCTTCACCACTGGACCACCAGGGAAGTCCCTGTTTGTATTCTTAATCTTCATCCACTAAACTTGGTTGAATAAAACAACTAAGTTTAGAAGAACTAACTCGCTACTCCTGGTTCATGTTCTTATACCAAAAGATTAAAAGTTGAAGAACCTATAAGAATTGCTTAGATCTAAATTTTTAACCAACCACCTCATTTCACAGATGAGGAACTGCAGCTTAGTGTGGTAAAGGGACTTGTCTGGGTTATTCAGATATTACTAGCAGTGCTAGACGTAGAACCCAGGTCTTCTACTTCTTAGCCTACTTTTCTCAACATACACTGGGAATTCTCCTTCAATGACTTCTTAGGTCTCAGTCTGTACCATGAATTTATGATCTTTGCTGCTATCCATCAAATTCTTAAAGGTCAGATGGAAACCGAATAAGGTAGTATTTTGAAGACTGGGTTAGATACTTGCATAAGGCATAAAGCATAAAAGCAGTTAAAGGCCATTAAATATGTATTTAATTGGGCAATCATCTCCTTCAGTACCATTGAATTTTCCCTAAAAACTTCCAGAACAGTTTTAGTGACAGCAGATGGTAACTAGACCTAGTTACCTAGGTTACCCAGTTACCTAGTTACCTCGCCAAGAATATAAATAAGGCAGAAATATTATCAGCGAAGAGGCACCTGCAGCCATGTTTTTTTTTAATGAGTTTTTGAAATTATTCAAACTTTTTATATGTAAAAAGAATTCAGGTATTTTGCCTAAAAGCTGCATGTTGTTGAAACATCTTTGGAGCAGAAAATTGGATTTCTTAGCACTCAATGGCATCCTCAGAACCCCGACAATCCTTGAGAATGGAACATTCCATTCTTTTCATCATTGCTGGGTTAAGTACTTTAGTCGTAATGCTAGTAATAGTCCTGAATGGAAAGATCTGATGGACAGAATTAAACAAATAGAAAAAATGGGCAGCGTCTTTTACAGATGTGTATTTTATACTTTATATGTTTTGTTAAGGTATAACTGCAAAGCGTTTCAAACTTACTAGGTTGGCCAACAAATGGTAAATTTTAAGATAATCAAATAATTTTAAACCTTAAGAAAAAATTCACAATCAAGAAAGCAACCCACGTTTTTCCTCAAAATCAAAAGCAAGGCAAAAAATATCTATATAACTTATGATGCGACAATTTTTCAAATGATCATTCTCAGAAGAATGCCAGTGTATGATGCACGGTTCAGAGAAGAAATAGTCTTAACCAAGTAAAACATATAATTTCAACACACTGTCTTACATGATCCTTACCATGGTCTCAAAACTGAATGATGTTTTCCTAATGGTAACCAAAGTTGATTCTTACATTTCATGAAACATAATACCCACTCTGATGGCATTTCAAGAATTCACTGCTTGGAAAAGGATGTTTTGGGGGCTGGGGAGAGTGAATAGTGAGGAAGTGGGAAGAGAGGTTAGGACAACGTCCAAAATGAAACATTTGGATAGAGATAAAGGGGGGAAAGACGATTTAGAAAATTGCTGTATGTGGAATAGTTTTATTTTTTGATAGTTCATTCTTATAATTGCAAAGAGATCATGTGGTCTTAACTCTACAAAGGTTTCTGACAACACACAGTATTCTATCAATAATTTATAAAATTCAAAAGAACTATTGCATTTTTTAAAAAAGATTAACCATTTAACTAGAAAATATTTGAGATACTCAGTAGCAATCTGGAGATCTCTGTCCAGATTAAAATAGACTAAAATGATCAGATGACTAATAAAGTTGTTTTGTAGTAGTGTGGCAAGAGTTTCCCCATAATAACTTGAAAATCAAATTTAACTACATGCTGTAATTTCCCATTCATCACTTTCTGGGGACCTAATTTGTAGAATATTAAGTTCCAGGAAATATTTAATGGAGAAATGATTCAACAAAACTTATCTACTTGCAAGTTAAAATACCGTTCATGTTTCATGCTTAAAAATATTGAAGTAGGGCTTCCCTGGTGGCACAGTGGTTGAGAGTCTGCCTGCCGATGCAGGGGACACGGGTTCGTGCCCCGGTCCGGGAAGATCTCACATGCCGCGGAGCGGCTGGGCCCGTGAGCCATGGCCGCTGAGCCTGCGAGTCCGGAGCCTGTGCTCCGCAACGGGAGAGGCCACAACAGTGAGAGGCCCGCGTAACACAAAAAAAAAAAAAAAAAAAAAAAAAATTGAAGTAATGCCATTAAATCAATTTTATGATTATTATATTCTCAATTACTTTACATAGAATAACTTGGGACTAAAAAGACAATATTCAAAAATTATCATTCTTAATGTTTTTAATAAAATCCTTTTATTGAAGTAATAAAGAATTAAAATAGTATAACAAAGAGATATTTTAAGAAACCATTTTGATAGTGTAATGATGATTAAATTAGAATTCACAAAAATAAGTGTCTTTTGTTTATATTTAGATGTTACCATCAATGCCTAAGAGTTTGAATTTGGGACTTGGATTCATACAGATATCACATAATATGTTGCAGAATATACTTTCTCTAGCAAATTTTACTCATATCTTCATCTATTAAACAGTGTTTCACTCAAAAACAAGGTAGACTGGTGACAAAAGTAGACAGGTGAAAAACTGCGTTGTAGCCAATATCCACACTATACACTTCCATTCAAAATTAATATGACAAAATGCATAATAGAATGAAAGATTTTTCTGTCTTGTAGTTAACCTATTATTTTCCAGGTTAGCTGTGTAAGAGTGTATCAGGGGCTTCCCTGGTGGCACAGTGGTTGAGAGTCCGCCTGCCAATGCAGGGATCACAGGTTCCACCCCTGCTCCGGGAAGATCCCACATGCCACGGAGCAGCTAAGCCCATGCACCACAACTACTGAACCTGCGCTCTAGAGCCCTCAAGCCACAACTACTGAGCCCGCGCGTCTAGAGCCCGTGCTCCGCAACAAGAGAAGCCACTGTGATGAGAAGCCCGCGCACCACAACGAAGAGTAGCCCACGCTCGCCACACTAGAGAAAGCCCATGCACAGCAGCAAAGACCCAATGCAGCCAAAAATAAATAAACAAAATAAATTTTTTTAAAAAAAGAGTGTATCAGAATCTCAAAGAATGGCTTAACATCCAAAATGGTATCATGAGCAATGGCCACTGTATTCCAATAAATCGGTTTTCATTTTATCACCATTAAAATGATTTCTCTTATGTTCTTACTCCTTTATTTCAAACATCTTTATGAAAGATTTTTAAAAGTTTTATAGATTGTGCAGTGAGTGCTTGGTAATTATTATGCCTACAATGGCTTTTCAAAAGTTGGATCTATCTGGAATCTAAGCATTTAAAAACCAATTAATAGACGGCATTAAATTAAAAGGGTACTACAATGGCATTTGATGTTTCTCACAATAGTCTTCTGGCATAATATGATCCTACAATGTCTTCTTAATAACTAAATAATATTATATTTAGCAAGCTTCATGATCATTATCAGGTATTTAACTCTTTGACATTGGTCATTAATGTATGATACATATAAATATCAGTTCAAAAATTTCCAGTCAATTAGAACAGCTTATTCTACAAACATAGGATAAATGATGGTTTTGAGACCATCAGATTTATTATTTAACACGCCTGACATCTTCTCTCTGACATGGGCCAACATATAGCATAAACGGCAGGAGATAAGTTCCACTTAGTAGCTGTATGGCTTTGTATAGGTTACTTAGCCTCTGTTTTTTGGGTTCTTTCCCTGTAAAATGGGGATATTAATACCTGCCTCCAAACTTCAAGTGGCTATTTAGGGACCCAAGTGAATAACTCAAGTGAAAGTGTGGTGCAATTGAAAGGTACTGCGGTTATTACGGCACATATAACCTTTACTTTTATTAGCAGATAAGCTAGAATTCAGAAGCTGACTGTACCAAGCAGCAAAGGCTGAGCTGGAAGTGAGTTTAAAACTCGTTCAGGATTCTTTATTTAACATCCTCTGAAAACATTTCTTGCTCAGGATTTTTGAATAAGGATTGCATTTCATTTTTATCTTGAGTAAATTCAACTGAGTCAACTCTAGGAGCTGTATATGAATCCAAGCAGGTAAAAAAGTTATTGAGTATTTATTCATCCGTAACATAACAGATATTTTTTTAAAGTACAAAATTCCTGTTTAAAATGTTATTTTTTCTATAAGAGGAAACAGGATCACTAGTTTGCAACAAAGTAGAGATAAATGGTATAGCAGTTCCTTGAGGGAAACAGGAGATTACTGATATAGATAGCTTTATCTGCTTTATCTGCGGATAAGCCATGGTTCCTTAGAATTGATAATATCTAACGCTGCAAATGATGTGTTTTTGCAAGAAACTTTTCTACCAAAACATTCAAGAGCCCACTTTAAAAACTCTGAAAAATAGTTCTTACACCCCAAATTTCTATCATTAGTTAAGATTTAAAAGTTTAGGAGAGTGAAGCTATTTAACTATAGGCCAAAAGGTTAAATACCTTAATTGTCTCTTGAAGCAAAAATAGGAAAGACCGTTTCTTTCTAGAATACCTTTGACTACTATCTTATTTTTCATTTAAACAACTTTTTCCCAGTCCCTATTTGAGAAAAAGTTTTTTTCAGAGATTTCCAAAGAAACGAGTTTGTACACCTGCAGTTTGACCTTGATTTTCTGGACCTTACCCTCTACTCCTTCCCCATTCTAGAAAAAACGAACAAACAAACAACAACAACAAACCCCATGCTGCACCTGCCAAGAGTCTCCTCTGTCTCCTCGGAGAACGCAAGGGGTCGCCCCTCTCCCAGGATTGCATCAGCAAACCCCAGGAGCAAAGGCAGACTCAAGTGTGAAGGAGCAAGGAGCATCCCCTGCTAGGGGAGCTCTCTCCCGGCCCCACACCCACAGAACAATCGGAATTTCAACACAATTCCACCCACTCCCTTTCTCATCCCCACTACTCAACAAGAGGGCGCCTTTGACTTGGCCTTGAGAAGATTAAGGCAGATCAAAAAGCAGCTCGCCTTTGGACTCTGTAAATCCTCTCTAATCGGAGCCTAAGGGTGCTCCATCCCCCCTCTGCTCCCAGAAGACTTGGGGCCGCACCACTGGGCAGCTTCCTGCACGCTGTCCTTGCTGGGGGGAAGTGAGAACGAATGGATGGCCAGCTTTCTTTCCGGTGTCTTCCATCAGAAACAGGGGCCCCCAAACTGGAATCGGAGACCACTCTGACACTCAGGACCCCGTCCCTGCCCTGCGATTGTGTGGCTCCTGGCCCTGGGGTCCTCAGTGGGGTGAAGGAGGGTGTGGGCCATGGGCGCCGGGTGGGCACTGGCTGGAAGAGGGATGGAAAGCAGGAGGCTGCGCTTGTGCCCAGCATCCCTCTCTCTCCTCACCGACCTGCGATTCAGTTCCCCTGGCCGGACTCTGCGAGAAGGGGACCTGGGGACCGCCAGAAACGAGGGCAAGACTCGAGCTCCAAGCCACTTCTTTTGGGAGGCGGCCGCAAGTCTCGAGTGAAAGGGTGAGTGGAGGAGTTTCGAAGAATACAACCATCCAGAGGCCAAACATAATAAATCGGATGCCCCCGACGTGCTTAAATTAGGCCCTCCTGCCCCCCGGCTACGCGATCCTAGAGGCGCTGAGGCCGGGCGGGAGCCCCTGGCGCTTTGGTACAGCGTTTCTTAGAGGCAATTTTCAGGTGAATCAAACCTTGTCTGCCCTAGGCAAGCGGCACAAAGGGAGCTTTCAGCGGTCCCTCACGTCCAGAAGCAGGGCACAAACAGTGGCGGAGAAGCGATTACTAAAATCTCCATCTCACACAAGACTGTGCTGTGTCCTTTGCGCTGTACCCGAGCTTGCCCCCAGGGGCTTCGCGGGCCAGCGATCCGAGGTGGCTCTGCGCACGGGACCGGGCGCCGCCAAGCGTCATTGGCTCCTGGGCGGCGGAGGTCCGAGTTGGTCAAAGCAATAGCATCGCTCTCTGCGCCCCGGGAAGTTTTCTCCCTCCCAGTCCCCGCCAGCGCCCCCCACGTTGGAGCCAGGGTCGCCCTCGGCTCTATCTGCGAGGGAACTCCCCACGCCTGCACATACGCCGGAGCGGAGCGGCCAGCGCGCTGGGCTACGCAGGGGCAGTGAGAGGTGCCTTTCTCGGGTCTGTCTCCTCATCTATGAAAGACGCCACCTTGAAACAGACCAACCCGGGTTGAGGGTGCCCTGGTGGGGGTGGCGGTGCCCGTTTCATACCAACTAGGGCACTGTCCTAGGAAGTCTTCACAAGCCAACCTTCCAAGTAACTGGAATCGGGAAAAGGGGCAGCGAGGAGGCGAGCCTGAGTCTTTAGGGGAACCCCACCCTCAGTGTGTGTTTGCCCCAGGGGACCCACTTTAAAGGGCCTGAGACGGTAAAAGCGCTCACGCGTGACAGGCAAGATTGTAACTGGAAACCTGGCACCTCCAGCTCCCAGCGGCCGGTTCGGCAGCCCTCACATCCCTCGTACTGGGACGCAGAGCGTCTCCTTAAGCGCGCAGGCACGCGAACCCCGAGCGCCCCGCGCGCCCTTCGGTTCCACTCGTGCGTGGCTGGGGGTATAGCGGCCGCGCAGGCGCTCGCTCGCCATTTCTCGAGGGGCGGGAGAGTTCCTCGCGACCCCAGCGCCGCGGGAGGACCCTGCGAGGTCTCCCCAAGCAAGGCGGCGACGCAAGGTGAGCGGGCGCCGCGGCCGCGCCTTCCCCGGCGGGAACTCAGTGGTCAGGGGCATCCAGCCGGCCGGGAGTCCGTGATGCCTGGGGGCTCGAGACACCCGTCCACGTCTCGGGGGGAAAGCACAAATCCCTCGAGCTAGTCTAACGAAGGGCCGAACTTTTCCGCGAACCTGAAATTATGAGGGTGCGGGAGCCACCTTAGCGCCGGGTCCACCGGACTCTGGCACCCAGAAGGTTGCGGGGGAAGAGAGGGGCACGGAGAGGAAGGCGTGAAAGACGCCAACACAGGAGCCTAAACGGTTACCTCCTCTCGAGGCGTGGGGTGCTGGGTGGGAGGACCGCTGCCTCTGGGAGCCGACTCAGGACAGGCAAAGCGACCCGACAGGTGAACGCGGCGGGAGGGAGCAAATGCGTAAAAAAGCCTGCACTTACTTCTTCGCTGGCGCCTTCCCCGGGAGGCGTTTTGGCTGCCGATGTATTCCAAAAAGTTCAAAATGATAAAAAAACAAGAAATCAGTCGCAAGTGCATAGTAACCCAGTAATATTTCCCTTCCTTTTCTCCTTTTTCTTTTGATTGTTAATTAATATTGAATGTTTTAGAAATACACGTAGGTGTTAGGCGTATATGGAGAGCAAGAGAGAATCCAAGCAGCGGACTCCTCCACTCAGATCCGATAGGCGAGCTGGGATGGCAAACGAAGCGGGTCGGGTGGTCAGGGAAACCAACTACTGTACTTTCAAACTGTCCGAGCCCTGAGCTGCGGGGGCTCCTGTACGGTGGCTGTCAGTGCCGCAAGTGAGGGTTCCAGAAGCAGCGAGCGGCCTCGCCAGGGCGGCCGCAGGTAGCATGGTGCGCGGCGGCGGCGGCCGCGGGCGGGATCCGGGTGGGCGGTGGCGACGGTGGCGGCCCCTTGGGCTTAGAGGTTGCTGCGGCAGCGGCTGGGGCCCCGGGAGCGGAGGGGAGCGGGCGCCGTCAGCACCGCGGCCATGGCCAAGGGGCGGCGGAGAGACCCCGAGCTGCTTCTGCTGTTCGCGAGCAGGAGCCGCTCCAGTGGTGGAGGGAGGGCGAGAGGGTGGGTGGGAGGGAGGGAGGGAGGGACGGGGCGAGGGAGGGGGGAGGGGAGGGGGATGGCTGCTGGGGGCGGGGGGAGCTCGGGGGCGGGGAAGGAAACTGCTGGAGCAACAACCCTGAGCGACCTCAATAACTTTCAATTTCAAGAGGGAAAGAGGGAGCTGGAAAAGTACAGGCGTCGCGATTTGGCAGAGGGACGGGAAGAGGCGCCTAAGGGGTCCCGGGTCTGCGGCGGAGCATCTCTGGACACTGCAAAGAAGGCGGGAGAACGGGAGCCAGAGGGAGTGGGGGGAGGCACAGCGTGCCCAGAAGAGCCCCTCTTCAGAACGGTCGCGGTCGCAGGGAGAGGCAGGCGCGCTCGGGCTGGGACCGTGGAGGTGGACGGTCCAGCGGCCGCGGGACGCCCCCCTCCCCGCCCCCGACTCCGGCCGGTCTCAACCGCCTCAGGCTGGGCGCACCCCGCTCCCGGGGGCCTGCGTCCCGGCTCCCTTGCGCCTCCACTCCCGGCGCCGGCGCGCGACCACTGCCCCAGGGCAACTCGCTTCTCGCCCCCTTGGCAGATCGCTGCAGGGTTTCTGGCTGCGGACTCCTTCCCAGCTTTCTTGAGCCCCTCCTCTGTTGCTTTTCTCCTTTCTTTCTTTCAGTAGAAGTAGCTGCAGCTGGGCGCCGGGCGGGTGGTCCTGGGGAAGCTCAGTGGGCACTGGTGGTCAGGTCGGCCGCCCGTTACCTGCCCGGAGCGGGTAGGACTCAGAGGTGTGTGCGCTCACACACCTTTGGAAATCCAACTGTGCTGAGACTTTCTCCCAAACGGAGTCTTTGCTGAGGCTCTGGAAGATTCCTCCTGCCCGCAGGCGTTCCCTCCGCAGTTTGCTTGCCCTCGCCCAGCGCCGCTCTCTCTCTCTCTCTCACTCTCCGTCTCTCAAATCTTCTCGAGATCTCTTGTGCAATTTGGTTTCTCACCTGGGGGACTGGGAATGAGATTTGGAAAGATTTTTCCCGGCTTGGGGAGGAGAGGAGAGGGTCCAGGGGCCCTTGGCAGCGAAAAATAAGGTTCGTTGGTCCACCCCGGGGTGGGAAGGCCGAGGACCGGCCCTTCAGAGCGTACACCCTGGCTCTTATTAGTCGTTGGTAGCTTCCCACCTCTTTTCTCCAGTAGCACAAGTTGAAGAGCTTCCAGTAGTTTCTGAAGAAGTATTTAGTTGAAAGTCACAAGCCCCCGAAGTGATTTTTAACATAAATCTGTCCTATGTGTTGTATTACACAGACTGCCTCAAGGACTGCACTCTACAGCATTACAGTTTTACACAGCCCCAGACTTCTGAGAGGTGGCTTTTTAAAAGTCCCTGATTCAAAGACACCTTGCTAATTCTTATGCTCAAATAATTTCGGTTTCGAAAATCGCTAAAGCCTTGCAGGAACAATTAAGATTTGTGTTTCTCTCTCTTTTATCTATTTGTAACCCCTATTACCAGATTGCCTTAATTTCTGTGTTGATAAATGAGAGGAGAAAAAGTGATTGCATCTAGCCATTCCATTTTCAAGCTTGCAGTGCTTCAAATTGTTGTGTCTATGACGACTTCTATGCTGTAGCTGTTATACATCCCAAAAGTGAGGATTGAGGAGGGGAAATGGCCTGGAAGCCAAAGGAAGGGAACATGAAATAGGCACTCTTGTCAAGGTGCTAAAAATTAGAATCTGAGAGACTGGGTCTTCCCATATGAATTCCTTAATTAAATATCATTTATTACTTTGCATTCCTGTATTGGAATTTTGGAGGCAGGAATAGTTTTCTTTAGGTTCTTTATTATGGGGAAGACAACAACCCATCAAGATTATGATTTGGGGCTTATTTAAAAATTCCCATTTGCAAGATTTCTGTTTCTGTGATGGAACTGTATTTTCCATACATCACACACACACTCCCTTCCTTTATCTGTTGCATAATGTCCAGTTGAGAATGACCGAGTTTATTACTTTGAACCAGAAAAGTTGCAGACAACAGGACAATTCCAATAATGATTATCCAGAAAAGAAGCTACTCTACTTTTCTATGCCCGTCTCAGTCAGCTTTGCTTTCCTTCTTAATACCTCAGATCCTGAATATCTGCACCATAAAACGTGGGGGATTTAAAGGCTGTGGGAGGCTCCCTTTGAAAAGGACTCCAGAGAAGGCCTTTCTAATCCGGGATACTTGAGCCGGATGGGATGAGATTGCAAAAGGGGATGTAAAAAAGCAATTTGGTGAACAAGTTCAGGGAAATAAACACGAAGAAAGAATTTACTTTTTTCACTGTGTGTTGTGCAGACATATGTTAGTTTGGATGAGGACAGGAATGGGCGTGTAAATAAATAAACAAACACAGTGAGAAGCTGCAGTTCTTGAGCCATCCCAGAAAAGAACTAGATGCAGTGGGCAGGAAAAGCTTGTCAAGGAATAAGTGCTGCTCTGAGGAAACATAAGGAAAACATTAAATAAACGGCGAGTGTATTCTTTCTCTCTTGACACTATGCTTTAGAATAACTTTTTCCTGATCCATGTTACCGTTCTATTAAGTGTGTATTTACTTCCCTGGCTGAGCCTTGCGTCCCTCGACTGTCCTTACAGCTTATGGAAAGCTTGCCATGGCCTATTTTGTGCAACATAGCACTTTTTTTTTTTTTAATCAAGAAAACAGTGCTCACAGAAGCCTGTGGCTGCCAATGAATTCCAGGGCCCAAGCCTAAAGCAAGTTAAAAACCATAGGCTCAGCATAGAAGTCAACATTTCCTTGCTATTTTTCTCCAGAAAACATCAAAGTCCCAGGGAGTTTAGATAACCAGGAGTTTGAGTCGGCCAGGAGAATAGAATAGTTTTGGATGAAGATAGAGGGTTAAACACATCCAGACTAGTTACCGTAACTTCTCATCTCTCCTTTTCTACCTCCCCCACCAGGCAGTGACAACAGTAACAAGTTATTTTTGTCACTTGCAGCAGTGCCACTTTAAGGAAAGAAAATGATTGTCATATTGTTGAATCCATACTGCAAATATGTGAAAGGGGGGTGTGCTCCAGAAAGAGAGAGCAAGCCCAATAGTTTGGAATGGTACATAACTGGTAGTGATGAGAGTTGTTTGGCAAAGTTCGGGCTGACATCAGTCATTATACCACAGAGCTAACATGCAGATCCTGAAAATGCTCAACCCTCCAGTTACTCAGATCTGGAGGCATCTGAGTGAGTAAGTCAAGCAGGGTCCTCCGGGTGGTGTCTGTGTAACTAACTGATGCAGCTAGAAGTCATCCCTGAAATAGAGAGCAGACAGCAGTATTTAAAAGCCATTGAAATGAGTAGATGAAGGAAACTACTATTTTTAGAAAGAGAAATAAAGGAGACAGAATTATTATAGCAATTTTAAAAATGATTAAATGGTTATATAGCATTAAGAACATGAGAAAATCAAGACCCATGATGAATTACTTTCTGTCAACAAGAAAGAATGTTCTTCCTCCCAGATGAAGTTATGGGACACTTATAAAATTGTGGTGAGCACTGTCTGGTGTGCCTATTTTTAAAAACTTTCACAAATCAGTTCTTTGCTGGGCTCATTTAAAAAGTGAATATCTGGTAGTACTTAATATAAATTATTTACTACCTCAGAAAATTTTGTTTGACTACAGAGTTTTAACAGAAAGAGGCTGTGTGTTGTGGTAAGAAGGGCAAGAATCTAGGGATCAAGGTGAGTCCTTGTTCTGAATTTATTGTTGTGTTTCAGCTTTCTTTATCTGAAAAATGAGGGAATTCAAGTAAACCATCTCCAAAGTCCCTTTCAGCTCTGAAAATAATGGCAATATATCCAAAAAAGAAAGACAGACTTGTAATTGCAAATGTCAACGCTATTTCTAGTTACGTGACATCACATCTTTCACTTACGGAATTATGTTTAACTGAATAGGTCCAGATTTAGAAATCTGCCTGTAAACGCGTTGATTTTCTGGAAATGCCTAAACCCTTACAAGAATCCTAGATGACGCTGGCCTGGCAAATTAGGTCCAGGACTAGTTTAATCTGTCTAGATGTCTCTAGACTTTGGGACAAGGAGGAACACATTTTAAACCTCAGATTCTGGGCAGACGCCCATAGAGATTAGAGTAAAGGACTTTTGCACCTCATGGAGATACCACTCAATCTCCTTTTGTTTTTAGGAATTGTAAGTGAGGAAGGAACATGGATTTTACTGAGCACAGCCTTTCCTTTTTATTCTGTGTTAGTCCTTTCTTTTTCCTACTTATATTTTTGGATGAGGACTGATATCCATGTCTCCTTTGTCCCAGGAAACGCTTCAGAAAGTCAACAGTGAAGCTTGAGTGGCTGTGGTCCCAGACTTAGGCTGAAGGATTACTGTCGACGACATACAAGTCCGATAAGATGTCGTGGGCAAGGCTACATGAGGGATAATTTTAATGAGCAACACTTTTGCAGTTGCTCTTGCATGTGTTACCTCAAAACAGCCTCAAAACACATTGTTTCCTAGATGAGACAACGTAAGCCAGAAAGATAAAGTTGCTTGCCTAAACTTATATAGAAACTACTCTGGTTATATTACCCCAACATCTATTTTCTCTGCCTTCCCTGACCCCCAGGATGTTGATTTCTATGGACAAATCCCCAGAACTTTCTTCCTCTGATTCCTGGTTGAGTTCAATCAGTGAGGGCACCAGCAGGAGATCAGAGTATGGGAGGAAAGAGTGATTCTGCTCCCTCGCTTCTTCGACATAGTTCTGGAAATGGCTGTATCCCTAGGGGTGACCACAGCTCCGTCAAGCAGCCCCTTTTCTGTGGCCCTAGTTCTTAACCAGGTTTCAATAACACCATTGACTCTCCCTGCCTCTTTACCTAGGAGTGGAAATGACTAGTTCCTGGGTGCCTTAACATCTCCTGTTGTTTCCCTTCACTTTGTGCTATTATAAATAGTCCTTTTTAAAAGTATCTTCCAAAAATTCTTGCGGGGTCCTGAAGTGACGCATAAGTGTCAGAGCTGGGTCTCGAAACCAGGTTGTCTGACTTAAAGCCAGTGTTTTTTTTTTTTTTTTTTTTTTTGCGGTATGCGGGCCTCTCACTGTTGTGGCCTCTCCCGTTGCGGAGCACAGGCTCCGGACGCAGGCTCAGCGGCCATGGCTCACGGGCCCAGCCGCTCTGCGGCATGTGGGATCTTCCCGGACCGGGGCACGAACCCGTGTCCCCTGCATCGGCAGGCGGACTCTCAACCACTGCGCCACCAGGGAAGCCCAAAGCCAGTGCTTTTTCTACCATGTTGTCTGGCCTTTCCAGAGGAATGCACTCTGATTAAAACTGAGTTGGGTGAAGGGGAGGGAAATAGAGGAGGCTGCAGGGTTACAAGCCAGGAAGGCTTCGCAAGTAAAGAAACAGGCATACAACAGACATCAGAGCATGGCTGTGGGCTAAACCAGAGGGAAAAACTAGAATCAGAATGGCAAGGAGCAAAGCGAAGTTCCTGTTCAAAATTGTAGCCAGGCGTCAGCAACAAGGTGATACGTAGGAAGGGAAGGAGCAAGTAGTCAGGATACAGCAGTAGCAAAAGATGATGTTGATTTTAAGGCTGTTTTGAATAAGTCACTTTTTATATTTATTTTTTCCTGCTAGGTCTAAAACCAGTCTTTTACATTCCATAGGTGAGTGAGGGTACTTTATTGGAAAGGGTAGTGAAGGGTGGCAGCTAAGGTAAGTCAGTCATCCCTTCATTCCAGAAATGTATGTTGATGGTGCCTGCTATGAGTGAACTCCGGGCTGGACAAAGAAGCAGAGACTTATGCAAGGTCTTTAAGATAAGAACATGCAAGGGATGACTTTATAGGTTGTATTGGTGCTCTGGTTAAAAACAATGTTATGGTTTATGACAGAAATAAAATGGCATGTAGAGGCACATAAGGGCATGTTCAACAACAAGCTTTAAGGAAACATTCATCAAAGCAACTCTTAAAAAACAAAACAAAAACAACCTCTCTCTACCTATATATTTACCTATCATTTATGGTTTACATCTGTTGTTACCAATGCATTTGGGTAGCTACTTTTGGTCAGCTGGTTACCCTTATTTCAGCATTCACTGGACATGTGGCAAGCACCACGCTAGGCTCCAGGGATACAAAACTATGAGGATTAGGGCCTTGCCTTCCAGTGGAACACCCTCAGTGAGGGAGACAGCCACATAAACCATTAAAGCTTCCACGAGATAAATGCTATGTGATAAGGCTGGTGGTATGTTGTGGGAAGAGGAAAAAGGAACAATGCTTTGGGGAAAGGTGGGGGGAGATAAACTCTGTGTCTAAGATGGGCAGCATTTAAAGGACTAATGGTGAGTCTTAAAATGTGGATAAGGAGGGATTCCTTCCCTTGCTTAGACTGGCCCTAATTCCGAGGTGGAAGGATAAGCTCTCCTTCTATCTTGTTTTGTGAAGGTCGGTGGTCAAGGTTGGCTGCCCGCTTGCTAGGGAGGCAGCCATGCTCCTGGAATGGTATCAGGCCTCCTCCTCCGGCAATTCAATGTGGCTCAATATTGACTATGTGGGAGTGTTGTTAATGGCTGATACCTATGCAGGGGTCTTTGTGGGTTAATGATTTGACCAGTTTACTGTAGCTGCAGTGTGGGTGGATTCCTCTCATGGGAGAAAAATGACGTTTCATTTCTCCAATTTCTTATAAGTGTTTGAGTATATTTACAGTAACCAACAAAAAAATGAAGGTCAGCCTTTCTAGGTGTCTGGCTGCTCTCATTCTCCCACCCTAGCCCCAACGCTCCACCATCTGCTACACGTTCTGGTATTTCTTTGCAACATGTTCTCCCAGACAGGATTTTGGTCACCCAACCTTACCCAAACGTCCGCTGCTGAGTCTCATCCATTGGGCAATCTAGCCCTCCCTGCTTTATTTTATTTTATTTTTATTTTTATTTTTTGCGGTACGTGGGCCTCTCACTGTTGTGGCCTCTCCCGTTGCGGAGCACAGGCTCTGGACGCGCAGGCTCAGCAGCCATGGCTCACGGGCCCAGCCGCTCCGCGGCACGTGGGATCTTCCCGGACCGGGGCACGAACCCGTGTTCCCTGCATCGGCAGGCGGACTCTCAACCACTGCGCCACCAGGGAAGCCCCCTCCCCGCTTTAGAAGCGCCCTACGCTGAAACCTAACCCTAGCTCACACGTTAGTGATGGCAGGGGTACCCAACTGCGGCCTGTTAGGTACCGGCCGCACAGCAGGAGGTGAGTAGGGGCGAGCAAAGCTTCATCTGCCTCTCCCCCGCTGCGACCGTGGAAAACTTGTCTTCCACCAAACTGGTCCCTGGTGCCAAAAAGGTGGGGGACCGCTGTAAAGGATTAGCTTAGCTCTGCCATTCTTTCTTTCTTCTCTACCCTCACGTAAACCTTTCTTTCTAGAAACATATTTTGATTTTGATTTCATGTTGGCCTGGGTGGTATGCCCCAGATGTAGGGAAGATGTAAGGCTACTTTTTCTCTATGTGTGCATATGACTGTACATAATTTTTCATCTGTCTAGTTCCATTGTTGAAATTGTTCACATGTATACTACTTGAAATCCTCATAATTAAAAATTTATTTAAATGCAAGTATTCCCAAGAAAGTTAAGAAGGAGTGAATTATTTTAATTAGATTGTTTTTTCTTAACAGATCTCTGACATGTGGCAAGGGAAGAAGGTCCAACATGTGCAGGGCATTATGAAACGTGAGTATGTGGAGACTTGTGTTGAATAAGGATGCTCAGTGACTATGGGAGGTTGAAAAGTAAGGGCAGAAACAGAAGCTGAAAGAAAAAGCAGCAGAAGGGGAGGTGTGACTGTTTCAAGGATGAACTTAGTTTTCTAGGGGTGACCCCAATGAAGCATTAACAAAAATGTAAATTAGACACCATACTGCAATCCCCTTACCATAGGAGGAGATTATGGCAAAGATTAAACAATGGATTGTTCTGAAAGTAATTTAAAATTCCCTGATACAGCTTCACCTGAGAGTAGGCATGTCCTATGACTTAGGAAAGAAGAAAAATTGTACAGAAAGTGCTCTGAAGATTGAAAATAGATGAGTATATACTCTTGAACACAAAAAGGTGAGGCAAAACATACTATGCCATTTTTACGTTTTATCCATTTTCTTTGAAAAATTCATTGTTATCAAAATTGCTGCTATTGTTGGTACCTCTTAGTGAGAATTATATGAAAGGATTTTCTCTGATATGAACAACTTCTAAATGCTTAACTGGGGGAACCCTCAATGGCAACATAGATATTTCTGATTGTATACTAGGACCCATGCTACATTTTAAATAAAGACTGTACCAGCTAGTGAAAAGCATTTTAGTTTATAGCCCTGAAGTTTAATATTCCATGTTGCTTAATTTGAAGATACCAGTTTTGAAAATGTTAAGCACATGAACTTTTCATTCTCTTGAAAATTATGCTGCCCTACGGCTACTGTATCTATTGAATCAAGGCTATTTATTATTTGTGGGTTAGGGCAGATATCACCCAGACCACAATTTCATTGTTCTGCTTTGAGTCTCAATGTTGCCTTTCTTGAATTCCCAGTAATATTCACCTTGCCATAGATTTTTTGAGAGTCAAGATATTTCTATACTTTAAAACTTCCCTTTATGTATACAAGCAAAGTTGGAGATACAAATACAGAGTTCCACTGAAAGTCACAGTGTAGTCACTAAAGATTTCCCTGTCAGAAGGAAGAGGACATGGAGAATTCTTCTGGAACAAGAAGAAATACAGTAGGAGAGTAGGACAAAGAAGTCATAGTCTAGTCTCCTCTTGACAGGAAATCGTTCATGTCTCTTTTCATATAGGAGGGATACAATTGTTACGGATATCTAGGGCCTTGTGTAAAAAGTCCATAAGGAACTTATAATCAAAGATCAGAGGATGAACTAAAATTCCTCCCTATGCTGGTGGGACCTAACATAATAGTTCAAGGACAGGCCTTCTTGGGAGCCAGAGACATCTTGTACAGCACTCAAGTATGGGTTGAAAGTGAGCACAGGAGTTTCCCTATAATAATTGTAATGCCAGCCCTGGCATGGCTTCATGTGGTAGCCACGTGAATGTTCAGCAAATAGTCTTATCTCCGTTCGCTATGCTTTCTAGCCATGTACAGAGATTTCATATCCCTCCCTCTCCCTCCCTTTAAAGTTAGGCATAGAATGTATACGTGGAAAGAAATGAGAGTAGAAGTGACACTAAGTCACTTCAAGATAAAAGCTTTAAGAACCAGAGTCAGGTTTACCACATTTTCTTTCTAGTGCTGTGATGTTCATGGAAGCACAGGACCAAATGAAGCCTTCTTCAGACTAGGTCCCTGGGGGACTATGGTGAACAGCCCTCTCATTCTCTACGCGCTGTTGGCTATGTTGGACATACAGCATGAGTGAGAAATACAGCTTTGTAGTTATTGGGCTACTGAGACTTCCCTTAAGTCAAATTCTGATTCCTTCAGTCAATATAGGTCTTAGCATATGTAAGTCAAGACAAGTGTGCAGAAGGAGAATAAATAAGAGAATTAAAATAGACAATTTCCATCATAATAAAAATAATGGATAATTTACAAGGTAAGATTCAATAGGCTCTTACTGATAATGGGCAAAATTGACTGAAAGATGGCACAGCTGAATCCCCTGGAGTAGGATATGTTTGCTATTGATGAATTAATATATATGTGTTTTAGAGAACTTGAAGGGTTTGGTAGTTAATCTAATTTTTCATACTTGGCCAATATTTCAGTCTGGTGCTACAACTCCCTCCCACTGAAGTGTACCTTATTGCTGTGACTGTGGCACCCTGGAACACCAAGTCCTAAGGGGCTCCAGGCTGCTTTACATACAGGGCTCTCTGCTGTGACCGCCATTAGATGGGAGCTGGAATACAATAGGGGAACCTGTTTGACACTTGAACTTGAGGCAGGAGAACACAAAAGGCATCCTTGAGATGCAAAAGTCTGCATTGTTTTTAAAGACCTTGCGGGGAGGAATTTACAATCTTCTTTGCAAGCTTTAAAAAATACAGAACAAATTTTATTTCACTCTAATGCAGTTATGCCAACATAAGTTTTCTGTACTGAATTGAAATTTCAAAAGCAAACTAGAATCTTTGCTTAAAAACTGGTAAAACTTCTGGTTCTTAATGAAAGTTTTAGTTTAATTTGACTCCCCAAATTCATGGAATTCTAGAACTGGAAGGGCTCTTAGAGATCACTTAGTATATATATATATATATATATATATATATATATTTTTTTTTTTTGTGTGTGTGTGTGTGTGTGTGGTACGTGGGCCTCTCACTGTTGTGGCCTCTCCTGTTGCAGAGCACAGGCTCCAGACGTGCAGGCTCAGCGGCCATGGCTCACGGGCCCAGCCGCTCCACGGCATGTGGGATCCTCCCGGACCGGGGCACAAACCCATGTCCCCTGTATCGGCAGGCAGACTCCCAACCACTGCGCCACCAGGGAAGCCCTATATATATTATTTTGTTTTGTAGATGAGGAAACTGAGACCTGAAAGATGAGATGACCTGCCCAAGGTCACACTGGTAAAGCTGAGACTAAAGCCCAGTCACTCTCATTACTAGGATATTTTTGACCACACCAAGATTCTGAACACAGTTTCATTTAGCATTCAGTGTTTCATCACTTGTGCTGTTTTAGAAACCTGTATCCTTTTGTTTCACATCAGTGGAGTCTGAGAACAACTCATTCATTCACTAGTTCATTCTTTTGTTCACTCACATTTATTCAACATTCCTTTACTACCTTCTGTGGGCATTGCCTTTGTTTCTCATTACCATTTTCAAAGGAAGAACTCCTAATACAGTTTAAAATATTATGAATTTACCCATTTCCTTGAGTTAAACATTTTAATTCTGGTTCTTTTAATAATTCCTCATAGACTTTCATTTACTTGCATTTGCAAAGTCTAGGGTCAGATGAATTCTGAATATAATAGAAGGAAGATCTAATATTTTTGTATTTACTTTCCTAACTGAAGCCCATATTTGTTTTTATAATAGAGAATTCCAATATGGATTTGCTATACAAGTGGCCCTGTTCTGTTTTTTTTTTCAGTTGTACTTAAGGAAAAAAAAATTATACCCTCCTCAATTAAATAAGGCAATGTGTTTATTCCATGTAATACCCTATACTTGTACTGCTGAAATTGTCACTTATTTTCAAATTACTTCAATGTATGAAAATCACTTGGATTCTGCTTCCAGACTAACGATTAGTGAGAATGATGAATGTCTGCTATGTGGACAATAAACATAAATGTATTAACTTTTGTGAAAATTATACCAAAGAAATCATGGACACAGGTCTCCAGGGGCTCATAATTTAGTTATGAGGAGGACATAAAAAGGTTACAAAGGTTCCTCTTTAGACTACAGAGAAATGAGCAGAACTAGGTCAGTGCAGTCAAGGTATCAGTCTTTAAAGACTTGGGTGTTAAGCCAGATTCTGAAGCAAATCTGATGAAGGTATAGGGAAAGGGTAGTTCAGGTGTTGAAGTTCTTCCTGTTCAAAAGAAAGACTTACGCTTGAATTTTTCTCTCTCTCCTTTGAGACCAATTGAATGACCCAGTCTGTGCATCTGCCCCTTCAGAACATTCAGATTCCCTTTCAGCAGCAATTCCTGAGAGCTCACGTTCCAGTGTCCACACAAGGCGCTATGGCGTGTTGTCACATTTGTTCACCTAATCGTTTTTCCAACGAGGCAGGTTGCCAGGTTATTCTCAATCTTCCCCTCCATGCTATTAGTCTTACTCACCACTGGAATCTAAAATATATAAGTAATGTATGTGGGGGAGAAGGAGAGCGGAAGGGAAGGCGGGTGAGTAAGTGCTAGCTCTAGCTCTGGCTCCGTTCCCAAAGATGTCAGTTTAATAAGCCTTGCTGCTCACATGTGGTCCACAGAGCAGCACCCCAGAGATTACCTTGCTAGAAATGCAGAATCTCAGGACCCACTCTAGACCTGCTGAATCAATCTACTGAATCATTTCAACCATGTTCCTGGGTGATTTGCATGTACATTAAGGTTTGAGAAGCTGCTTCACAATATAATCATTTGAGGGAGCTTTTCAAAGTACTGATGAACGAGCTCTATTTCAACACAATTAAAGCAGAATCTCTGGTTGTTGGGCATCTGTATGATTTCAACATTTCCCAGGAGGTTCTAGTCAGTGCCCCTATATCCTTTTACCAGATGACGAGAGGGAATAGACCCACAAAGCAGGGAGGTAAACATGGAAAGGAGAGAATGTGGGATGAGATATACGTTCCAAAATATCTGATAGAGTCTAAGCAGAGGTGGAGGTGGGTAGAGCTCAAATCAGTCTGTGTCCCCTTAACTTTATCAAGAGCCCCTGCTGCACCTAGATCAGTGAATAATTTTCAACAACTCTAAATCTCTTTGTTTGGGAAAGGGGTGGTGCTGAAAGGGAACATTTCAGAGAAGATAACCAGAGTATTTCGGGGAAGACAGAGAGCAAATCAGAATGGTTAACATGACTGAGAGTCTTAGGGTTCAACGTGAAGGAAATGAGTAGATGTTCTTCAGTACTGTGGAAAGCTATCCTTTGGATTTCTTTTATTTAACCCCCAAATTGAGGAATACTGATTTCAAGAATATGTAGTCTTTTTATTGGTATATGTGACGCAAAGTGCAACAACACATTTCTAATACTGGTGTGGAGTATGCTCATTGCATCTGTTCAATATATCTGCCCTCTTAACATAGAACACCAAATTGGTCTGACAGATTAATCCTTCATAAAATTGTTAGCTGTCATTTAAGAACTTGTTCTTTCTAAGACCTTGCATCGATTTATATAATTAGATTTTTATTTGTTATAGTTTTGTAGTAGGAAAATACCGTGTATTTTAAATACCTACATAGAGAAATGTGTGGAGTGCTCTGCTATGTGCTACAGATTAAAAAAAAAAGAATATTAAAGGATACAGCCCCTGCCTCTGAGGGAGGTGGGGCGGATGGTCAGAACTTGTATGCATAAGAAAATAAACAACATTGAAGCAGAGCACATACTGAAAGCCAAACTGGAGATTCAGACAATAAGTGCTAAAGAAGTTGGGAGTGCTATTATGCCTGTGGGTATTGAGCTCTGGGCCTCTCCTGCTAAAAGATGCCTATGTGAACGAGGAGACTATATTCTATTTCATCACTTTTTCTCACTTATAGCTTTAACAATCATTTAACTTCTCTTAATCTTAGTTAGCTGAATGCAAAAGCTCCCTGGATTTCCCCTGTTGCTAAACTTACACGTACTTCAGAGACACAATGAGTTATCTTACCAAGTTTGAATATCTAGGGAAATTACAAGACCTTAAGATAATTAGCCTTTGTAATATGCTTCCAAACTGGACATTTGGCAGATAACTATTGTCCTGCCTTCTCATTCTAACAAGGGGTTGTGATTTTCCCAAGAAAGGCAGAGGAGTTGCAAAACAGCAGGACTTTGCTACAGTTAGTAATTAATGAGGTGCTAAAAGTGCCAGAGCAGAGGCTCCCAGACACAGTGTGTGACTCAAAGGGGTAAGAAGCACCCAGAATTTCAAACAAAAGTGTCACTTCAATAAACAGAAAGTCAAGTGAGTCCAGTCTGTGGAATGGAAAATGGTCTGTGGACGTCAGGAGTCGTCACATAACTGTGTAATACAATATAATAAAGATGAGTCACTACATTTTGCAACTTGTGAAAAAAGGAGTTCTCTCTCACTCCTGCAGAAAGTGAGAAATTATCTGCTTTGCAGTATTCAATGAAGTCAAAATGAACTCTCAATGTACCAGAGTGTCCAAATAAATAAGCAGTTCGTTACAGGTTCCCACCAGCATGACTTTCCTCTGCACCTTTAATGTATATTAATCAATCAAGTTAATTATTAATATTAGTAGACAAGCCAAAGTACTTTACTAATCAGCTAATAGCTGGGGACCCAAGGCCTAATGAGAAATTTCTTCACTGAGAGGAGCATTTTTGAGAGAGAAGGACATAAGGGCCGTCTTGGACCATGAGAGCTGCCTAAAGTGGAATGTGTTTTCCTGCAGAGTAGAATTCCTACATAAATTCGGGTGACTGTTAAGGTATTTTCAAATTAAGATCTTATGGTTTCTTCTCTCATGTTATTTTCAAGTTTCTTTAAATACTCTTTTTAGGGAATTCCCTGGCAGTCCAGTGGTTGGGACTCGGCGCTTTCACTGCTGGGGCCCAGGTTCGATCCCTGGTCCAGGAACTAAGATCCCACAAGCTGCATAGCATGCCTCTCCCAAAAATATGCTATTTAAATTTTGGGGTGGTAGATACTAAAATAACACTTTAATAGGGTTACCAACCTAGAATAGCAGAAGCTCATTAAACAGGTCACTAAAATATCTATCTATATCCATAACTACAATACATCGATATCTGTATACATATATATGTACACATATATATATATGTACTTAATGTAGGTTTCCTGCTAGAAAGAACAAAAATGATTAGATGTAACTTGATTATCCTAGCATAAGTATCATTCCCTTGAGGGATTTCATAAATACCTCCATTGTTATTGATGTATGATACTTAATGACTCAGTGACCTTGAGAAAACTTCTATGTTGAATAAGCCTACCTGAGATTGAGAATGCAAAACGGGTGAAAGAATCTCTTAAACGTATTCAGATGTTATGATTTTCGGAGAATTAAGCAAGTCCCGGATTTTCCTTTTTGCAGTATGGAAACCATACATATATATCTTGCCATGAAACAACACATAGCATTTACACATTTTACAAATGAATGTATGTTCGTTATACATGTGAAAAAGCTGAATATCATTTGAATTTGGTTAGTGAACTTGAAGTTGTAGAAATAAAGGCTTCATGATAGGTTTACTTGATAGCATTTATTAAATGCTAGCCCATTAGAAAAAAACACTAGCTGCCTCACACTAAAGCTATTACTGTGAATTTGGAATTTTAATACTTTAAATCACAGAGCCAGTATTTAATGACTTGACTTTAGAGGTCTCTGGTCCTGGTGTCAGCAGGTGATGAGTTAGAGATATAAATCAGGAGTTTACTCAGCCGGGAACATTTTAGCTCTCTCCATTAAGAATGACTGAATTGCTTTGGCTTTTCTTTTTAAAGAAAACTTGTAGATTTTGTGGAGGAGGGGGAGTATTGTATCAAGAACTTTCCATGTTTTAAAATGTGTATTGAAAAAGAATTCCCTGGATCAAGTCTTTCCCTCCAACATACTCTAGAGGGAGTCAAATCTAAGAAAGTTATATTTCATGCATTTAAACTGCTATTGGTTCTTTTTAGAAATTCCTTTTCTTGCTGACATCGTTGTTTGACCCTCTTTGTTAATAAGGGTCCCGTCCAGGAGTTGGTGAGAAGCTGGAGCTAATGAGGCCAAGGTAGGGAATGGCTCCTTGTGTGAGCCAATTAGCATCTTACAGAGAAAATACCCTGTCCCTCCCTTACAGACTGCATGGGTCAGCCTGTGAACCAGTGCATATTTTGGCATGAATGGGGAGGGAAGGTGTGGAGTGAGAGAGTATTTATGGACCAGGAAAAATCTTTCCTTCCAGACCAGAATATAAGCTCCACTATGAGTCTCAGCACTGCCATTAATTAGCTGTATGAACTTGGAAATGCCACTTATCTTCTTTGAAAGTCAGTTTTTCAATTCTGCTAAAATAGAGGGTTGAGTTAGAAAGGCCCAGATCTAAATTTTATGATGTTATTTCAATAGAAGATAGTTTCTTGTTTGTATAAAAGCATGCCTTGAAAATCTGAGTATGAGCCAGGAACTTCTAGAAGAATTGTGAAGTCTAGAGTTTTGTTCTTACAATACTTGTACCATCATTAAACATACACAACTGGACTACATGTTCTTCCCTTAAACACTTCTTGGGTTCTTTCACATTTGCTCCTTTTATTGCACTATTTCGTTCATTTGGAATTCCTCCAGTGCTCTCTACAACTATAGAAATCCTACATGTTCTTCAAGGTCCTACTCAGCTGGTGTGTGCTCCATGAAAAACGTCTTGTACCTTCCAACATTACGGGAAAGCTTTCTGCTTCCTCTGAACTTTCCTGGCATTTTGCTTTCATTTTTCTTTTGGCATTATCATCTTCTACCTTGCCTTAGAATTGTTTTTTTGACATGTCTTACCTCAACACACATTAAAGCCCCCTAAGTGTAGGGATCAAGTGATCTGGTTATATTCATTTTAAGCAACATGGCTTGCTCATGGGACATGCTCAACAAACATTTATTTAAACATGAAAAAAAGAATGCTATTGAATAAAAAACTTATTTAAGAAGACATGTTTTAGTATCACTTATTTATTTAAGAAGACATGTTTTAGTATCACTAATTGAAATTCTTCAGGTTTCATGCTTGAATGATGAGACAGCTCTTGTATCTGTGAGGAAATAGTTTTAGGAAATTTTCTCTTTAGGGATTGAGGGAGGAAAAATTATTTTGTATTTCTTTGTCCTTTACATATTTATTTCTAAGAAATCACACAGCTTTGATTTTATTCTCTGGCAACTATAAATTGGTATCTACTCAAAGCAGATTTTGCGTGAATGCTTTTTAAGATCTGCATAACGTTTCCACATAGTTAATTTCCTGTAGATGTAGCTCTTGGAGATGAAGAGTTGCCAGCATTTTTCTCATCAGGTACCAATTTATTTCCATATCACAACAGGATCACATCTCTAAATAGAGCTGAACGTGGAATTAGAAATTCTCACATTTAGTCCAAAATGTGTATTAGAATTTTACTTCACAGTTTCTTAATTATTGTAACCTTGATTTCTATTATTATGTCTCCTTCTTATCTTCCTACTTTGATTTCTACATTTTGTTTCTTTCTTACAGCCCACAGCTACAACAAGACATTTATATGCTAGGTGTTCAATATGTATTTTATTTGCTTTGATTCTTACTGGTCCTTCTCCTCTACTAGGAAATGGAATTTTATCCAGGGAAAAGAGTGACACATGTGGAATTTGTCTTTTTTTTTTTTTGTAACTTACAATTACCTGCTCTCTCAGTGGCCTTTTTCATCACAAACCTTTCATCCTGTATTTTAGCTTTTCTGGATTTCTTTCTTCAAGTGGCTGCCATTTCTTTCCTCTTGGGTGCCAGCTTACGCTGTGGGATCCCTTCCCTTGGTAATTGCAAAGGCATAAATCCCTGATGATAAAATGTTAAGTGGTGGGGTTGAGATTTCTGGACATGAGGGCCTTGTGCATCATCATGTCCTTCGTATTATGCCATGAACATATATGGCTTTACCAATGGGCGTGGGCAGAGTGTTCTTCCTTCTACTCTGATATTGAATCTCTTTCACGTAGGGGTGGCCTCCTCACCTCTCAGCTCAGCTCAGGGCGGAAGGCAGAGTTCTTATCCATGTTGCTTAATTCCAATCCCTCCATTCCCCCCTCCCCCCCAATTCTTTTTGCCTCCTCTGGACTGATGTGATGACTAGGGTAAGAAAACTTTATCTCCATTTAAAAATATATCTGAAAATTGTTATATTAATGGTAATATAGTAGACTAGAGTCAGTAGTGTCAAAAAGATTGATGTTAAAGGCCAGATTGAAACACAGTATTAAAGAGGGTTAAATGCCATTTGCAAGGATGAGCTCTGGTAGGAGTTCATGGCACTCTGTATTTTAGTTTTGTCCTTTGGATTTATGTTTTGTTCAGCTGCTCTTTTTTGGAGTTCTATAAGGCTGAGCAGTGTGGAGTGTGCAGTGTCTCACGTAGACTGCAGAGGCTTTGTGATAACTTATCTTCCAGGTTAATTTCTAAGTCTTTTTTTTTTTTAACATCTTTACTGGAGTATAGTTGCTTTACAATGTTGTGTTAGTTGCTGCTGTATAACAAAGTGAATCAGCTCTACGTATACATATATCTCCATATCTCCTCCTTCTTTGCATCTCGCTCCCACCCTCCCTATCCCAGCCCTCTAAGCACCGAGCTGATCTCCCTGTGCAATTGCTAGGTCTTCATTGTAGAATGAAGATGTTTTCATTTATGAAATCAAACTATTGATATGGTAGAAAACAAAAAAAACCATTTTTATCCCTCACCTCAAAACTCTGAACAGAATTTCACAATAGAGATAATTAGTATCATCTATGATTTTAGAGTCTCAGTTTCTGTATCTTCTTTGATGATTCCTTTCACAGTTTGAGGTGTACCTTTAAATGATAGAGGAATATTTTAAATATTAAAAAGCCATTGGAGCAGCTGGCTCTCTGCCCTCATGATGTGGTTGGTGTCATTCTTTTCTCTTGGCTTCAGAGCTGACTTGGATTTCAGGCTTGCACTTTATGCTATTGATAATAATATAGGTGGTAACGTATAACATATTTATGACCAATATTGATAAAGTGAACATAAATTTTATGATATTGTCATAGAATTGACCTACTTTCAGTATTTCAGGATTTTAGATTGTGTCATCATCTTCTTTCCTTCTTTCTTCTCTTCTTTCTTCATTTCTTTTTCTTTTAATGTCTGAAAAGTATGGATTAACTGACAAATGGATGTGTTTATGTGTACTGAACTCAAATCTTTTTGGAAGCTCTTAAAATGAATGGCTGATAAAGCTAGTGCTTGAATATCTTGGAATAAAGACACTAATACCATAAAAATGTTCAGAATCTAGAACTGAACACATCATAGCGAATGTGTTTATCTACAAAGACTTATAAAGCCAGTGCCAAGACCATTCCTTGGGAAAAAATTAGGGCCAGAAGAGTAGTCTTCATAGTAACCTATACACTACTTATAGTCATGAGTCTCTGTTGCCTTTATGCTGGATATATGGTTTTAATTCTTCATATTTTGTATGTTTTGGGGTGCAGTTTATATCAAGGATAGAAATAATGGAACAGAAAAAAATATCTTTTCTTTTAACTGTAATATTTCCTGAGGATAAATGTAAAGACTTTGATGGCATATGTAAATTTCTGTAGTGCAATAATTATCTCAAACATTTAGATATGGCTTTGGAAAACCCACTAAAGATCTTTGAACTAGAGAGGAAAAAAAAGATTAAGTTTTATTTACAATAATGCAGAAAAATATATAAAACGTTTGTAGGGAAAAAAGCTATGTTGGGGCAGAAGCACAGAAATAAGGAACTTATCTTAATCATAATGAACTCTCTCAAAAGTCTTATCTGAAATATTACTGGTAGATTTCTCTTGTTGCCTTTATACTTCTGTTCAATTTTGTGCCAAGATTTTAAAAAATGCAAAACACATAGAGAAGTAAAGCTCTCAAAGAATCTTCTCCATAAGCATAAGGATTCACACTCTTCCTTCACTTTTTCTCTCCTCACCCCACCAAAAAAATCTCAATGCACTGTCGTTTCCATGATTTATAAAATAATTTTTTTCATACTGGAAAACAAGGAAATAGAATCATATTTCTATAACTATAGATAAGATAAATTCCATTAAAATAATTAAATGAAGCTTTTATATTCAAACTTCCAAATTACTCAGTTCTGGCCGTTAGATTTCATGCGCGGACTCTAAGACTATTCATCTATATTCATCTACTCATTTGGGGGCTCTTCTTCTATTGACAGTTGGAGATGTTTTGCATGAAATGAAGTTAATATCTTAGTTTGTGCTCTGAGAGGTCTCAGAACTGATGAGGAAGGTTTTTCCAATAAATACTTAGATATTGGTTGGTTGGTTGTTTGCTTTAATATTATGTATCCTTGTCTTCTAATAGGGAAGTTGCCCATTTAGCATAATTTAAATGTATGATTTTTCCTTTTTAGTATTTTGTTTTATATTTTCTGATTTTTGTGCTTCCTGGGAGTCTCCTTTTATTAGTGATGAACTATATTTTGGTTTTTACTTGTCCATGAATTTGGAAAGTAAGCATCCCATTTAAAATTTTACTCCTGGTTAACTAGTAGAATTAAAACACTTTCAAATATGCTTTAGTTTCTTAGTTTCCCTTATATTGAAGGTAAAAATGTATTAGTAACTTTTTTGTTTGTTTATTTATTTTTATTTCTGTAATTAGTATACTTACATAATTTAATATATCTGTGGTAGAATTAAACATACATGCATCTTCCCACATTCACTTGATGTCATGTACTTCCTGGGGTCTTGGCTACTTGCTCAGTGGAGATCTTTGGCCATTATACTGTGGAGTCACCTCATCCCCAAATATCCCTTACTGTCTCAGGTTCCCCTGGCAAGATGTCAGATTTTACTGCACCTGATGAAGGCAGAACTACAGCAGCATCTAAACCAGGCTCAACTCAACTAAATGCATGACAATTTTATCTCTTCCCACTGGTTCCCCCCCCCCCACTGGTTTTGCGTTCAGTTGAGCACTGAGCATTGGGCATGAGATTTGCCTTTCCCAAAGACTCGTCAGATGTCATGACTAATACAACCTAGAAGTACAGAGTTAACTTGTGAGGGAAAAGTTGACCAATGAGGAATAGGAGATGAGAGAGAGCTGATTCTCTAGTTCATTCCTCGTCCCACCCCCAGCTGTTCCGATGTGGGATGGATGTTCCATGTGGCCTGCCAGGACATGTCCCTGGCTATCCTTTCCTGTGAAACTGTGCCAGCTCCATACAGTCCCATGTTGTCTTTGCTTTCCCTGCTTCCTTGCTTCATTTTCTGGTTTCTCTCATTCACTCTTGCAGTCATTGATTGCACTCTTTCCCAAGTGAAGCATTAAGATTTTTTTAATTAATTAATTAATTAATTTTATTTTTGGCTGCATTGGGTCTTCATTGCTGCTCCTGGGCTTTCTCTAGTTGCGGTGAGCGGGGGCTATTCTTTGTTGCAGTGCACGGACTTCTCATTGTGGTGGCTTCTCCTGCTGCAGAGCATGGGCTCTAGGTGCGCAGGCTTCAGTAGTTGTGGCGCATCAGCTTAGTTGCTCCGCTGTGTGTGAGATGTTCCCGGACCAGGGCTCGAACCTGTGTCCCCTGCATTGGCAGGCAGATTCTTAACCACTGTGCCACCAGGGAAGTCCCAAAGATTTAATCTTTAACATAGCCTCTGTTTTATAGGAAACCTTGGTTTTGACATATATATATATATATATATATATATATATATATATATATTTATTTATTTATTTATTTTAAAATAAATCCCATATAGAACTATAAAAATGTAGGAATTTTTAAAAATTCACATTTTTTTTCCTTTTTCCAGATTTTTAATAGACATTTTCATACATTTAGGACAGATGAACATATATATATATACACACACACATTTTTTGCTCTGTGGAGTTTTGTAATAAATGAAATAAGCTTGTATACATTTTTCTGGGTTTTGATCTCTTCATAAACTATGATTTTTGGACATTGTTGTATGCCAGTACACAGTGTTCTATCTCATTCTTTCAAACACAGTACTCCAGAGTATGGATGTACCATAAAGATCTAACCCATTCCCTTTTTCTAAAAAAATTTTTTATTGGAGTATAATTGCTTTACAATGGTGTGTTAGTTTCTGCTTTATAACAAAGTGAATCAGCTATACATATACATATATCCCCATTTCTCCTCCCTCTTGTGTCTCCCTCCCACCCTCCCTATCCCACCCCTCTAGGTGCACACAAAGCACTGAGCTGATCTCCCTGTGCTATGTGGCTGCTTCCCACTAGCTATCTATTTTACATTTGGTAGTGTATATATGTCCATGCTACTCTCTCACTTCGTCCCAGCTTACCCGCCCCCCTCCCTGTGTCCTCAAGTCCATTCTCTACATCTGCGTCTGTATTCCCATCTTGCCCCTATGTTCTTCAGAACCATTTTTTTTTTTAAGATTCCATATATATGTGTTAGCATACGGTATTTGATTTTCTCTTTCTGACTTACCTCACTCTGTATGACAGTCTCTAAGTCCATCCACCTCACTACAAATAACTCAATTTCATTTCTTTTTATGGCTGAGTAATATTCCATTGTATATATGTGCCACATCTTCTTTATCCATTCATCTGTTGATGGACACTTAGGTTGCTTCCATGTCCTGGCTATTGTAAATAGTGCTGCAATGAACACTGTGGTACATGACTCTTTTTGAATTATGGGTATATGCCCAGGGGTGGGATTGCTGTAACCCATTCCCTTTTAACTTACATTTACATGCTTCCAATTTTTTGCTATTGCAAATAATGCTGCAATAAATATTTTGCAGGTGCTTCTATGTGCTATGTGCTCATGTTCAAATATTTCTCTGCGATACAGAAGTACTGAGTGAGATTGCTGGAGATGAATGTTATGCACACTGTAAATTTTACTGGTTACTCCCAAATCCTATATCTCCCATCATCCGCACACATTTTTAAAAAATTAATTAATTAATTTATGGTTGTGTTGGGTCTTCGTTTCTGTGCGAGGACTTTCTCCAGTTGCGGCGAGCGGGGGCCACTGTTCATCGCGGTGCGCGGGCCTCTCACTGCCGCGGACTCTCTTGTTGCAGAGCACAAGCTCCAGACGCGCAGGCTCAGCAGTTGTGGCTCACAGGCCCAGTTGCTCCGCGGCATGTGGGATCCTCCCAGACCAGGGCTCGAACCCATGTCCCCTGCACTGGCAGGCAGACTCTCAACCACTGCGCCACCAGGGAAGCCCCTTCTACACACATTTTTACTGTGATTAGTTTCAACAATTTTAAGCTCAACAGCACTGGATAGTATAAATCTTTATTTTATGCCAAGCCCATGTGTGAAAAAAAATTTCATTGCTGTTTTAATTTTTTTTTCCTTAATTGAAGAAGACAATTAGCTTTCCATGTTTCCCAGCCACTAAAATTTCTTCTTCTAAAAGTGCTTGCTTTTATTCTTTCCTCATGATAGCTTTTGGACCCGCATGTGTTATGAACTATGGGAATATTTTACTCTTTAACTCTTCCTGCTACTGAGGTACTGATGTTTTAAAAAATATTGACTTTTATATAAGATTTTTATTAGCGAATAATTATTTTTTCATGTGGTTTCTCATTATGTTTTATTATCAAGTGAGTATTTCAATTTGATTCTATGCTTAATAGAGTTTAGCACTTAACCATCTTTTAAAAATAATATGATTACCTATGAAGTTTTGATTCAGCTCTTGGTTTCCAGAAACCTTTTTTAATTTTACCTTTTATTATTCTTTTATGACACAAGCAATTACATAATACAAACAGGAAATTCACATAAAAAAACCCTTTCATACATGTTATATTTTGCTATATAACTTTTTAAATATTTTCCGTGAATATGTTTGTAATGATATACATTTTTTCAAAAAAGACACATGATACCTGTTGTTTTATAATCTACTTTTCTCACTTAACGGTATGATGCAAACATTTCTTAAGCATCTTTATATATTTTTTTAATAAGTGTTGTAAGGAAGGTATGTTTCTGAACCTTTGCCTATCTTCAGTTACCTTCACAGATGAATACTAACTTGAATGAATATTAAATTATTGGGACAAAAAGTTTTCCCTCAACTCTTTTTGCCAGTTATTATTACAGAAAAGATCTATGTCAGCTATTCTTTTTCTTTGTAGTCATCACGTAAATTTCTTGTCTGGGTTATGTTTATCTTTATGGATAATAAATCCATAATGTAACTTTTTAAATCCCTTATCAGTTAAATTCTCTTTTTTATGTGACTGTTTTTTTCCCTGGATATTATAGCATAGCAATGAATAAACAGCAGACTTTGATGCCAAATGTCCTTAGTTGTAAGTCTCTCCTTACTAGCTTTGTGACCATGGGTTAGTCATTTCCTCTCAGTTTCAAAATCTGTAAATATGGGGATGGATTGTTGAGAGAACTGAGTGGATGGAATGCATGTAAAGTGCTTTGGAAGCTGCTCTGTAAGTGTTAACTTTTGTTGGTTGTTTAGATATTTGTTACCTTGCTTACATACCCACCATTTAGGTTTTTTCTTTTTTCATAGTATTTTGGAAGACTGCTTCAAGGATGTCCACTATATTACTGGTTTTATTTCTCACAGTGTTAATATCATAATTTGTGTCTTCCAATGTGAATTTTTATTCTATTTTTGCATTTTAGCTTAAGAAAGCAATCCTCTCTTATCTTACCTATATCTTTGTTTTTGTGATTCTTACTCTGCTGGTTTTCATCTCACCCTTATGGCTTTCTCCTCTATTTCATAAATGTTCTAATTTCTTGTATCTTAATTTAAAATACCAAATATACACATTTTAAATTTATTATTTCAAAGTTCTCTTTCTTTCATTGGGCGTTAAATTTGATGTAACTTCTCTCAGGTTACCATTACTTTTTATTGCTTTTTCCTGAAGTCCAGCTTTCTTTATTTTTGTTTTAGTTTTCTGTTTATTTACTCTTGGTGTTTGCTAACACACTGGGTATGTGCGTTCCCCTTGGGCTTCAGAGTCTGTTTACTTTAGTGATGGTTAAGTCTACTTCTTAGACTTCTGGCCATAATGTCTGGTTGGTACAGAGAGTTCTTGCCTAGTTTTCACTATGCAACTGTTTATCTAGTGTCGTTATCTAAGATCTAATCTACCTTTACATTCCACTGTCTGCTATATGTCATTTTGAGCACGTAAGTACATTAAAAACTACAATCTTCAATATACTCTGCTTCCACAAATCTTGTCTCTACCTATGTCTATAATGACTCACTTGTAAGAAGTATCCGTTCTAGAAATAAATGTGCCGTCACCACCGTGCTCACACTCTATTTCCTACCCAGTTTCCTAGATTTTCAGGATTAGACCAGATGTAGAAAAGGAGGTCCCAATGGTTGACTGGGCAGTAGAAGTGGAAAGAAGCCCCCTGCCTGCTTCGAAAACATGCACCTACCACCAGGGATATATAGGTGTTCCCTCTGGAGAGTACACATTGGATCCAGTGAGTTGCGATGAATTAGATTCCTGTCTAAAGCCCCCGCTAGATGACTGGACACATGGTAGGTACTCAACAAATGTATAGTCTTTCCTCCTCCTTATGGTGGGCAGTGCCACTGACTTTCCTTTTAGTGAGGATTCTTCTCAAATGCTTCCTAAATTCTGGTGTTAGTTCACTGTTGGTCTTAAGTTCCAGTGTGTGTCATCTTTTCATTTCTTTTAGATGGTGAAGGGTGGGAAGTTTGTCCGAGACTTCCAGCCTTTTCACACTGAATTACCCATGTATGTTTTAGAAATATTGCTCTGGCATCACCATGGCAGGTGCATTGATGGGGAGTGGGGTTGAGGAAGCGAGAGTCGTTAGTTGGATACTTTCATGATTCTGACCCCAAATGACAAAACTTGAACATTAGTAAGAGGATTGCAGAGAAGAGAATAGATTCAAAACGTATTTGAGAGGTTTAGTAACAATGCTTAGCAGTAGATTTTATGTGATGTCTGGGGGAGACTAGTAAATGAGAGGAAGGGGCCTACAATGAGTAACAGATTCTAACTTGCACTAGTGATTCAATACCTTAGTGCAGGGGAGAGTAGGTTACAGGGTGGGAATTTAAAAGTTTGTTTTTGACATGTTAAGCATGTGAAATCTGCTGAATGTCCCCTTGGAGATATTCAGAAGGTAGTTGTAACTATGGACCTGCAGTTTAGAAGATCAGTCAGGACAGGATATAGGGGTTTGGGAGTTACCAGCATATGGAAATAGGATTCGAGTGAAAATATGTTGTATATAAGGGGGCAGATGCTAGGGAAAGGCAAGACTGCGGGCAGGGAGAGCAGTTAGAAAGTTGCATTAGTCCAGGAAAGAAATGATCACTGATTTCTTCAGAACAGCAACAAAGTAAAAGGAAGGAAAGATCACATTTCAGGAAGCTCACTGTGAATGTGCAGTTAAGAATAAGGTGGGGCGGTAGTTAGGAAGAAACCATGGGCTGGGGCTGGGGCGAGTGGGATGAAGCATAAAGGCAAGGAAAGATGTGAAAATTAGGATGCCTAACACGAGCAACCAGGAGGGAGAGGCAAAGGCCAGGGTCAAGTGAAACATCGCAGGCCCAGATGAGGCCAGAAACCAGAAACAGGTAGAGGCCACAGTTTCCACAGTAAGTGACTTTCTCCTTGTTTCCTGGGTGTTAAGAAATAAGAAGGTGGATTTGTTGCCAAGAAATAAGAAGGGGGATTTTTTGCCTTGATACAAGTTTGGAGGTTTTCCAGCTAGGAACCACAGGAGGACTAGGGACCATGAATGGGCGAAAACAAAAGGGTGAGGCCATGGGCGCATAGGCTGTGTTCAGAAGCAACTGAAATAATGCACACGCTGGAGGTAGGGAGAGGGAGTTAATATTCTAGGAGAGAAAAGATGGGTAAAGGGAACAGAGACCAGATTTGAAGATGAGACCGGTTGAAGGCCGGTTGAAGATGAGGTATCTTCGCTTTTGTAAAGTAAGTGTAGAGGAGGTAAGAGTCACAATGACTGGTGAGAATTAGAGGCTTGTATTTAGATTTCATGTACTGATTCTCTTCTCCTCTAGGGCTGCTCCAGATATTAAGTGCAGACCATATATGAATGAACGTAAGGTGGCTTTACTGTCTGAAGCAGAGGGCGATAGGATAGCGGTACATTCGAGGATATGATCTTTGAATTTTTGTCCATGTCTCCTAACAGATCTGATACAGATTTCTCAATTGCAGTTTGTCTACAGCCTGCAATGTCACTGTAATAATTATCCTGTGGGCAAGAACAGAGGGTGGCTGTCGAAAGGATAAACCCCAACAATAAATTTATCAGACGACTGTGTAATGCTGTTTGATGGCTGTAGGATGGGTCTTCAGCACCTATATTATCTCTATCCTGGCCAAGCTGTCTGAAACCTTCCTTGGATTACTTTCCTTGGATTCACGTTTTAAAAAATGCAAACCTCATGATGGCAGTAAATTCACAATAAGATAAGAATGACTTAGCTGCTCCTTTATACAGGCAGAAAAGAGTGACCAAGTGCTGGATGCATGACTGGAGAATGGGGTTTATAGTGGTTATAGAAAAACCACAAGCTATTATTGTTATTATTTGTTTAATCCAAGCTAGTTTTTGTATTTATAGTACCTTTATATTTCTAGTTTAATAAAAATGAATGACAAGAATGAGCCTAGCCACTTGTGATTCTATATCACTTTCAACTTTGCAAAAGTATAGTAACAATTTTTTATATATGTATATATATGTAATATTTATAAAATGTCTTTCATTCTGGTAGGTGAAATCACTTAATAAATGCGGCAAGTTAAACCAACTAACAACATAAATATTTTTGTTGGCGTGGCAATATGTGTTTGTTTCTATGATGGTATGTTTCCAAAGATAACTGCCCCCTTTAAGTTCCTTTAAGGCAAAGATTTTGTTTTATTCATCATTTGGTACTCTGTGCTGTGTAAAATGCTTTATATATAGTAGGTGATCAATGACTTTTATTGCATAAATAGCAGAAAGTGAAAAATTAGAAACTAAAAGAAAAATTATAGTTTAAAATGTATTTTCTAGGGGAAAACTTCCATTGATAGAAATAAGAGCCCTGCTTACTCAGGGCCCTGTCATGCATTCCTAGAAAAAACCAAAACCATGAATTCCAATGTGCAGTTATTGAAATAAACAGTTCCTCTTTTTTGTGACACCAAGTCGAGGAAGCACAAAAATCTGGTTTTGGACAATTTGGTGTGGCCAGAAAGATGACTTGATTCATAACACAGATTAGTTGGGTGGGTGTGATATTTCCCATCATCTAGGAAACCTCTCAGTCCTTCTGTCCCCTCGTCAACAGCCTTTTCAGCAATAATGCCTTTGCTTTTGAGTGGGAGGGCTTGTTAGACCACAAACTTCCAGACTCAATTTTTGTATATCCTGATGAAAATTCTCAAATTTCTCTGCTGAATGGAAACATCTGTGTGATGTGTTTAAACTAAAACTTACTGAGTGTTGGCAAGATTTGCTGAAGTGAATAGGGTAGTGCATTTGTATTGATGGATTTGTTTGGGACAGTAAAATGATAAAATAGAATAACCTAAGTTTGGGGTGTACTAGCATGTCTGCCTCAGGCCACCACCTGCCCTGTCACCTCTGCTCCTTCTATTTCCTCCCATCATGGACTCCTCTTGAATTTACTGACCTCTTTGCTTAAAATTAAATGTAAGACCCTACATTTTGTTTCTTCTTTCATGTCTGTATTTTATGATCCTTCCTCCCCTTCTGCATCTTTCTCAAACTGTATTCCAGGATGACATCCCCAATCCAGCTATAATGCCAATAACATTAAAAAAAATGAATTTAACAAATTACAAGGGACCTCTGTAAAGAGTACCATGTAGATGTGGCTCATGTTTCCTCCAGTTTTTAATGAAAGGCTTACAGTACTGACTCGGACAAATAAATGCTGTAGATGTGATAACTGAAAAACAATAGGTTGGGATGCTTCAATTATAAATGGTTACCATTTGAGACTTGCAAATGTACTGAATATTTTAAGGACATAAATAAAAATTCATTGCAAATTGGAGTAGAGATCAAGGATAACTGAGGTGAAACTCAAAGTCAAAGGGGAAAGTTTATGAGATTTCTAAATCCAAGTTTTATCAGTTAAGAGGAAATCTCATTTAGGGTAGAGATAATGTATTCAATGTATCTATAGGTATGAATGGGTTTCTTTTCAGTAGGTATGCCTATGTTTCTGAAGTAAGGTTATATAAAGCCAATATTTTTGGTGTATAAAATATAATAGATAAACATCACATGAAATTCAAGCTTTTAAATTCTTCAGAGCCTATGGTAAAGTATCACTTTTCACATGGAAGCAGTTAACAGAGATGAGTCTCTCTTAAGATACTTCTTTTACAAGCAAGTTATTTTAAATTAGTCTTTATTCTGTTTGAGATTTTATACTCCTTGCAAGCTAAGTTAACCTGCCACAGTTTCATAGATGCTGGCAGAAGATACAGGACTCCTGCTTCAGAGACAAAGGACCTTATTGGCAGTAACAGCAACAGCCAGAGTATCGAGCATTTACTTGCAGTGGTTCCCCACACCCCATTCCCATAAGACAGTGCAAATATTAGGTAATACCTGTCCATGCAGCGGGTTGTATTAAAGGAGAGAGGTCCTGAAATGAGGAGACCCGAATCTTTTATAATGGACAGTAAACATTCCTGCCTTTTACTCTGAAAATGGACACAGTTTTTGTTACAGGAGACAATAGGCAAACCTGACCTTTACTCTGGTGTGTAACCTGTCTTTATCTTCCAAAGCCTCTTTGTTTTACAAATATCCTTGAAAAGACAGTCTGGACCAATAATAGAAAGTGCCTCAGCTCATAAGATGTGGAAAAATGGAAGAGGCTCATGGAGAATTGTCTCCTAAAACAGAATTTGACAATAACATGCTTCTTCTCTCGATATTCTACACTTAAATTATTGAGTGATCTGAGAGGCCTATTATGATTACTTTGCCAAAGCAATGGGGCTAAGGTGGCCTCAGAGGATACAGAACATCTAAAGAGGGTTTGACACTTTTGTCTTTTCTACTGGATAGCTGTGGTGGTATATATCCAACCTAATGCTCCTTTAAGCTCACTAATCTATGTACCATTCAACATCCCCTCCCCACCCCCGAAAAAAAAGGTCCTGGCGGCGTTGCCTCACTCATTCATGGACCAGATAGCAATATCATAAACATTTCACTACATGCCACCATCCACACTGATTTCTGACCTGCTCATGATCTCTGTAGCTCCTGAGTTTTTGCCTTATTTCCTGTCTACGTCTTTACATTTTTCTCTTGGATCTTCTGTTTAATAATACTCTTCAGATAGTGACTGGTAATCCCTGTGATAAAACTAGTGCTTGCTTCTTGGTTTATATCTGCTGTCTAGTGCTCTGCAAAACAAATTTGATCTAACCAGGACTCTGGGATTCTGTCTCATTCCTGAGAACTGGTCCATAGGGTTGAAGTCCACACCCAGTTTTCACCAGCTTTTATGAAAAAAAAGCCAGACTCTGCCCAAAACATGAACACCCTCTGTAAGATCCCCACAAGATGGCCATCAAGCTTTTACTCGATTTGTGTTTTCTGGGTTGACAGTGGGGTCAAAAGAATCAAATCGTAGTATATAACTGGGAGATATATCTTGAAAACCATTTCAATAAAGATCCAGACCTTGGATTTAAAACCTATTTAAGTATGGATCAGATATATATGCATTAAAAAGCATAGAGAATACATTATTTTCATAAGACATGTAGAATTGCCCAATCCTGAGTGCTTCAGATATGATCTGGGACTTAGGAAATATGGTGTGAGACAGGGCTTTTCCTGAATAAGGTAGATATTTTGTAAGAAAAGACCACAAATATTTAAAAATATTTGACTTTGAAAATAATAAACATAACTTCACTGCCCCATACAAAAGTTTGTGATCTTTAAGCATGGGGAAAACATAATGTGAGGACTGACGTGAAGATCAACGTTAATAACAGTAAAGGACCTTGTCAATCTAAACAAGTCTTTGTTCTGTCTACCCTTATGGTCTTGGTCTTCTATTTGACTCGCAATTTCCTTATTTTAATTTTTGATATATTAATTTTTCCATATTATTTTTTATATATTTTTAAATTGCACATTAAAGCAAGATATGAACAAATACATAACATCTTAACTGCTTTTGTATCTGCTCATTTAATTCACCTGGACGGAAATACTTCGGAATAAAATGTGACCTTAGCTATATGTGCTGTAGCCTATAGATTCTTTTACTCTCCTACCAGAGTGTGAGGAGAGTGTATTTTACTTAGAAATACTACCTCAGTGTTTGGCAACATAGGAATTCCTGTGGATTGTTTGGAAGTCAGAAATTTGTAGAACTATAGAAGATATTAAAGCCTTAGAAATTAGAAATAAACATTTTCTTTTTCTGAATGAAGGAGAAAACTGAGCTCCTCAGGAGTAAAAATGGCTTGATACAATTAAGCTTGATACAGTCATACAATTAATGACGAAGCCAGGACCTCAATTCAAGTCTCCCTATATTAAATTCAACATTTTTTTCACTATAACTTGCTGTGATTATTTTAGCTTGATATTGAAAAATGAATTGGAATTGAAGAATGAAAAATGAAAACCAATGCTAGTTAACAAAAGACAAGATAATACCCTCAGGGAATGTGGAGGTGATGCATACTGAATTACTTGGGAAAAATGGAACTAATAACCAGTATATAGAGACAGGTCACCAGGTTAAAAAATCAGTCAGAGATCTTAAAAATGCAAGGTATTTGGTGACCAATAGCATTTGAAGTTATAAAAATCAGATAAAGATATTTTATATCTTTATAAAGATAAAGATAATTTATGTGCTCATATCACAGCACATAAATTGATTGCTCCAGGGATCCAGCACCTCCTTCTCTATCTCCTTCCCTCTCCCTTATGAAGTAATTTCTTGGCCCTTAAAACTGTTTTCACGATTTATTCAAAATTTTGCTGCCAGAGTCCCGTCCCATTTGGCAGAAGGAACGGAACAAAGCCCCCAACAGCTCCACTGCTTTCTACAAAGGACTTGACTCCCACTGTCTCTTTATTTCTTGGCTTTGGGCAATGACAGATTACAGAATCAAATGTTGCACAGAAGTGTTGATAACAACTTAGAAAGATGACCGTTGCTTGCTTGCTTGTTCTGTTAGGTTTCTTTTTTCCACTGGAAAGTTTACTGTGTATGTTTCCAGGCTTTAAAGAAAGATTCTGAGTTTTATCTTCACAGGTATCTGATTCTCTCTGGCAGGAGTACAACTAGTAATGCTCCAGAAAACCAGATTAATATTTCTGTCTGAATAAGACTAACTTATTTTGTAAGATGCTAGTGCCTTGCAGTTACTCTAAGAACTCACTTGGCAACTCTTTTGTACTTGAACCTGGTCTGGAAATAAAAATCTCGTTTTGACAGTCTTGTAAATAATTGTCTGTATACGTAAGAAGTCAAGCTAAGGGGAGAGTGCTTTCTAGCTGGGAGGGCACATTTATACTTGGGGACAGAATTTCTGGGTTTCAGTGCAGACTTAGCTGCTTGCCAACTGGGTCGCCTTAAGCAAGTCACTCCTTAGCTTCACTGTCCTCACCTATAAAATGAGATAATGAGAATCAAACAGGAAGATGTGAGTTGAAAACTTTTCCAAAAACTGTATAGCTCTATGCAAATGGGAGTTATCATTACTACCATCTGAAGAATGTGGGAGGATTAGAGAACAGTTGTGCCACAAACAGCCAGACTGATGAAAAATGTCAAGTTCAATTTGTCTTCAAATGATTGTGTATTGAATTATCTCCGCTCTGTAATATTGCTATTTGCACTTGTGATGAAGAGTTAGTATTGCTTTTTATCGGGACATTCATCCTAATTGACTGTGGTCTGGGTCGGGTTGTGGAAACTACATAAATAGTGACGTTTACTGAAACAGAGTTACCAGTGTTGAGAGAGGTACCCAAGAAGAAGGCACTTTTTAAAGAATTTTGTGCAGTATTATTAACTTAAAATTCTGTGGAGAACTTTGAAACTAAAGTGAAAGAATACTGAGTAGGACTCATGAGACCTGCGTTCGAGTTTTGCCTCTGACTAATCCTGAATAACAAGGCTGATGCTGCTGATATTGACTATGCTGTTGATGATGAAGATGACAGTAGTAATAACAATAACTGTTTTTTACTGTAAACATTTTAATCAAAATAATACATGCAGAAAACTACATAACTTTAAGTATACAGCTGAATGAATTATCAGAGTGATACACGTGTAATCACCACACAAGTCTAAAACCAGAATGTTTCCAGTATCTCTCCATCTCTACCTTTTTCCGTCACATCCCATTTTTAATCTCTACTCACTTTTTCCTCTCCAAAGGAAATAGCTTTCCTGACTTATAACCATGGGTTATTTTTGCTTGTTTCTGAATGAAAATAAATGAGTTATACAGTATGTTTTTAACAATAACTTTTTATTGAGCAGTTATTCTGGGTCAGGCACTATGGTAAATGCTTTATATACATTAAATTATTTAATTATCTCAAGTACTCTATCATGTAGATACTATAATTATCCTCATTTTACAGATAATTATCTGAGAATCAGACCAAGAATGATTCCTAGAAACCATTGCTCTTGAGCCAAGATTTAGTCTTGGCAGTCTCATTCCAAAGCCCGTGTGTTTACTGAATACTCTGTTGCCTTCATGTTTCTGTGCCTGGGTTATTTCATCTACGAAGTGAAAGGATTAGGGTAGAGTCTTATCAATTTTATTCAAACTCCATCATTTTGTAGATATTTTTAAAATTTGGTTGCAGAATACAGAATTCTTAAAGCACACTTGGAGTATTCTACACCTCTGGAGTAAATAAAAGAGGAAGTAATATCACCTGAACATATATTCATTACCATCTGGATCATTTCCCATTTAATGTCTAACTTCTACTAGTACTTTTCAAAGAATAGGCAAAGATTCAGACAGGGATTTTCTTTTTTCAAAATTAAATATGACATATTTACTAAATTAAGTATGCATTTTTAAATGAAAGAAATGCAACTTGGGGAAGATCAGGCAGTCATAGTACCAGTCCAAGGGCTCATTTTAAAACCCTGCTTTGCCAGCAATGAAAGAATAAGGTGAGTTGTCCAGTGAAGTGGTTATACCATGGAGATGCAGAGAATGTCAGAATTGGAAGAATTAGAGAGTATCTAGTCTGATAATTTCATTTTACAGATAAGGGAAGAGTGGGATAAAGAAAGATCACAAGTTTTGTAGTCAGACATATCTACATTTAAATCACTATGATTGTTACTTGCTAGATATTTGACTTTTGGCAAATTAACTCCTGTGAGGCTATTCGAAGAATGCGAATAGCACACTGTAGCTCGAGGTGCCATTGTGAAAAAATAAGCATTACTTAGAAAGAGAGAAAGGAAAAGGAAATATTTATATCATAAACAAAATGAAAAAAAAATTGATCTCATCTTTCAGTCCCTCGGGAACTTCTTTCTTAAATTTCCTGTTTTCCCTTTGTCTACAAACACACCCAACACCGTTACAATTTGTTGTCCCAATACCTTTAAAGATTCACTCAAGGGCTTCTTTTTAATTAATTATTAATATTTTAATATTAAAAAATTTTAATTGCTAAAATAACTAAAAGAGTAGTAATCTTTACTTGTTGTCCCTTGTTTCTCATCCTTTATTTATTTCTTAAGCATTCTCATTTTTACCAACTCCCTTATTTATGGGCATATCCTACACCCCTCTCCCTTATACACATAAATCAAATTTCTTAGCATTTCCATTATCAACTCTATACTCATGACTTCAGTATTTTACCCACATTTTCCATTCATTTTTTTCAAAGTATCTCAACGTGATTAAAACAAACTTTGTTATTTTGGCAGTTCCCTGCCTCTCTGGTTCTCTACTCCCATAAACATTTAAACTGATTTTATTTTCCTGTATTCCATTTCTATTCATGGCCCAACAACAATATAAATCTTGGGTATCCTTTTGGAATATCTCACATTAGCAACAAGTCAGCTACTCTGACAAGTTGTTTCTGTCATTACACAGCCCTTCCTTTCCATTATCATAGACAATATTCTAGCACAGATTGCTAGGAAGTCATTTCTAAAATGCTACAGTTTTTCACCATTTGATATGTTCTCCCTCTTTTGAGCCATCTGCATAGCTTTGGCAGAAAATAAGTCAGCTTTGACTTGCCCCCTTTCCCCTCAACTGCAAGCTCTCTAAGGAGTGCTTTTATATTGCTTAGTAAAATGACTCCAAACAGCTTCTCAAGATTGCAAACAAAATCGTTTGACCCTAATTATGTCTATTTAACTTGACTTTACATTACTCCCAGTAAGTCTTCCACTTCAGCTAAGTTGGCTTTCTTACTGTCAACATTCCTTCTTCCACACACCAGGCTCACTGGGCCTCTGGATCTTCCAGTCACATCATTTCCCCAGCTCAAAGCATCCGAAGCGTATTCATGGCTCTTTGCATCTTCCAGAGCACTTCTGCAGGTACTATTTTATTTGATCCTTCCTATATGATAAGAGGTAGGTAGATATTATTATTTTCCCCATTTCTCAGGTGAGAAACCTGAGTTTCGGAAAGGTTAACTGGCTTTCAAAAATTACATGACTCTCAATGGAACCAAAGTCTTGTGATTGCAAATATGGTGTTTATTACTTCAGAACACTGCTTATAATGCTTTCCGATGCCTGATTATCTTTTCATTTATTATTCAAGCCCAACTAAATTTTCTGTCTTCCTTAAAGTTTCCTATGGTTAGAAAAGCCCATGGAGGACTCATCCCATATTAGATGACTATGCAATAGATGCTTAATAAATATGTTCATTGTTTATCTCTTAATATTTTTGGCTTCTCTGTTAGACCATGAATCCAAAGGGCTGGAGTGGCTGCTTTTTCTTTCTTTCTTTTATTTTTTTGGCTTCTGAGTGTCTACTACAATCGTTTGATGCTCAAATTACTTTTGTTGAATGAATGACTTCTATCTTTATAGGTCAAAGTTTCCTGTGTCTAGCACAAATGAAGCAAGGTTTTTCTCTTGTCTTTATTATTATTATTAATTGCTATTTATTTGGCCGCATCGGGTCTTAGTTGCAGCACACGGGATCTTCATTGCAGCACGTGGGCTCTTCTCTAGTTGTGGCGCACGGGCTCAGTAGTTGTGGCAGGCAGGCTGTCTAGTTGTGGTGCATGGGCTCTAGAGTGTGCAGGCTCAGTAGTTGTGGTGCACAGGCTTAGTTGCCTCGCGGCATGTGAGATCTTAGTTCCCTGACCAGGGATCGAACCCACGTCCCCTGCATTGGAAGGCGGATTCTGAACCACTGGACCTCCAGGGAAGTCCCCATTCATTGCTATTTAAATAAAAATATAGTTTCAGTATTTAAAACAGCTCTCCTTTTCCCCACAGCAATTCAGTAGATAGAATTAGCAGAAGAACTTAGATTAGTTGACTCAACAACGTCCAGTGTTTCTGCTCCTAGTCTAATGCTTTTAGTTTTAATATGAGAAATACAACTTGACATTTCAATCTCACTTCAGTTCTCAGTTATTAAATCTTGTCTGAGAACAAGGTGTGGTGCTCAGTTTTCTCTGAAAATAGAGGAGATGTTGATTAGCTAAGTAAAAGTTAGTGTTATCCCACTGTGATTAACCCCACAAATCACAAACAGAAATTAATATTGGCTATCTTACGTAATCATAAATAATCTTTCCTAGCTGTCATGTTACTGTTACATTGCTAAATTATGTCTACTTGGCTTGGACCTGTCCATATGACACAATTATACATGACAAGCCAAGAACAGACAATATCAAATACATACTAACATTGCCTAGTCTTTTTGTATTCAGCAAATCTCCAGAAAAACACTAAATTGGAAATTCCTTTTTCATATGCCAAAATTGGGTTACGAATATTATATAAATCTATTTTAAATGAAGTAGAGCCACATCAAATTTTCCACATTTAAAGTATTTACTTGTAATTATCACTGACCTGCAGATTTATTCAATTATTCTGCCTCAATTATATTTCCTAAATGCCTATTCAATGCACAGATTACAAACACTCATATTTTAAAAAATATGTTATATATAATTACTTTGGATGGAGTACAGAAGTTATATTTACTGGTAGGAAATGGAACCAGCTCTCAGCCATGTTTCCTACAAGAGGTGTTTCCAAAATTGTCTCATCCCCAGATCGTTAAGTTATTTGGATGGTTGGTTTCACTTGCTGAGATTTTAATTAGTATGTCTGGGATGGGGCTTAGGCATTTACATTTTTTATAATATTCTGCAGATGATTCTTATGACTGGTAAAGTTTTTGAATTACAGTTTTAGAGAATTGTCACCACTTTTGCTCAGGATTATTTTTTTCTTGCAAGACTTTTGCAGGTTGTTTGCCTCTTGCAAGGGTCTGTCTTGCTTCAGATGTATTGGGCATAGGAAACCCTGACCTTAGAAAACAGAACAATTCGTTCATTCAACAAAAATTATTTGAATATAAAAGCACTGTTTTAGGTAATCAGAATCTGAAACAGATGCTACTTTAGCCCTTTGCCTGACTCCATATTCTTTATGGGAACCAGCAGTCTATTGAGATGAAAAAAATTTTTTAATTATTAACTATAATTAAGAAGCAATAATTCTCCAATTAAACAAGGATTCTTTAGTATATATTTAGGAAAATGTCTGTATTAGATCCATCAAGTAATGCCACCATTGGTAAAAAGTAGTTCCTGCTATCTAAGGGCTTACCATAAAATAAACACCTGTGTAAGACTAGACAGATAAGGCAAGAATGCAAAAGGATATAATTAAAAACTAACTTTAATAAAAGTGACACAAGATTTTAAGAAAGGAGAATTCAGAGCCAAATTAAATGATCAAGAGAAGCTGCATGAAGAAAATGTTATTAAGGGTAGGCAATGAATGATGAGTAGAAATTTGTTAGGTAGAAATGAAAAAGGATGGTGCTCTATAACAGAAAAAAGAGCTTAAGCAAATATTCTGAGGCTGGAAAACACTGTATATTTGGGAAACATTACATAGTTTAGCTTGTTTCAAGGTTATGATATAAGAACAACATAGAATGAGTGGGAGGTCAATGAACCAAGTCACCAACTGTTGGATAGATATTGAAATCCCCATAATACAGAGCTGGTGGTAAAGAGAAAGGTGATAAAATATTCAGTGAAGGAGAGGGAGCAACCTGGATGATGATAGGCATCAGCAATAAGGAAGGGTTATCACATATCAGAGTCTGATAGCATGTACTTGGAAGTAACCAGAACTTTTTTTGGAAGTTGGAAGTGGCAATAAAAGGCAGAGAGAATATCTACCTCATCCCTGGGGGTGGAAGAAAAAACCATCAACTGAGGGATATGCAAGGTACAGTGAATCTGATGATGAAGAGAGCTGGTGGAGAAGAGGTTGAGAATATTGGGTTTATTAATGATGACAAACCGTGAGTTCCAGGGGGCACAGTGCAAGATGTTGACAAGATGTGGAAGCTTGAGTTAGACTAAAGGATATAAAGATCTAAATTGGGAGATAAGTCTAGTTGATGCACACGGAGTGGTGATATTGAGTTAAACCAGAATGTAGGGCATGGTGATGTTCAACCTAGTCATGTCATAGGGGATGTAGATAATCAGTTGTATTACCTATTTAACACTCACAAGAATTCTATCAGATACATATTTTTAGTATAAATATACAGATGAAGAAAATTAAAAACAAAGTAATAACTGGTATAAGACCTTGTACCAAGCAGTGGAGTCTTATTTGAAAGTGGGTTTTCTGATTCAGATACTTTTTCTTCCCTCTTCCTTCCCCTTCTCCCCCTCTCTCCTCCTTCAAATCATGATCCTTTCAGAGGAGATCAAGAAAGTACCATGATGAAGGAAAGAAGTAGAAATGAGATGATGCATTCTTTTAAAAAACACAGGAGGTTGTTTCAGGAAGAAGTTGATCAACAGAGTAAAATGTTTCAGCCAGATCAAGAATAATGAAGACAAAGGAAAAACCTTTCCATTTAACTATGATGTGTTTTATTAGACTAGATTAGATCAGATATAGCAGGATTGTATAACCCTTACAGACTGCAGAGTGCTCTCTATATGATATCCTCTTATGTAAATAACAGGCTTGTGAAGAAGATATTTCTCTATCTTGCTTGAGGAAACTCAGATTCATAGAATAACTACAGCTAGAAAGTGGTAGAGCAAGGCTTCCAAACATGTCTTCTGAATTCAAGTCCTGTTCCCTTTCCAAAATCCCTGAAAATAAAAACAAATAAAGAAAAATCTTTCAAGATTTCAGTTATACTAGCAGATCTAATGCCTGCAGAATCCCATGTAATATTGGGTTGGCCAAAAACTTAGTCGGGGTTTTTTCCATAAGATGGCTCTAGTAATGCTTAGTTGTCTTTAACTTCATTCGAAACGATTTTGTTAGATTGTATTGTGACAGCTGTCATATCAGCATGCATTTAAAAAAAAACATCAAAATTGGTGAATTTTTGTGTAGCCATTTTAATATTGAAGATGCAAGAAAAAAGCAACATTTTTATTATACTTTTTATTTTACTTATTATTTTAAGTAATATTATATTACTTTATTACTTCAAGAAAAGTAAAAATGCAACTGAAACGCAAAAAAAGATTTGTGCAGTGTATGGAGAAGGTGCTGTGACTGATCAAACGTATCAAAAGTGGTTCGTTAAGTTTCATGCTGGAACTTTCTCACTGGCCGATGCTCCAAGGTCAGGTAGACCAGCTGAAGTTGATAGTGATCAAATTGAGACATTAATTGAGAACAATCAATGTTATACCACGTAGAAGGTAGCTGACATACTCAAAATATCCAAATCAAGCAATGAAAATCATTTGCACCAGCTTGGTTATATTCATTGCTTTGATGTTTGGGCTCCTCATAAGTTAAGTGAAAAAAACTTTCTTGACTGTACTTCTGCATGTGATTCTCTACTTAAAAGTAACAAAAACGTTCTGTTTTAAAACAAATTGTGATGGGCGATGAAAAGTGGATACTGTACAATAATGTGGAATGGAAGAGATCATGGGGCAAGTGAAATGAACCACCACTGACCACACCAAAGGCTGGTCTTCATCCAAAGAAGGTGATGTTATGTATAGGGTGGGACTGGAAAGGAGTCCTCTATTGTGATCTCCTTCTGGAAAACCAAACGATTAATTCCAACAAGTACTGATCCCTATTAGACCAACTGAAACAGCACTAGATGAAAAGCATCCTGAATTAGTCAACAGAAAACACGATCTTCCATCAGAATAACACAAGACTGCATGTTTCTTTGATGACAAGGCAAAAACTGTTACAGCTTGGCTGGGAAGTTCTGATTCACCAGACATTGCACCTTCGGGTTTCCATATATTTTTCTCTTTACAAATTCTCTTAATTCAAACTCACCTCAAGAAACAAGAAAAATCTCAAATAAACAATCTAACCTTACACCTAAAGCAACTAGAAAAAGAAGAACAAAGTAAACCCAAAATTAGTAGAAGGAAAGAAATCATAAAGATCAGAGCAGAAATAAATGAAATAGAAACAAAGAAAACAGCAAAGATCAATAAAACTAAACGCTGGTTCTTTGAGAAGATAAAATTGATAAACCTTTAGTCAGACTTATCAAGAAAAAAAGGGAGAGGACACAAATCAATAAAATTAGAAATGAAAAAGGAGAGATTACAACTGACACCGCAGAAATACAAAAGATCATAAGAGACTACTACAAGCAACTATATGCCAATAAAAAGGACAACCTGAAAGAAATGGAAAAATTCTTGGAAAAGTACAACCTTCCAAGACTGAACCAGGAAGAATTAGAAGATATAAACAGATCAATCACAGGTAATGAAATTGAAACTGTAATTAAAAATCTTCCAACAAACAAAAGCCCAGGACCACATTGGCTTCACAGGCGAATTCTATCAAACATTTAGAGAAAAGCTAACACCCATCCTTCTCAAACTCTTCCAAACAATTGCAGAGGGAGGAGCACTCCCAAACTCGTTCTATGAGACCACCATCACCCTGATACCAAAACCAGGCAAAGATATCACAAAAAAAGAAAATAATATACCACTATCACTGATGAACAGGGACGCAAAAATCCTCAACAAAATACTAGTAAACAGAATCCAACAACACATTAAAAGGATCATACACCATGATCAAGTGGGGTTTATCCCAGGAATGCAAAGATTCTTCAATATATGCAAAACAATCAATGTGATACACCATATTAACACATTAAAGAATAAAAACCATATGATCATCTCAATAGATGCAGAAAAAGCTTTTGACAAAATTCAACACCCATTTATGATAAAAACCCTCCAGAAAGTGGGCAGAGAGGGAACCTACCTCAACATAATAAAAGGCATATACAACAAACCCACAGCAAACATCATTATCAATGGTGAAAAACTGAAAGCATTTCCTCTAAGATCAGGAACAAGACAAGAATGTCCACTCTCACCACTATTATTCAACATAGTATTGGAAGTTTTAGCCACAGCAATCAGAGAAAAAAAGAAATAAAAGGAATACAAACTGGAAAAGAAGAAGTAAAACTGTCACTGTTTGCCAATGACATGGTAATATATATAGAAAATCCTAAAGACGCCACCAGAAAACTGCGAGGACTAATCAGTGAATTTGGTAAGGTTGCAAGATACAAAATTAATGCACAGAAATCTCTTGTATTCCTATACACTAATGATGAAAAACCTGAAAGAGAAATTAAAGAAACACTCCCATTTGCCATTGCAACAAAAAGAATAAAATACCTGGGAATCAGCCTACCTAAGGAGACAAAAGACCTGTACTCAGAAAACTATAAAACACTGATGAAAGACATCAAAGATAACATAAACAGATGGAGAGATATACCATGCTCCTGGATTGGAAGAATCAATATTGTGAAAATGACTATACTACCCAAAGCAATCTACAGATTCAATGCAATCCCTGTCAAACTACCAGTGGCATTTTTCACAGAACTAGAACAAGAAATTTTACAATTTGTATGGAAACACAAAAGACCCCAAAGAGCCAAAGCAATCTTGAGAAAGAAAAACAGAGCTGGAGGAATCAGACTCCCTGACTTCAGACTATACTACAAAGCTACAGTAATCAAGACAGTATGGTACTGGCACAAAAACAGAAATGTAGATCAATGGAACAGGACAGAAAGCCCAGAGATAAACTCACGTACATAATGGTCACCTTATCTTTGATAAAGGAGGCAAGAATATACAATGGAGAAAAGACAGCCTCTTCAATAAGTGGTGCTGGGAAAAATGGACAGCTACATGCAAAAGAATGAAACTAGAACAGACCCCAACACCATACACAAAAATAAACTCAAAATTGATTAAAGACCTCAATGTAAGGCCAGACACTATAAAACTCTTAGAGGAAAACATAGGCAGAACACTCTATGATGTAAATCACAGCAAGACCCTTTTTGACCTACATCCTAGAGTAAGGGAAATAAAAACAAATGGAGCCTAATGAAACTTCAAAGCTTTTGCACAGCAAAGGAAACCATAAACAAGACGAAAATACAACCCTCAGAATAGGAGAAAATATTTGCAAACGAAGCAACTGACAAAGGATTAATCTCCAAAATATACAAACAGCTCATGCAGCTCAATATCACAAAAACAAACAATCCATAAACTAACACAGCATTGTAAAAAATTGTAAAGCAATTATACTCCAATAAAGATGTTAAAAAAGTAAAATAAACAAGCAGCTGTGGAAATTAAAGCAGAAAAAAAAACAAACAAACAACAAAAAACAAACAACCCAGTCCCCAAATGGGCAGAAGACCTAAATAGACATTTCTCCAAAGAAGACATATAGATGGCCAACAAATGCATGAAAATATGCTCAACATCACTAATCGTAAGAGAAATGCCAATCAAAACCACAATGAGGTATCGCCTCACACCAGTCAGAATGGCCATCATCAAAAAATCTACAAACAATAAACACTGGAAAGGGTGTGGAGAAAAGGGAACCCTCCTGCCCTGTTGGTGGGAATGTAAATTGATACAGCTACTATGGAGGTTCCTTTAAAAACTAAACATAGAACTACCATATGATGCAGCAATCCCACTACTGGGCATATATTCTGAGAAAACCATAATTCAAAAAGAGACATGTACCACAATATTCATTGCAGCACCATTTACAATAGCCAGGACATGGAAGCAACATAAATGTCCATCAACAGATGACTGCATAAAGAAGTTGTGGCACATGTATACAATGGAATATTACTCGGCCATAAAAAGGAACGAAATAGAGTTATTTGTAGTGAGTTATTTGTAGTGAGGACCTAGAATCTGTCATACAGAAGGAAGTAAGTCAGAAAGAGAAAAACAAATACCATATGCTAACGCATATATATAGAATTTTAAAAAGCGGTACTGATGAACCTAGTGGCAGGGCTGGAATAAAGATGCAGACATAGAGAACAGACTTGAGGGCACGGAGTGGGGAAGGGGAAGCTGGGATGAAGTGAGAGAGTAGCATTGATGTATGTATACTACCAAATGTAAAATGGATGGCTAGTGGGAAGCTGCTGCATAGCACAGGGAGATCAGCTCGGTACTTTGTGATGACCTAGAGGGATGGGACAGGGAGGGTGGGAGGGAGACTCAAGAGGGAGGGCATATGGGGATATATGTATACATATAGCTGATTCACTTTGTTGTACAGCAGAAACTAACACAACATTGTAAAGCATTTATACTCCAATAAAGGTGTGAAAAGAAACAAAAAACAAAAAACCCCAAATTCTCTTAATGGAAAAATTCAATTGCCTGCAAGCCTGTAAAAGGCACCTGGAACAGTTCTTTGCTCAAAAAAGTAAGAAGTTTTGGGAAGATGGAATTATGAAGTTGCCTGAAAAATGGCAGAAGGTAGTGGAACGAAACGGTGAATACGTTGTTTAATAAAGTTCTTGGTGAAAATGGGCTCCAACGTTTGCTTAGAAAGGTCCCCTCTGTCATGCTGTCCAATAAAGGGGAGTGTCCAGAAGCAAAGGAGGAGTTATATACATGTTCTCTTTGATTCCTTAGAAACTTCCTGAACATATATATCCAAAATGAATCAGTGATTAGCAGCATGGAGACATGGAGCTATTTCATGTGATCTTTTAGATCGACTATATCTAGCAAGCCAGCTCTGTGGAATAGCGTAAGCTTTACATTCGAAAGTCTCTTCCAAAGCTTGTATTGCACACTTTGACTATACATAGTTGATTCTTATTATTTGTGGTAGTTATGTTCTAGAAAGTTACTGCAAACACTGATTTAGTGAATACTGAACATTACTCCTAAAAGAAATGCTCCTAAAAATATTGCTCCTAACACTAGTTAAGTTCCTCTGGTCACAATATTTCTGACAATTGATCGATACGTAATCTTGATTTATGCATGTTTCTGTTTAAAGGCACCTTATTTAATATATATTATTGATGAATAACATTGAATTCACACCCAACAGCACTCTAACTTATGATAACTCATGCCTGGGATGAGGCTATCCAGAGCACATATTTTCTTTATAATGCACATCACAGTCTCTTGCACTTAGGGAGACTATACAGCATGTCAACACTATATTTGGTGGCCTTTTCAATAGCAGAATCACCAACCAAACAAAAATGCAACAAATTTGGTACCAAATAGACTGTGAAAAAGACACTTGTTTACACTCTGAGAGCTGAAACAAGAAGGCAGAGCATCTCCTTATTCCACTGTAGCTGGGAAACATGCCAGACAGGGACTCAAATTTTTCGCTGTTCTGTATATGTATGTGAATGACAGGGAAAGCAATGTAGATATTGATTTTGGGGTTACAAATAAATGTTAGTGAGTAGGCAAATTTACAAATACACTGTGAATTATGAGAATGTGCTGTATGAGAAAATTAAAGGTCTGATACTACCCTAATCAGCCTACAGATTCAATGAAATTCCGATCAAAATTCTAATGGCATTTTTCACAGAAACAGAAACAAAAAGTAGTTGAAATTCATATGGAACCACAAAAGACTCCAAATATCCACAACGATCTTGAGAAAGAACAACAAATCTAGAGGCACCAGTTCCTCACTTCAAACTATATTACAAAGCTATAGTAGCCATGAGTATGGTACTGGCATAACAATAGGCACAACAGAATAGAATAGAGAATCAGAAATAAATCCACGCATATACACAGTCAACTAATCTTGGACAAGCGTGCCAAGAACACACAACGGAGAAAGGATATATAGGTTGGTGTGGTAAGAAGAGAGGGAGTGGGGGGACAGTCCTCAGAGATGAGTAGATATCAGAGGTGAACAGCAACTGGGCAGGTCACATGGGGCTCATTAGGGTATTTTATTCCAAGTGAGATGGTGCCATTGAAGAGTGCTGAGCAAAAAGTATTATTCTGATTGCTCTTTTGAGAAAGGACTGTAGGGGAGCAAGTGTAAAAACAGAAACGCTTTGGGAAGATTTTACAATAATCCAAGAAAGACAGTGTTGATTTAGGACAATGTGTAGGGGTGAGGGTGGTGATAACTCTTCAGATTCTGGATCTACTTAGAAGGCAGAGCCAACAAGATTTTCTGAAAGATTGGATGTGGGATATAAGAAAAGAGAAGTGTTAAGAATGGAGGGTCAAGAACAGTTTGTCTTGAGCAACTGGATGGATGGATTTGTTATTACCACAGATAATGAAGACTGTTGGAGGAGCAGGGTTTGAGGGAGAATATCAGGGGTTCATTTTGGATATATATGTTCAGGAAGTTAATTGGACATCTAAGTGGAAATTCCAAGTAGGCAGTTGGATATATAAATCTATAGATGAGTAATTCAGAGAAGAGTCATGGGCAGAAATACAAATCGGTGAGCTGTCTGTATAAATAGTAAAAGACGAGGAAAGATGAGCCTTATTTTCCCCTTTTTTGATGCTCTTCCCCAAGAACAATACTTCCAAATATAAAGATGTGACCTCTACCAAATCCCCTTTATCAAGGACTGATTTTAGACTGAGTGAGGTTAGTGGCAAGATAAGAATTAATTTCTCTCCCCCGTTTTGCAATAATGTAATATGTTCAACAAAAAGTAGTTTCAAAGTTCCTTTGAAAGGCAGAGTATACATTCTAAATGAAGAAGAATCAGGTACTTTGTTATTAAGACAGATTTAGTGATAACACTTAAAAACTTCTCATCCGTAGGCAGAAGCCCAAAGATTTTCGCTCGTTGGTTTATTGATTCATTCATTTACGAAAAACATTTGTTAAGCACCTTCTATGTGGAGTGGAATTCATAGAATTTGACGAGTGATTATATAAAAAGTGAGGTACAAGGAAGATTCTTGCAAGTCTCTTCTGAAGTATTTAGCTTGGGTGAATGGAGGTGCCATTAACCAAGACAGAAACAGCCTGGAGGAGAAGCAACTGGATTTATGTGGAAATTAGAGAGTTCATTTACATACATCTTAAAATCAAAGAAGTTATATATTCCAATGTTTGTCTATTGGGTAATTTTTGGAGCATGTTCAGAGCTCAGAGAGAATCAGGATATGAGGGGTTCCATGCCAGAAACTCAGGAATAGTTTCCTCCTTGATCTTTGCTAGACTGGATATTCTTATTCTATAGATCTCAACTTAATTGTGACTTCCTTATGACTTTCCCTCCTCCTACCTTATTCTCTTACTTTTTGTCCTGTTTTTTTCCTTCCTGGTATTATTGTTATTTGATCACATTTTGGTGGTTATTTACATATTTAATAAATTGCTCCTGTACTTTACTTTAAGTTGCAAGATGGTGATGACTATTTTGTCCCAACTAAATAACACGACTTTCTGGGATATATAAGCAATCAACAAATATATGTACCATAAATGAATAAGATATATATTTGGGAGTTTAGAGCATATTAATGACAATTGAATCCTGAGATAGTATTGAAATTGCTAAGGACAGCAAAGAAGAGGACCAATAAAATAATCTGGGGAAGCTCTAACATCAGAGTTAGAAAAGAGAAGAATCGTTATAGATTTTCGAGAACAGGAAGAGAGCAGGGTCCTGAAACCAAATGTGGAATGTATTTCAAGAACAACACCTTTTGTTTTTGCTGTTCAAAGGAAAGCAAAAGTCACACTCCAATTCTTGCTCTTTGTTTTGTAAAGAAACAAAACAAAACAAAAAATGAAAAAACCCACAAATCAAACAGAAGTAGTCTCTTATAATTTATTATTTTTGCCTTCTTCTCTATGATCAATTTTATTTATGAACTAAAGATATTGAGTATATTTTCTTGTACATTTCTAATTTTTTCTTTGCATTTGGGACTATCATTTACTTAGTTCACAATAACTGTTTTAATTTTCAAAAACCAATATCCAATATAGTTACACTATAAAGAATATATATTTGTGTAGCTTTGTATATAGGCTTGTATGTGTAAGTATGTATGAAAGAGAGCGTATGTATATGCTCATGTGTGTTCTTTTAGATTAAGTGAGGGTTTGATTCAAGAATATTTCTTGAGTTCTATGGAGGTCTACATAAGAGAGCTCTGAAAATACAAAGTACGTAGGGCCTAAATCTACTGATTAGATGATCTAAATGTCACCAGGAATGACCCATGGAGTGAATAATTTGTTTCCCTAGGAACATATGGAATCCACTGACTTCAGGAAATATTTTCAGAGTGCACACATACTTCTTCAAGACGTTAACATCCCAGGGGAGGAGGAGGAATAAAAACATGACAGGGAGTAATTTAAAATGGCAGGTACTGCAGTTTTCTTTTCCTGTGCTGGAAACCTTATATTGATATGAATGTAGATGATTTTCTTATGATTGCTATAAAAAGTTGATACTGTTCTTTCTGAAATTCTCTAAGATTTATTTTTTCCTCCTCCTTTGCGGAATTTTGTTGTTTTTGAATGGCTTAGATTGTGGGTACAAAGAAATCAAAACACTGCACATTATTTCTTATAATGTAACCACAAGAAAACGCAAATGCTGAGGCTCTGATTCACAAAAGAATATTACCTATTAGTTATGGTATGGTTCAGTGGGAAAATGGAGTCCAAAATTAAATTATATTTCACTAGACTGTAACACAATCAAACCTTGATTGTGTTATAACTGTGCATCAGTTATATTATAACTGTGTTATAACTGTGCATCAGTTATATTATTTGTGTAACACAATCAAACCTTGATTGTGTTATAACTGTGCATCAGTTATATTATTTCACTTTTTAATTTGAATTTTTCAGCATTTTTATAAGATTATAGCACCTCAGGAGACTTAAATGCTGGACTTTGACACAGACAGCCTAGTCCCAAGTCTCATTTTGCCACTAATAAGGTATGTGACTGGGAAAATTACTTAAATGCTCAGAGTTTCAACTTCCCCACTTATAAAAGAGAGACGTAATATTCCCTTGAGAGATTACTGTGACGATCAAATCACATAATTAAAATGAATAAATGTGTTTTTTCTTTCTTTACTTCCAAATGCCCAGTCTTCGATGGATGCTGCAAATGTTAGAATTGCTGGGTACATTGTCTATCAATCTTCGAGAACATAATCATCTACAAAAATCTAAGCTTGGAAAGGCAACATTTTGTAGGAAGTAATTTTCAGGTTGTCTTATATGAACTTGCTCTTCCTTTTCTGATATTAAGTTAATTATAATATAGAAAGATGGTTTGCGAGTTTAAAAACCATAGACTTCATTTGAGGACACAGATTTTTAGGACAGTGGCTTTTTTAATGATGACCCACAGTAAGAAATAATCTTATTTTGCAACCTATACTTTCATTCATATATATATAATATGTATTATACTTACATGTATATATGAAACAGTTTCATAAAATTATACATATATTTGCCATATGTGCAGCCGTCTACTCTTTTCTACTCCTGTCTAGTCTATTTCATTATTTTAAGAAATAGTGGTTATAACCTAGTAATTTGATCTTAAGATCCACTGATGGAGTGCTATCCCATTTTTTACTTCAGATATGAAGCATCTCTGTAACAGAGCCTTTGTCTGATTGTACTCCCACAAATAACATCTATATAAGTTTAAATTTCATGAGATTTTTGGCAATCACGTTATTAGTTCTCCTCTCCTCAGTCTAAAAGATAACATTATTTTTTGACGCAAACTAATCAACTACCCAAATCTTCAAGTTCCAACTTACAGCAAAACTTCAGTCACTTGCCTTCTGATGCTAGTGACATTTATAGGCCAATTCTGATGGTTGAGTTGTTGTCTAAAGGGCAAGAAGGGCCCCAGATAGGGCTGGCCTCATGGGCTTATGACCTGTGCAGGTCACACGAGGCTTTGCCCTCAGAAATGCCCTGTGTTTGGTTTAATGCCCTCTTGTGTGCATTCAGTTCTTACTACTTTTATCTTAGGACTTGTGTTTGTAAGTGGAGTTTGATGGGAAAATAGAGCATGCACATGAGCAGAGAAGATACGAGCAGTATGTATGTCCACATTCCTCCCCATCCCATTTGCCTATAGCCTTCGTGATGTCCCATCCATGCAGAATTCCACTGGATTCGCAATGTGTTGGAGTTCAGAAAGATTCAAAGCAAATACAAGACAAGCATGTTATGGAAGCTCTTGTATTATAGAAGGAAAAGGAAAGGTAGGGCAACCCATAGTTCCTTTTCCTTTCAGTCCTCCCTTACTCATGGGTAAGCCACAAATAGTGTGGGTAGAGGATGTATAAGAAGTGAAATAAAACAGTTGAATTAGTTTTGTGCAGAGCATCTTTTATGCTAACAATATCAAAATACATATGCATGTACAAGCTACAAAATAGGAATTGTGTAATTTCAATGATTCTGCAAGAGTTAGATTTTTTATATTTGCCTTTAATACTGGCATTGAACAATATAAAATTAACAGTAACACTTATGATAATAATTTAATTTCAAATTTTTCTTTACTTAGAATGGCATTAAATAGGAAATAAAAATGCCATGACAATTTAAGAGAGAAACTTCAAAAGAAAGGAAAAAGGTTTATATTTGACTAATTTTATGGAATTTTTTTCCTGCTTTATGAACAAAGGACTCCACATTGACATTTTGTGCTGAGCCCTACAAATTATGTCATTGGCTCAGGCTACATAATGTAATTTTTATATATGTAAATGTATCAGAGTTAATTAAGAGAAACCAGCAGGTAGTTTAAAAAATTATATGAATTCATCTCTTCATTCATACCTTGATTCATAATTTCCCACATTTATTGTGCTCCTATTAAGTTGTCCTAGAAACTAGAGATTCACAACAATGGATGTGACAGATCACATTGCTGCTCCCATGCATCTTAATATATGGGGACGGCAGTCATTAAAAATTGTTTGCATTGGTAATTATTTTATGACAAATGTTTTAAGGGATAAGAAGAAAAAGTTCAAAATGCTACAAAGGAAGATAATAAACTCTATCCAAACAACTAATATTAGTTTTAAGGAAAATTTTAACTTCTACTTTTCTTTATTAACAGTTTTTTACATCCCTAGTAGATGCCAGGCACTGTGTGAGGCAATAGTGATATAATGAACATTGGTCCCAAGGAGCTCCCCGTCTGTTACAAGTGTTGTTTGTTGGTTGTTAATATGTGATAATGGGTAATAATGTTATGACAGAGATAGATTCAAGGTGGAGCAAAGATGAAGTAATTATTCTTTCAGATGTCGAATGATGAGGGTGATGGGGATCAAATGTCCTCAAAGAAGCCTTCTACAAAAAAGGAAGATGGGAATAACAACTTCTGTTGAGAAATCAAGATTTTAAATAGTGGCACTTTAAATCAAATGGATCAAAGCCAGAATTAGGGAACTTTCCTATGACATGTTGCCTTTCCCTTGTCTCTAATGAGAACGTCTCCTCTGGATGTTTATATCACTTCCTATTGAAACAGAGTTTTTACTAGCTTCTGTTCTGGAAAACTCTTTGATTCCCAAGTAATTTTTCCATCAGCTCTTTAGAAGATATTTATTGTTAAGTTAGTCAATTAATATTACCCCGCTCACAAAAGTGATGGCAGTGTGCTTCATCTTGGTAGAGTTCTGTTTGTTTGATTGATTACTGCTCTTTATTGGCCAAAAGCCTCATTTTCTCCCTTAACTTTCACAATGTCTTAACATATTTCTCTCACATTTAGTCTTAATGTCTTAATGTTTAATCTCCAGGATTAAATATTTGTGTCTAAGTTTTTTTAGTATTAGATTTTAACATATTAAAGAACCCTCATAGTGAAGAACCCTACCTAAACCTTTCAGAACATTCAACAGATGAAAACTTCTCTACATTCTATTGTTTAGAGTAAGCTACAACATTCCAAGTAATGAAATATTTTCTCTCTTGAGTTATAAAGAAAACATCTCTAGTTACTCTGAGACCAGTGATAATTTTCCTGAAGAACTTGATTCTGAGGGACTCCGTATTAATTAATGGAATTTTACCTTAACTACTCTTTCATCCTTGTCTTGCATATAACATGGTGGTTTTGTATTTCACTCCCTAGTTGCACTGTCATACAATTCATGACCTCCTTTTCTTAGATTCCCTTTCCCAGAGTCCTTAAAGTCTCACATGGTCCAGTGTTGACCTGGATACCTCTTAACTGTCCTTCTATAGTTTGTTTTCTGAAAATGAATACTGTGTTCAGATTACTGCTTTATATTATCTTATTCTTACATCTGTGTTGATTTATAATTGTCTGGTTACATTACATGTTTTTGCATTATTTCCCTTCCTGTGAGTGAGACAGCCTACTTTTAAAACTTGCACAGTTTGACAGACATTTAGAAAAAAGTGCTTTAAATAAATGCATATGTGTCATGAGTGCATGAATTTGAATATTTCTAAAGCAGGTGTAAATTTAGTGGGAAGTTTTTTCCAAGAGTAATGAGAGGCGTCCAGGTAAATGAACTCATTTCCTTTTGTAATTTTAGGAAAGAAGAACAATTTTTTAAAAATCTTCAAATTCTAGGCAGTAAATGAATAGGACCTGGTAAAACCTGGAGAACCTAGTACTAGCACCTCAGAAGAGACCCCTTGCTTTAGACATTAATAGAAGTGTTATTAAAGTGTCAGTTTCCTTCCTTCATTTCTACAGTATGGGACCTTGGGTGCAAAATTCTGACACTTAAAAATTATCTAACATCAGAGAAACCTTGTGACTAAACTCATTTCTAATAGCCATGATGTATAACATAAGGATTCTAGTTCCAGCATTGAGGATTTCTTTCCTTTCATGATTTTAATGATTTATCTAGGATCACAGAATAAATAAGCTTAAATCACAAAATAAAAATTTTCAAACTCCATATTATATTCAAAAGTAAGAGCCACAAGCCAAGAACACTGCACTGTAGGTAGCTATGTTTTACCTATTGTGATCTGAGCAGACCTCTGGCTGATTGCTCTGTGTCTACTCTGGGACCACTTGCCAGTGCATTTTGAGAGGACCAAGTGAAGATGCGGAAACCACAACAGACCAAAATCAGAAGGAAGGGGGGCTGGCATCTATTCTCTTACCTTTTTACCTGATTTGTAGGAGAATGTTCAGTTTGAGAATGGAACCAACTGAATAAGGCCTTATATCTGTCCAGCTGCAGTTATCAAAAGAGACAGATTGCCCCTTCATCCAAATGTTTGAGAACAAATTATCTTACCTGAGTGAGGGTAACAAACCAGGAAATACCCAGAGTCTGACCTGTTACTGAGACATATAATATCACCACGAGTGATGTTTCCAGTGCCCAACATACTGTGAACAGCCCAAACAAAAGACTGTCATCACTAAGTAATATATTTAGGATATATTCGATGGAATCTGAGTGAAAAGTATCTGATTGTGCTGTTCTGATTATTCTAAATTTCAAAGCATGGTTGTTTCACCAAGGAGAGGAAAAAAAAACAACTAGTATCAAATTACTCAATAACTTAGATAACAGGAGGACATGCTAAGCAGAATAATTCAGCTTGGATATCATATTCATTCTTCTTCTATTCAGTTCTTAACTTAGAAATGAATTGTGTACCATAAGTTCATTTGGCCTACATTATCCTATGATAACAATATTTATGGTGGTGGTTAGGTTTCCAGGATTGGTACAAATGCCCACTTTATAAAATAAAACATATGCTTGAAGTATAAACATTTACAGAAGATGTTTTCAGTTTTTCACAATAAAATATAAGAAATGTTTAAAAATATTTCTTCATAGATTGGTGCTTGAAGAAAAGTTATTTCAATCATACGAGAAGCTAGAAAATGGCAAGTTTGCGCAGGTTTTTAGGTGGATTTATGGGCATTTTCAAGATATTTAAAGATTAACAGCATTCATATAATTTAGGCCTAATTTTATTTTTAAATTTTAACTTTCCTCTTTCCTTGGTTCCTGTAATATTCCACACACCCACACCTGTGTTATTAGTTATGACAATACAACAGAAGAAAAGAGTAGGAGAAAGAGATGATTTCTTTTTTCTGAAGAAACAGAGAGTGCAATGAGAGATATATAAGAAGGGGTAAAGTGGTCAAAGTGGTATATTTATAAATGAGGAAAATTATCTAAGATGGAATTATGTCTATTGCCACAGAAATGAAAATATGGGAATTTCACTGCAGGCAGAAATCTTCTCAGAAAAGAAGTAGATTGTGGGGAGGAGATGATGAGTCAAGCATCGGACTTACAAAGGGACAAGGCCAGGGTAGGCCAGAAGCAGATACCAGTGCCGACAAAGAAGAAAATAGAAACCAGGACCTGAACCGGAGAAAGATTGCCTGAGTATAATGAGTATAATCAAGGGTGGTTTCAAACCCAGCCAGGAAGATGAACTAGCTCAATATAGAAACCATACCCAATTATTGAGTTCTAATTAAGTGCCCGGCACTGTGTTAATTTCTTCACATGAGTTATTGTAGTTATTCCTCACAAGAACCTCAATGTGGATAGTACCATCATGAAGGCCCATATAGTAATATTATTATCCCAGTTTTATAGATAAAAAAACTATGACATAAGGAGATTAAATAACTTGTCTAAGATCATTCAGAGGGTAAATGTGAGATATGAGACTTGAACCTGGGAAGTCTGGTATTGGGTCCCTCACTGTTGTATGCAGACATCTTAAAAGAGGATTAAATGATCTAAACCTAGGACAGGGGAGTCCAGGAGCAAGACTATCCAGAGCCTTGATTGGATTCTGCTGGGGTTTACTTGCTGCTTCTGATGTCATTGGTAACCTCTATTTCCAACTATTTGGACCTCCCAAATTCCTTAAAGGTGCCAGGTAACATATATCAAATCATATAGTTCCCCATCCTAGCCACTAGGTGGTGGTTAGTGCTGTCAACTTAAAATGAGTATTTGCTAATATGAATAGGGTGAAAAAGGACAAAAGATTTGCAGTTTTCAGTGGTTAGATTAGGCACTCATTTTGCACTGAGGTGGTAAGTTACTAGTGATGAGATGGTCAATTATTTAAAAAAAAATAATGTAAAAGGGACAGATTCTCTCATTCTCTAAGTATTTACCATCTATTTTGTGTCAGACACTGAGGTAGAAGACACTGGGAACACAAAGATAAGCAGCATAAAGTAGCATGTGGGATGTAAACACCTAATTAGGGTTATGTATCAGTGTAGGGATTGGCTAGGTAGAGTTATATACCAGATATGAAATTGAAGCAAAATATCCCCAAATGAAGTACGTGCATTGTGTGTTTGTGTGTGTGTGTGCATAGTCAAGGAAAGTTTATACAAAGTTTAGGTATGAAAATACCAAGATGTAAAGACTTTGCCAACTAGGCTGTAGGATGCAGTAGCATTTATAGAACAGATTAGGGGTCTATCGAAGATACCCGTATTATCAGAGTATGAATTATGGTTTCTTTATTTTGAATGACAATGACTCAAATTTTAATCAGTTGTATCTGATCACCCCCTGACTATTGAACTATATGTGTTTGAAGATCTTGTCGACCAAACCTTATTTAAATAATGAGTAGTTCCTCACTTTGTATAAGTTAAAGACTAGAAGAACTTCTAGAAGTTCTGGTCAGATGACATAACCAGCATTATTAGACCCATTTAATAATAAACAGAATGCAGCAAATTATGTGAATATGAAATGATTGTTTTTTTGTGATATATAGCAAAGACATCAACATGGAAAACAATTTAGAATTTCAAGTTTGAATAAGCTTGATTTTCCCATCTGTCATTTTTGTGCTTCGGAAAGCCTACACTTGGGAAGCTGAGATCAGATAGAATTTTTGTTCTTAGAATGCCAGTTAGTGTTAATATTGATGTCACGTTTGTGTCTCAAGAAAACACGAGGGTTGATATTATCATCTATGTTGGCCAAAGTGAGAGAATAGAAGCGTCTGAGCTAGCTGTAGGTTCCGTATCACCAGAATGAACCCATGCCTGTTTAGCCGAACTGCCACAGGCCCATGGGAGTGGTTAGGGTAAAACTTAACCTTTTCTAAAGCTTGGATGCCTAAATTGTGATTTCTGTAATATCTGGAAGAGTCAGCTGTGAACATGGCAGTAAAGGTATTTACACTGTAGATGAAGACATAGGCCTTCTTGCTAGACCCTCTAAAAGAATGACACTAAAACCTATTTTGTAAGGTAGACCATCTAATATCACATAAAATATGTAGAATATGGAAAGTAGCAATATTCTTAATTATTAATTTAAACTACTACTGAAAATAAGCAAATTTAAATTTTCACTCTACCTCTATCAGTGTGTGTGTGTCTATAATCTTCTTGACAAAACTTGAGTGTGTGTCTCTTACTAGAAAGCACGCTATAGCAAAAACAGGGCTTCATCAATTTATACTGTAAAGGATAATCATAACCACATAGAATGATTAAGTGCCTACTTAAGTATGAAAATTAACCTGTCACTCTGAGAGTTACTCAGAATTTCTTTAAATATTAGATTTTATTTGATTCTACAATTTGAAGGCTTTTGGAGGATGTGTCATTTGAGCTATTATCTGCAATCTAGATAGATAGATTTTTGGCATAAAATGATGAGAATAAATACTTTCCAGGAAGAGAGAACACAGGATCAAAGTCACCAAGTTGTGAAAATTTAAAGTTCTCAGAAGATGCAGTAAGTCTTCCAATTTGGCTAGAACGATGAGTTATTAATTGAAAAAACTGGGAAAGTAAGATAGGAAACATAGTTTAGTAGCAAATTCTGAGGAACCTTGGATGTACAATTCATCATTTTGGGCTTTATTCTGCAGGTAATACGGACTTATTGAAAAAAATCTGAGAGCAACAATAATAACCTAAGAGAAACGATTCCAGACAGAATAGACTGGCATCTGTGTGTAAAAGAAACTCAGTCTGTTGCTACTGAAGAGAACAGGTAAGGTATCAGTATTCTACTAAGACTTCATTGGAACTCTCCCAAATATATAACAACAAAGGCAAACTTAAACATATTCCAAGGTAGACTTAGACATAGAGATTAATAAAAAATGATTACGTATTAGGCTACTAGATTAAAAACTACCTAAATTACACAATATCAACTTCAGTTTTTTACCAGATTATATTTGACGTTTTGAGTGTGTGTGTGTGTGTGTGTGTGTGTGGAATTAAAGTATATCATTGAATTAATTTTATCTTTTATTTGTTTCTCTACTAAAGACAACTGCTGTGTGAGATTTTCCATGCTGAAAGACAATTTGTTTAACATTTTCAATATATAATTATTTGACTGTTAAAGACCACATCAGAAAAACTAATTTACTCATGAAGCAGCTTATTATGCCCTCTGGTCATTCCTTTTGAAAAACTCTTATACTCAGCATCAAAAACATTTACCCATTTCAGAGAAATCAATCTCAACACACATGATTCTATACCATATTGATGGTATTAATCATATCATATGTAATACTGCTTCAGTTATTTTACCTATTTCAAAAACTTAATTTGAATCTCATTATTACTGCCTTTGCTCTTACTAAATAATAGTGCTTTAAAGCTTAAGAAAGATGACACTCAAAACAGAACCATCCTTCTTTATCTTTACTGGTCCTGTCCATAGCCTTCCTACCTACCAGTAACACCTTGCCAGTGTCAAACACTTAGAAATGCTTAATGGAGTAAAAAAAGAAGAAACCTTAAACCTTATAAGGATGTCTCTGAACTCTCTGAGGAAAGGAGATCCTAATCTAAAATTACACCACTCTTAGTTTTGAAAACTCTAAAAAGAATATTCTAGTTTGAGGGCAGGCCTGAGGTTTTGATTAGTTTGTGCTAAAGTAATTCACTACATTAACAAACAAAAGAGGAAAAGAAATATGATCATGTCAGGGGTACAGAAAAAGTATTTGATAAAGTTCAACATCCATTCCTGATAACGCACTTAAAAATTTGGAATTGAACAGAACTTCAATTTGATAAAGATTATCTGTGAAAAACTTACAGCTAACATTATGCTTAATGGTGAAATACTGAATCCTTTCTGACAAAGATAAAGATAAGAATAAGCAACAGTTGTCTGTTCTCACTAGCTCTATTCAACACTGTATTGGAGGTTATAGCCAGTGCATTCAGGCAAGAAAAAAAAAAGAAGGAATTCAAACTGGAAAGGAAGAAGTAAACTTGTCACTATTCTCAGTTGATATAATTGTCTATGTAGTAAATCTGACAGCATCTACAAAAATGCTCATAGAACTAATTAGTGAGTATGTCAAGGCTGTGGGATATACGATCAATATACAAGATCGATTGTATTTCTGTACTCTAGTGATAAACAATTAGAAATTGAAATCAAACATACCACTTAATGGAAGCAACCTGTGTCCATCAATGATGAATGGATAAAGAAAACATGGTATATATGATGAGTATTATTTAGCTGTTAAGAAGATCTTGCAATTTGTGACAACTTAAGCCTCAAAAAATTGTAAGAATTTAAAATGTACAGATATGTTCTCTGACCACAATAAAATTAAAACAGACATCAACAGCAAAAAGACCACAGGTAAATATCTAAAGAGTTGGAAATTAAGCAATGCTTCCAAATACTTACTGGGTCAAGAGGAAGTCTCACAGGAGATTTTAAAATGTATGTAGAACTGAATGAAAATGAAATATAATAAAAAATGTAGTATAGAGCTAAAGCTGTACAGAAAGGGAGATTTATAGCATTAAATAGTTATGTTAGAAAAGAGGGAAGTCCTCATCAATAATCTGAATTCTTACCCAGAAAGAGTAGAAGAAGAAGAGCCAAACAAAACCAAAGAAAGCAGAAGGAAGGACATAATAAAGAAAAGAACAGAAATCATTGACATTGAAAATAGGAAAACAAAAAAGTCAATAAAACAGAAAGCTCACTCTGAAAAATAGCAACATAATCGATAAACCTCTAGGAAGACTGGCAAAGATAGGAAGAGAGAAGATGGAAATAAACAATATCAGGAATGACATGGGAGTTATTTACTATAGAGCCTGCAGCCATTAAAGTGATAATAAGGGAATACACTCATAAATTCAAGAACTTAGAGGAAAATGACCGATTCCTTGAAAACTATAAGCTACCAAAACCTAACCAAGGTAAAGTAGACAATGTATGTAAATAATCGTGTAACCATTAAATATATTGAAGTCATAATTTACAGCTCCCAAAAAAGAAATTTCCAGGTCAAGCCAGTCCCACTGGAGAATTCTACCAAACATTTAAGATTTAGAACAAGACAGGGATGTCTGTTTAAGCCACTTTTATTCAACATAGCAGTAGATGTTCTATCCAGTGGAACAGGCAATACAAAGAATAAAAAAAAGCACAGATAGAAAAAGAATAATTAGAACTTCATTTTGCAGATTTATTCTTGCAGATTTGCAGATGATATAGTTGCTTAAGTACAAAAAGAATCCCCAGAAATCTACAAAAAACATGAAGAGCTAATATGTGAATGCAGCAAAATTGCAGGATACAAAATAATCACAGATAAAATAAGCTCATTTCTATATATTAACAATGAAATGTAGTTACAAAAATTCAACACAATACCATTACAATGGCTCCAAAGAAAATGAAATGCATAGGTATAAACTTATCTAAACGTGTATAGGATATGTATGCTAAAAATAATATACTAATGAAGGAAATCAAAGAAAGCCTAAATAAATTGAAAGACAGAGGTGGCATGACAAATCAGTAGTCAAAAGACATTGCTCATTAACTTATGACAGAAAAAATTGGTATTAATAAGAAAAAAATAAAATTAGATCCCTATTACACATCATATACAAAAATTAACTCCAGATGAATTAATCACATACATGTTAAAAACAAAACTGTCAGCCTCACATCAAAACATACAGATGAATGTCTTGTAAATTGGTGGAAGAAAAATATTTAAATAAGAGATAAAAAGTATTGAATATATTTTAAAAGTGGTAATTTTGACTATATATAAACAATTAAAAACTTTTGTTCATCAAAAAGACCTTAAAAAGTGAAAATACAAGGTACAAACTGGCATATTTGTAGGTTGCAATACACATAATTGGGAAATGATTAGTATCAAGAATATATAAAGAACTCTTACAAATCAATAAGAAAAAACAAGTAAAAGGTATGAGAAATATTTCTCAGGAGTGGAAACACATGAGACCATAAATCTAAGAGTTGTCCAACATCATTAACAATTAGTAAAATCAAGACCTCCACATGATTTATATGCATTTAGTTGGCAAAACTCTAAAAGTCTCAGAATGTCAAACGTTGAAGAGGATGTAGAAAACACAGCCTCTCTTACACATTGTTGGTGCCAATGAGAATAGTTTGGACTACTCTGGAAAACTATTTGCTGTTATATCCTGAAAATGTTTTCACTTACACTGTGATCTAGGTATATACTACTTCTAAGTCTACACCAAAAAGAAACTCTTGCATGTGCACAACTGGACACATGTCTTAGTGGCACTATTCACAATAGCAAAAACTTGGAAACAGTTCACATGTTTATCAACAGGAGAATGGATTAAAAGATGGGGTATAGTCAGACAATGAAATATTTTAAGACGGCAGCAAAACTAAGGAATTAAGCTACACTCAACAATAAGAATGAACCATAGCTTAATAATATCAAATAGGGACTTCCCTGGCAGTCCAGTGGTTAAGTCTCCACACTTCCACTGCAGGGGGCATGGGTTCAATCCCTGGTTGGGGAACTAAGATCCCGCATGCTGCGCCGTGTGGTCCAAATAATAATAATAATATTAATATCAAATAAAATATTTAAGTAATTAAGTCTAGAACATTACAGGGTACAATGTTCTATTTACAAAGTGAAAAAGTTAAAAAATATGTTATATAAAGATGTATAGTTTTAAGGAATATATATGTGTATATATATTCCCTATAAATTGTATACACATATACACATGTATATGCAAATCAAAGGAATAATGAATCCAGATTTTGGATGATGGTTACTTCTAGCTGAGGGAAAAGGAGGATGGACGGAGTACATATGACTAGATGTCAGTTGTCAAGATCTGAGTTTTTGTACTGGGTTGTGGCTTTATAGATGTTTATTACCTTATTAAAAATAACCAGCTAACAGACTGAAAAGAGATTCTGAATGGATCAGTGGCAAGAGTGTGTCATAAACCAAGGATTATGCATAATACAATTCTGTATACCTGAATGCTTTTAAAAAAAGTTTATGTCTTTGTATTATACAAAATTTTGTCTATTTAAGGAAAATGTTAAATTTAATGTAAAGTACTTATTCAGGCTGTGTTTATACATTAACTTAGATGTATATAAAAACATTATATGAAATATTTTTAAAATCCTAAATTAAGTTGTTTTTATATTTATGAGAACTGTTTGAAAGCATTATCTATTTTACTCCATTTTCACCCCAGCAAGTTTTCAACCGACTTTGCTTTGCCTTCATCCACATATAAACTGTTTCTGCCAAGGTCATAATGACCTAGTAATTTGAAAATCCAGCATCATTTTTCAGTTATTTTACATGATTTCTGATCTCACTTGACACTGTTGAAACTTCTTCCTTTTCAAAGAACTCCCCATTTGTTTTCCTTGATACCATGCTGTCATGGATTTCAGCCCCATTCAGTTTCATTCTTCTTAGTTTCCTTTGTAGGCTATTTATTTTCCTGATCTTCCTATATGTTTCCTTCATAGTTCTATCCTGGTATTCTTACCTCCAAAGGCCTTGGATTACCTCCTGTTTTATGCTAAGGACTTTTAATCAACTCACCTGTTTTGCACAAGCCATCACAGAATCCATGTTTCAGTCAACTGAATCCAAGTGGCTCCAGGTGTCAAATTTGCTCCAGAGTTTCCGCTTAGTACACTACATCAATGTATTCAGCATGATATAAAGATATGTTCTTCCATCTTTGTTTAAGCTCAATTCCCATGATTCTGTTATTTTTAAAAAATATAACTTAAAAGCTCTGCAAGTTTTCTTCTCTAGTCTTGACTTGTTATTGGCTCACTAAATTTTCTTTTAAAAAGATGAGCACCCAAATATCTCTTTAGTGAAAGTAATTTCCTAGGATTAGTATTTATAGGACACAATAAGTGCCTTGTTCTAATAGAAACTTCAATGTTGCCATCATAACATGATGCATGGTACTATTCAGAGATACACATATGTCTAAACCTATTTGGCAATAATTTTATGCTGTAAGTTTATACCAATATCTTAAAGATAGTATGTGTGGCTGTGTAGAAATTAGGCATGAATACAGAATGAGGCTAAGCAGAAATGAGAATTGCTGAGAGGTAGAGAGGGAGAGGGCCACACTGTCTAATCTCCTGGATTGAATTGTTCATTCATACAAAAACTATTTATTGAGCACCTATGTTATTCTAGACACTGTTCTGGGTTCTAAGATTACAACAATGAACACAACAGATTTTTTTAAAAGGAAGAATGATCAAGGAAGGCAATATTGCAAAGGAAAACTTAGAGCAGAAGTTTCAGTGAAATGAGGCTGGAGGTCATTTAGATATCTGAGGGAAGAAATCTTGGCAGAGGAAACAGCAGCTTCAAAGGTCCTGAGGTGGAGCAAGGTGTTCTTTATGGCTAAAGCTGAATGAGTGTGGGGAGGCAGTGGTGGGTAAGAAAGAGGGGAGCGTTGGCTATGGAGGGCTTGTGGGCTCATTATTTTATTCTGAGTGACATGGAAAACATTTAGAGTATTTGGTCCAATGTGTTAAATAATCTGAATATTTTGAGAAACAAAACCAAAAACAATTTTCTGTACCAGTATCCAGGCAGACAAGCAAAGAAAGGGATTCAAGTTATAGTGAATGATGGTGACAAATGGTGCTGATAAGTGACATAAAGCCTAAAATTTGTCATTGGTTTGCAATGTGAAGGTCATCTGTGACCTTGATAGACTGATATATGTAGAGTAATGGACATCCAAGAGAGACTGAAAGAGAAACTTGAAGACAGTCCCATCTCTGAATTTTCTGGTTAAGAAAAGATTCCTTTTTAATGAAGCTATTTTGAATTGGGTTTCTATCTTGTTATAGCAAAAGTGGCTCGATTAATTTTAAAAGCAAGACATTAAGCTGATTTCCAGGGTAACAGTTACAATGATGCTGTGCTCATAGAAAAACATCTTTACAGGTCTACAACATAGACAAAACTCTGCTCACAGAAAGAATTGCTTTTTCATCAAAATTCCTTGGCCTGATTACAAGTGCCATTATTAAGAGCTATGCAACTGGATATTTGAAAAATTTTTCTCCAATATACAACTTGTTAATGCTGTACTATAAACGTCTCAGACTTGTCACAATCTTTTCTGTATTTAGTTCAGTAATATCATGTGGTTTAGCTTCTGCTGTTCTGTGTGTATTAAGCTAATCACTGATTGCAAATGTGCATAACTTTGTTTTATGCTATTTTATGTTTCACAGCAATATCCCTGTTAACATCTGTCAAGAAAGTTGCCATGGAAACTGAAGCATAACATACCATATTATACATACAGATTTAACATTTTGTTTTATATCCTTTCTAGTGGAAGTTTTGTACATATGATCAGTTTTATATTACTTTGTATTTCAATGTCTTAGCTTTCTTTTCAATAAAAGCAGAAGTTATTTGATATGCTAATACTACACTGTCATGCATAGGGAATTTCTTTAAGCCTTTAAAACTATTTTGGCAGTAAAGTTTTAGTAAATAGAGTATATGGGAAAAGACAGCTAAAGCAAATCATGCTTCAGAGCATACTTTCACGTATCTAGAAATTAGGAAAAAACTTTAAATATTGAAAATTAATAATTATCTAGAAAATATTTGGATTATTAAGAAGATTATGTCATTCAGAAAAGGATTGCGAGGTTGTTTAATAAAGATGATCTTTAACCTTTAGGCTTTTATTAAAAATACTTTATGGTAATATAGGAATCAGGGTAATAACCTTTGATATTTCACTTCAAAATAAGAAGCAGGTAGAGTAAACGAATTATACTTATGAAACAATCACTTAAAATTATTTAACTGGGTACATTAAGTTATTTAACTCAAAGATATTTACTGAGTTGAATTGTTAGTGGATTAGTGTTAACATTGCACTTTTCAGCATAGGTTAAAATGGCGGCCTTGCAGGTCAGTTCAACCGGTTTTTAGTCTTTGTGGAGGACAAGAAACTGAAGCTGGGGAGGTGGTCTGGATTGGATTACCCATCCTGCGCGTCACAAAGCATTCCACATTGACTGTTTATTGTATTGTTGTGCAGTATATTTAAAATAAATAACATTACAATTTTGCTTCAAAAATATTGAAACACAATTGTTTAAACATTAACTCCTGATTTTAAGAAAAAAAAATCTATCTTATTACACTGCAGCTAAATTTTAGTTTAAACTTCTTGCTGCCTTAGTTTATTTTTCCTGAGTTTTTTCTTATCGATTTTTGTTAAAGACTCAATTCCTGTTCTTCAGATCAGAAACCTTGTCTCCTCTGCATTCATCTGATACACAGAGGGCAACTGGCCGTGCTTTTGATACTATATTAAAAATCTCCCTGTAACCATATGTGGTAGGCAGAATCCTAAGATGGCCCCCCAATTTCTTCCTGTTGGTGTACACGACCTGCACGACCTGGAGAGTGGACAAGACCTAAGAATATGAGGGGCTATTACTCCCTTGATTAGGTTGTGCTGTATCGAGGGAGATTCTCCTGCTGGCTTTAAAGAAGCTGCTGTATTGTGATAGGGCCACGTGGCTAGGACCTGAGGGTTGCCTCTAGAAGCTGAGATCAGTCCCTGAGGACCTCAGTCCTACAGCTGCAAGAGACTGAGTTCTGCCAACAACCTGAATAAGCTTGGAAGAGGACCCTGGGCCCCAGATGGGAACGCAGCCTAGGCCAAAATCTTGGTTACATCCGTGTTAGACCCCAGCAGAGACCCCAGCTGCACTGTGCCTGGACTTCTGACCTACAGATACTGTGAGACAATAAGTGAATGTTGTCTTAAAGCACTGTTTGTGGTAATTTGTTATGTAGCAATAGAAAACTAATACAATCTGACTTCCTTTTCTGTATTCCTTTCACTCCTCTTCTGCAATAGATGTAACCAACAGCAGAAACCTTACATGATTAATCTCAAGATGGCCTATTAAGACAGTAATTGTAATGGAAATGTGGCTAACCAATGGTGACTTACCTTGCGTTAAGGCAGCATTCTATAAGTGCTGTTACCTGTGCCACTTCAACATTTATACTTGTGTGTTTTCTTAATTCAGATATAATATTTTAAAAAATTCCTAAAAGAGTTCTTTATTCCAAGAATTTCTAATGAAAATAAAACAATCCTTATAAATGATTGATTTTATAAAATGAACTATTAGCCATTAATTAAGCAATTCCCAAATGCATTCGCATATTTTCTTGACTATAATATGTTATTTTATCTTTGTTTCTGAAATTGGGATGCAATGCTTCAAATTGATGTCAAAGAAACTTGCTCCCAGAAGGCAGAGGACTGAATTATTTTGTAGCTGTCATTGCCTGCACTTGTGCAGACTTAACCTTGTAGGTATTTTATGTTTATACAATTGTCAATTCGTTTGAGTTGTTTGCATCAGGATCACACAAGCCATTGCTTTATAAATGATACATATATCCTTAATTGTTGCTTAAAATGTCTTCATAAAGTTAGTATTATGAAACAGCATTGATATGAAAAGTCATTGTCTATGTGGAAGGTTACCTGTCATGGGCCATGATCATGTTTGCTCACTAAGTGTGGCCAGCACTTTGTGTCTTAAGGCAGAATTAGATTTCATGTCATGTCAAAAGGCAAAAGTTACATGTTGATATTACCTTTGAAAACTTACTTAAACCAATCTGTCTTAGATTAGATTGATGTTACTAACACTGAGTAATAGTTGGACTCATTTCAAGTTCCTGCTTTAACTATGCTTTTTACTTTATTCACACATTATTATCTCACCTCAGATAACCAACAAGTTCTTCATTGTAAATGGATTTCTATATGTATAAAATCAGTCACTTATAGAGGTTAAAAATTAAAAATGAATAAATTGATATCAAATAGATGCAATAAAAATGATGCTCCAGGTCTCAATATTGGTATTAGATAAGAAAGAATTTAAAGAAAAAGAAAAGCATTAAAGTGAACAAAATGGTTATTTTTTAGTAGGTGAAAAATACCAAATACAATGAAATTCTAAAAAAATGAAATTTTTGTAAAGTAAATAGATCATCAAAACTGATGAAAAAAATTATAAATCAAGGAGAGAATGAAAAAAACACCTCCACAACTGTTGAAGAAGACTTTAATACAATACTCTCTTATCTTTTAAAAGCAAGTAGGTATCAATAAAAGAAAAACGAATATAGATAATCAAAGTAATATAATTAATCACATTATTTTAGACATATCTATATATCAAATTTTAGAAACTACAAAGAAGGGCTAAGTCTTAAATACTTATTTATGTCAGTTGGTGGTTCAGTTAGGAAATAGAGATCATTCTGGCTATTTTAAGCAAAAGATATTTGCCCCAGATAACTTAGTTCATAGAAAATGCCTGAAAAGGCAAGAGAACTGAACTGTAGGATGATCCCTAGGAATGATTCCCAGAATCACACTGCTCCACAGGCTTGCAGGGTTGCTGCCACCTTTGCCATAATTAGAAAAGTGGGTAATCACGTGAACACCACCTGAACTGTCAAGTTCAAGAGCACACCCCTGGAGCTATGATCCAGGCATCAGGAAACTGCTGCCAATGTCTCCACTGCAAGTGCTTGTAAAGTTAGTGACTGGGTACTGGGACAATACCGTCTCTGTCCTTATTTGCCAGCTGCAAAAAGCAAAGCGAGAAGTAGTCCCCCACCTCAGCCTCACCTGCACTTTCCCAATCTCAAGGTTTGGAGTGGGGCATTTTCAGTGTGATCTGTTTCACATCTACATTTTAAATTGCCAATTAATCTTGGAAATATGAGTTTTAGCTTTCCAGCCTCTGTAGTACTAAAAAACTCTTTAGAAAATAGACAGAATGAATACTCAGTACTAGATTTACCAAGTCTACCACATCCTTGAGACTGAAACAAAACTTTTAAAATAATGGGTGTTTATTTGTATGCAAATTATATATTTTAATGCTAATAAATGGAATTATGCAAATTAGTCTCAGACCATGAATTAATAAAACTAGCAATCAATAATACATATGCAAGCAAATATTAAAAAGAAACTCAAAGACTGGAATTAAAAATTATCCTGTGAAATTTTTGGATCAAATATGAACTTGAATCCATAGGGACCTCATAAAATAATGACAATGAAATATCTCATAATAGCATTTTCAGAATGAGACAAAAGATATAGAGAGTCAAGTATATAGCATTAAATGCTTCTATTCTTAAAAGAACTGAATTCCTGGTCTTCTCCCTGAAATCAGCTGCTCCTAATAACTGCCTTCAAATTAAAATGAGAAGTGAGAGAGCTTTTATATACCAAATTTTTAATTTTAGAAACTGTAATTCTCAGGGTCATCAAAGGTAGAGTGACAATGATATATTACACACTCGGAAAAATTATAAGTTCATAAAAAATCTTTGAAGGGTAACTTGGCAATGGGTATCAAAAGCCTTTAAAATATGAATAAACTTTGATGCAGAATTTCATTGTGGAAATGTTATCCCAGAAAAGTAATCAGAAATATACACAAAGAACATGGAATAGGTTAGCTAGTATAGCACTATTTAGCAAAATTGTCCAATATTAGTGAAAGGTTAGATAAAATATGGTACAATGTTAATTCAATGCTCTGTAACTATTGAAAATAGTGTTTTGGAAAAAAAATTGAATGGCTTGGGAAAATGTTCATTATATATTATTTAGTAAAGGATAGTTTACAAAATAACATGTACAACATGATCTAAATTTTTATATATCTATAAATAGAAAATAATACTGGAAAGCTAAATACAAATATATTAACAGGTTTTTAACTGTGGTTGATATATCAGTCAAGATAGGTTACATTATAATTTGGAAACAAACAATACCAAAATCCCAGTGGCTTAATATACAACAGTTTATTTATTTGCTCTCTCAAGGTCTGCTGAGGGTACAGGCAGCTTTCCAGGGCAGCTGTCTTCCATGTGGGAGCTCAGAACCCCAGGCTAACTTGATCATGTGGCACTTCCATAACAAGTCCTTCCATGATTGCCATGGCAGTGGAGGAGAAAGTCTGCTCAGTCCTACAGGTACTTTTCTCCCTTGAATTTATATTTCAACCATAAGCGAGTATAAACGATGAAAAGCCTAAGTATCTCAAACTAGAATTCAAAACTTCACTCATCCCAAATGGTTGAGTATCTCAAATCATTCTAGTGCCTGGAAATTAGCTTCCAATTCATTTCATTCCTTGAGAGTAATGCACTGGCTGGTCTGAACACATCATTTATTCCATCAGAGTCTCAATTATACTAGCTAAAATGAGGAAGAAATATTTACATCAAAGCCTTGATGAAAATTCTAGACTATCTCATCAATAAATAACAGTGAACTGAGATATGATCCACAGCATTTATTTGTCTCTTAGACTTCTTTGAACACGTTCTGCTTTCTCCTTTAGATAATGCTCATAAATGTTAAATGCAATGGACTCTGGGGTGATTTTATAGATAGAAATCATATTGTTTATTCCAAGCAACCTGCCTTTATTTTCCCCAATGCCATTACTTTGTTTTTGTTGTTCTCTTAAGTTTTGCCAGGGATTTTATGGGCTGTAACTTTCAAGCAGTTTGTACTGCTCGACATCAATAGTGGGGCAGGGTAATATTTTAGTCATGTTTCTCATCTTGTGTATAACCTCGTGTTAGCCCTTCTGTGTTCTGGTGTGAACTAAAGTTGATTTTTTTTCTTAAAGAAGGGAACTTACTTCTATAGTGAACTTCAAGAACAGAATCATGCCCTTTTGTTAAAATTGGATTAACAGCAACTGGGCACCATAGAAGACCACTGTAGTTGGTATATAAACATAATAAATAATAGAAAATAGCCTGACATTGAGCAATATCCCAAATTACTGGATCTGCATGAGGGATAGATTTAGATTTCTTCCATTAGGGTTGTTCCGTCTCCAAGGTGAGAATGATGTGGTGCAGCAAGGATTTTTAAAATGTGTTATACAACTCTAATTAAACTGCTCACGTATAGATACTAGAAATGAGTGACTTATTCAGAACAGGTGAGATGGGATAAATGGTGGAAAAAGAAAGACAAATTCTTTGAAAGGAAAATCATCTATAGTATTAAATATATAAGGTACATGTGATTTCTTGGTTCCTTCTGCATGTGGTTATAATCAAATCCAACTTTTCCTATTTCACATACAAAATGAAGCTAGGAATTGGGCTGGGAAGGGAATTTCAATTGGCTTTGACAGGTTGGAGTAATTTTCAACATGGCTTTGAGATAGTGGTTTTGCTTGGCTAATACATATTTTTCAATTTTGTCAATTGAGACAGAAACCCCAAACATTAGAAAAGTGTTTGAATACTGGCTGTTTTGTGCCAGGAAGGCACATTGACTTTGGTGTACAATGTTAAGATCATGAATTTTGCTAAATACAATTGCAAACACATGTTCTACTGCAAAGCAGGCAATGAAGAGCAAATTGAAAAATAAACAACACAAATGGGTTTCACTAAGAAGCACTGAATAACACCAAGGATGTTTTAAAAAATTATAAAATTGTGCAACTGCTAAAACCACTTTTTACATTGCTAATATTTTAATGAACCATATTGGTTGTGCTATTTTTTCCTACTTTTTAAATACCTGAATTAAGGGGATTAAATTATGAAAGCTTGTATCATACAACTTCAGTCTTCTTTTTATTAGTGAAGGCATTTTAAATACATAAGGAACTAATTTGAGGATGATTTAAATTTTAATTTAATTATTAAAAATGGTATTTTCTGAAATTTTGTTCTGGTCAGATCAGAATAGTATGGATTTTGGATGAAGACTATTACAAGACTCAAAGAAAAATACATAATTACAAGGTGATCTCTAAAATAATGTATAAATAGAATAATTGTGAAAGGGGAAATAGGTGGCAATTTTAAAGTTTATTTCATAAATGAAATTATAGTTTATTCTCTATCTATCATTTTCATTTCATTACTTCTTTCTTAGAAATAGTCCAGAGATGTTCCATCATGTGAAAATATGGGACCATGATATATGGAATCCTTATTCAAGAATCCGTTTGCGGGCAAAGCAGTGCTTCCTAATTCTAGATTCAGAATGTCCAATGTTCTAGCTTTCGAATCTTTCAGTAAGTTCAGATCATTTTCTACACTGCAACAGTACATCCCCAAAGTCATTCCTGTGAGACCAACTGGTGGTTAAACTCCAAATCCAGGAATGTGTCATTCCCCTTTTTCTCAACTTATAAACAATAGGAAGGATTCAGTTTATTTAAGTTTTAAGTATTTAAGTGAATTTATAAATTCACTTAATTTATAGGTTTCTCTGAGGTGCATATACTTGTCGATACTTCTCTTACATTTGTCTTCGTAATGTAGCCTGTCTTAAATCATAAGTTCCTATCAGACAGGGACCATGACTATTTAATTTGCTTATAACACATCTAAACCAATGCAATAAAAATATGTGAACTTAACACATGAATCTTGATGATGATGATGATTATTATAATTTATGTTGTTTCTCTTTTGCTTCTCAGTGGCATTTACTAGTAATTCACTCTTACTGACAGCAAAAGTTTGTGTATTTTTGTATACATTTTCATATTTCTTTCAGCAAAAACATAACATAAAGACATAATGCATAAAATTTAACTGCAATATTCCTTTAATTTTATCCCACTTCTCTGGCTCTTTTCCATTTATCTGCCAGAATTACAGATGAGGCCAAGTCTTTAAATTCTTTGCAATTTTCTCTTTGGATTTACAGCACAAGTCTGTTGATTATTTCATATCAGTCACTACTAATATAAGGCAAACATTAAAGAAATGGGAAAGGGATAGTTAAAAGAAAAATTCTACAGAACAATGCGTGGTATTTCTCTTCCCACATTCTAATGTAATCCATCATGGCCAAGACTTTAACAATTTGCTGGGTTCCTAGAGAATTATGAGCACTTTTTTCTTTTCTGAGATTTTTCTTTTTTCTGCACAGTTAAGAAACTCCATGCTCTCTCTCTCTTTTTTTTTTAATCTCAAAGAGAGGATCTACTGTACTTGAAAAACTAACTTACAGAGAGTAACATTTCAATATAAATATGTAACTACTAACAAATGCATTTGCTAACACTAAGCTTTCTCATTGGAAAATCATACCAATACTGTTATTAGTTGGCATTTGTAGGCTCTCCTACATTGCTTCTCATGGCTATCCCTAAAAAGATTTGGATTTTAAAAAGCAGGTTTCATGTTACGTACATCTTTTAAATACTTATATCACCACCTTGTATACTATAGCATACAATGGATTCCAATAATAAATGTATTTAGGTACATTTTAAATACAGTTGTTATTATTAGTTAGGTATTCTTTTTTTTTTTAATTTAACATCTTTATTGGACTATAATTGCTTTAAAATGTTGTGTTAGTTTCTGCTGTATAACAAAGAGAATCAGCTACACATATACATATATCCCCATATCTCCTCCTGCTTACCTCTCCCTCCCACCCTCACTATCCCCCCCTCTAGGTGGATACAAAGCACTGAGCTGATCACCCTGTGCTATACAGCTGCTTCCCACTAGCTATTTTACAATTGGTAGTGTATATATGTCCATGCCACTATCTCACATCGTCCCAGCTTACCCTTCCCCCTCTCCTTGTCCTCAAGTCCATTCTCTATGTCTGCATCTTTATTCCTGTCCTGCCCCTAGGTTCTTCAGTACCATTTATATATTTATTTAGATTCCATATATATGTGTTAGCATACAGTATTTGTTTTTCTCTTTCTGACTTACCTCATTCTGTATAACAGCCTATAGGTCCATCCACCTCACTACAAATAACTCAGTTTTGTTCCTTTTTATGGCTGAGTAACATTCCATTGTGTATATGTGCCACATCTTCTTTATCCATTCATCTGTCGATGGAAATTTAGGTTGCTTCCATGTCCTGGCTATTGTAAATAGAGCTGCAATGAACATCGTGGTACATGACTTTTTTGAATTACGGTTTTTCAGGGTATATATGCCCAGCAGTGGGATTGCTGGGCCATATGGTAGTTCTATTTTTAGTTTTTTAAGGAATGTCCATACTGTTCTCCATAGTGGCTGTATCAATTTACATTCCCACAAACAGTGCAAGAGGGTTCCGTTTTCTCCACAGCCTCTCTAACATTTATTGTTTGTAAATTTTTTGATGATGGCCATTCTGACCGGTGTGAGGTGATACCTCATTGTAGTTTTGATTTGCATTTCTCTAATGATTAGTGATGTTGAGTATCCTTTCGTGTGTTTATTGGCAATCTGTATATCTTCTTTGGAGAAATGTCTATTTAGGTCTTCTGCCCATTTTTGGATTGGGCTGTTTGTTTTTTTGATACTGAGCTGCTTGTATATTTTGGAGATTAATGCTTTGTCAGTTGCTTCGTTTGCAAATATTTTCACCCATTCTGAGGGTTGTCTTTTCGTCTTGTTTATGGTTTCTTTTACTTTGCAGAAGCTTTTAAGTTTCATTAGGTCCCATTTGTTTATTTTCATTTTTATTTCCATTTCTCTAGGAGTTGGGTCAAAAAGGATCTTGCTGTGATTTATGTCATAGACTGTTCTGCCTATGTTTTTCTCTAAGAGTTTTATAGTGTCTGGCCTTACATTTAGGTCTTTAATCCATTTTGAGTTTATTTTTGTGTAGGGTGTTAGGGAGTGTTCTAATTTCATTCATTTACATGCAGCAGTCCAGTGTTCTCAGCATGACTTATTGAAGAGGCTGTATTTTCTCCATTGTATATTCTTGTCTCTTTTATCAAAGATAAGGTGACCATATGTGCATGGGTTTAACCCTAGGTTTCATATCCTTTTGCATTGATCTGTATTTCTATTTTTGTGCCAATACCATGCAGTCTTGATTACTGTAGCTTTGTAGTATAGTCTGAAGGTAGGGAGCCTGATTCCTCCAGCTTGGTTTTTCTTTTGCAAGATTGCTTTGGGTATTCGGGGTCTTTTGTGTTTCCAAACAAATTGTGAAATTTTTTGTTCTAGTTCTGTGAAAAATGCCAGTGGTAGTTTGGTAGGGATTGCATTGTGTCTGTAGATTGCCTAGGGTAGTATAATCATTTTCTCAATGTTGATTCTTCCAATACAAGAACATGGTATATCTCTCCATCTGTTTGTGTCATCTTTAATTTCTTTCATCAGTGTCTTACAGTTTTCTGCATAAAGGTCTTTTGCCTCCTTAGGTAGGTTTATTCCTAGATATTTTATCCTTTATGTTGCAATGGTAAATGGGAGTGCTTCCTTAATTTCTCTTTCAGAGTTTTCATCATTAGTGTATAGGAATGCAAGAGATTTCTGTGCATTAATTTTATATCCTGCTACTTTACCAGATACATTGTTTAGCTCTAGTAGTTTTCTGGTGGCATCTTTAGGATTCTCTACGTATAGTATCATGTCATCTGCAAACAGTGACAGCTTTACTTCTTCTCTTCCAATTTGCATTCCCTTTCTTTCTTTTTCTTCTCTGATTGCTGTGGCTAAAACTTCCAAAACCATGTTGAACAATAGTGGTGAGAGTGGGCAACCTTGTCTTGTTCCTGATCTTAGTGGAAATGCTTTCATTTTTTCACCATTGAGAACGATGTTGGCTGTGGGTTTATCACATATGGCCTTTATTCTGTTGAGGTAAGTTCCCTCTATGCCTACTTTCTGGAAGATTTTTATCATAAATTGGTGTTGAATTTTGTCAAAAGCTTTTTCTGCATCTATTGAGATAATCATATGACTTTTCTTCTTCAATTTGTTAAAATGGTTTATCACGTTGATTGATTTGCGTATATTGAAAAATCCTTGCATTCCTGGGATAAACCTCCTTGATCATATTGTATGATCCTTTTAATGTGCTGTTGGATTCTGTTTGCTAGTATTTTGTTGAGGATTTTTGCATCTCTGTTCATCAGTGATATTAGCCTGTACTTTTCTTTCTTTGTGATAGCTTTTTCTGGTTTTGGTATCAGGGTGATGGTGGCCTCATAGAATGAGTTCAGGAGTGTTCCACCCTCTGCTATATTTTGGGAGAGTTTGAGAAGGATGGGTGTTAGCTTTTCTCTAAATGTTTGATAGAATTTGCCTGTGAAGCCATCTGGTCCTGGGCTTTTGTTTGTTGGAAAGTTCTTAATCACAGTTTCAATTTCAGTGCTTGTGATTGGTCTGTTTATATTTTCTATTTCTTCCTGGTTCAGTCTCGGAAGGTTGTGCTTTTCTAAGAATTTGTCCATTTCTTCCAGGTTGTCCATTTTATTGGCATAGAGTTGCTTGTAGTAATTGCTCATGATCCTTTGCATTTCTGCAGTTTCAGTTGTTACTTCTCCTTTTTCATTTCTAATTCTATTGATTTGAGTCTTCTCCCTTTTTTTCTTGATGAGTCTGGCTAATGGTTTATCAATTTTGTTTATCTTCTCAAAGAACCAGCTTTTAGTTTTATTGATCTTTGCTATTGTTTCCTTCAATTCTTTTTCATTTATTTATGATCTGAGCTTTATGATTTCTTTCCTTCTGCTAACTTTAGGTTTTTTGTTCTTCTTTCTCTAATTGGTTTAGGTATAAGGTTAGGTTGTTTATTTGAGATGTTTCTTGTTTCTTGAGGTAGGATTGTAGTGCTATAAACTTCTCTCTTAGAACTGCTTTTGCTGCATCCTATAGGTTTTGGGTCGGTGTGTTTTCATTGTCATTTGTTTCTAGGTATTTTTTGATTTCTTCAGTGATCTCTTGGATATTTAGTAGTGTATTGTTTAGCCTCCATGTATTTGTATTTTTTACGTACTTTTTTCCTGTAATTGATATCTAGTCTCGTAGCACTGTGGTTGGAAAAGTTACTTGATATGATTTCAATTTCCTTAATTTACAAAGGCTTGATTTGTGACCCAAGATATGATCTATCCTGGAGAATGTTCCATGAGCACCTGAGAAGAAAGTGTATTCAGTTGTTTTTGGATGGAATGTCCTATAAATATCAATTAAGTCCATCTTGTTTAAAGTATCATTTAAAGCTTGTGTTTCCTTATTTATTTTCATTTTGATTGATCTGTCGATTGGTGAAAGTGGGGTGTGAAAGTCCCCTACTATGATTATGTTAGTGTCGATTTCCCCTTTTATGGCTGTTAGCATTTGCCTTATGTATTGAGGTGCTCCTATATTGGGTGCATAAATATTTACAATTGTTATATCTTCTTCTTGGATTGATCCCTTCATCATTATGTAGTGTCTTTCTTTGTCTCCTGTAATAGTCTTTATTTTAAAGTTTATTTTGTCTGATATGAGAATTGCTACTGCAGCTTTCTTTTGATTTCCATTTACATGGAATATCTTTTTCCATCCCCTCACTTTCAGTCTGTATGTGTCCCTAGGTCTGAAGTGGGTCTCTTGTAGACAGCATATATATGGGTCTTGTTTTTGTATCCATTCAGCCAGTCTATGTCTTTTGGTTGGAGCATTTAATCCATTTATATTTAAGGTAGTTATTAATATGTATATTCCTATTACCATTTTCTTAATTGTTTTGTGTTTGTTATTGTAGGTCTTTTCCTTCTCTTTTGTTTCCTGCCTAGAGAGAATTTCCTTTAGCATTTGTTGTAAATGGTGGTGCTGAATTCTCTTAGCTTTTGGTTGCCTGTAAAGGTTTCATTTTCTCTGCTGAATCTGAATGAGATCCTTGCTGGGTAGAGTTTTCTTGGTTGTAGGTTTTTCCCTTTCATCACTTTAAATATGTCCTGCCACTCCCTTCTGGCTTGCAGAGTTTCTGCTGAAAGATCAGTTGTTAACCTTATGGGGATTCCCTTGTATATTATTTGTTGCTTTTCCCTTGCTGCTTTTATTATTTTTTCTTTATATTTAATTTTTGATAGTTTGATTAATATTCATCTTGGTGTGTTTTTTCTTGGACTATCATATATGGGACTCTCTGCACTTCCCGGACCTGATTGACTATTTTCTTTCCCATATTAGGGAAGTTTTTAACTATAATCTCTTCAAGTATTTTCTCAGTCCCTTTTTTTTACTCTTCTTCTTCTGGGACCCCTATAATTAGAATGTTGGTGCATTTAATGTTGTCCCCGAGGTCTCTGAGACTGTCCTCAATTCTTTTCATTCTTTTATCTTTATTCTACTCTGCGGTAGTTATTTCCACTATTTTATCTTCCAGGTCACTTATCTGTTCTTCTGCCTCTGTTATTCTGCTATTGCTTCCTTCTGGAGAATTTTTAATTTCATTCATTGTGTTGTTCATCATTGTTTGTTTGCTCTTTAGTTCTTCTAGGTCCTTGTTAAACGTTTCTTGTATTTTCTCTATTCTGTTTCCAAGATTTTGGATCATCTTTACTATCATTACTCTGAATTCTTTTTCAGGTAGACTGCCTATTTCCTCTTCATTTGTTTGGGCTGGTGGGTTTTTACCTAGCTCCTTCATCTGCTGTGTATTTCTCTCTCTTCTCATTTTGCTTAATTTACTGTGTTTGAGGTCTCCTTTTCACAGGCTGCATGTTTGTAGTTCCCGTTATTTTTGGTGTCTGCCCCCAGTGGGTAAGGTTGGTTAAGTGTGTTGTGTAGGCTTCCTGGTGGAGGGGACTGGTGCCTGTGTTCTGGTGGTTGAGGCTGGATCTTGTCTTTCTGGTGGGTAGGACCATGTCCAGTGGTGTGTTTTGGGGTGTCTGTGAACTTAATATGATTTTACGCAGCCTCTCTGCTAATGGGTGGGGTTGTATTCCTGTCTTGCTAGTTGTGTGGCATAAGGTGTCAAGCACTGTAGCTTGCTGGTCGTTGAGTGGAACTGGGTCTTAGCATGGAGATGGAGATCTCTGGGAGAGCTTTTAATGTTTGATATTACATGGGGCCAGGAGGTCTCTGGTGGACCAATATCTGGAACTCGGATCTCCCACCTCAGAGGCTCAGGCCTGACACCCGGCTGGAGCACCTAGACCCTGTTAGCCACACAGCTCAGAAGAAAAGGGAGAAAAAAAAGGAAATAAAATAAAATAACATAAAGTAATTAAAATTAAAAAATTATTTAAATAAAGTAGTAAAAAAAAAAAGAAAGAAGAGAGCATCCAAACCAAACGAACAAATCTGCCAATGATAACAAGTGCTAATAACTATACCAAAGAAAAAAAATCGATAGCCTTTAGGACAATTGTTAAAAGCAAAGCTATACAGACAAAATTACACAAAGAAGCATGCACATACACACTCACAAAAAGAGAAAAAGGAAAAATATATATATATATATTTATAAGAAAACAAGAGGAAGAGAGCAACCATATCAATAAACAAATCTACTAGTGATAATAAGCTCTAAATACTAAACTATGATATGCATAAAACCAGAAACAAAGTAGATGCAGAAAGCAAATCCCAAGTCTACAGTTGCTCCCAAAGTCCACCTCCTCAATTTTGGGTTGATTTGTTGTCTATTCAGGTATTCCAGAGATGCAGGGTACATCAATTTGATTGTGGAGATTTAATCTGCTGCTCCTGAGACTGCTGGGAGAAATTTCCCTTTCTCTACTTTGTTTGCACAGTTCCTGGGTTTTAGCTTTGGATTTGACCCTGCCTCTGAGTGTAGGTCACCTGAAGGCATCTGTTCCCCGCCCGCACAAGATAGGGTTAAAGTAGCAGCTGATCAAGGGGCTCTGGCTCACTCAGGCCAGGGGGGAGGGAGGGGTATGGAATGCAGGGCAAGCTTGCAGTGGCAGAGGCTGGCATGACGTTGCAACAGCCTGAGGTGTGGTGTGTGTTCTGGGGAAGTTGTCCCTGCATCACGGGACCCTCGCAGTGGCTGGCTGCACAGGCTCCTGGGAGGGGAGGTGTGGATAGTGACCTGTGCTTGCACACAGGCTTCTTGGTGGCTGCAGCTGCAGGCTTAGCGTTTCATGCACGTTTCTGGTGTCCGTTATGATAGCTGCATCTCAAGCCCTTCTCTGAAGCTCATTTAGGCGGTGCTCTGAATCCCCTCTCCTCGTGCACCCCAAAACAACGGTCTCTTGTCTCTTAGGCAGTTCCAGACTTTTTCCCGGACTCCCTACCAGCTAGCTGTGGTGCACTAGCCCCCTTCAGTCTGTGTTCGTGCAGCCAACACCAGTCCTCTCCCTGGGATCTGACCTCCAAAGCCCGAGCCTCAGTTCCCAGCCCCTTCAGGTGAGCAGAGAAGCCTCTCGGGCTGGTGAGTGCTAGTCAGCACCGATCCTCTGTGTGGGAATCACTCCACTTTGCCCTCTGCACCCTGTTGCTGTGCTCTTGTCCATGGCTCTGAAGCTTCCCCCTTGCCACCCCCACCCCCCGTCTCCACCAGTGAAGGGGCTTCCTAGCGTGTGGAAACTTTTCCTCCTCCACAGCTATCTCCCGGAGGTGCAGGTTCTGTCCCTATTCTTTTGTCTCTGTTTTTTGTTTTGCCCTACCCAGGTACATGGGGAGTTTCTTGCCTTTTGGGAAGTCTGAGGTCTTCTGCCAGCGTTCACTAGGTGTTCCGTAGGAGTTGTTCCACATGTAGATGTATTTCTGATGTATTTGTGGGGAGGAAGGTGATCTCCACGTCTTACTCCTCCACCATCTTGAAGGTCCCCTTCTTAGTATGGTATTCTTATACATTAGCTTATGGAGTTAACCACAAGTCTTAAACAAAAGTTAAATTATAAATTCCTAAAGAGAAAACCCCTTAGATCATGGATCTTTATTTACTTGCATGTTTTATACATCAATAATTGGTCTCAGGGAATTCACTGTCTTATCTTTTCCTATCTCAATGTCATTTTCTCTATTCTCCCACTGTTGAAATTTAATAGTAGCTCAACTTTGAGTAGATCTGAAGTCTAATACCCTGGCCTGTGTGAAACAAAGGAGGCAAGTATGATAAAGAGCTATTACTGGCTGAAATAGTTGTGGTAAAATCCATACATTTCATTCATAAAAGAGCACTATGTTTACTCAGATCTTATTTAGTCATTGTTTATACAATATGAAAAAATTGTATCTGCAACAAATTCAAACGAGAGGAAGTATACATACTCTAAAACCAAAAGTGAGGCCTGTCAGCTTTGTATCAAAAGATTAAAAATGAATCTATATAAAACAGACAAATCTCAAAAAAGCAGCATGATTTTTGTTTATTTTGTATAGGTAAAACAACCTGTACCTTTCAGTAGTTCCCAAGATAACCCTGTGGTACATCATAGTTAAATAATTAAAATTTGCAATAATGGCTTTGAGTCTTCTAGAATAAGTTAAATAATTATAATTTATATTTCTTTAGTATATTTTGGGATACTTTTCCAGACAATCATTACCATCTGTGTGGTCAAAGAATTCATGAAATTTGACACAAAAATATTTAAAACAAATATAAGTGATACCAAAACAACTGAAGAAATCTGTGTTCCACAATAAAGGTTTACTGAAAGATGGTCCATCCACCCAATAGAATATTACATAGTCATTTAAACGATAATTATTAGAACTATATAAAAATATGGAATAATGTTAACAGTGTTAAGTGAAAAAAGTGATCATAGAATTACATAGACATCTGACAGATCACTGCTATTTAAAAGAAGGTTATTTGTCGATAAAGACTGGAATGAAATAACACAAATGGAAAGACAATGGCAGAATATAGAGGCCATGTGCATAAACTTGGAACCAGGTTTCCTGCGTTTGGTTTCCAGATTTGCCACTTTTTAGTTGCCTTACTTTGAGCAAATTACTCATCTGATAAACAAGGACAGATTATCTTCTCCATATGCTCTTATAAGGATTAAACTGATATAATATATATGTTAAATACTAAGAACAATGCCTAGAACATACTATTACTATATAAGTTGATAAATTTTTAAAAAGTAGTTATATTATATTGGTGAGATTAAAGGAGAATTTTATGTTGTTTGTAGGTAAGGTGAATTAAAATAAAAGATTTCATCATGTAAGTTAATGCCACTTAAAATGTCAAGGAATTACATAAATAATTTGGAAAAAACAATGATTTAAGTGAAATAGTTTTGGATTTTGAAAGAAATGCACTCAGCTATCTGGAAAGTTCAACTAATAGGTAATTTTCTAAAACATCTGGATTAGTCCAGACTTTACTACTCTTAATATTTCACTCTTGTTTACAAATTGCCACCATATTGTTCTCTAAATTTATTGTTAGTTATGTCGTGTGTGTTTGGCCTTCACAGCCACGTTGTATCTCCATCCTAAGGAAGCTTGGTGGGTTGAGTAGAATAACCTTTCCTTTGCTTGCCTTACCTTGGGTTAGATTTCCTTTGTTAAGAGATAGAAGTATACCTTGGCAGTAGTAGAAAGGCACAGAGAAAGCTGGAGTCCTGGTTTTAGGCCTGTGGTTTGACATGTAGTTCCATGTAGTTCAGCCTAACTCACAAGCTAAGTTAGGGCTCCATGTGGATATTTGGGGCCAAAGGCAGCAGGTGATAATAAGTCATTCCTTTAACTGGTGTTATTGTGTTTATATGTTTTGGCACTAGATGTGCACCAAAACTTAAGCCAGACTGAAGCTCCAGGACAAGCAAAGAAGCCTCCTTCACAAAAAGATTAGGTAGTATACCTCAGTCACTGTCTGCACAGGGCCCTGGAGATGGCAGCCTGCCAAGAGTCACCTTTCTGATTGCCACAGTCCCATGGGACTCAACAATGCAAGCTCCCTTCACCAAAATAGCCAGGCAATCAAGGGGGTATCCCTTGGGTTGTAGCTGTAAAACTGGGACACCAGATGTGAAAACCAGGGCACCAGCTACATATAAAGCTCTTTTTTAGTAGACACTGGTGGTCTGGGTGCAGCAGAGGGAGAATGTGAAGATAGTGCCTACCCTCCATGACCTCTGAAAAGGAGTGCAGTCAACTCCCAGATGTGCTTAATTAGAAACCTGACCTTCAGACTGCAGCTCTGATGATTAGCTAGTAGGCCTCTTTCATAGAAAGGTGGAGATCCTGGGCCCTTTGCCTCTTGCTGTGCCCTGGGGGTGGAAGCTGTTTAAGAATTCTTTTTCCATTGATTACACTTGTGGGAACCACAAGTGTAAGTCCTACTGGCCACCAGAGCCACAAAAATCAGGGTGCCAGACAGGGGTATGAACTCCTTTGTGGGTGACCACAGTTATTACAGTCCTATGGGACCAAGAACACAAGCTCACCTGGCCTCCAGAACAAGGCAGCCAAGAAATGTCCTCTGGGCAACAGCAGCAGAGATCAGAGCACGAAACATATATAAAAGTTCCCTTCTGTGAGATACTCGTGCTCTAAAGCATGGCAAAGGGAGAGAGAAGAGATAGTACATTTCAGTCTCTCTTCCTGGAGAGTGTTCTAATATGGTCCTAGAGTGTGTGTTAAATTAGATGCCTGACCTTAAGGGAAATGCTTTAATATAAGCAAATGAGCCTCCTCTACTTTAAGTGTGGGAGAAATTGGCTGCCTCTGAGCTGGACTCTGGAGTGGCTAAGTCCAAGCATGGGTCCTTTAAGAGCTGTCTCTCAGTTTGCTACAATTTTATGGCTCTCAGGACACAAGTCCTGTCGATTTTCAAAGTTAGATGTTTTGGGGGTTTTCTCTCTGGTGCAAGTCTTACAAGTTGAGGTGCCTGATGTGGGGTTCAAACTATTTGCTCCTTAGGGAGAAGCTCAGGCCTTGGAGTTTTCTCCTGGTTGTGGGGGTGGCGTTTATGGTGAGATTGTGTGCCAGCCTCGTCTACCCATTTCAGTGTGGTTATCTTCTTGTTTTCCCAATGTGTAGTCGTCACTCAGCCGGCCTTTAGGTTTTCTTTAAGAAGAACTTGTTCCATATGTAGCTGTAGACTTAGTGTATCCATGGGAAAAGGTGATTTCCAGGTATTCCTATGTTACCATCTTGAACCTGAAGCAAATAGGAGTCACAGAGCTGAAGAATATAGTAACTAAACTGAAAAATGCACTAGTGGGGTTCAACAGCAGACCAAGTAAAGCAGAAGAAAGGAATTGGTCAACTCGAAGAAAAGGCAGTGTAATTCACCCAATCAGAGCAGCAAAAAGAAAAAAGAATGAAAAAAAAAGTGAAAATAACTTACCGAGCCTATGGGACAACATCAAACTGACTAACATTCACATTACGGGGGTCCCAAAAAGAGAAGAGAGAGAGAAATGGGCAGAAATCTTGTTTGAAGAAATAATGGCTTAAAATTTATTAACCTGGAGAAGGAAAGAGACATCCAGATCTAGTAAGCCCAGAGAGTTACAAATAAGATGAATCCAAAGAGACCCTCATCAAGACACATTGTACTTAAAATACCAAATGTTAAAGACAAAGACAGAGTATTATAAGCAACAAGAGAAAAACAACTTGTTATGCACAAGGGAACCCCCATAAGACTATTAGCAGATTTTTTTCAGCAGAATCTTTGCAGGCCAAAAGGAAGTGGCACAATATATTCAAAATACTGAAAGAAAAAACCTTCCAAACAAGAACACTCTACCCAGTAAAGTTAACATTCAGAGTTGAAGGAGAGATAAAGAGGTTTCCAGGCAAGCAAAAGCTAAAGGAGTTCATTACCACTAAAGCAGCCTTATGAGAAATGATGAAGGGACTTCTTTAATTTGAAAAGAAAGGGTACTAATTAGTAACAAGAAAACAACAAAAGAGTAAATCTCACTGAAAAGGTAAATATATGGTAAAGTTAGTGGATTAACCACTTATAAAGCTAGTAAAAGGTTAAAATACAAAAGTAGTAACAATAACTATGATTACAATAATTATTTAAGGAATACACAAGATAAAAAATGTAAAATGTGTCACGAAAAACATAAAATGTAGGGGAGAGAGTAAAAATGTTGAACTTTAAAATGAGATCAAACTTACATTGTTATCAACTAAAATAAACTGTTATAGATACAAGTTGTTATATGTAAGTCTCATCATAACCACAAAGTTAAAACTTATGGTAAATACACAAAAAATAAAGAGAGAGGAGTATAAGCATACCACTAGAGAAAGTCTTAAAATCACATAGGAAAAGAGCAAGAGAAGAAAAAAGGAACAGAAAGGAACTACAAAAGCAGCCTTAAAAAAATGAACAGAATGGCAGTAAGTACTTACCTATCAATCATTACTTTAAGTGTAAATGGACTAAATTCACTGATCCAAAGACACAGAGTGGCTGAATGAACCCACCAATATGTTGCCTACAAGGGACTGTCTTTAGATGTAAGGACAGGCACAGACTGAAAGTGAAAGGATGGAAAAAGATATTCCATGCAAATGGAAACCAAAAGAAAGCTGAAGTAGCTATAAGTATATCAGACAATATAGACTTTAAGACAAAGACTGTAATAAGAGACAAAGATGGTCATTACATAATGATAAAGGATCCTTTTCAACAATACATGAAAAGGATCACACACCATGAACAAGTGAGATGTATTCCAAGGATGCAAGGATGGCTCAACATCTGCAAATCAGTCCATGTGATATACCACATTAACAAAATGAAGCATAAAAATCACATGATCATCTCAATAGATGCAGATAAAGCATTTGACAAAATTCAACATCCATTTATGATACAAACTCTCAACAAAGTGGGTATAGAGGGAATCTATCTGAACATAATAAAAGCCATATATGACAAGCCCATATCTAACATCATACTCAACAATGAAAAGCTGAAAGCATTTCCTCTAAGAGCAAGAACAAGACAAAGATGTGCACTCTTGCCACTTTTATTCAACATAGTTTCAGAAGTCCTAGCCAGACCAATTAGGCAAGAGAAAGAAATTAATAGCATCCAGGTTATAAAGGAAGAAGTAGAACTGTCACTATTTGCAGATAACATGATACTGCATATAGAAAAATCCTAAATATTCCATTAAAACACTTAGAACTAATAAACAAATCCAGTAAAGTTGAAAGATGCAAAATCAATATATAAAAATCTGTTGCATTTCTATACACTAATAATGAACTATCAGAAAGAGAAAGGAAACCGTCCTGTTTACAATTGCATCAAGAAAAGGAAATACCTAGGAAAAAATTTAACCAAGGAAAGCCCTGTATATTGAAAAATATGACATTAATGAACAAAATTGAAGGAGACACAAATAAATGGAAAGATAGTGCATACTCATGGATTGGAAGAATCAATACTGTTAAGATGTCCACATTACCCCAAACAATCTACAGATTCAGTGCAATCTCTATCAAAATTCCAATGGCATTTTTCACAAAACCAGGACAAATAACCACAAATTTCTATGGAACCACAAAAAACCCTGAATAGCCAAAGCAGTCTTGAGAAAGAAGAACAAAATTGGAGGTATCATGTTCCCTGATTTCAAACTGTATTACAAAGCTATAGTAATCAAAATAGTATGATATTGGCATAAAAACAGGCACAGATTAATGGAACAGAATAGAGAGCCCAGAAATAAACATATGCGTATATGGTCAATTAATTTATAACAAAGCAGCCAAGAATATACAACAGGGAAAGGACAGTCCCTTCAATAAATGGTATTGGGAAAACTGAACAGCTAGATGTAAAAAAATGAAAATCTACCACTATCTTACACCATATACAAAAATAACACAAAATGTATTAAAGACTTGAATATAAGATTTGAAACCATAAAACTCCTAGAAGAAAACGTAGTTGGTAAGGTTCTTGACATAGGTCTTGGTGGTGGTTTTTTTTGAAGCTGACACCAAAAGTAAAAGAAACAAAAGCAAAAATAAATAAATGGGACTGCATTATACCAAAAAGCTTCTGCATAGCAAAGGAAACCATTAACAAAATGAAAAGGTAACTTACTGTATGAGAGAAAATGTTTGCAAATCATCTGATAAGGAGCTAATATCCAAAATATGTAGAGAATTCCTGAAAGTCAATAGTAGACAAGCCAATTAAAGGATGGGCTGAAGATCTGAAGAGACATTTTTCCATAGAAGACATACAGATAGCCAAATGAAAATATGCTCAATGTCATTAATCATTAGAGAAATGAAGATCAAAATCACAATGAAATATCGCCTCACATCTTTTAAAATGGCTATGAAGAAGAAGAAGAGAGATAACAAGTGTTAGCTAGGATGTGGAGGAAAGGAAAACCTTGTGTACTGTTTGCGGGAATGTAAGTTGGTTCAGCCACTATGGAAAACAGTATGGAGGCTCCTCAGAAAATTAAAAATAGAGCTACCATAAGATCTAAGATCAAGCAATTCTACTTTGGGGTATTTATGTAAAGAAAATGAAAACACTAACTCAAAAAGATATATGCACACCCATATTAACTGCTGTGTTATTTACAATAGCCAAGATATAGAAACAGTCTAAGTGTGATTGATGAATGAATGGATAAAGAAATTGTGATATATATATAATTTATATCATTCAGCCATAAAAAATGAAATCTTGCCATTTGTGACAACATGTATGGACTTTGGGGGCATTATACTAAGTGAAATAGGTCAGAGAATGACAAATACTGTATGATCTATCTTATCTGTGGAATCTAAAGAAAAACCAAAAAACCCAAAACAAAAAACCAAGCTCAGAGATACAGAGAACAAATTGATGATTGCCAGAAGTGGAGGGTGGGATGTAAGAGAAATGGGTGAAGGGGTTCAAAAAATAGAGGGAAAAAAAGGCAAATACTATAGATATCTGTTAAATGTTAGCTCAGCTGCACTGTCTGTGTATGTTTTATAATAAGTGCTAACGAGAAAGATTATCTCATCTACTTTGTACTACATTGAGTGTAGCAAGATATATATAGATAATTTATAAACTTCTAATTGCGATGATGCCTTGAGAAAGGGAAAAAAAATTAAAACATTTTTAGCTCTTACATGAATCATATATTTCTATCTTTCATTAAATTTTTTTTCCAAAAACTTCTTCAATAAGGTTATGTTTTTCTGTTGCTTCTTTCTCTGTTATTGAAATTTCCTGAATCAATAAGTCATAGTACTGTCGTTTTCAGTAATTTTCAAGATTAGGCACCATGGCAATGGGCAATGTACTAATTTAGAAATAGAGAAGATTTTTAGGAATGTAGTAATTCAGCTTTATGGAAAACAGGAAAGTGACTCAATAAAACCATCTGGTCACTAAAAAACAAAACAAAACAAAACCTGTATGCCATACTTATGGGTCCCTGCTGTGTGAGTGGCCTAGCATGGTATGGGGGCCTGCTTAAACTCACCACTAACAGCTGGTTACCATTCAGTTGCTAGTGTTGGTGCCCAGTTATTTTCAGTTTGTCTTGGCACCGGCAGCGGCTAACATCTGCTAAGTGATGGCTCAATTTGTGGGCCCAGGTCTTTAGGATTTAAACGCCCCTGAATTCACTGTAAGGCATAATCTAGGCCTCTGTGGGAGCTTCTTCAAAGTCGACCTGAATGCTTGCAAGAGGTTGCAAGGCATCATGGTTTCCTGGCTTTTACGCAGCCTGGACCTTCCTTATGAGGTGGTTGCTGCCCACCCAGGCCTCCTAGGACTTGGCTGTCTCCTTCTCTATGTAGCAACAGGAGGGTATTGTTAATGAGATAACTGTTTTCCATAGTTTCTAGATTTTTGCCATACGAATCTGTCTTTGGTGAGAATTATGTTTACATACATATATGTGCATCTGGGGCTGTGGAGCACAGACATTTGCTGTGCATTTCTTTCATGCGTCTACCAGGAATCAGCTAGACATTGGAAGTTGGCTTTTGGAATTTGTTATATCTACTGCCAGGTCACAAAGTTGTGTTGGAAAGTTCAGGAACTAAAAGACCCAAATAGTAGTGAAAACAAAGAAAATATCATTTATTCAAGTTGAGGAACTGGCCAATCTCAAGTAATTACAGCTTCTTGTTTGTTCATATTGATTTTTTCCCTATTTACAGTTCCTAGAAGTTAGAAAATGCTTGCTTGTATCCTATTGCCTTTTTTTTTCCTTTTAAGACAAAGAACTTATTTATTTTAGAACCTAGTGGTCTTTAGCATCATTTTAATGTATGTTTGAGTAAATTTTAGAGTTGGAAGAGTAAAAGAAATGCAGTATTTACATTTTGCTAATTTTCTTCTCTTCTTAGAAAGCTGTTATTTTGCAGAAAGAGAAATATGTTTAAAATGTATGTATTTTAACTATAAAAATCAATTGTCATAAATTGTATATATAGCAAATCACATGGGAAGTCTTTATTTCCTAATTTAAAAAAGCTGCCTCAAAGAAATGTTTCAGCACACAGAGGCACATGGGCCACTTGGCAGACAGCCTAATTGAAACCAAGGGCCCGGGAGAAGAGCTGAACTCTGCATCTGCCATCCAGAACTGGCTGCGCTACACTTTGAACCAGTGCTGATGGCTTTGTACACAAAGATCAAAATGAGTTTGTTTTATTCAGCTGGGTTGTGGAGGTGCACATATTTTGGCTTCTGGATGCAATAAAGCATTGAGCTCTCAGATAAACAAACTATAAATCTAATCAAGCCTAGGCACAGTGATAAGTAGATTGCTTGAGAGAAGGGGGAGAGACAGACAAACAGAGACAGACAGACAGAGACTCATGAGATAAAATGGCCCAATTCCATTTTATGCAATGGAGTACAGAACATGAGTCTTGGTATGTTGCCAGTCTTAACAACTATTTCTTCTTCTTCCTTTTCCTCTTCCTCTTCTCATCTTCCTTCTTGTCATATTGCAGTAAGACTGCAGATATATTCTCTATTAAAGAATTGTCTTGGGAGCTACATCAGACTCCTTGAATGGAAGCAGGTGAATTATTGTTAAATGTTTCTTCTTAAGGTTGTGTCTGAAGACTTTGAAATATTTTCCTCTCTGTTTCTCAAAGCAGTATAGGCAAATAATATTTAGGTAGTGTGTTCCTTGTGTGCTATTTGTAGCCATCAGTATCATTATCATGTAACCTTTATTTGTCCCCAGTTATGTGCTTGGAAGTAAAACAAAAGAACAATGAATGCTCCATCTTAAACACGTTTAGATGTAACCACTCCGAAGCACAGTTGAGAGTTTCAGCTATGACGAAGAAATAGAAAGTTGTCATTGATTTATTCACGTGCTTTGGATGCTTTGACCCACTACACAACTTCAAATATCCATCTCCTTACTTTACTAAGTAGCTGCCAGATAAATCTCCAGGTATAATAAAATATGTGTCCATTAGGAATGACTGAATTCCACAACTAGATTCCACCTGAAATCTGTATGATGAAGTTTTCATTTAAAGTGAATATATAAGTTGACAGGTTTAAAAACTGCCCACGAGGGCTTCCCTGGTGGCGCAGTGGTTGAGAGTCCGCCTGCCAATGCAGGGGACACGGGTTCGTGCCCCGGTCCCACATGCCATGGAGCGGCTGGGCCCGTGAGCCATGGCTGCTGAGCCTGCGCGTCCGGAGCCTGTGCTCCGCAACGGGAGAGGCCACAACAGTGAAAGGCCCGCGTACGGCAAAAAAAAGAAATAAATAACAGTGATTTAGAAATTTCCTCCAGTAATACAGGAATCCTGGCTGTGCAATAAATAATGAACTTCTAAAAAATAGACACCTATAATCTAAATCACTAATCAGATATTTACAGCGTGGTTAATTGCTTAAAATTTTTTTATTGAGATATAATTCACTTACCACAAAATTTATGCTTTCAAAGTATACAATTTAAGTAGTTTTTAGTATATTCACAAAGCATGCAACCATCATTTCTATCTAATTCCAGAGCATTTTCATCACCTTAAAAAGAAATGGTGTACCCGTTAGCAGGCTTTTGTGGGATTTGTTGATGGTTTCAGAGTACTGGTACCTTCTTTCTAACTTCCAATTTGAATAAAGGTTCATTTGTAGCTCTGAAAAATCAACTTTGATATTTTTTTCATCTCCAATTTCCACGCTATTAAGATTCTTTTCTGTAGATAACCAAAATATTTCAAGCATGTAGTAAAATGTAGCAGAGCTTAGAGAGTTCAGCACTGGACTGGACAGCTTATTGTATGAACTATCTAAGTTCCTTAGCAACTCAAAAGTTTAGTCTTATTGTGTATGAGCCAACCAGGCTAATGAATTGAGCTGGGTACTACATTGTCCAGAGTGTTATGCTAGGAGTCATATTTCTTGTTCAAAACATATATAGAAAGTTCAATAATAATTATTATAATAATGTTAATAATAATTAGGAAGAATAGGAAGAAGAAAATGAAGTTGAAGAAAAACCTATTAACATAATTTATTGATCACCCCACTATGCTAGGAATTTGTTCAATATACTTTTCATTTAGTAATGCATTTATCCTCAGTACAACTCATGAACATAAGTAGCATGATATAGGATTAAGTGTAACTTTGTTCTAAGCAGCAGAAACCAATCCTGTTTATCTACAGTAAACAGTGAGTTTATTGGAATTATCTAGAGGCTTCAGACTCAATGGAGGACACATGACCAGGATTATTGACTAGAAGAAAGCAAGGAAGCTACAGAAGACTGGGCAGCAGAAACAGAGTGTTAGTCATGCCACTACAATCTGATGGCATGCCACTGCTCTTACTGCTGCTGTAATGAATATGACCACCTGCTTTCCTGATACCATTGTGTTAATGGCTTAGATTCAACAACCAAGAAAGAGCATCTGATGTACTGAACTTATATTACGTGCCCATTCTGTGGAGAAGCAAGGGAGGAACAAGTCTGTTTGGCTTAGGTGATGGTTAATTTTATGTGTCAACTTGGCTGGGCCACAGTTCCCAGATATTTGGACAAATGTTATTCTATATGTTTTTATGAAGGTGCTTTATGGGTGAGATGAACATTTAAATCAGTGAACTCTGAGTATTGCAGACTACCCTCCATAAAATGGAGAGCCTCATGCAATTCAGTGAAGACCTTAATAGAATGAAGACTGATCTCCTCCCAGCAAGAAAGAATTCTGTCAGCAGACAGCCTTTGGACTTGAACTGAACTTTTTCCTGTGTCTCCAGCCTGCTGGCCTACTCCATTAGATTTTGGACTCACCATACCACACAATAGTGTGAGCCAATTCCTTAAAATAAACCTCTCTCTCTCTCACTCTCACATACACACATTCACACACCCTGTTGGTTCTAATTCTCTGGAGAACCCTGACTAATACAGCTTATTTTGTAGGAAGTGGCTAAAACCTCCATAGAGTTCTACAAAATGAGTCATTACTCAAATGAATTTGGATTACTAATAAGAAGGGAGGGGCTCAGTAATGAACAGCCCCAAAGCAAGAAATGTCTATTACACATAATATATGAAGATGGTGTCTAAGTTCTGAGGGAAAGGAACTCAGAGATATGGAGTTAATCTGGAAAGAAATCATGGGACAATCTTTTCTAAAGGAAGAGAGAGACATGAATTGGAAGAGCGAAAGAAGGAAGGTATTCTAAGTCAGGGGAATAAAAATGGGCACATGATCTCCCATTGAGGTGGCAATACAATGGTGTATGGAGGAAACAATGCTGTGCCAGACCTTTGAATAGCCTGGAAGCCTGTTGGAAGCCAACTGCCATGTCAGAACTGCAACTACCTGGAAACCATCATGCTATGAGAAGTCAAAACCATCTGCAGAGGCCCTAAGAGAAGGAGAGAGAAAGATAACGCACACAAAGAGCACCTAGGTGCAAAACGTAAGCGAAGAAACCTTTGAGGAAGTGTATTCTCCAGTTACCCTAGGTATCAAGCTGATATCAAGAATATCAAAGATGAAACATCAAACTGAGTCCTTCTTGGGCACCTTAGCTCCATATCACTAGTTAAATAAAATGGTTGTTTTATGCCATTATGTAGTTTTGGGTAGTTTGACGATGCAGTGGTAGATTCCTGTCACAGATACTATCCGCTTGATGTGGTACTCTAAAAGTTTGGAGATGTAGAACCGAATCAGGAGAACAAATGAGGTTCCTGAGGGTGAAGTTTAGAGAGTACGAAAGTCAAGGACTGAGGCTGAGAGATACCAGTATTAATGGTCAAGGGAAAAATACCCCAGATGTTAGTGAAGGAAAGAGATGATCAGAGCAATCAGAATTAAATTAGGAAACACTGCCACTGAAGACCAAGATGTTGACAGGGGCAGTGAGGAACAATATGTAGCCAGAGAACATGGGCTCAGTGAAGACAATTTATTTTATTAAGGTCCATATTGATCTTGTATAGAGCAATTTTAATAGAGTGAATAAAGAAACTAAAATGGATAAAGAATGAGATTTGGTTTTGGTAAATGTTTAATAGTATTATGTTACTTTAGATTATTAACAACTATAAGTAAGCTCTCTTAAAAGGAAAAGAAATAAAAATCTAATGTGCATTTTACTAGTACAAGTGTATTTTATAAATGATAAAATTTGTAAATAAAATGTGTTTAAATTTATTTTATAAGTGATAAAATATGTCTATAAATTTATAGAACTTACTTATAAAGAAAATGCACGAGAAGAATAAGGCCATTTTAAAGATAGTAAAAATTTGAAATTTGGACTTGTGGTCCAAATTAATGGCTACTGTCTTCTTTCAAGTTGGCAACCCATTTATTCGAATACCATTTTGGTTTTGCACAATATTGAGGTGCTCTGTGATGCTCCCTTCACTCTTTCAATCCTACAGAAGTGGACATGCATAGGGCTGGCACTTAAAAAGACCAGTGAAGGGCTTCCCTGGTGGCGCGGTGGTTGAGAGTCCGCCTGCCGATGCAGGGGACACAGGTTCGTGCCCCGGTCTGGGAAGATCCCACGTGCTGCGGAGTGGCTGGGCCCGTGAGCCATGGCCGCTGAGCCTGTGCGTCCAGAGCCTGTGCTCCACAAAGGGAGTAAGCCACAACAGTGAGAGGCCCACGTACCGCAAAAAAAAAAAAAAAAGAAAAAGAAAAAACAGTGAAAAGTTAAAACTTCCTCATGAATTGCTCATTTGTAAGAAGGTCAAATATATATGGAGATGGCAAAAGAAGCTTTATTCCAAAATCTGCATAGAAACAATTTAACTTAGGAGTCAAGATGAGCTCCACAGATTCTTGTGTGTTAAAATATGCTATATATTGTCTTATGCATCTTTCTAGTTTTGAAATTAGTTAAAAATGTTTAGAAATTATATTTCTATGAAACATTCGTGTGACTCTTGAAGCTTCTCCAAAGGCTTCTATGGAAAACTACTGGTTTAGATTAAACAAAGGGAAATCTTCAAGGCACTTTGCCTTCAACAGAACTACTTTGGATGTAAAGCAATTTCATTTGAGTATAAAAATTATATTCTCCATGCTCTAGTCTGTGCTTATTTTATCTTAATTACTTGTGGTTTCACCAAATTTCAAATAAATGTGTTCTTTATTTTTTTTTATAAAACTTCTCATGGAAATTGGGTAATTTCTTTCTGTATTATTTACTTTCTAGAACTTTCCCCTGCTTTTTGGAAAAAGACTTTTATGGCCAGCTGTATGGCTCACTAACTTCTGCTCAATACCATGCAAGGACAATGGGATAGTCTTTCAGTTTGCTTATATTATTAGCTATTATGTCAGTATTAAAGATATCAGAAGGCATTTTAGCCTCATAGATGAAGCAGACAGTCACTAAATAAGTACTGTGACACCTGTTAGTCTCAATCAAGACTTTAGGTATCATTAGCAAAGAAGCATGTTGGGCTTGAGTGGAGGCTCGGTCATCTTTACTTCAAGGTTGGAATTGCCCTAACTCCACTAATAGCTGTGTAATATGGACACCTCTGTTTTGGATACAAGAGGAAGGTAACTGTTCTGATGCTACAGTTTGTGAAATGTAACACCATTGTTTGGTTCTGTTATTAAGTGCAGTTGTTCACACCTAACCACATATTTATCATCTTGCATTGTTATCTCAGGATATTTATTCTCTAATGGGACTCTAATAGCTTTGTGTGGGAGGTCTCATCTTTCCTGTTTAGCTGTAAACTTTTCAAAGACAATGGGAAATAACTCAAAATTTTAGTTGCCACTGTGTACAGAATAGTTTCAGGCACAAACTAGGAATGCAATAGAGTTTAGCGAATTAATGTAATATTTATTGAGTTCCTACGTCATGTCTGTGGCTATGCTAAGTGCTATGTGCACAATAGTAATATGGCACAGGTTCTACCTCCTTAATAAATTGAAAAAATTAAAAGTGTGTATAAATACACATATACAAACACACTCATATATACATATATATATGCGATGATTCACTTTTTCTATCACTGGTTCAAAATAGTGAGTTTTAGAACTTACTTGAATTTCAAACTTGTAATATTATTGATTTTATTATAGATAATCCAGTATTTTTTGTTAATTTACCAAAGAACATTCCATATTAATGTTATAAAATATGGAGAATTTCTTTTTATTAAGAAAATTTTCAATTATTATCTTTATTCTTACTTTTTTTTTTTTTTTTTTTTTTGTGGTACGCGAGCCTCTCACTGTTGTGGCCTCTCCCGTTGCGGAGCACAGGCTTCCGGACACGCAGGCTCAGCAGCCATGGCTCATGGGCCCAGCTGCTCTGCGGCATGTGGGATCTTCCCGGACCGGGGCACGAACCCGTGTCCCCTGCATCAACAAGCGGACTCTCAACAACTGCGCCACCAGGGAAACTCCCTATTCTTACTTTTTAAGATAGGAATAATAACTTAGCAAGACACTTGTGAAAACTCTGTGTCTTAGTTCTTAATTATATTCTCTGTGTTGAAGCCTGATGAAGTTTTGTGTTTTCTGAGAAAACAAGTAAGGAAATGTTTCATGTTGGAGATTTCTATTCAGTGTGCTTTTCATGTTGGAGATTTCTCTTCAAGACCTGCATGATCTTGAATCCTTTGGACTTTGAGCTTTCCCTTACGCCTCTACAACAGGAGTATCTTTTCTTAGCACAAGCTCTGGTCCAGGATTTCCCATTAGCACAGAACAAAGATCATTAGTTAAGGCTGGATGGAAAATTAAAGAAGAGAAAATCTGGGAGCTATGGTAAAATAAACTTGGAATGTATGGTGAACCTTGTTTCACCATTCCCTTTTTCCCTAGAACCTCTCAGTTTCTGGCATGAAACAGAGGGTCTTCCAGGGTTTAAGCTCTGAACTTCTAATAAATGGTAAATCCCCCTCAGAATGAAACTAATGAGAGAATTCTTAAGGGAGTTCTCAAAATTACTGAAACACAGACAATTTGGAAAGAAGGGCAATTTCTCTTTCTGTGAAAAACTTGAATATACTGTTCAAAGGGATAGATAAATGCCTTACTTTTGGCAAATGCAAGTTCCCAGGCAGGACTTAGGGCTGCCCTGGCCGTACTCTGAGTAGTCAGAGGGTGCTATAGGTTTCAGAGAGCTACGGTAGAGTGTGGAGTGGATTACTGTGAATTCTAGTTGCTGGCATCTGAATTATTGCGGCTGATGGTTCTTTGATCTAGAACCCTGAAATAAATCTGGAAGTGGAAGGATATGCTAGTGTTGAGAGAAAGAAAGAAGGGAAAGGAGAGAATTGTTACAACTATTTTCACTAGTGAATATTTGCTTGCTGAAGAGTATTGATTTTTAATGGAAATTTTCTCTTATAGTGAAATATATAAGAATTAGCTGTGATTTAGATATATAAGTTGTATGGGCTTTCCAGTGGAATTTAAATTTCGTGATGCAAAAAAGACAGCATTTTGTATAACTGACATGAATAAAATAAAATAGTCTTGTAAGAGATACTGAGGAGATACTGATAAAGAGAAATTTATTTTAAACAGAGAATCAGAAATAACAGGGAATGTTAATTTAATAAACTACTCCTATCCTCAAAGTCATAAAAAGCAGCATATATAATTTTTTTAACATCTTTATTGGAGTATAATTGCTTTACAATGGTGTGTTAGTTTCTGCTTTATAACAAAGTGAATCAGTTATACATATACATATGTTCCCATATGTCTTCCTTCTTCTGTCTCCTCCCTCCCACCCTCCCTATCCCACCCCTCTAGGTGGTCACAAACCACCTAGTTGATCTCCCTGTGCCATGCGGCTGCTTCCCACTAGCTATCCACCCTACGTTTGGTAGTGTATATATGTCCATGCCACTCTGTCACTTTGTCACAGCTTACTCTTCCCCCTCCCCATATCCTCAAGTCCATTCTCTAGTAGGTCTGTGTCTTTATTCCCATCTTACCCCTAGGTTCTTCATGACCTTTTTTTTTTTCTTAGATTCCATATATATGTGTTAGCATACGGTATTTGTTTTTCTCTTTCTGACATACTTCACTCTGTATGACAGACTCTAGGTCCAAACACCTCACTACAAATAACTCAATTTTGTTCCTTTATATGGCTGAGTAATATTCCATTGTATATATGTGCCACATCTTCTTTATCCATTCATCTGTTGATGGACACTTAGGTTGCTTTCATGTCCTGGCTATTGTAAATAGAGCTGCAATGAACATTTTGGTACGTGACTCTTTTTGAATTATGGTTTTCTCAGGGTATATGCCCAGTAGTGGGATTGCTGGGTCATATGGTAATTCTATCTTTAGTTTTTTAAGCAACCTCCATACTGTTCTCCATAGTGGCTGTATCAATTTACATTCCCACCAACACTGCAAGAGTGCTCCCTTTTTTGGGCTCCCCTGGTGGTGCAGTGGTTGAGAGTCTGCCTGCCAATGCAGGGGACACGGGTTCATGCCCTGGTCCGGGAAGATCCCACATGCCGCCAAGTGGCTGGGCCCGTGAGCCATGGCTGCTGAGTCTGCGCATCCGGAGCCTGTGCTCCACAACGGGAGAGGCCACAACAGTGAGAGGCCCGCGTACCGCAAAAAAAAAAAAAAAAAAAAAAAAAAAGTGCTCCCTTTTCTCCACACCCTCTCCGGCATTTATTGTTTGTAGATTTTTTCATGATGGCCATTCTGACAGGTATGAGATGACATCTCATTGTAGTTTTGATTTGCATTTCTCTAATGATTAATGATGTTGAGCATTCTTTCATGTGTTTGTTGGTAATTTGTATATCTTCTTTGGAGAAATGTCTATTTAGGTCTTCTGCCCATTTTTGGATTGGGTTGTTTGTTTTTTTGTTATTGAGCTGCATGAGCTGCTTGTAAATTTTGGAGATTAATCCTTTGTCAGTTGCTTCATTTGCAAATATTTCCTCCCATTCTGACGGTTGTCCTTTGGTCTTGTTTATGGTTTCCTTTGCTATGCAAAAGCTTTTAAGTTTCATTAGGTCCCATTTGTTTATTTCTGTTTTTATTTCCATTTCTCTAAGAGGTGGATCAAAAAGGATCTTGCTGTGATTTATGTCATAGAGTGTTCTGCCTATATTTTCCTCTAAGAGTTTGATAGTGTCTGGCCTTACATTTAGGTCTTTAATCCATTTTGAGTTTATTTTTGTGTATGGTGTTAGGGAGTGTTCTAATCTCATACTTTTACATGTACCTGTCCAGTTTTCCCAGCACCACTTATTGAAGAGGCTGTCTTTTCTCCACTGTATATTCTTGCCTACTTTATCAAAGAAAAGGTGACCATATGTGCGTGGGTTTACCTCTGGGCTTTCTATCCTGTCCCATTGATCTATATTTCTGTTTTTGTGCCAGTACTATACTGTCTTGATTACTGTAGCTTTGTAGTATAGTCTGAAGTCAGGGAGCCTGATTCCTCCAGCTCCATTTATCATTCTCAGCATTGCTTTGGCTATTCGAGGTCTTTTGTGTTTCCATACAAATTGTGAAAATTTTTGTTCTACTTCTGTGAAAAATGCCATTGGTAGTTTGATAGGGATTGCATTGAATCTGTAGATTGCTTTGGGCAGTAGAGTCATTTTGACAATGTTTATTCTTCCAATCCAAGAACATGGTATTTGTTCCATCTATTTGTATCTATTTGTATCATCTATTTGTATCATCTATTTGTATCATCTTTAATTTCTTTCATCAGTTTCTTATAATTTTCTGCATACAGGTCTTTTGTCTCTTTAGGTAGGTTTATTCCTAGATATTTTATTCTTTTTGTTGCAATGGTAAATGGGAGTGTTTTCTTAATTTCACTTTTAGATTGTTCATCATTAGTGTATAGGAATGCCAGAGATATCTGTGCATTAATTTTGTATCCTGCTACTTCACCAGATTCATTGATTAGCTCTAGTAGTTCTCTGGTAGCATCTTTAGGATTCTCTATATATAGTATCATGTCATCTGCAAACAGCGACAGCTTTACTTCTTCTTTTCCAATTTGGATTCCTTTTATTTCTTTTTCTTCTCTGATTTTAGCTGTGGCTAAAACTTCCAAAACTATGTTGAATAATAGTGGTGAGAGTGGGCAACCTTGTCTTTTTCCTGATCTTAGTGGAAATGGTTTCAGTTTTTCACCATTGAGGACGATGTTGGCTGTGGGTCTGTCATATATGGCCTTTATTATGTTGTGGAAAGTTCCCTCTATGCCTACTTTCTGCAGGGTTTTTATCATAAATGAGTGTTGAATTTTGTTGAAAGCTTTCTCTGCATCTATTGAGATGATCATATGGTTTTTCTCCTTCAATTTGTTAGTATGGTGTATCACGTTGATTGATTTGTGTATATTGAAGAATCCTTGCATTCGTGGGATAAACCCCACTTGATCATGGTGTATGATCCTTTTAATGTGCTGTTGGATTCTGTTTGCTAATATTTTGTTGAGGATTTTTACATCTATGTTCATCAGTGATATTGGCCTGTAGTTTTCTTTCTTTGAGACATCTTTTTCTGGTTTTGGTATCAGGGTGACGGTGGCCTCATAGAATGAGTTTGGGAGTGTTCCTCCCTCTGCTATATTTTAGAAGAGTTTGAGAAGGATAGGTGTTAGCTCTTCTCTAAATGTTTGATAGAATTTGCCTGTGAAGCCATCTGTCCTGGGCTTTTGTTTGTTGGAAGATTTTTAATCACGGTTTCAATTTCAGTGCTTGTGATTGGTCTGTTCATATTTTCTATTTCTTCCTGGTTCAGTCTCGGCAGGTTGTGGATTTCAAAGAATTTGTCCATTTCTTCCAGGTTGTCCATTTTTTTGGCATAGAGTTGCTTGTATAATCTCTCATGATCCTTTGTATTTCTGCAGTGTCAGTTGTTACTTCTCCTTTTTCATTTCTAATTCTATTGATCTGAGTCTTCTCCCTTTTTTTCTTGATGAGTCTGGCTAATGGTTTATCAATTTTGTTTATCTTCTCAAAGAACCAGCTTTTAGTTTTATTGATCATTTTATCGTTTCCTTCATTTCTTTTTCATTTATTTCTGATCTGATCTTTATGATTTCTTTCCTTCTACTAACTTTGCATTTTTTTGTTCTTCTTTCTCTAATTGCTTAAGGTGCAAGTTTAGGTTATTTGAGATGTTTCCTGTTTCTTTTTTTTTTTTTTGGTGGTACGCGGTCCTCTCACTGCTGTGGCCTTTCCTGTTGTGGAGCACAGGCTCCGGACGCGCAGGCTCAGCGGCCATGCCTCACGGGCCCAGCCCTCCACAGCATGTGGGATCCTCCCGCACCAGGGCATGAACCCCTGCCCCCTGCATTGGCAGGCGGACTCTCAACCACTGCGCCACCAGGGAAGCCCTCCTGTTTCTTAAGGTAGGATTGTATTGCTATAAACTTCCCTCTTAGAACTGCTTTTGCTGCATCCCACAGGTTTTGGGTTGTCATGTTTACATTGTCCTTTGTTTCTAGGTATTTTTTGATTTCCTCTTTGATTTATTCAGTGATCTCTTGGTTATTAAGTAGTGTATTGTTTAGCCTCCTTGTGTTTGTATTTTTTACAGATCTTTTCCTGTAATTGATATCTAGTCTTACAGCATTGTGGTTGGAAAAGATACTTGATATGATTTCAATTTTCTTAAATTTACCAAGGCTTGATTTCAGCATATATAATTTTTGACTTGGGTTACATTGTACTATGATATCTCAGTGAAAAGTGATTCAACATTTTTTTTTTAATTTTTTTTGATTCAACATTTTTGCATCTGTATTTTTTTGTGGACATTATGGACATTACTGGTTGATTATTTTTCTTCTGGATTATTTGCATTAATATAGATATAGTCTTTGTAATTCAAAAAATGGAAATATAATAGATTGACCTTAACTATTACTCATGAATCTGAACTTGCAAGGCAATAGTACAAATTACAAAAATATCCCTTTCTCTATAAGGAAGATCAAGATTAAGTTTACAAACTGAAAAACATTTCATTGTTTTGGAGTTGTCTTTCCCTGGTCAAAATATCTTTTTCATGCTTAGAAATGCTGACTACACTTTTAAAATGAGGATTTTATGCTTTAAACTTCAAGTCAATAAATTCTCATATAGGGTAAGAGTTTTTGTATGGAAATTGAAGAGAAGTTGGTGATTATTCCATCATTATTAGCAATATATATTTAGTCATGAGAAAATGTCACTTACGTTTTCAAAATTTGATACCCAGGTAAAACTTATCAGATGGGGTTACTTTCACACCCTCTCTAAAATGTCTGTTTTTTAAGGAAAATCTCCATCTACATCAGAGGCCAGCAAAACTTGAACACATGTCCTAGAAGACACATTTTGGTAAAGACAATTTTACATTTCCGGAATGTTTTAATCATTGCTTCTTCCCTCCTCATGCCCTTTACTTTCTTCCTTTTATTCTGAATAGGAAGCTGTTGAGTTTCTCCTTGAGGACAACATGGCACAAATGGTTAGCATCATTTTTCTCTTTTCCTCTGCTTTTACCCTGTTTCTGTAGTAACCTACTCCTAAATATGTCACTGATGGTTAATATTTAAAGGCTTATCAAATTTCAGAATTCTACATGTTGGTTCACAAAGATCAATTCAAATACTTAACAGTACATAAGGCTCAGAGAGAAGCTTGGTATCATCTATTCTCAGCATCAAAGAGGGCATGTCCATCCTATTCTCTATTCTAAGTTTTGGTCTTCGTTGTTATGGAATTGGTTCTGGTCCCTGTCCAGCAAGGACTGATGAGAAAAGTCTCTTCTTAGTATCAAAATCTGCCTTGCCACTTCTCATCCTTAATAAGCTGTGAGTACATAATTAATAAATTGGATGGGCTACTGGGGATGGGTGGATGAGTCACCACTTTCCCGCCCAAAGGAAGGGGCGGGCTTAAGTAGCAGTTGATACTCCTTGAACTGCCTTCTGTTTGTGTAGTTTTTGCTTGTTCAGTGGAATATTCAATCCAAGGCGATTCCCTTCCATAGGGGATAAAGGGAGGAAAGAGAAGGGAGATGAAATGCCTGGTTCTGGGGGAAGTGATTTTAGAGAAAGAAGAGCCTGAAGAGGATTTTGTGCAATTTTTCAAGGTAAATATTCTTCTGCAACATGAATTCTTCAAAAAAAACTCTCTTTGTGCTAATTCATTATGAGTGAGGTGTGTTTCTGGGGTGAGCAGGGTTGAAGTGAGGGCAGAGGCTGCACCATAGGAGGCCACCATATTTGAGCAAAGGGCTACAGCCCACTTCTCTCTTAGTCTCCTCACTAAGACTCCCATCCTTGCTGAAAATTTGTTGCTTTTAAGATCTTAGCAAATTTGGGGGAAGAATCATTTTGAAAACCTAACCTCTGTAGGCCTCATTTTTCTCATCTGTGAATGGGGGTAGTAAAAATACCTGTCTCATAAGATCATTGGGTATATTAATGCAAGTAACCTCTTTAGCACAGTACCTTACATGGGGCACTCAGTGTCTGTTAGATATTTTTCTAATATCAACAATTTGTTAAAGACAGCAGTTGCTTCAATAGAAAAGTGGAGTCAGCAGATCTGGATGATTTCCTTGCAGTTTAGTAAAACAACTGGTTCAAATCAGCCCAGGCACACCAGTTATTATGAGATCACATAAAAGATCAGCATGTTCCTGAAAAGGGAGAAAACTTAGGCTAAAGTGTCATATATATTCATATATATATGAATGATATTGAAAGTTACAGGGAATAAAAGAGAAAGATTAATACTAAAGTCAATTTGAAGGCCCCTTGAAAAGAAAATGGTTTTATATTTGTAAAGAATTAATCCTTTCATATTACTCTCATCCAAGTTACTGAAACACTGAAGACTGATAGATCTGCTGTTGAATTTAAAAAAGAGATCTATATCATGATTCCAGAAAAATCTTAAAAAATTTTCCAGAATAATAGATTCTAGATTCTTTATGCTCTTATTCTAGACCAGGTATATCTAACACCTTTAACATTTTTATTTCATTTAATATTCACAATCTCTCCATGTTAGTAGATATTACTAGCTCTACTCTGCAGATCAGAAAACTATCCAAGTGAAAAATAAATATCATTTTGTTAATGTATATTTTAAATCTTTTCTTCTATAATAAGTCCATTTTGAACCTATATACTAACCTTTCTCACTTTCCATCAAAACAAAATAAAATTTAAAAGTAGTACTTAAATTCTATGGCTCTCTTTAGCTATATCTTACTTCTCACCCTTTTCATTATAAAGACATAAGGTTGGACTTTGCCTAGACAAAACAATCAGAGAAGATGCTAGATTTTATGTGAAATACATAACCAAAGTTGCATTACTTGATTTTTGAACCCCTCACATATTAAGAATATAAAATTAATCCAGGGTTAGAAATAAAGGAGAATATTTTTGTTGAGACAGATATTTGAGGAGAACTTGTGGAGTGCTGTGAGTCTATCTCCCCCTTTCCTTCTGCCCACAGGAATGAGGGGTACAACTTCTTAACTTTACATCTTTTAAGAGGGACTTCAAGGGGACCACTTAAGGAATCTGATATATATGTAGCTAGATATGTATATATATGTGTGTGTGTGTGTGCATATATATGTATATTATGTATATGATAACATATATATGAATGATTCATAATATGCATGCATATATAATATAAATGTGTATTTGTGTGTATATATTTGTGTATTCTCTGCAGTTGGAGGAAATTGTAAGCTTGTGCTTGATTTACACCTGAGAAAGTGTGACCTGCTGGTGGTGGTGTCCAGCAGTAAGAGGCTGTGAGTTGTGTTATTGGAGACCGTAGTGGGAAATTTGCAATAAGCAGCCGAAAAAGAGGCACTGCCTAGGTCAAGGGAGTTGTTTTCAGAGGGTCCACCCAAGCGTCTCTACAAGATGCCCAGGGAAAGAAAGAATCAGTGTTAACAGAGTATAGAGCCATATAGAGTGTAACAGTACCAGTCAAGACCTGTTCTCAAGGCATTAGGAAAAAAAAACTGCTGTCAAGTGGAAAGGAGAGAAGGCAACCACCTCTGTCTTGGCCTGGGCTCCTTAAAAATGAAAGTCCTATTGAAAGCTTATATGTCAAGACTGTATTGGAAGGTGCAATCTCAATATGGCAAGATCAAGGGAAAAGGGAAGTAAGGCAGGCAGGGAAAGAGGAAGTTCCTATACCAGGTGGCACATCACTGAGCATGCTATAGCTTCACCAGGACACAGAGCTGGTTGCTTGTTCCTAGGGCACCTCTTCCAGACAGGCATTGTCGAGCCACTGTTCCTTAGAATATTCCCTCAATAGAAGTAATAGAGAGGCATTCACCTGCTGGTTTTTACCCATATGTGGTCACTCTTTGGTTCAAGTTCAACTCCTGAGGCATTAACTTCCCTACTTTTGACCCTTGACCCAGGTTGTGTTTTCAGGCCCTCTGGACAGCCACTAGGAAAGCCAGACCTTGTGCCTTGCAGTGCATGGCTTCCTCATGAATGTGAAAGTGGGCAGAGAGTCAGAGTCTCCACAGGTCCAGTTAGGTGGGATTAAGTGCAGAACCAGTGTGAGTACATCATGGCCAACATGAAGAAGCTGAAAAACCTAACACGGTGTCAGTATATGAGGCAACAATGAAGGTTGCTGAGGCTGCCCTTGAAAGTGGCTGAGGTTTAGAAGGCAGGTGGGGCAAGATGAGGTGCCTCTCTGAAATCCCCCTCTTCATGGAGGGAGGAGGAGCAAATATTTATCTTTGAACAAACCTTGAAAGTTTGTTTATTATGTTGTCGGGACAATTTTACATATTGAACTGAAGCTGAAATAAGAGAACTTATTATGAGAATCTACCTATGAGAATAGATATCTATGAGAATCTATGAGAATTTTTACTAACTGAAAGAAGAGTCATAGAATCTGCCTAGTTTTTATCCAGGGGCATGAAAGGATTATCCACACTGAAGACATTTAAAGAGATAATAAAATTAACTTCACAAATGTATCTTAAGATTTCTGCACTTTCAAGTCATTGATTCTGCTCCAAGCTCTTAAAATGAACTTTATTCCACTATCTCTGCTTCTTCACTTCCCATAGCTTCCTCATGCACCACCATTATTCTTTAGCTCAAATCACTTCACTCGAGCTACTCAGACGAGTATTACCACTAATGTTATAATTGCGCAAACTGATAGCTCTTTTAAGTCCCAATATCACTTGATTTCTCTGCAGCTTTTGTCTGTGCTCACCACTATTTATTTTTTTAATATTCTCCTGTGTCAGATTCTAAGATACAAAGCTTCCTGGTTCACTTTCCACCTCCTGGATCAGTCCTTTGAATCTCCTTCTTCTTCTTTTATACCCACTCCCTCTTCTATACCCAACTTAAAAAAAAAATTAATGACCTTTGGGGTTTACTCCTCAGCTCGTGCTTTCTTGACTCTGTGTCTTTCCCCAGGATGAGTTTTCTTTTCTCTGCCAACCCCCAGCAATTATGAACTCAAATCCCAGAGAGCTCCTTATCTATAGGACGTCTCTCTTTCAAATTCAACATGTCCCAAAACTGAACTCTTCATCTTTTACTTCCAAACTGGCTACTTCTTCTGGAATTTACTATCTTGATTTATTGTACCATTAATCACACCACCACCACCACCACCACCACCCCGCTGAAGTCAGTAACCTGGGAATGATCCCAGACTTCTCATGGACCTTCATTTCCACATCAAAGCAATCACCGAGCCCTGGAGATAAAACTTCATGAATCTATCTGTTCCATGTCATCCTCACTGCTACTACCTTAGATTAGGCCTTCAGTGGGTCTGACCTGGATGTTACCTTAGCCTCCGACAGCATATTCCTGAAACCATTTCTATCATTTTAAATTTTGGATCTATGCTATCACAAGAGATGTCTTTATAACTTTTTTCTAAAAATAAAATTATAAAAACTCTTCCAACTCTCTTTGGTCTATAAAAGAAATGACAAATTTCATAGCAGCGCAGTCAAAGCCCCTATGATCTGAGCACTGTTGATCTACTAGCTTTAGAATAAGAGAGTAATATGACAAACATAGAGCATGTACTTTACCATCATCCAGTCCTGGGTTCTCATCCTGGCTCTGCTACTCACTGTCTGTCTGACCATGAGCAAAGTAATAACCCCTCTGAACTTTAGGTTTTTCATGGGCAAAATATGGGTCAGTGTATATAACCATGGTGAAAATTAAATGGAACAATGTATGTGATGCATCCAGCACATAGACAATGATCAATACATTTTCCTTTCCTCCTTCCCTCATTTTATTCCCTTTACCTTATGTGTCAGCATGCTGGTAGGCATGAGATACCTTGAATCTATTTTTTGGTTCCATCCATTTATGTCATATAATATTCTCTGTAAGAGTAACTCCCTCTTTCCTGCTGGAAAGTTACTTCTCATTCTAGAAGACAAGGCTGCAGGGTCACTTCTGCAAAGCACCCCCTAACACCCAAGACAAAGGTAAACACTCCATTCTCTTTTTAAAACCTCTTTCCATATCTTGTCCAGTTGCCAAGTCAGCTCTTATGTCACTGTTTCGTAATAATGAGGCACTTGGGCGTGGAGGGTACATAGCCAGTCATGTAATGCTATTCTTAAAAGCTGCCATGATACCAATATAAATTTAAAAAATGCATAAAAGCACCTCTGAAATGATCTTCTCATTATTGTGAAATCATGCATTGGCCAACTGTTTGCATGGTGGTCTTTACCATTAAAAATGAGTGCGGGAAATTTGTATGGGATTGACTGAAAATTATTATGTTTTATAAAACAAGACTTAGGAGAAAAGGCTGATTGTACTGATATTACTCGGTCCAAAGAAGAGGTAGAAATCGTTGAATAACAACTCTCAATCATGTTGTATTTTAACGTAGAGAAGACAACTGGGCATTTTCTGGCATCAGTGAGTACCAGATGATTGTGAATAGCGTAAATTGCCACAGGAAATGTAGATACAGTAACAGAAAAATTTCTTGAGGGTGAAGGATACTAAATAATGAAGTATTTCTTCCAAGTGGCTGTGACAATTCCTCAATACCATCTTTCCAAGTTTGTTTAACAGTGATTCCTCTTGAATGCTGGAGAATGGACCAGTTTGCTCATCAAGGTCTTCTCCACCCACAGGATCCCATGAATGCCATCAAATAAAGAAGACTTCACTCTTGTGCAAATGTAAGCATAATAAGTTTTTCTTAAAGCTATTAAACCCTTTGTATTGTAAGCAGTACTTGCACCAGGGGAGACTAAGGTTCACAGATGGATAGCATAAACCCATATAATTATACTACATATCTGCAAATAATTAATTTGGCTTTGTGCATGTAATTTGTGTGTCATTGCCCAAACATTCCCTTACAACAATACAACTCAAAATGTGCTGAACGGGGTGACAAGCTCTTTAGTCGTCATAGTGACATATTTCCAGAATAAGTGACACCAGACCTAAAAGTAGACAGTTGGTCTGTCTTCCATGAGGCCTAAGAGTAGTTAATAGGTGATTGAGGAGTGATTGTAAAGGCGAAGGGGTTCCAGACAGAGAACTGTCACGTCATGAGCCAACAGTGTGTGGGAAGTTGGCAGCCAGTCAGATGGAGACTAAACTGGGCTTTACTACTGCTCTTTACTTCCAGTGAACTGGAGACACGCATCTCCTAATGTGTTTTCTCTTTCCTTTCCTTCCTACTGATGATTATGACTCAGTATGGCGACTGACCAACTTTTCACTTCCACACATTCTGATCTGACTTCCAACCCCCCTCCCTTGCTCTAATACAGTTTTGCCCCAGAGCAGTGGCTGAGTCTAAATCTGCCAATGGCAGCATGTTATCTGCTCCTAACATTCTTGGACTAGGATCAAAATGACGTAACCCTTCAGGGAAAGTTCAGGACTGCTTTTTGCAGCTATATAGCAGCTGCCTGCTGACTATAGAACGTTGTAAGAATGGGCTCAGTGGTTCTTAACTAGGGGCAGTATCATCCCTGATGGGGTTTGTATTTGTATGGGGGCCTTTTGGCACCATTGATATTTGATAGCCAGAGATGCAAATGTCTTGTAACATTTGGGACAATTCAGCAACACAAAGATTTGTTTCATGCCAAAAGCCAATAGTGATTCTGCTGAGAAGCAGGTTAGATTTAGAACTGCCCCAATGTTGGCCTGAATAGCCAGGAAGCAACCTAAAGGCACCTTGCTTCTCTGCCCAAGGAGATTCTGTGTGAAAGAAAATATGGTTCTATTTTATTTGCCTGAGAACCAGACTCTTATTATAAAAGGGGACAATTAATTTCATCTAAGAACTTGAGATCATAATAGGAGATCTAGACCCAGAGTCTGTTGAGGGCTTTGAGCATTTCTACTATTCCAGTCCAATAGGAAAAAAAACAAGTGCATTTGAAAGGTAAGTGGCATTTAGTGAAAATCCCCTGTGTCATAAAAGCTTTAGAAAACTCTATCTTTGAATACCGCTTCAGCACTTATTAGCTGTATAACCTTAGCCTATGTGCTTACTCCTGAACCTCTATTTTCCTATCCGTAGAAGTGTTATTGTACCACATGGGTTGTTGAGAAAATTAGTTTAATGCTTAAGTCCCACCACAGTATCTTGGTGCTTGAAAAATGGTAGCTAGCTAATAATAATAAATAATTATTAATATTAGTAATAGTGTAATTATTCAGAGTAAGAAAAAATGAACCCTATTATCTGAGTCCAACTGATATTCCATTCAATGTCTTCTGTAAAACAAATGTAATACTTAAGCCTTGATGAGATAGTAAACAAGTAACACTCTTTGGTAATAAATGTACAAAATATGTGTGGGGGAGGAAATGTGGTAAAGAGGAAATTACTTTGGTTTCTGGTACTATTTTTTCTTTATATTAATTGTATGGCTCCTTCCCATCCCAGGTCTGGTTGCCTTTAACTTTAGAAGCTGAGAACCTCTTCAGGGGCTAAAGATTCAATTATTCACTGTTATAATACTATCCATTAAAACCCTCTACTGTGAGTTTTGTTGCTGTGAGCTTTCATTTAGAAGAACTATTGTGTAATTAGCAGCATCTTGGTATAATTCAGTTTTGGAGGGTGAGAACATTGAAACCATGGGCCCTTGCTCTATTCATCCATCATGTCCATCTGTGTACAAGAAAGAGCTATACTACGTTGAAGTACAGATATTCTTAGGGAAAAAAAATACAGTGCTCAACAAGATGACTTTTTGAATTCATATAAGACAAATAATTGTCCTGTGTCATTTCTTCCTATCAATTCCAGATGCATGCAAAGATTTACCAGACTTTTCAGTAGTTGCTTTGCTGCTCTTGTCTCCAGTGAATCTATAAGAAGATCTATTTTTCTCCTGAAACATTACTCTGTTGCCCATTCTCCCCTACATGGCCGAAATGTTCAGGTACAGTGGTTGTTGATGTGGTGCAAGGGCGCTGTCCTAGCTGCATAAATGGTAATACAATTTTAAGTTCTCTGACAGAGACTTAGCAGATGCCAATCTAGTTTTCAGTTGTACCTAAAGGGATTTGCTAGAAACTGCTTTAAATAAAATAGGACAATGCTTAAGAAAAGGCAGCTTTCAAGTTACATGCATGTCCCAGAGCTTTTTCTCACAGGGGCCTTAGACTTAAGAGTTTGGCCCCTTCCACGGCTGCCTCATTCATAGCCTGTGTTCTTGATTCATAAGAATAGAATATATGTTCTTTCTCCATAAGTGTCAAGTGCAGGATCCCAGTTGGTTTAATAAGCCATTTATAAAGCATTGAAAAGCTGAAAAATTGGAAAAATATCTTTAGGGGAATATTGGTTGATTAAGTCAATTATCCAAAAAGAATAGCATAGAAAAATATACAGTTCAATTATATGTAACATAAATTGTTAGTGTTTTATAGTAATTATGCATAACATTCAACTTTATTATTATATCACTATAATAATGTTATATTACAATTTCATATTTAGATTTAATGAATAACTAATTGACCATGGTTAATCATTTTAATCATTTTAAATAAAGGGAAAGAGTTATCGGTCAATGAATTAAGGTGATCAGAATATAAAACTTTATTGTCTACCTGAACATGATTCCTGTGGAGGCAGAGAAAATATTCTCAGTACACTGACTGCACTTCTGTCCCCAGAGTTGTATTTGCATTCTAAAACATTGGAGCAGGTGGAGCTAAGGCATTGGGAGGGAGGGGTCAGCAATCTGGTCCTTACTGTTGTCTGTCTATTTATGCAACCCTGAACCAACTGTCCCATCTGGTCCTTACAGCTTGCAGACATCTCTGAACTATCTTCATTTCTGTCTGCAGGGTCCCTTCAGATTCTGGCACAACTGAGGTTTGAACAGGACTGGTTAAAGTGCTGGAACTCTTAACCAGTTCGTTTTAAGTGACTTTGTGATCATCATGGTGTAGCTGCCACTTTTGACATTAAAGGTGACTAAAGAAATTGTGACTGTGAGCAAGAATGAAAGGGCCTGATTGTATCAGGTGCCAGAGCATAGGATACCACCTAAGAAAACTCAGAACCGTTTGGGAAGAATTTTTTGAAGGCTAGATCAGGCAGAAATAGAACGAGATCATATTGATGATTATTGTTGTTATTACCTTATCTTACTCAGAGGTTAGTATAGTCTGTGAAATACGAGTTTAACTCATCTTTCTAAAAATTCAAAAGATAAAAATGATACATATACAATGGATAAGAGGGAATTTTCATCAGACTTCCAGATCTCAACTCAATTCCTTTAAAAAGATTGTCATGTAATTCCAAGATCCTTATGTTTTCAATCCCCATGGACAGCTCTTCAGAAATTCATAAAGATGTAAAATGCTTCAAAAGAGATGGAGAATGTTCAGAACAAGAGCAGGGAAATTATCACTTGATAGGTGATGAGCATTGTGAGAAACAAGTTTGCCTTTTTTCATTCCTTTCCTGGTTATTTTTCCCATCACATAAGGAAGAAATGAAACACCAGAAAGAATCAGGTTATCATCATCTACACTGGTTCCTGTCATTGGTTAAGTATTAATTTAATAGCGCATCCTTCATAGAAGAAGCTGCTTCCTAACCCACCGTTCCTGGTGCGTACGTTTTGAGCTGTCTCCCAGGCATGCCACAAAGCAGGAGGAGTTTCTTGGTCACTGTGGGGCCTGCTCCTCTAAAGCAGGAGTTTTCAATCTTCGTTGTTCTGGTTGCAGAACCCTTTGTTTAAAAGCCCAAGATGTAAACCAGATGAACACAGAGCTGCTCTGTTTGAAGCAGGCACTTGAGGGGGCTCATTGTTTTGCTCTTTCACTTCTCCGAGGGCTCTGAAGACCTTGCTCTATAGCAATTCTAACTTCCTTATTAAAATCAAATTCAGGAACACCATGGGCTTTCCCTGGAAGGAGAATGTCCACATGGAGAAGCACAGCTTACTGAGTGTCTCTCTCTGCTTCCTTTAGTTTTACATTTGATTTAGTCCCATTCCCACCTTTGTGATGTGATCCTATTAAGCCGTTGGCCCTGGGCTTTTCTTCACAGACATGATAAGGAAGTGATTTTCTACTCCTGAGAACCAAGGAGCCACACTCTTAAACTGTAAGCCCAAGAAGGATAGAGACTGTGTCTGTTTTGTTGAGCGTTGCATTGCTGAGGCATAATGCTGCGCCTGGCACATATTAGGCATTCAGTCAATATTTGTGGACTGACTAAATGAGGGGGTAAAGGAATAACCAGTGGGGGAAAAGCACAGAGAGTTCAGGAGATAAAAAAAGTGCAATCAACGAAGTATGTATTTTTCTAGAGCTGTTATAGCAGCCTTGACACTAGGCTTGTGAACTTGTCTCATCTCATTCTCCATTTTGAGTCAGATGGCCCCAAGGGGCCCTCACAGCTTTACTTGGGCTGTTATGACTTATTGCTTAGCCAGTTTCACTTAGTACCATCTTAAAACTACCCTACGGGGATGGTTTATATACTCTTCTCTATGGCGTACCTTAGTACACCCACGATTGAGACAAAGGGAGTCTGATGCTTTCCCTCAGTTAGTGGAAGGCACTGCTTTACTTTATGGGGTTTTCTTCTTTTTGCTTGTTTGTTTTGTCTACGAAGTACTAGAAATTACCTCATCTATCAGATTAGCCCATTCCCCATACATAGTAGATGAGCTTGGCTCTTGCAGTCCTGAATATATAACTGTATTTAAATACAATTCATTATAATAAGAATGGTATTTATAGATTAATAGTAGCAAATATTAATAGCAGCAAAATGATCCCCTGATATCTACAGAAAGCACTCAGAATAGGGGAAGGGTCATTGGAGGGTGGAGTAGCTGAATAATGCTCCCCCAAAGGTATCAGTTTCTAATCTCTGAAACTTGTAAGTGTTACCTTATAAGGGGGGAAAAAGAAGGCCTATGTAGATGTGATTAAGTTGAGAATTTTGAGATAGGGAGATTATCCTGGACAATCAGGGTGGACCTTAAATGTAATGTCTTATAAGAGAGAGGCAGAGGGAGGTTTGATACAGACAATAGAGAAGAAGATACACATGCAGAAGAGAAGGTGATGTGAAGACAGAGGCAGAGACTGGAATGATGAGGCCACAAGCCAAGGAATGCTGGCAGCCACCAGAAACCGGAAGAAGCAAAGAATCGATTCTCCCCTAGAGCCTTCAGAGGGAGTGCATACCTAGTCAGTCTTTGATCTTGGCCCAATGACACTGATGTTGGAGTTCTGGTTCCCACAGTGGTGACAGAATAAATTTTTATTGTTTGGAGCCACCAAGTTTGTCATAATTTGTTTCAGTAGCCACAGGAAACAAAAAGAGAAATGTACCCTTTTAAGATTTGCTATTACATGCTCTTAAATCTGCTCATTGCCAAGTGTTTCTGGGTTTAGGAACATATGAATGTATATACACTATTGGGATTACCAGCTATTTCTTGTGGTTAAAATATGCAGGGGGTTTCCAAACCTTAAAAGATGAGAGAAACTTTTGAAAGGCCAGTCACCATAAAGAACAATTCTCGTCTGTAAAAGTTGAGAGAAGAAAGGATGAGACTCAATTTGAGGAGAGCATTCTGAGAGCAAACAATGGGATTGATGGCAAATAGCTACTGGGGTGATGGGGAAGTGGACTAGGGGACTTACCTGTTAAATGAAATATGATATTTATAAATTAATGCTAGGGTTGGGGGACTTCCCTGGTGGCACAGTGGTTAAGAATCTGCCTGCCAATGCAGGGGACATGGGTTCGAACCCTGGTCTGGGAAGATCCAACATGCCACAGAGCAACTAAGCGCATGGGCCACAACTACTGAGCCTGTGTGCCACAACTACTGAAGCCTGCGTGTCTAGAGCCTGTGCTGTCCATAAGAGAAGCCACTGCAATGAGAAGCCTGCACACGACAACGAAGACCCAAATGCAGCCCAAAATAAATAAATAATTTAAAAAAATTTTTAATGCTAGGGTTGGTGTTACCTTGATATGCAAGCCCTCTAGTCTTTGCATGCAATGAGCCCTGCTTGTCCTCCCATAGGTAAATAACTGGTGAATACCTGTGAGAGCCAACACTCAGTGCAGGAGGCACTTGTTAACAGTAAAAGGCACCAAACATTGACACCCCTGGTTGGATAGCCCCTCTGTTGTTGAACCTTGAAGCATCAGCCCTTAAAGACCTCAGTTCAACTCAGGCCAGCCTTTCTCCTCTAATGGAAGAATGAGCAATTTCTGCTGCTTGCTAAATGTGTCCAGTTAGCCTGTGCGCAGGAGCAGATGACCCCTTCCCACCAAATGCATCCTTTGACTTGCCCACAGGCCTTTATGGTCTTTTTAACTTGAGCTATTCCAGTGGTGTGTTCATGGATACATCTACATTCTCATGAGTTTTTTCATGACTCAGAACCTTCTTTCTAGGAGGCCAGGCTGGAGTAAAGCACCAGTAAAGCATCTTTAGTCTTAAAGCAGAACAAAGACATTGGGCTTTCTTTAGAATCCTATTCTAGCCAGGCTTTCTGTATAAATTATAGATGTGAAAGCTCCTCTAAACATTCTGGGTAGTAGAAAGTACATAATAGTTATCTTGACATTTTAAAGCCATCTGTGCATAAGCTTTAAATTCTCATTATGTCATATAAAAAGGAGAGTGTTCACACATAGGCACTTATGATTTCTAATTACTCCATAGTTCTGGAATTCTGAGAAAAGTTTTTGAGTTGGAAACTAATCATGTGAGAGACTTCGCAAAATCTTTACATTTGCTTATAATTGCTATAGGGCTGCTTCACGTTTGTGGTAAGGTAGGACCCTCCAACTTGCCATGTAACTTTCTAATTTTCTCAGTTGATCATAAGTTTTTTATACTTCTATATTCCAGAAAAATAATTGTGTTGTCATCACTGTGGTGCTGATGAGTAAAGCTTAGTCTTACTATGATCCTGTAAGATGTTTGATTTCCTCTAGCTTTTGAAGTTCATAAAATTACAGTTTCCAGCAATGTTTTAATATTTCTCTAAAGAAACAGCAAAGACATAAAACTCATGTTTGTTTGATTCTTCTCTGTACGACAGGCTTTCAAAGTTCAGCATCTCTGGAACTCCAAAATTCCCCACTCTAGAAGATGAATGGCTAATTGGATCCTAGTATGTAAGAAAATACTAGCAAAATAGCAGTACATACCAAGTATTTCTTTTCATGATTCTAAAAGCAGTCAAAACATATTTGTGCTTCTAAAACAACAGTGAAGAGTATGCATTAGATTAACAGTCTTTCATTTGTTAGTAATTTTGTTACATGCTGCTTGGAAGAGATTAGTTAAAGCTGTTATTTCTGGAAAAGAGGGTCAGAGACAGCATAACACCCTAGTAAGACATACTAAACTTTTTTATTTCCTCATTCATTCATTAATGAAATATTTTTCTTAGTGGCTACTTTGTGTTTGATAATATGGTACATTTTTGCAGAAGAATGCAGTGAAACAGTATGTCTATGTCAATCTCTGCAGTTAAGGAATTTATAGGATTAAGGTGCAGTGTAGATATTAGTATAAGTACCACAAAGACAATAATTATTAACAGGTATTGAGCTCTATGTGTCAGGCAGAAGATATTAACAATAAAGTATCTTTTCCTTACAATAATATCTAAGAGAGATAAAAATTTTCTGGTTTTATGAGTGAGATATCTCAAGCCTAAGACTCCATGGTTTAGTAAATTGTGGAACTGGCATTAAAACTAGGTACTTCTTCTCTAGAGCCTGGCTAATATATCACTCTGCTAGAATGCTCCTCATTACAGTTTATAGTTAAGTACAGTGAGAAGCATCGAGTTAATTAAGCTTCATTTTAAGAGGGAGATATCATTTAAGATGGAATCAGTCACCAGAAGTTTTGTTAAAGAGGTTAGCCTATGACATGGATAAGCTTGGGTTTGAGTATGAAAGAAGGTGAAGGAGGTGTTTGTAGGTTAAAGGTACAGAGGTGAGAAAGAGTGAGGATGGTCACGTAGATCAGAGTGTATACATATACATGGGGAAGTAATGGGAAGCTAGGTCCCTCCCCGCCAACATTTTATTATAAATCTTTCCAAATGCACAGAAATTAAAAGAATTGTGCAGTGAACATTCATATACCACCACCTAAATTCTAGTTATTTTTAGTATATTTACTTTATCACACATCTATTCATCTATATATCCATCTTTCTATAAGTCAATCCATCTTACTTATTAATTCATTTCAAATTAAGTTGCAAACATCAGTACACTTCACCGCTAAATACTTCATCATGTATATGAGTAAGTGGGTTCAGTATTTGTTTACAGTTATTTTTTTAAGTAGAATGTGTATACAATGAATACACATAACTTAAATGTACCATTCAATGAGTTTGACTACTCACATACATTTATAAAACAAACCTCTATCAAAATACAGAAATTTATCGTCACTCCAAAAAATTATCTTGTTTCTGTAGTTGGTTAGTTTTTGTAACTGCTGCCTCAGAGGCAACCAGTATGCTGAGAGTTGTTGACCTTAAATTTGTTTTGCCTTTTTTTTTTCACTTAGCATACTGTTTTTGAGATTCATTCATTGCATTGCATCAGTAGTTAATTCATTTTTACTGCTGAGTAACTTTCCTTGTATGAATAGTTTGTCCTTTTGTCTACTGATGAACACCTGGGCTGTTTTAATTTTGAGGCTATTATGAATAAAAGATGCTATTAATATTCCTGTGTACAGTTTTCTTTCCTTGGAAAAATACCTAATAGTGGAACTGCTGTGTCATAAGGGAGTTGTGTGTATAGTTTTATGAGAAATTTCTATATCTCTTCCCAATTTCCATTAAAAATGTATGAGAGTCCTGCTTACTCCATATTCTTGGTAACATTTAGCATGGCAGGCAGAAGCTAAGTGGCAAAAACTAAGTACTGACTAGGTTGTGAAAGAACCAAGTTTTGTGGCTAAAGGCTCCATCTTAATTAAGTAGCTGGGAGTCACTGAGGAGTTTGATCTAGAAGATAGCCTAGGGAATGTGGTGTTTGGTAAGATAAGCTGGCAGTGGGGTACAGGGTGGTTTTGAAAAGTAAGGAATTATAGATAGAGGCTAGGAAGGTTGTTGTAAGCATTTAGGCATGATCTAATGATGATTTAGACTAAAACCAAGTCAGTGGACATAGAAAATTTTAAAAATGAAAAACCCTATGAAGAAGTAATTTAAAGTATTTGGTGCCAACTGAGGGGTATGTGAAGAGACAAAAAAATGCTACATCCTGTGATGAATTTCCTGTATCAACTTACATTCCCACCAACAGTGCAAGAGGGTTCCCTTTTCTCCACACCCTCTCCAAAATTTACTGTTAGTAGATTTTTTGATGATGGCCATTCTGACTGGTGTGAGGTTATACCTCATTGAAGTTTAGATTTGCATTTCTCTAATGATTAGTGATGTTGAGCATCCTTTCATGTGTTTGTTGGCAATCTGTATATCTTCTTTGGAGAAATGTCTGTTTAGTTCTTCTGCCCATTTTTGGATTTAATTTTTTTTTTTGGTATTGAGCCGCATGAGCTGCTTGTATATTTTGGAGATTAATCCTTTGTCAGTTGCTTCATTTGCAAATATTTTCTCCCACTCTGAGGGTTGTCTTTTCGTCTTGTTTAAGGTTACCTTTGTTGTGCAAAACCTTTTAAGTTTCATTAGGACCCATTTGTTTATTTTAGTTTTTATTTCCCTTACTCTAGGAGGTGGGTCCAAAAGGATCTTGCTATGATTTTTTATGTCATAGAGTGTTCTGCCTAAGTTATCCTGGCCTTACATTTAGATCTTTAATCCATTTTGAGTTTATTTTTGTGTATGGTGTTAGGAAGTGTTCTAATTTCATTCTTTTACTAGTAGCTGTCCATTTATCTCAGCACCACTTATTGAAGATGCTGTCTTTTCTCCCTTCCATGTTCTTGCCTCCTTTATCAAAAATAAGGTGACTATATGTGCATGAGTTTATCTCTGGGCTTTCTATCCTGTTCCATTGATCTATATTTCTGTTTTTGTGCCAGTACCATACTATCTTGATTACTGTAGATTTGTAGTATAGTCTGAAATCTGGGAGCCTGATTCCGCCAGCTCCGTTTTTCTTTCTCAAGGTTGCTTTGCCTATTCAGGGTCTTTTGTATTTCCATACAAATTGTGTAATTTTTTGTTCTAGTTCTGTGAAAAATGCCACTGGTAGTTTGATAGGGATTGCATTGAACCTGTAGATTGCTTTGGGTAGTAGAGTCATTTTCACAATGTTGATTCTTCCAATCCAAGAACATGGTATATCTCTCCTCTATTTGTATCATCTTTAATTTCTTTCATCAGTGTCTTCTAGTTTTCTGCATACAGGTTTTTTTGTCTCCTTGGGTAGGTTTATGCCTAGATATTTTATTCTTTTTGTTGCAATGGTAAATGGGAGTGTTTCCTTAACTTCTTGTTCAGATTTTTCATCATTAGTATATAGGAATGCAAGAGATTTCTGTGCATTAATTTTGTATCCTGCTACTTTACCAAATTCATTGATTAGCTCTAGTAGTTTTCTGGAAGTATCTATAGGATTCTCTATGCATAGTATCATGTCATCTGCAAACAGTGACAGTTTTACTTCTTCTTTTCTGATTTGGATTCCTTTTATTTCTTTTTCTTCTCTGATTGCTGTGGCTAAAACGTCCAAAACTATGTTGAATAATAATGGTGAGAGTGGGCATCCTTGTCTTTTTCCTGATCTTAGAGGATATGGTTTCCGTTTTTCACCATTGAGAATGATGTTGGCTGTAGGTTTGTCATATATGGCCTTTATTCTGTTGAGGTAAGTTCCCTCTATGCCTACTTTTTGGAGGGTTTTTATCATAAATGGTGTTGAATTTTGTCAGAAGCTTTTTCTGCATGTATTGAGATGATCATATGGCTTTTCTCCTTCAATGTGTTAATATGGTGTATCACATTGATAGATTTGCGTATATTAAAGAATCTTTGCATTCCTGGGATAAACCACCTTGATCATATTCTGTGATCCTTTTAATGTGCTGTTGGATTCTGTTTGCTAGCATTTTGTTGAGGATTTTTGCATCTATGTTCATCAGTGATATTGGCCTGTAGTTTTGTTTCTTTGTTACATCTTTCTCTGGTTTTGGTATGAAGGTGATATTGGCCTCATCGAATGAATTTGGGTGTGTTCCTCCCTCTGCTATATTTTGGAAGAGTTTGAGGAGGATAGGTGTTAGCTTTTCTCTAAATATTTGATAGAATTCACCTGTAAAGATATCTGGTACTGGGCTTTTGTTTGTTGAAAGATTTTTAATCAAAGTCTCAATTTCAGTGCTTGTGATTGGTCTGTTTATATTTTCTATTTCTTCCTGGTTCAGACTTGGAAGGTTGTGCTTTTGTAAGAATTTGTCCATTTCTTCCAGGTTGACCATTTTATTGGCATATAGTTGCTTGTAGTGATCTCTCATGATCCTTTGTATTTCTGCAGTGTCAGTTGTTATTTCTCCTTTTTCATTTCTTATTCTATTGATTTGAGTCTTCTACCTTATTTTTCTGATGAATCTAGCTAATGGTTTATCAATTGTGTTTATCTTCTCAAAGAAGCAGCTTTTAGTTTTATTGATCTTTGCTATTGTTTCCTTCATTTCTTTTTCATTTATTTCTGATCTGATCTTATTTCTTTCCTTCTGCTAACTTTGAGGTTTTTAGTTTTTCTTTCTCTAATTCCTTTAGGTGTAAGGTTAGGTTGTTTATTTCAGATGTTTCTTGTTTCTTGAGGTAGGACCCTATTGCTATAAACTTCCCTCTTAGAACTGCTTTTGCTGCATCCCATAAGTTTTCGCTCATCATTTTTTCATTGTCATTTGTTTCTAGGTATTTTTCTATTTCCTCCTTGATTTCTTCAGTGATCGCTTGGTTATTTAGTAGTGTATTGTTTAGCCTCCATGTGTTTGTATTTTTTATCGATTTTTTCCTGTAATTGATATCTAGTCTCATAGTATTATTGTTGGAAAAGATACTTAATACGATTTCAGTTTTCATAAATTTATCAAGGGTTGATTTGTGCCCCAAGATATAATCTATCCTGGGGAATGTTCCATGAGCACTTGGGAAGAAAGTATATTCTGTTGTTTTTGGATGGAATGTCCTATAAATATCAATTAAGTCCATCTTGTTTAAAGTATCATTTAAAGCTTGTGTTTCCTTATTTATTTTCATTTTGGATGATCTGTCCATTCGTGAAAGTGGGGTGTTAAAGTCCCCTACTATGATTATGTTACCATCGATGTCCCCTTTTATGGCTGTTAGCATTTGCCTTATGTACTGAGGTGCTCCTACGTTGGGTGCATAAATATATACAATTGTTATATCTTCTTGGATTTATCCCTTGATCATTATGTAGTGTCCTTCTTTGTCTCTTGTAAGAGTCTTTATTTTAAAGTCTATTTTGTCTGATATGAGAATTGCTACTCCAGCTTTCTTTTGATTTCCATTTGCATGGAATATCTTTTTCCATCCCCTCACTTTCAGTCTGTATGTGTCCCTAGGTCTGAAGTGGTTCTCTTGTACACAGCATATATATGGGTCTTGTTTTTGTATCCATTTAGCCAGTCTATGACTTTTGGTTGGAGCATTTAATCCATTTACATTTAAGGTAATTATCGATATGTATGTTCCTATTACCATATTCTAATTGTTTTCAGTTTGTTATTGGAGGCCTTTTCCTTCTCTTTTGTTTCCTGCCTAGAAGATTGCCTTTAGCATTTGTTGTAAAGCTGGTGTGGTGGTGCTGAATTCTCTTAGCTTTTGCTTGTCTGTAAAGGTTTTAATCTCTCTGTTGAGTCTGAATGAGATCCTTGCTGTGTAGAGTAATCTTGGTTATAGTTTTTTCCCTTTCATCACTTTAAATATGTCCTGACACTCCCTTCTGGCTTGCAGAGTTTCTGCTGAAAGATCAGCTGTTAACCGTATGGGGATTCCCTTGTATGTTATTTCTTGGTTTTCCCGTGCTGCTTTTAATACGTTTTCTTTGTATTTAATATTTGATAGTTTGATTAATATGTATATTGGCATGTTTCTTCTTGTGTTTATCCTGTATGGGACCCTCTGCGCTTCCTTGACTTGATTATTTCCTTTCCCACTTTAGGGAAATTTTCAACTATAATCTCTTCAAATATTTTCTCAGTCCCTTTCTTTTTCTTTCTTCTTCTGGGACACCTATAATTCGAATTTTGGTGCGTTTAATGTTGTCCCAGAAGTCTCTGAGACTGCTCTCAATTCTTTTCATTCGTTTTTCTTTATTCTTCTCTGCAGTAGTTATTTCTACTATTTTATCTTCCAGGTCACTTATCCATTCTTCTGCCTCAGTTATTCTGCTATTGATTCCTTCTAGAGAATTTTTAATTTCATTCATTGTGTTGTTCATCATTGTTTGCTCTTTAGTTCTTCCAGGTCCTTGTTAAACATTTCTTGTATTTTCGCCATTCTGTTTCCAAGATTTTGAATCATCCTTACTATCATTACTCTGAATTCTTTTTCAGGTAGACTGCCTATTTCCTCTTCATTTGTTTGGTCTGCTGGGTTTTCACCTTGCTCCTTCATCTGCTGTGTGTTTCTCTGTCTTCTCATTTTGCTTAACTTACTGTATTTAAAGTCTTGTTTTCGCAGGCTGCAGGTTCATAGTTCCCATTGTTTTTGGTGTCTGCCCCCAGTGGCTAAGATTGGTTCAGTGGGTTGTGTAGGCTTCCTGGTGGAGGGGACTGGTGCCTGTGTTCTAGTGGATGAGGCTGGATCTTGTCTTTCTGGTGGGCAGTACTGTGTCTGGTGGTGTGTTTTGGGGTGCCTGTGATCTTATTATTATTTTAGGCTGTCTCTCTACTAATGGGTGGGGTTGTGTTCCCTTCTTGCTAGCTGTTTGGCATAGGTTGTCCAGCACTGTAGCTTGCTGGTTGTGGAATGGAGCTGGGTCTTAGCATTTAGATGGAGATCTCTGGGATATCTTTTGCTATATGATATTACGTGGAGTCAGGAGGTCTCTGGTGGGCATGTGTCCTGAACTTGGCTCTCCTGCCTCAGAGGTACAGGCCTGACACCTTCCCAGAGCACCAGAACCCTGTCAGCCATACAGCTCAGAAGAAAAGGGAGAAAAAAAGAATAAATAAAATAAAATAAATTTATTAAAATAATAATTATTCAAAATAAAAAAATAAAAAGTAATGAAAAATAGAAAATAAAAGAAAGAAAGAAAGAAGAGAGCAACCAAACCAAAAAACAAATCCACCAATGAAAACAAGCGCTAAAAACTAAACTAAAATAAAAAACAAAAAAAACGAATAGACAGAACCCTCGGACAAATGGTGAAAGCGAAGCTATACAGAGAAAATCACACAAAGAAGAATATACATACACACTCAGAGAAAGAGAAAAGGAAAAAAATATATATCTATACATATAAAAAATAAAAGGAAGAGAGCAACCAAATCAATAGACAAATCTACCGATGATAATGAACTCTAAATACTAAACTAAGATAAACATAAGACCAGAGAAAAATTAGATGCAGAAAGCAAACCCCAAGTCTACAGTTGCTCCCAAAGACCACCGCCTCAATTTGGGGATGATTCATTGCCTATTCAGGTGTTCCGGAGATGCAGTGTACATCAAGTTGATCATGGAGATTTAATCCGCTGCTCCTGAGGCTGCTGGGAGAGATTTCCCTTTCTCTTCTTTGTTTGCACCAGCTCCCAGGGTTCAGCTTTGGATTGGCCCTGCCTCTGCATGTAGGTCACCTGAGGGCGTCTGTTCCCACCCAGGCAGGATGGGGTTAAAGTAGCAGCTGATTAGGGGGCTCTGGCTCACTCAGGCCAGGGGGAGAGAGAGGTACGGAATGCGGGGAGAGCCTGCGGTGGCAGAGGCCAGCGTGATGTTGCAACAGCCTGAGGCGCACCGTGTGTTCTCCCGAGGAAGCTGTCCCTGCATCACGGGACCCTGGCAGTGGCGGGCTGCACAGGCTCCTGGGAGGGGAGGTGTGGAGAGTGACCTATGCTTGCACACAGGCTTCTTGGTGGCTGCAGCAGCAGCCTTAGCATTTCATGCCCGTCTCTGGGATCTGCGCTGATAGCTGCAGAGCTTGTTTAGGTGGTGCTCTGAATACCCTCACCCCAAAACAATTGTCTCTTGCCTCTTCGGCAGTTCCAGACTTTTTCCCGGACTCCCTCCCGGCTACCTGTGGCACACTAGGCCCTTCAGGCTCTGTTCACACAGCCAACCCCAGTCCTCTCCCTGGGATCTGACCTCCGAAGCCCAAGCCTCAGCTCCCAGGCCCCGCTCATCCTGGTGGGTGAGCAGACAAACCTCTCAGGCTGGTGAGCGCTGGTCGGCACCCATCCTCTGTGCGGGAATCTCTCCGCTTTGCCCTCCGCACCTCTGTGACTGCGCTCTCCTCTGTGGCTCCGAAGCTTCCCCGCTCCGCCACCCACAGTCTCCGCCCACGAAGGGCCTTCCTAGTGTATGGAAACATTTCCTCCTTCACAGCTCCCTCCCACTGGTGCAGGTCCCATCCCTATTCTTTTGTCTCTGTTTTTTCATTTGCCCTACCCAGGTACGTGGGGAGTTTCTTACCTTTTGGGAAGTCTGAGGTCTTCTGCCAGCATTCAGTAGGTGCTCTGTAGGAGTTGTTCCACATGTAGATGTATTTCTGATGTATTTGGCGGGAGGGGGGTGATCTCCATGTCTTAGTCCTCTGCCATCTTGAAGGTCTCTAAGAAAATTATTGAATTTGTGTTAGTTTTGATGAAAAATAATATTTTCAAAATACTTTTATTTAAGAACTCATGCACATAAGTTGTGTAAGAAACTGTGTTGAAGGTATTTTGGGTTTAAAATGTATGCCTATGAGCTGCTTCAGTACTTTATTCTAAAATAATACATTAGTGTTTAGAACTTCACAGTGAACACTTAACTCACAGATTCTGCTCTTTATTGACATTTGACAATGTCTTTGAGAAATTACCTTAACATATTGTATTCTGCCTTTGCTCTGCTACGTTTGGAGCAGGTGCTGCTAATCTAAATTCTTTAGAAGGGAAAACTGTTCTTATTGATTACATGTGGCTAAAAATGAAATCTGGAAAGCTTTGTCATTCAAGGGGTGCCTGTCTCCACCCCAATCTTTGTCTTGATTATGTGGTTCTCTTCCCAGCAGCTCCCTTCCTCTGCTGGGCTGCTGCACACTGCACAGATGTTTCTCCTATTGCTGCTACATGGTGATTTTTCAAGCAGTTTCATAGACAGATATTTCCAGATGTGTTCCCCCATTTCTCTGCATAGAACTTTTCTCCTTACAAAGAGCAGATCGCACTGCCTCTCAGGCTTTTGATCTACTGACTATAGAAAAAACAAACAGCACTCATTGATGTTGTGTTTTGAGGGGCTTTGGCAATAGCACACACAATAAGTGTCTTCCTCACTCTTTGAAACACTCCTGCAGATGTTTTCCATGGACTTCTCCACCCAACAGTTTTTATTCTCACCCCAGCTCCTCCTTCCTGAAGGGAGGATGGATTAATGTGGTTCAGCCTCTGTTTTCCATTTATATTACTTTAAGACTCTCTTTACCTGAACTTTGAGGTTAACGGCAAAATTTAACTCTTACCAAATCAAGACCTAGTTAATGTCGTGTGTCAGTAATAAGGTAAATAATTTTAGGAAATGTGTATTTACTGTCAAAAGAGAAATTTTAATTTCAATTACTTACTTAAGAAATTTATTTACCCAAATTTAGAGGGAAAATTATGCACCCAGATTGTCTTAGCACTTAAATACTTGTTTCTCCACACATCTACCCTTCTATCCATCCACTCATCCATTCATGCATGACTATTCACTACCTGATAATTGAAGGCCTACCAGGTAACAGACACTGGGGATACAAAGATGGAAGAGTTAGAATCCTTGACCTCGGGAAGCTCATGACCCAGTCGCAGAAACTAATGTAAGAAATGAAATATAAGCTCTTTGATAGCAGTCTGTATAGAGTTCTGACAGGATGAAAGGAAAGAGCAGTTGGATGGTTAAACTATGAGGAGGTATATCTCCTCCTAAATCAGTTACCTGTTTGTCCCTCTGAATAGCCAAAGATTTGGGTAGTCTCCCCATCTTTCCAATCTGCTGTGGTAGAACAAGCTAAATAATGCTATAATAACAACCACAGTTTCAGTGGGTTAAAACACCAAGGGTTTATTTCTTTTTTGTTTTTTTTTTCTTTTGCGGTACGCGGGCCTCTCACTGCTGCGGCCCCTCCCGCTGCGGAGCACAGGCTCCGGACGCGCAGGCTCAGCGGCCATGGCTCACGGGCCCAGCCGCTCTGCGGCATGTGGGATCCTCCCGAACTGGGGCACGAACCCATGTCCCCTGCATCCGCAGGCAGACTCTCAACCACTGCGCCACCAGGGAAGCCCTAGGGTTTATTTCTTGTTCATGTTACATGTCCATTGCAACTTGCATTGTCATTGTCCTCAATCTAGAACCCAGGCTGAAAAAGTAGCTCCTGGCTAGAGAACTCCCTATCACAGTTGTAGAGGGAAAAGAGTACAGTACAGAAAGAATGGTTTCTTAAGGCTGCAGCCTGGAAGTCACAGAGAACATTATAACCCATTTTTTATTAGCCAAAACAAATCACTTTTGAATTGAAGTAAAGCCTAACTTCGATTACCCAGGGAAATATAATCTTTCCCCAATGAGGAGAAAAATATTGAGGAACAATAACACAGTCTAACACATATTTTATACAAGGAATTTTTGTTGAATATCCTAGTACATCTCAGTTCTTATAATTTTCACTTACTTGTATTGCCTAAATATAAAAATATTAAGACCAAGAAGAATACTTAATATATATTTTATTATACTATAATATAATACTATTTGTATAGTATGCATATAGTATATATAGTATTGATGGTATTGTATATTGAGATTTCTGTGGTTTGCATTTTATTATATCATAGTATAATATATATATTATCTGTATGTAGCATATATAGCATCTATCTGTATATAAATACATGTGTGTGTGTATATATATAAAATAATGCTATATATTTTATTGAGATTTCTGAGGTTGTTTGTTGTCAACAACTTAGCCAAGAACTAGCCTCCCCTGATTGATAGACCTAGTATTCTCAATTACGTTAATCTCTACAAGAATTTGTATGATGTTGACATTAATTCTTCTTTGTTTGATGGAATTTTACCTGTATGGGCTGAGAGTTCTCCTTGTGGGAATGTTTTAATTTAAATATTCAATTACTTGACTAGAATTGTACTAAAGATTTACTAATAAACCCTAAAGATTGCTTTAAGACTTTTCAATTTTTCTATTTCTTCTTCTATCAGTTTTGATAGGTTGTATTATTTAGGAATTTTTCCATTTCTTCTAAATTTTCAAAATTGTTGGCCTGAAGTTGTTTATAATGTTTGGAGAATCTGATGTTAGGTATTTGCACCTTTTCTTTGTAAAAAAATTAATCTCAGTAGAAATTTATCAATTTTATTTTTGTTTTAAAGTAACCAATTTTGGCTTTGCTGATTCTTTTGATTAATCTCTTCTTTATTATTTACTTCTACTATTTTTGCATTTATTTTGCTAATCCCTTGAGAGAAATAATTGACTTGTTAATTTTCAGTATTTCTTCTTCTTTAAAGGACACATTTGGGGCTGTGTATTTCTCCTGAAGCAGTGCTTTAGTTGCATCTCATAAGTTGTATGAGACTTTTATTGAATGATAACAAAAATAAATCATAACACAACACTGGCCCTGATAAGGTTGAGTTACTGAGCTAACACCAGCAACTACACCCTTCCCCCCAAATTGCTTTTTTTTTAAAGCTAAAATTGTATAAATTAAAACTGACCCTTTTTAGATGTATAGTTCTATGATTTTTCCAGATGTGTATAGTCACGTAAGCATCACTACAATAAAGATTTAGAACATTTCCATCATCCCCAGAAAAGTCTTCTGGGCCATCTACTTTAGGCTGAATCCCTGCACCGAACCATTATTTTGTCCTGATAATCAGATTCCCTTCACAATCTTGCTCTTCTTATTATGTCACAGTTTGAATAGAAATCAATTAGATATAAGTCCTTCTGGTATTTCTTGTATTGTTGATTTAAAAATGGTAGATCTTGCTATAAATCAATGAATTATTTCACTCATGAGTTTTTGCAAGATTTTTCTATTAAGATGCTGACACCAAAAAATTGAGACCTTTTTGTCAATGTTAAGAACAGAACTAATAACATTGTCTTTTCCAAATAACAAGAAACATTCTTTCCTAAAATTAATATATGGTAAATTACATTACTGGGCTCCAATCTCCTGCAAGCTAACAATGACTCCCTTAATATTTCAAAGAACACTGGGAAATCATAATGTAGGCTACAGACTTTTATTTACCTTTCAAATAATTTGGGAAAAAACAATATAGTAGTTGTGGGAAGAAATAAAACATTTACATATTAAGTACATTTTACTTTAGTCAATATTTACCTTGGACAATTTGATTTAAGGAGAAATATAGCCCTTCAGGATTTTCATTGTTCTTCTTAAAAGTTGTCTATAGAAGGTTTTATAAGCTGCTAGTGCCAGAATTGATTATAATAACCTCTAATTAAGTCAATATTGGTAAGTAGCTGTTATTCTTCAGCTACTCCTCCTCAATAACAGTGCACTATTAATTTTAAAATCCTGTATTTAAGCTTTTATCTTAAATTAATAAGATTTTAACTGAGACATGAGCAGCCCTTGAAATGTTCCAAATCAATTTATACTTGAAACCGTGTCTCCAGAGTCATATTTCATTGATCTTCTCAAGAAGCAGGCAAACAAATACAAACCACATCTTTATATTTATTGCTATTTACATTTATTTGACAGGAGACAGGGATGTTTGATGTCCTACAATGAGTGGGGCAATCCCACACAAAAGGGAATTGGCTCCCATCCTGTGTGGCTTTTGAACACTCTATCAGACAAACGCATAAGTGGAAAACCAATTTGTAAACATCTGAGCCTTAATACAATCACTTATTACATAAACACAAGAATTTTGGAACATTTTTACATGCACTGAATTTTTCAGAAATCGTAAGATTTAAATTGAAATACGATTTTTAAAAATTTATCATTTTGGAAAATCAAATCACCAGTGGCAGTGTCATTTTAGTGTTTGAGTTGCCAATACAACATATCCCTTACCAGTTCCTCTCATAATCATGGTAATTCTAATACACACATGTGCATGTATCCACACACACACACACACACACACACACACACACATTTACTTTGATACTTTGAGGTTTTCTTTAATGATGAACACAGAAATGCTGAGAACATTCAGGTGAACATTTGCAACTGAGTTTTATAATTCTGCTCACAGTTGAAAAGTTATCAATGTTCTGTGATAGTATTCTTTTTTAAATAATGAAGCAAGTAGAGAAACCAAATGAACATTTTACAGATAGACAGTAGCAAGTTAACAAAGGTATGTTGTACTTACTTTTTCTCTCCATTTTGACAAGATGTAATTTGGTCTTACCTATTTAGTAATTCCTCCTTTTTCTTATCATAAGTACAAAAGTCAGGTTTGTTAATACTTTTTGTAACTCTAATTTTTATTCTAATGTCACCAATACCATCAACATTTCATTTTCCTTTACTTCTTTTATAGACTGACTTCTGATCTCCCTTGTTCTTTTAAATAAGAACTTATTCATTACAAGTAGGTGAAGCATCTGATGAACTCATTGTGTCTTGTAGTATAGTCACACCTGAGCATTTGCATATTGAACCCTATATTCATTTGCTAAAATTTCTTTTATTTCTCCATTATGTTAAAAATAAGATTTCATATTATATTTTCCTGAACATATTTGTTTAAATGTTATATTACCTCAGATTTACTGTTCAGGATAGAAGGGAGGATACTATTAAACATTTACTTCTTAAAGGGGTCATAAGGTCTCATAGGTTTGAGGACAACTGCCCTAAGCTCTCCAGAGAGTAGAGACCTCAATATACTACTCAGTCTATAAGCCAACTAAGCTTTCTTTCTTTTTTTCCATCTTTCTTCCCTTCCCTTCCCTCCTCTCCCCTTCTGCCTCTTCCTTTCCACCTCTCCCTTCCTTCCTCCTTCCTTTCTTCTTCTTATATTTAATGTGTACTGCTGTGTATTAAATTTTACCGCAAGTTACTGAAATGCAACAGAAATGAATAATACATATTGCTGGCAACAGAGAACCTTAAATCTAATGGACACGATGTATATGTCATAGTTCAAGGACTTAAACACATTTCAAGAGGAGAGAGAAAGGTGAGGATATAAGATGTGTCCAATATTTAATTAGCATTGTATGTGTCTAATATTTAATAACTATGGGTATAGCTACCCTTAATTTTCCAAGATAGGGACACTATTCTGTGTCCTGTGGTAAAATCATGTACACATAGTAGAGTTCCTTACCCTGATCAGTGACTTTAGCAGACTAGATTGAGGAGGAAATTTTAAAACTATACAGAATGCTGTGCCTGTAGCATTTTCTTAATAAATACACAGTAGTTCATTTTATTAATTAAGCAACTGGTCCCTCGACATTCCCAAGTTATCACTTTGTTACTTATAAAGAGAAAAATTGTAAGCATAATCAGAAGGTAAAGATTCAGTGAGTGGATTGTATTTCTAGGATTACCTGGGTTTCAAAAATACAGGAAATGCTAGTCAATACTCTGTAATGGTCTATATGAGAAAAGAATCTAAATAAGAGTGGATATACGTATATGATTCACTTTGCTGTACACCTGAAACTAACACAACATTGTAAATCAACTATACTCCAAAAACCTTTTTAAAAAAATAGATGGGAATGGTGGTGGTGTGTGGAGTTCAGAGGAGGGGCTCTAGAGCCAGACCTACCTGGGTTCAGCCTCACTCCATCACTTACTAGGTGTGTGACATCAACATTAACCTTTTGATGCCTCAGTTTCCCTACCTATAAAAAGTGAAAGTCACCAAAATAAATAAATAAATAAATAAATGGCAATTCATGCCTTATGTTTTGCTAATACTCAGACACACACAAATGGATACCCTAGCCAGGTCTACTCTTTCAGTGGACAAAATGCACTGAAAATACAATGGATTTTTTTTTTCCCGGTTGACTTGATTGTGTTACCTCATTATTATCTGTGATATCTTTTCTTTAGGAAAATGTATTATTTCATGCATTTTATTTTCCTGTTTTTCTGTTATTTCCACACATATTCCCACATTTTACCTTCTTATTTCAATAAGCCATGTACTTCTAACGTGTTTGCCAATCTCTTGTAGTCTCAATTTTTAATAAGTTAGATATAATTCATTACCACAAAATTCACCACTTTAAAGTATACAATGCTTTGGTTTTTAGAATATTTACAAAGTTGTGCAACCATCACCACTATTTAGTAACCTCCTAATTTGTGGGTTGTATTTTTACTTTCCTTGTAGTATCCTTTAACACAAAGAGTTTTTTTAATTTTGATGAAGTCTAACTTATCTATGTTTGGAAAGTTTTATTGATGTCATATCTAAGAATTCATTCCCTAATCCAAGATTGCGAAGATTTATACCTGTGCCTTCTAAGAGTTTTATAGCTTTAACTCTTACATTTAGGTCTTTGATTGATTTTGAGTTAATTTTTGCATATGATATGAATTAAGGGTCTAAATTTATCCTTTTGCATGGAGACATGCAGTTTTCACAGTACCATTTGTTAAAAAGATGATTCCCACCCGCCCCACCCGCCCCCCACTGAATAGTCTTGGCATCCTCACTGAAAATTAGTTGGCCACAGACACTAGGTTTATTTCTGTTCTCTCAGTTCTATAACACTCACCTATTGTCTAGCCTTCAGCCGGTATCACACTTTCTTGATTACTGTAGCTTTATAATAGTTTGAAATTAGGAATTGTGAGTTCTTCAGTTTTGTTTGTTTCCAAGATTATGTCGACTATCCCGGTCCCTTGCACTTCTGTATGAATTCTAGGATCAGTTTGTCCATTTCTTTAAGAAAAACAATTGAAATTTTGAAAGGGATCTCTGTGAATCTAAAGACCAGTTTGGGGAGTATTGTGGTCTTAACAATATTGTCTTCCAATTTAAGAGCACAGAATGTTGTTCTATTTATTTAGATCTTCTTTAATTTCTTTCAATAATGTTTTATAGTTTTTATATGAATAAGTTTAACAAAAGGAATTCAAAATTTATACACCATTTGTAGGTTGTTGAGCAATTTTGTAAATCATTATAGAGTATTGGGTTTTGTCAAACTATCTATTGAGATGATTATGTGTTTTCTACTTTTAATTCTATTAACATGGCATATTACATTGATTAATTTTCATTATATGAACTAGCCTTGCATCCCTAGGCTAAATCCAACTTGGTCATATTGCATAATCCTTTTTAGTTTTTGCTGGGTTCTGTAGTTAACTTTACTTGTGTTCTTTATTTCTTCATGTGAATTTGAGTTGTGGTCCAGTGTCCTTTCACAACTTGAAGTGGAATTAAAAACAAAAATCATTTGGTCATTATGTATGACTTCATAATACTCAAAGCTCAAATTTAATCATATGGGAAATATTCATAATATATTAATATTTGAAATATCAGTTATAAATCAGCATACATATCTATGTATCTTATTTACATAAAAAGTGGATATATTTTATACACACAAAGAAAAATTAAAAACAAGAAATTTGTATGCCAAATTGTTAACAATGTTTATCTTCCTGTAGTGGAATTAATGGTGATTTTAAAATTTTAAATGGTGACTTCTTCTTTTTCTCCAAAATTTTTCTATGAATATATACGACGTATAAAAAGTAAAACACGAGTGTTGACTATTCCTTAATAATTTCTTATTCCTCAATTAGACATTCACAGGGAGATTAGGAGAATATAGCGTTGAAAAGAGTTTGTTCTGGCTATTCAGAATAGGATCTTAAACAATTAATTTCCTAACCAGAACTCAACTAAAGTGTAAGCTCTTTAATACTTCTTTATATAACCTGAAATCTACACAGTTTTAGACACATATGAACATGACATAAATATATGTTCAGTATATGGATCAATGACTCAGTAACTCGGTGAATGAATGCATGAGTAAACAAATGAAAATGATTATAGTCTGTATTCTTCTGGAGCTACCTAGGAAAATTTACTTACTAGAACTGCACTCGAGGCTCTTTAGTTTCAATTCTGGAATGAATGATTTATTGCTTATAAAACCATATAAGATACTAGGTGAAAAGCCCTACATAAATGTGAAATATTATTTTATTCATTGTGACTTTTAGAATGATCTGAAAGACTCATAACATACCGTGATTGCCAAAAGCAGCTGACAAACCTGGTTAGCTTGGTATGTTTGCTTTTAAAAAATAAAAGTGAAATTGAAAGAAAAAAAATCATATTCAAAGTTATTCCATATAAGCTGAGACTTACCAGACTTACCAAGCCAAATGAATAATATTTACTTTCATTTAAAAATTATATAATCCAACCATAGAATGTTTACATAGGAGAATTAAATATAGTTATTATTAATTTATACCATGGGGCCGTGATTAATGTTTTTTCTGCCCTAAGACTTTATTTTTTTTCTTCCTTTTCTCAAACATGTTTGGCATTTAGAAGTTTTAAAGTAATTTCCCCCTTTGGCTTCACCTGGGGTCTCTGCTGTCCCAGCACCTCCTCCTGACCTCAGTGTTGTGTTTTCATTTAAAATAGGGCATGTCTATAAATGTCAGCAATACAGGGCAATTAGAAGTTTGAAAAGAGCTGTAACATAAACCAGCATTATGGTGAAATGGATATTGCCTTAAGCTGCCTGCAATTCACTTGCTGTTGGAAAGACAATATCCTGCCATTCTCCCATGGTGGCCTTCAATTGAACACATTTGCCTGAGGATTGACCCATTATTAAGATAAGTCTCCCCCAGCTTGAAACAATGAAAAAACACAGAGAGAGTGAAGCCAGCAAATTGGGCTGGTAGTTAGTCAGCATTGGGCAGAAAGGTGACACTGGATTAGGCCTTAATAGCTGTCTGTGGTGCTATCTGTGAAATCCAATGCTGTCCTGATTCCCTCGAATTGGACGATAGGTGTGTGCTGTTTGGGCTTGCCCCAAATTATCAGGCTTTTGAAGGAATAGCTGTCTATATATTTAGGCATGTATTGGTGTTATTTTTATTTTTTACGCCACTACCACCAATAGCAACAAAAAGTCCAGCACTTCTGACATTAACTTGCCTTTATTCATTTCCATTTCCTTTGCTTCCAAGAATCTAGGCCACAAACTGCTTTTGCGATGTTAGAGAATGGGATATGTTTTTAGACATGGCATATCATATTGTTCCAATTTACCCACTTCCAAAGATGTTCGACCTTTGTGCACTCACGATGCTTTCTTTTGCGAGCTCGAGGCCTTTTGACACAGTGTCAGCTGGGTTCTGGCTCGCCCCATGTGACCTCAGAGCAAACTTTCAAACAAGATAAGGTTGCTGTTGAAAGTCTCTCCTGGGTTTTCAAACTTGGTCCTGACTGTTCTGATGTTTGGTGGGATAACGAACTGCAAAAGCGTACCAAGCAAACGTGTATTCCCTTCCAGATTCTATCTACTATGGACCTTTTTTTAAGACATTTTTTTAAAGACTACATGAGTTTTGATGGTAAGGCAAGGAGAAAATTTGGGGGACAATTTACAAAATTACCTGCTCTTTTGCTATGTTAGGGTGAGTCATTTTAATTAAATATATTTCTGGTGGGGTGTTGCCATGAACTCGCTTTTTAGTTCCTAACAACATTTCATCTCATCACACTCAGCTTTGTAAAACTCATATGCAAAGCGGAACTGAAATGAGGGAATATATAATAATTGAGTGTAGGGGGGAAAACCTATATCACTGGTCTGCTTGTAAAAATCAAGGTTTCTATGCAGGCCATGAACTACAGTTTTGGCTGTCTTAGGAAAGACTTTTAAAAATCCTTGCTGTCAACAGGCTTTTGAGGTTTTCCAGATTTCAGGGAAAGTTAAATAGACCATGAAATATATAAGAAAGTATGTCTGGGCCATGAGAATTGGGAGAAACTAGAATGGTCTACAAAAGAAGTTGGCTGAATCTCTTGCTGAGGTTTAGTGACATTTGAGGGCCTACACCATTTTGCTTGAAATGGCTTCAGGGACACAGATGCTAGAGTGCCTAAGATACTTTCAATGCTGACTGTCTCTAGCCAAGTATGTGGATTAAATGGCTTTCCATGGTCAAGCTCACCACTGTATTCTAGATTCAATGTAAGTGCTTTATCTTCACTTCCTTTGCACATTTTTGTATATAACTAAGTATAATTGTTTCTGAACAGATATATAATGCCCTTTTACAGTGAGTATTGTGTAGAAACACTTCTTAGTAAATGAATGAATTGGGCCTCAGAGACAACTGGAATAAGACCTATGACATACTTCATAATCAAGATGGTTACTGTACCACTAAGACCAGAGAAATCACTAAAACAGTACCATAGGACTCGCCTAAATTGCATCATTTTCATTAACAGTATTCTCAGCCACCCTTCTACACATGCCTAGTCAGGTCTCACTTCCATTCTTCACAACAGCTATTCCAAAATTTTCTTCAACATTTGGAAATTCAACTACCCAGCCCTGCTTTCCTCCCCTTCATCAGGGGCCTCACTCTCATGGACAAAAAACATAGAGCACACTTAGAACTTCCTCAGATAAAGCTTCCTCAAAATTTTAGCCTCAAACAAATCTATCCATGCATCATTCTGTCCTCTCAAAGAAAAGTAGGTTTCATCTCTGTAAGGGTAAACTTCCAGTTGTATACTTGCTTCTTTCCCATTCCTAGGTCTTGTTCATCATTGGTTTCCTATTTTTCCTACATGGCTAGATGTGCATGTGAATTCCTCTGACTTCATATCCTTGCCAAACTTGGCAACTTTTGTCTTTTAAAATTTTAGTTGTTTTTGTATGTGGTGGTATCTCAATGTGTTTTCAAATTGCATTTTGCATTTCCCTGAATACTAATGAAGTTAAACACATTTTTTTTAACATCTTTATTGGAGTATAATTGCTTTACAACGGTGTGTTAGTTTCTGCTTTATAACAAAGTAAACACACTTTTACAATGTCTATTGGCCACTTGGATATTATCTTTTTCAAGTACCTGTTCAAGTATCTTTCTCTGTTTTCTCTGTCTGATATTACAAAACTTTATAGGTAGTCCTTTTCACTGTGTCTTCTGTACTCTTTTGTATTTTACACACTTTATGTTCTTATTCTGGCTACGTTTTTTCCCTGATTTTTCTTTCAGGTTACTAATTGTCTCTTTAATTGTGTTAACCTGTTTTTAAACCCACTGATTGAATTTTTAATTTTGTTTACTGTATTTTTGAGTTTCAGAATTTCCATCTGGATGTTTTTGGTATTTTCCAGTTCTTTCATCAATTTCTATTTTGTCTTTTATTTCCTTGCACAGCATTTGCAGTTATTTAAAAATGTCAATCAGTGAATGACAATATCTGAAACCCCTATTGGTCTTTTTTCTATCGTCTAATTTTTATTGTTGTCGCTGGTTTGCTTTTGCTCATGTTGCCTTGTCTTCTAGTATGCCTGATTATGTGTAGGATCTCATATTTAAATATTTTATAGAAATAATTTGAATCTTAGTATGATGTTATATCACAAATGGATTTAAATTTACATGTGTTTCTGCCAGGAGCTTGTGCACTGTTTTCATCATCTGAAAGTTCCTTGGAAGGCTCCTCTTCCTCTGCATTGCCTCTATACTTCTTTAGATTTTGTCCTTGGCCTTCTTTAAGCTCTTTCTGGGTCTCTTCATCCAGTCTCATGTTTTCAATTACCAAACCAACTATGTGAAGCTGAAATCTGTATTTCTATCCAGATCTCTTTCTTTTGAGTGAAACACTCCATGTCCAGCAGCCCAATAAACATATCCACCTGAATAACCTGAGGGTAGCTCAGTCTTGAATGTTTTATACTTCTATATTACTTAATTCATGGTTAATGTAATCAATAAATGCTGACTCCTCTTAATAGTGTCACTTTTCCAAATTTGAATCCTCTTATTTCTTCTCTGACTGTTCCCAAATCTAATCACTCATTAAATTATATTGATTTTTCTTGCTAATACTTTCCTAACCATCTTCCATTAATTAAAAATGTAGAGACATATAAGAAAATTCCTTTGACAACAGACACTGAAGCTATACTGTTTGGGGAATAACTTAAGGTAAATTAGCTAACAAATCTGTGTTTCTGTTTCCCCATCTGCAAAAGAGGCATGGTAATAATACCTACCAAAGGTAGACATCAACCATCACCACAATCTTTTCCTCCTCTCTCTACTCTTTCCCCTGGCAATGTGATTTTGAAGCTCCTATGATCAAGAGATGAAGTTGATGGCACCGGCCCTGGGCTCCCTGGATTCCACAGCCAGCTACCCTAGTACCCAACCCCACCTGCCAGTGGGCCAGTGCCAGCCAACACTTCCCCACCTCAAGCTTTGCAGCCAGTTGCACTGGGACTATGCCCTGCCTACCACCAGGCTGGCAGCCACTGTGGGCTTGGGGCCAGCCCACCTACCAGCATACCTATAGTGGTTGGCCCCACCATAAGAAGGGTCCTCACAGCTCATGTAGGGGCACCCCTAGAGTATATAGCTCTGGTGACCAGAGGAGAGTGTGCTGCTAGGTCCTATTAGATGTGTCCTACATAAGGCCACTTTTTCAAAATCTGGAAATTTAACTGACCTACCTAATACATAGAAATAAACAGAAATTTAGGCAAAATGATTAGATGGAGAAATATATTCTGAATGAAGGAACAAGACAAAACTTCAGAAAAAGAACTAAACAAAGTGGAGATGAGCAGTATACCCCATAAAGAGTTCAAGGTGATGATTATAAAGATGCTCAACAAACCTGGGAGAAGAATAGATGAACACAGTGAGAATTTTAAGTTAGAAAATATAAAGAAGAACTGAATTGAGCTGAAGAATACAATAACTGGATTGAAAATACACTAGAAGGAATCAACAGTAGATTAAATGATACAGAGGGATAGATCTAGAAAGTGGAAGAGAGAGTAGTCAAAATCATCCAAGCTGAACAGAAAAAAAGAATTAAAACAATGAGGACAGTTTAAGAGAACTTTGGGACAACATCAAGCACACTAACACTCACATTATAGGAGTTCCAGAAGGAGAAAAGGGAGAGAAAGGGGAGAAAGCATTTTTTTGAAGAAATAATAGCTGGAAACTTTCCTAACCTGGGCAAGGAAACAGATATTCAGCTTCAGAAAGGACAGAGAGCCCCAAACAAGATGGACCCAAAGATGTCCTCACCAAGACACATTTTAATTAAAATGGCAAAAATTAAAGGTAAAGAGAGAATATTAAAAGAGAAGAGAAAAGCAACTAGTTACATACCTGGGAACTTCATGAGACCATCAGCTGACTTTTCAGCAGAAATATTTCAGGCCAGAAGGAAGTGGCATGATATATTCCAAGTGATGAAAGGAAAAAAACCTACAACCAAGAATACTCTACCCACAGTGACTATCATTCAAATTTGAAGGAGAGAGAAAGAATTTTACAAACACACAAAAGCTAAAAGAGTTCGTCAGTACTAAACCAGCTTTACAAGAAATGTTAAAGGCACTTCTCTAAGCAGAAAAGAAAAGACCGCAGGGTTTCCCTGGTGGTGCAGTGGTTGAGAGTCCACCTGCCAATGCAGGGGACATGGGTTCGTGCCCCGGTCTGGGAAGATCCCACATGCTGCGGAGCGGCTATGCCTGTGAGCCATGGCCGCTAAGCCTGTGCGTCCGGAGCCTGTGCTCTGCAATGGGAGAGGCCACAACAGTGAGAGACCCACATACCACAAAAAAAAGAAAAGAAAAGAAAAGAAAAGACCACAACCAGAAATATGAAAATTACACAAGGAAAAATTCTCATTGCTAAAGGAAAACATACAGTAAAGGTAAGAGATCAACCACATAAAAAGCTGGTAGGAGCGTTAAAAGGCAAAAGTAAAGAAAATCATCTATACCCACAATAAGAAGTTAAGGGATACAGAAAACAAAAAGATGTAAAATATGGTGTGAAAAGAACATTAAACATGGGTAGGGGGAGTAAACTGCAGTGTTGCTATAATGCATTCAAAATTAATAGATTATCAACTTTATATACAAACTTTATGGTAACCACAAACCAAAAACCTATAATAAATACACACAGAAAAGACAGAAATTAAAACATCACTAAAGATAGGCGTCAATTCAAAAGAAGAAGAAAGAAAAAATGAAATACAAAAGCAACCTGAAAATAGTTAACAAGATGGCAATAAGTATACACCAATCCATTATTACTTTAAATGTAAATAGACCAAATTCTCCAATTGAAAGACATAGAGTGGTTGAATGGATTAAAAAACATGACCCGTATGTATGCCACCTATAAGAGACTCACTTCAGATCTAAAGACACAAATAGATTGAAAGTGAGGAGATGGAAAAAATATCCATGTAAATGGAAATAAAAGAAAGCTGGGGTAGCAATACTTACATCAGACAAAATAGATTTTAAAACAAAGAATGTAACAAGATACAAAATTGTACATTACATAATGATAAAGGGATCAATTCAACAAGAAGATATAACAATTATAAATATATAAGCACCTGACATAGGAGCACTTACACATAAAGCAGGTCTTGACAAACATAAAGGGAGAAATTGAGAATAACACAATATTAGTAGAGGACATTAACACCCCACTTGCCTCAATGGACAGCTCATTCAGACAGAAAATAAGGCAACAAAAGCCATAAATGACACATTAGACTAGATGTACTTAACATATAGAGAGAGAGAGAACATTCCTTACAAAAGCCCAGAATACATATTCTTTTCAAGTGAACAAGGAATATTCTCCAGAATAGATCACATGCTAGACCACAAAAGAAGTCTCAATAAATTTAAGAAGACTGAAATCATATCAAGCATCTTTTCCAATTACAAATGTATGAGACTAGAAATCAACTACACGAAAAAAATTGTAAAAATACTAACACATGGAAGCTAAGCAATATGCTACTAAACAACCAATGGCTCACTGAAGAAATCAGAGAGGAAATAAAAAATACCTGTACCAATGAAAATGGAAACACAACAGTCCAAAATCCATGAGACACAGCAAAAGTATTCTAGGAGGGAAGTTTATAGTGATACAAGCCTACCTTAGGAAACAAGAAAAATGTCAAGTAAACAATCTAATATTACACCTAAAGGAACTAGAAAGAGAAGAGCAGTATTAGTAAGAGGAAAGAAATAATAAAGATCAAAGCAGAAGTAAATGAAATAGAGACTAAAAAATAATAGAAAAGATCAGTGAAACTAAGAGCTGGTTCATTGAAAAGATAAACAAAATTGATAAACCTTTAGCCAGACTCATCAAAAAAAAAAAAAAAGAGGGCCCAAATAAATAAAGTTACAAATAAAAGAAGAGAAATTACAACTGACACCACAGAAATACAAAGGATCATAAGAGATTGCTACGAATGATTATATGGCAATAAAATGGACAACCTAGAAAAAATGCATAATTTCTTAGCAATGTACAGTTTTCTATGATTGAATCAGTAAGAAATAGAAAATATGAACAGACTGATAATCAGCAATGAATTTGAATCAGTAATAATAACAAAAAACTCCCAACAAATAAAGTTCAGGACCAGAGGTTTCACAGGTGAATTCTACAAAACATTTAAAGAAAAATTCGTCTCAAACTATTCCCCCCATCCAAAAAAAAATGAAGAGGGGGGAATGCTTCCAAACTCATTCTACAAAGCCAGCCTTACCCTGATAACAAAACCAGATAAGGATGCCACAGGAAAAAAGATTACAAGCCAATATCACTGTATCACTGATGAACATAGATGCAAAAATCCTCAACAAAATGTTAGCAAACCAAATTCAACAATGCATTAAAAAGGTCATACACCATAATCAAGAGCAATTTATCCCAGAGATGCAAGGATGGTTCAGTATTCACAAATCAACCAATGCTATATATTACATTAACAAATTGAAGAATAAAAATAATGAATGTCTCAATAAGTGCAAAAAAAGCTTTTGACAAAATTCAACATTTGTTTATGATTAAAATTCTCAACAAAGTGGCATACAGGGAACATACCTCAACATAATAAAGGCCATAAATGATAAACCTACAGTCAGCATCATACTCAATGGTGAAGAGCTGAAAAAATTTCCTCTAAGATCAGGAACAAGACAAGGATGCCCACTCTCACCACTTTTATTCAACATAGTATTGGAAGTCTTAGCAACAGCAATCAGACAACAAAAAGAAAATGAAAGGAATCCAAATTGGAAAAGAAGAAGTAAAACTATCATTTTTGCATTTGACATGACACTATATAGAAAAGACACCACCAAAAAACTATTAGAACTAATAAATGGATTCAGTAAAGTTGCAGGATACAAAGTTAGTATGCAGATATTTGTTGCATTTCTATACACTAACAAACTATCAGAAAGAGAAATTAAGAAACAATCACATATATACCTGCATCAAATAGAATAAAATACCTCAGAATAAACCTAACCAATGAGGTAAAAGACTTGTACTTGTAAAATTACAAGACAGTGATGAAAGAAATTGAAGACAACACAAACAAATGAAAAGATATACAATGCTCATAGATTGGAAGAATTTATATTGTTAAAATGACCATACTACCCAAGGCAATCTACAGATTCAATGCAATCCCTATCAAAATACCAATGGAATTTTTCACAGACCTAGGACAAATAATTCTAAAATTTATATACAATAGAATATTACTCAGCCATAAAAAAGAATCAAATAATGCTATTTGCAGTGACATGCATGGACCTAGAGATTGTCATACTGAGTGAAGAGTCAGACAAAGACAGATATCATATGATAATCGCTTATATGTGGAATCTAAAAAAATGGTACAAAAGAACCTATTTACAAGACAGAAATAGAGTCACAGATGTAGAAAACAAACTTATGTTTACCAAGGGGGGAAGGGGGGGAGGGATAAATTGGGAGATTGGGATTGACATATACACATTACTATATATAAAATAGATAACTAATAAGAATCTACTGTATAACACAGGGAACTCTACTCAATACTCTGTAATATCCTACATGGGAAAAAAATCTACAAAAGACTGGATATATGTATATGTATAACTGATTCACTTTGCTGTACAGCAGAAAATAACACAGCATTGTAAATCAATTACACTTCAATAAAAATTAATTTAAAAATAACTAAAATTTGTGAAACACAAAAGATCCCAAATAGTCAAAATAAGTTTGAGAAAGAAGAACAGAGGTATATATATCACACAGCCTGATTTCAGACTATACTACAAAGCCACAGTATTTGAAACAGCATAGTACTGGCACAAAAACATACACATAGATCCATGAAACAGAATAGAGAACCCAGAAAGAAACCCACACTTATATGGTCAATTAATCTATGACAAAAGTGGCAGGAATATGCAATGGAGAAAAGACAGTCTTCAATAAATGGTGTTGGGAAAACTGGACAGCTACATGCAAAAGTATCAGACAGGACTACTTTCTCACATTGTATACAAAAATTAAGTCAAAATAGATTAAAGACTTAAATGTAAGACTTACAACCATAAAACTCCTAGGAGAAAACATAGGCAGTATGCTCTTTGACATCAGTCTTAGCAATTGTTTTTGGATATGTCTCCTCAGACAAGGGAAACAAAAGCAAAAATGAACAAATGGGATACATCAAACTACAGAGTTTTTGCACAGCAAAGGAAACTTATTATTTGAGGCAGATGGTTACTAGACTTATTGTAGTAATCATTTCATAATGTACACAAATGTCAAATCATTGAGTAGTAAACCTGAAACTAACATAATGTTGTATGTCAACTACATTTAATATAAAAAATTTTAAAAGATAGTTAATTTTTCCACCTGTGAATCAGGGCTGTACTGTGAACTGCTTTGATCAATAGAATGAAGAAGGTATGATAGTGTGTAAATTCTAAACCTAGGTCTTAAAAGGCTTTGAATACTTATGTTCTCTCAAAACTTGACCCAACTTTCTGGGGAAGGAGAGACCATGTGGTTCAGAGAGAAACCTTCCCAACTGAAGCCATCTTAGACCAGCCAGACCTCAGCCAACCTAGACATTGACCACAGAGAATATGTGATGCTGGCCAAGATCAGAAGAACTGCCAACCTATGGACTGTTGTGCTAAACAAATGGTTGTTATTTTAAGGCACTATGTTTTGGGTTATTACCCCAAAAAGGCCAATTGATAACACTATTTCAAAGGGTTGTAGTGAAGATTAAATGAGGTAATATGTGTAAATTGCTTAGAATGTGGTCTGGCACAGAGTAAGCATTATTTAAATGTTAGTTATTATTATTCTTTGCTTCTCTATGTTCTCTTAACTGTTCCTATTGCTGCTAATCTCTTCCTCCTCAAGTCCATCCTCCACAATTGCTTCTTGAGTGCTTTTCTAAAATGCAAGTTCAATCATATTAGTTCCCTGTTTAAAATATTGCAATGACTGGTTAGTACTTGGATGGGAGACTGCCTGGGAATACTGGGTGCTATAGGCTTAAAAATATATATTGCATTGAATCTTTACTAGTTACATTTAAGTCTAAACATCTTGGTTTAGTTATTTAAGGCCTGTCTAATTTTCTCTCTTTATATATTACTTTGATTCATTTATGTTTTTATCTGTGCCTGTTATGCTATATTGATTATTAGTAAAATAACTAAAAGTGAGGCAAAAAATATTTTTTACAGTATAGAGACAATTACATTGTAGTTGAATTAATGTGGTGTTTGTGGTCAATTCTGTTAATACTGAGCGGAAGATCAGGAATATAATAATAATCCCAAAATTTACCATATTAAGATTAGATCTGATTTATGCCACTTTTTCCATAAACTAACCCACCATAAAATGCTATCTCTAAACTGTTCATATTAAATTTATTTTCACTATAAATTTCACTATAAATAAATTTTCACTATAAATATAACACCTGGTGCATCAGTATGGTCAGGTAATGAAATGTTGTATCCCAGTAGTTTCCAGATGCAGATCCCCTCATTGATGCTGGATTATTAAATAAGAGAAAATTTTTAAAAATCTGAATACTCCTGGGCCACCCCAAAACTACTGAATAAGAATTTCTACTAGTACAACTAAGGACCTGTGTGGTTTCAAAGAACTTTTGGCTCATAGACCTCTCTTATAACTAAGGAATATTTTTAGTTATTTTGAAGCTAATTGAAAACTCTCTAGGGCACAGAACGCTATGGTTTAGAATATATGGAATCTGGGACCAGAATTCTCTTTCAGGTGTACGTTGATTGCTTTCTTATTTTACCAACTGTAAATCTGATAATCATTAATTAAACATAATAATATTTGTTAGAAGTATAGGAAAAGCACAATGTTTTCCATAGTTAATTTCATTTTAATTGAACTGAGAAGAATTTTAAATATGGTTCCTGACGTTTTAAGAACATTTGGATTGATACTAGAAATTCACAGCTGATAGAAAGTATTCTCCAACAGTCATAAAATTGTGTAATACCTGGAGGCTTATTTTGTTTTATCTTACTAGATGCCATTCTAGCTTTGCTTCACCTAACTTAGAGATTGAATATACCTGTGAACTCTATGCATAACTGAAATATTTTCTTCTAAAGTTTTTCCAATATTTTATATTAACATGATTTCTTTTATTCTGAGGTTGAATGTAAAGTGATTATAGGCTAACTTCCGAAGTGTGGTAAGCCATCAAATTATTCAGCATAATTATGATGTTGTGGGTTCAAATTCAATCTAATGTACAGCTGCTAAAGAAAAAATTTTGCTATGAAGAGCCTTTTCCTATTAATATAAACCAACATGCCAAGATTGTGCATAGGTGACCATGGAGGAAACCTCTGGACCTGCATAGGCCAGGGTTAGAATTTTCACTCTTACTCAGTTTTTCCATATGCTAAATGGGAATAATAAAAGTGTCCCAAACAGAAAATTACTATAAGGATTTAATGAGGTAGTATATGTAAATATTCTTAGCTCTAACTTAGTACCCTATAAATGTTAATTATTACAATTCAGAAATTATATGGTCAGTCCTTAGTTATCATCAAGCTTAAAATGTCATTGAGTCATATAAATATTGTCTTCCTTATGATAATTTTTATAATTCTATAGTGGAAATGACATTTAACTAGTAATCAAAAGATAAAAATTGAATCAAAGCCACCATGAACTAATGTAAATTTAGGCAGTCTCTTCATTTTCTCCCAACCTTAGCTTTCATCAAATAAGGATACTTGATGCTTTATAAGGAGGGATAAGATGCAATAAAGTAGGTAAAAAATATTTTGTAAACTCCATTTTTTTAGTGATAGTATTGTTACTATCAACAACACTTCTATTGATTCAAGTTCTCATTACGTATATAAATATTTGTTGAGTCATTATAGAATTGTTTAGGACATTTTTTCACATCAACTGCATCAATCAAATAGTTTGAACAGTTCTGTGCAAGTTGTAGAATCAGCAGTATTTCACAGAGAAACTGTGTAAACCACTGTGGTTTACAATGATCTACCATTTCAGTAATTATTGTCTGAATTTCTGTTGTGGTATCGCTACATTGTTGGCTGCTACATCTAAGATGTATTGCTATTTAACTCATCACGTGCTTATACCTGTCTCCCAACTAGATAGAAAGCAACTTGAGGGTGGGGACCATAATTTAGACTTCTTGATTATCTTGACCTCTCACTAAAAGAAAACATGATCTTAAATAAAATAAAAAGATAAATGAGGGTAGGGGGCCTTTTCTCTTCTTAGCCTATTGTTTTGATGTTTGTATTAGCCATCTGAAATAAAGGTTGAAGGGAGAATAGTTTATTGAAGTTTGCCTGGATCACCCCTACTAGAAGCAAAAATTGAGTTGTTTTACCTTGGTTTTCTCTATTACTATAATGATTGTGATGGAACTCTCTTAGTAAGCACCTACTTAGATACTATTTCTTTTTTAATTGAATGACTTTGGAAAACTCAGAGGACATTTTTTCCATATAGCAACTTCAATATAAAGAATTGGTCTTCAGAATCCAAATAATGAGACAATTACACATATTTGCTTTCCTATACTAAAACATCAAGGTGTAAAATAAAAATGAGAGGAGAGCGATTTATAATTATAAAACCTTTCTCTTCAGAGATAGCATTTTAAAGTTTACAAAGCCTTTCTCCTTAAATTATCATGATGAACCAAAAAATGTACAAAAATCATACCATGTCAAACTGTGAGTATGGCGCTTAATTCTACATTAAATGCAAGAGAAGTGAACGGTGCTGGATATTGCTTTGTTAAAGCTCATGATTTCTTGGAGACTTCTGGTCCTCATCGCAGAAAACAAGGATAATAAAAAAAGTCTTAGGTACAGTTGCCTGATGGAGTAGTAATCTGAGAACTGGGGCTTTGAATACTTTTCTTTCTTTGGATACATAAAGTAGCAGAGCATGACTCTGTGCGGGTTCGTTCCACTTTGTGTTTTGGCTTTTGTAATCCAAAATGAATTAGTTTTCCTTGGCAGATTGAGCAGTAGAAAAAGTCTAGAGTGGGTGGAATGCGTGTATTTTATTTTTTTAAAGGAGAGTGGGGATTTGCACAGTGACCCAGATGTGGGCTCTCTGAACTGCAACTGTCTGTGTTCAAATATGCAATGTGAAGTGAACAGGGTTTAAAGAGACCCCTTTGGATACCTTGGGGGTATTTCTTGCACGGTGTTTTGGCAGTGTGCTCTTCTAGCTGAATTAGATTTATTGCTGAAGCACTAAATCTTCATTATACGTGACAACCTTACTCCCCTGCTGTCCTGGTCCCTTTCCATTCACAGTCCTTTTTTTTTTAAACTCCAACATTTTGTTTCTTCCCCTTCCCTAGCCCCAAGATCCCAAAATATTCTACATTCCAGTCTATCTCAGAGTTGAAATTGCATTAAATTTGTGAATGTGTCATTAACAGATGTCAGAAAGTAGAAAGCAGAGTAAAGGTTAAAGATGTCTCATTCAATCCATCAGTATTTAGCAAGGAGTGCACTGGAGCTTTTAAAAGTGATCTATATGGCTGGATGCCTGACATAACTCTATCAATGAGAAGCAGTCACACACATTCTGGCTAGGTGTAGTTACAGGTGAGTATTGAGAAAGAATACTATCTCAGGTGTGTGGTCCTAAAGCTGTCACTTTTCTATCCAGCTCTTCAGGCCAGGGTAAGGAATCAGCAGGAATGCTCAGTGGACTTTATCTCCTGTTGAACTTCTCTGGAATGTTTAATAACTTAAGAAAGACTAGACCAGATGGAATCTAGAATAATTAGATAAATCCAGAAATATTAAGAAAGCTGATTTTTAAAATTCTGGATGTATAGGAAATTCCACCTATGCCCAAATTGCTTAGATCTATTATCTAGCTTATTGAAAAGTTGTAATACTGTTATATTTTCTTTCTCTGATCTTTTACTACAATAACATTAGATTTGATCAATAATACCAATTATGTATAAAGTCAGCAAGTATTACTCTAGTGTTCCTCGTACAGGTATGAAAGTCATTCATTCACTCATTTATTCATTTAGTAGATATTTACTGAATGCCTACCATGTGCCAGACACTGTGAGATATATAATTGTGAACAAGACCAACAAAGTATGTCCTTCTCAGTGAGCTTTCAATAAGGGATGAGATTCAGACCAGTAAGCAGGCATTTGCAATGTAAGTGCTCAGTAAGGATAGGAAATGAGCTATAATGATATAAAGGTCTTCTAACTGAGCCTTGTTAGTCATTTACAATAGATGGTATCTGAGTAAATGCACATAAAAAGGATTAAAAGTGAGAATGGATATGATAGATAGGAAGTGAGGGCAGTTCTGTCTGTTTGGAGCATCAAGGATGGGGAGAGAAGAACAAGAGTGAAGATTGCTAAAGGAAGCAGGATGATTGTAGATGTGAACTTGGCCAGGAACTTCCGATGCACACCCACTGCTCCTAGACTCTCATAGTGGAGCTTCCTGATTCCTACAGAGATGGACATCACCTTTCCAGTGTGCTTTGAAACATTAAATGTCACTTTCAGCTACCATTGTGTTTAGCTTCCAGCATATGTGAAAGTGATTGAAATAGAGAAACAAAGAAACAAGCAGTAAGTAAATGTTTTCCTATCCCATTGAAAAACTGGCTATCTTCTTTTGCAGTTGAGAAAGAGGACATGTCACTGTTACATCAATGAAAAAGAGATTTATAAAAACATGTAACACATGAGGAACATAAATTACAAACGGAACAAAAAACAAAGCTACTCTGAGAAAAAGTGAAAATATAATTTAGCCTAAACCTAAAGCAGGTAAGAAATTTTGATTTTAAAAAAAGTTAAAAAGAAGAAATCATCCTCCAGCAAGCAGAAGTATCCCACCTTGTTATGGACTTCCTTGGAGAGTGCTATGGTCATTGTCATGAGAAAAAATCAAGCAGATGACTCCATTTATGCATGTTTTTGTTGGGGGATTTCTATAGATGCAAAAAAATATTATTCATTCATGATGCTGAAACACAACTTTTACCTTCTTACATGGGCTCAGTTAGCTTTAAATGAATTAAATAGTAGATTTGAAGACAAATGCTACTCCAAATCACTCAAGGTCATCTTTCACTGAAGTCTGATCCCTTTCCCTGATGTCAGTAGCAGTTGTATGTAAGAATTTGGCCCACTGTGCTAAAGATCACCAGGTTTGTTGAGGTCTTTTGAGTCCAATTTTAACCCCAGAACCTTGACACAGCTGAATTTCAGACTGCTGGAGACATTTCCCAACAGCACATGTCAACAAGTTATCCAGGTGTTAAATATATACACGTTGTAATATATACCTCAGAGCTTTAATTGGCATACCTTGATGCTAAATTCTTCTTTGTGGACGGTGGTTTGTTGAAACTTTTGGAGTGTTCATTTATAAACAAGAACAGATTCATTACTTTAAATTTGGCTAAGGTACAAATATGATAATCTGGATTTTTAGAAAAATGCCTGCAAATTTTTTCCAGGCACATTCTCAGTGTAGATTTAGTCAATCTTACCTTCAAGAATCTCTTATCTGCCAAAGGCTTAACTTCTTTCACAAACACACCAGGTAAAATGGAAATTGTTTGCCACGTGTCTACAAAAAGCAAGTAAACAGCGCATCCAATTTCACAGTTTATAAGGTATGTTTAATAATATAGATTCTCCTTACAAAATTCTTCCAGTTCTTTAGAAACTGTTTGAAATGCCATTTTTAATGAAATCTTTTGTGAATTTTGTAAATCAATTTTATTTAAATCCCTTACTACTATCTTAAACCTCTCCTCATACTTTTGTCTTGTACTTATTCATGAACTCTAATCAGTTAACTTTTAAAATAATTAGTGTTAGAGACTCTGCATTATCTGTTTTAAATATCCTGTGTTGCATAGATGGGTACCTCTTATTTAATAGACCCTAGAGGAAATAGTGTGGTGTACTGGAAAGAAAGAGGACTTAGGAATCAGACACACCAGGGTTTGATACCTGTATTTACTATTCCCTAAGCTGAATGGCTTTAGAAAACATACTTAACCTCTCTGTACCTCAGTTTTCTCACCTGTGAAATAAGAACATTAACATACACCGTACAGATTTTCTGTAAGGATCCCAGAAGAGAGCATATCTAAGTGCACTTAGAAGGCAGTAAATAGTTGCAACTTTCTTTCTACTCTTTAGTAGAATTTCAATTTTTAATTCTATAGAAGTATCTTGTGACTTTTAAGTTGTATGTTTGTCTTGTACACATACTAATTTACAAGATATAATTGCTTTTCCGGTTATAATAGCCAATTAGTTTAATTTACCTCTAAAAGCCATAGTGTGCTATTCTTTTCTAAAAGAACAGCCTTACATGTAACGTACAGTGATGTGTGCTGCGAAAGATCCTTAGAGTCTTTTTCTTTATGCCTGTAGAGATCCCGTGTCATGAAATGAAGTGTTGTTAGAAACAGCAAGACGTTAATGAATCAACAACAGCCCAGTGAACCGTTATTTACAGTAACATTACAGCCATGATTTATGTCCGTGAGGTTCCTAGGTGACACGGGAACTGAGATTGTAAATTAATGTAGATTTAGATTGTCACACAGGAGGTGCCAGTGGCCTTTGTTTTCTATTTTGAGGCACAACATTTGAGGCGCAACAAAGGACAGAGGGATGATGTAGTAGCCCAGACACCAGCTAAGCTCACGTTACATTTCACACTCTGGCTCATCTTCTGATTTCTTCTTTGTGTGAGGAGTTTTGTTATTTTATTTTCATGTTGTGAATATGTAGCCGCCTCATGACTAATTCTAAATGACTGAGGGACTCCCACCCTATTACTTTCCAGGTCCAAAGCTACCTGCTGCCATTGATAACAGACACAGGGACGTGTTCTCATTGTGGTCATCATCAGGTGCCTTCTGTCCCTCATACTTAAAAGTCACCAGAAGTGCTTATGCCGATTATATGCCCTGTCAGGGTGACCTCTGAATGGACAAATGTCAAAATCATTGCAGAGGGTTACTGATCTGATCAAATTCAATGGGGTTATAAACTATTTTTGTTTCTGAATCTGTGTACATGAGGATTTCCAAGTCAGATTCGTTCATAATGTTAAGGTTAAAGTTTTGACTTTTAATTGTATTGTTTGGGTGATTATAAGAAAAATTTAAAAAATAGACCGAGAGCTGGTATTTCTAGAAGAACACTTTAAAATACTTTACCTTTTAAAGAACTTTTACCATAAAAGAAATATTATCAATATTATAGAGAAGATTAATTATAACCCCAGAGTATTCTGGCTAGTACAATTTGGAACCAGGACAAGAATCCAGGTCTTTTGAGTCTTATTCCAGTGTTCTTTCTCTTGTAGAATTGCCTCTCTGGCCATATGTGATATGAACAATGTAAAATTTTTTGATCGACCTAGAAATTTATAAATGGACACATGTACATAAATAAGTATATATTCTACATGCACACATTTATCCACATAAGTATCTATTTTCCTCCATCTTGTAGAACAATACATTTTTTGTGTGTGTGTGGTACGCGGGCCTCTCACTGTTGTGGCCTCTCCAGTTGTGGAGCACAGGCTCCGGACGCGCAGGCTCAGCGGCCATGGCTCACGGGCCTAGGCGCTCCGCGGCATATGGAATCTTCCCGGACCGGGGCACGAACCCGTGTCCCCTGCATCGGCAGGCGGACTCTCAACCACTGCGCCACCAGGGAAGCCCAACAATACATTTTTAAGCATTGTTTAACAATGCATCTAATAAAGTAGAAATAAATAAAATACCAGAGCCAAAGAAAATACAGTTTGATCAGAACGATAAAACATTGGGAAGGTTAAAATATACTATAAAACAGAAAACATAATATAAAGTGTGGTGACATGACTGAGAATAAACATACAAGCCATATTAATAAATACAAATGAATTGGACTCTTCTATTAGTAGAATAGAATTCTCAAATTGGATCACAAAGCAAAACCAGCAAAAAAAAGAGATTTATTTAACTTAAAGTGACTCAGGAATATTGAAAATTAAATGATAGATAACAACATACCAGACAAAATAAAATAAAATAAAGGGACACATATCATTATATCAAAAATGGTTGAAAACCAGGCACAAACACTAAAAGACCTAGAAGAGTCCTCAGTGATGATAAAGAGTGTACTCTGCAATGAAACTATGACATACGTGAATAACTATTTGCCAAAAATGTAGCATTGCCATTCTTAGGGCAAAAACAAACTCAAACGCACACAAAAATAGAGAGACAACATTGGTACCTGATTTTTATTCACTCTCTTAGCCCTTGATAGATTTAGTGGATAAAGATTTTTAAGGGTACTGAAAACATAGACAAAACAAAACAAAAGATATGATAGTGCTAACTGATATGACAAACGTTGTCTGTAGCTTGGAAACAAAATATGTGGCTTTTTTACAAGTTCAATGACCATTCACAAAATTTAATTACATACAGGACATTAAAAATATCTAAATACATGTAAAATGGGAGAAATAATACAAAGAACATTCTCTGATCACAATGTAATACCAGCAGAAATAATGACAAAATAAGAAAGTAACAGATGCTTCCATTTAGAAATTAAAACCAAACAAAACTGCTTCCTTAAACAACAAAAGAAAATCAAAATAAAAAAATACTTAGAAAATGAAATTAAAACACCCATATCAGAATCTAGGAAAATTCTCCACCTAAATATTTATATTCATAAAGAAGAAATAATAAAAAGAAGTGGATTGAGCATTTCCAGGAAGGTAGAAAGGAACAACAAATAGTCTTAAGGAAAGGAGAAAGAATATAGTAGCAAGAGAAAAGCAGAAATTAATAAATTAGAAAATGGAAAAAAAATTAGAGCTACTGAATAAATCCAAGACCAAGTTCCTTAAAAATTAGGTAAGCAAATAACCTACTCAAGGAAAAACAAGAGGAGAAAGCACAAATACACAGATAAGAATTGAGAAGGGGGAAGTAACTATAGATTGGGAGGAATCTAAAAGGTCCACATAATGTCTTTTAACCTCATTCAAAAACTTAGCACATCTTGACAAAATGGGAGATTTTCTAGGAAAGATAAATTTCCAAAACAACCCACACCCCCAAGTAAATAGTTCAAATGTCATAAAAACAAGGAAAGAATTTGTATTGTGTTAATGTCTTCCCCCTCCACGCTAAAGCATTAGGCCAAGAGTATGTTTTAGTGTATGGAGTGGAAAACTCATTTATTTAAGTGCTCTATGGCATAGAAAAAGAAAATAAATTTCTGAATTGTTTTACTCAGCTTAGCATAACTTTTATAACCAAACCTGACAACAAATAGCACTAAAAATAAATTTAAATTCATTGAATATAAATTAAATAAATTCTACCATACAAGAGAAAAAAAATCTTATTTTAAGGGGAAAATGCTAAAAGGGGAACTTTAGGAACACTCCCAGTAATGTTAGGACAAAACAAATATGCTATCATAGCTATTATTTAAGATTGTTCTAGAAGTATTAGCTAAATAAGATAAATAAATAATAGGAATAACATTTTTGAGGTTGGAGTAACATTGTAATTATTATAGAAGATTTGATGGTACAGTATACTTGTAAAATCTAAAAGAAGTAGCTAAAAAACTAGTAGCATTCACATATTATATAATAAAAAATTGGAGTATGTTATAAAGGAAAGGCCCCATGACCCTATTTACAGCAGCAATAAAAAGATAAAATAATTAGGGCTTCTCTGGTGGCACAGTGGTTGAGAGTCCGCCTGCCGATGCAGGGGATGCGGGTTCGTGCCCCAGTCCGGGAAGATCCCACATGCCGCGGAGCAGCTGGGCCCGTGAGCCATGGCCGCTGAGCCTGAGCGTCCGGAGCCTGTGCTCCACAACAGGAGAGGCCACAACAGTGAGAGGCCCGTGTACCACACACACACAAAAAAAGGTAAAATAATTAGAAGTATAAAGTTAAAAACAAACATGTAAGAAATATGTATATATAGAGAGAAAACCATATTTTACGAAAATGAGAGTGCATATGCTTGTATATGCATGGAATAGCTCTGGAAGTGGACTGAAGACTCTTATAAAAGTTGTTGAATCTGGAAAGACGAGTCAAAATGTTGACATCGTTTTGTCCTTTTGAATGCTTTATCTTGTTCATATACAATAAATATATAATTTTTATTTTATACAAGTCTTAAGATCCTGCCCAGTTATTAAATTTCATTCACAATTTGATTTAAGATTCCCTTTGGTCAAAGCAAAAGAGAAAAATTAAGAAAATAGTAATTGAACAACCAACCAACCAAGTCATGTACATTTACATGATTTACATTATTCAAAATGAAAGGTACATCAATTTCTTAAGAAAAGAAAAGCTTACCCTGGCTTATATTTGAAAGAAATTTTACACCTTTATCTTTTCCAAGTCATAATCAATGTCCTCTACATGTAACAATTGCAGTGTGGCAGAGAGTGTGCCCCTGTCCACCGAATTCTGTTCTGCTTTCCATTGTAGAATCATTAATGGGAAGATGCTGCCTAGTTAGGGGCCACATATACCCCAATACTCCTTTCAGTGAGATGTGACCATTCATGTGTGAATGGAATTCCTGTGAATGGAAAGTGAGCATAAGATGTGAATGCTATTTTCCGGCTAAGCCTTTTAAGAAAGGGTGTGCCCCTCCAGGATCTCCATCATCTTCTACCATTAGACACACATGATGATGAAGGCCTAGGGCTTCATCAAAGTATTCCCAAATCATCACATGGATAAGAATTGTGCACCTACAGGGAGCACCCATATTAGACTGTTATATGAATGAGAAACGAACTTCTATTATGTTTGAGGTACATATAGATGTTTGGGTCTATTTGTTAAAGCAGTTTAGCCGACCTAACTGAAGAGTTTATTTTTATTTTGTTTATCTTATTGCAGCTCTCAGTACAAGTCTAGGATCCAATACCAAAGTACAATTCAGTAAAAATAGGTCTCTCGAGAGCTATGATAATAGTGTACCCTGGTGGTTAAGGCTTTCTGATGGTGCAGATTGAACTAAGGTAACATAGATGTTCTTTTCTCCTGCTCTTTAATTTCTTGCCATTGCTTCTCATTGACCCAACCTTGCCAAAGCCAGCTGTCAAGGGGGCCTGGGAAATGAGGCTACCTGCAATATAGACAGGAGACAGCAGGGAATGGATTTGAGTGCAAACAGACAAATGACAGCCATGCCTCCCCCTGCCATTCTGCCCTGTACACACACACACACACACACACACACACACACACACACACACACTCACTCACAGTCCACAGTGGTTTCTCTTCCACTTCAGGTCCACAGAGAGCTCTGTCTCAATTTTCTTTAATTTGGCTCTATCATTTAATTGTTTTCTCTGAAACTTTTTTTTTTAATAACTGCTGGGTTTTCAGTGGGATGGGCATGGGGAGTATGACCTCAAAGCATGAAAGCACATAGGCTTGACATGAGATATCATATTCTCTCCTTAGCCCTGGTGTTTCACTTTATTATTAGTTTTTTAGGCAAGGTTGCTGAGTGAAAAGAGAATAGACTTTTAGTACAGTCAGATCTGGATTTGAGTTTCAGTTTCACATTAACCACCTATGTGATTATTTTAGGATGGGCTAGTTAAGTTGCCTTATCTATAAAATGGGAATGATAATACTGACCTTACGATCTGTTTAATGATTAAATAAAAGAGAATATCCAAACTGCCATATTGTGAACCAGGTACTATGTGTGTTCTCAATATAAAGTTGTTATTATCATTATTATTATCATAATTATGTTCCACTTCATTCCTAGTTAAGTGAAAGGACTATTAGCCTTGACTTGTATTTTCCAATATATGACTTTCATCTTGTTTTATCAGGAGACATTGATTAGTAGAACTCACAGTAGAATGAGCTATACCCTGTTGGGTATCAAGCATAATGTGTTTTTGTTTCTTTTGAGTATGAAGGATATGCTTAGGAATTAGCAGGGTACCTATACACATCTTTGTTATATCAACTGAATTTATACATCTTGCAACAGGTTAGCAACTATAACCCAGAGAAAGTTTTAAGAGAAAAATAAAATTCACTTGAAATATATTTTAATGCAGACAAATTCCCAAAACCAAAGATTGGAATCTCAGTGCATAACACTTCACAACTACAGGGACCCTCATTGTTGAAATAAAATGTTAAGATTTTAATATTTCTAAGGTCTTTTGCAAATGCTTAGCTAATAACCTTCATATTTTACAGCCTTTGAGCACCAAAATTTTGTGAGGAAAATTTTTCTTACTCTGCAAATGCTAAATAATGCTGGCATATACAACCTAAAGAGAAGCATAGTTTTCATACACTTCTCCCTTCCATCTCATTTTGAAAACTCATCAAAAAAGTTCAACCTCTTGTTCCTTCTAAGGAAGAATGGCTCAGTTCACACTTGACCTCTACTGCTCAACTGTTCTCCTTCAGAGGGTGTCTTCTTTAATGGGTTGGATTTACATAAAAAGGATTTGACTATATTCAATATGAAAACAAACATCTATTAACATATTCGTTGGGTTTTTACGCTGCCAAATCAATGGTTAGACTTACTGTTTCCCTGTCCAAGCTTGTTTTGGCATTGTCACAACTATGTCTGAGCCACCCAGAGTCCTTCCTAACTTCAGAACCCAAGTGCTTGGTTCCATTATCGGGGGCAATGAATCATTAGTATCTATCAGACTTCACAGGGCCATGTAAGTGGTGTAGAAGTTTGAAAGCTGTTTCATTGCCTAATATCTATCTTGTCCCATTTGATTCACATTTTCACCTTGATTACAATCAACTTATACTATTTTCTACATTGCTAATGGAAATAATCAATACAAAGGCTGAAATTAGATTACGTGGTAACTGCCCTTCTACTGTTTCCAACATGAGTGGTTCTCTGTTACTAAATGTTCTGGAGGAATGAAATGTTTACCAATGCAAGTACGAATAATTGTAATCATTGCAAGTGTATTCCTGGGCAATGAGAAATTCAATTTGTCCTTGTCAAAATAAAAACAAAAGAACAAAACATCAGTTGGTTGGAACCTTTGAGGTAGTGGAAAGCACTCATCAGAGATTAATTGGAGAGGGAACTAATTTGAAAATGGTTTAACTGCATCAGTTTTGCATTGATCTGACTGTAATAAATGTCTTTTTGTGTAGCTATAGGAATGGTGGCAGTTGTCTTAAGGTCAAAATATCCACAGGGAGTTTGTTGAGAGTAGTATGAAGGGACGTCACAGGGGAAGTGAAACAAAGGAAAATGATTGATGATGTGTTGAGAGCTTCATTCTGTGAGAATAATCTAAAAGTTTTAGTATTGTTTTCAGCACTGTGTTAAAGTGGTTTTCATATAAAGTAGAACTATGGTACAACACTATTTAAATTTGTGTGGATCCAGATGTGTGGACCCCATACTACTTGGTTGACTGAAATGAAACGAGAGCCATAGTTGTTATGTCAAGAGCCACATAAATACTTATTCTCAAGATATATTCTTGAAAATACTGAGAAATTGATCCACATGAGAAATGGCGTTAAGGCTTGTCAACTTCAGAAAAGCCACATTATCTCAAAACACAAATTTTACCTTAGATTATCAATCACAAAGAATAAGTGAAAATGTAGTGTGAATATAGTAATAACATTAGATACCTATAGAATATATTTCACATTTATTATAGAATAACAAATTAAAATCATATGAGTATAAAAAAATCAGAGGCTCTGCTTTTTCTTAATCTTTAGAAGTATCTTACTTCATTTTTTTTAATTAAAAAAAATTTTTAAACATCTTTGTTGGAGTATAATTGCTTTACAATGGTGTGTTAGTTTCTGCTTTATAACAAAGTGAATCAGTTATACATATACATATGTTCCCATATCTCTTCCCTCTTGCATCTCCCTCCCTCCCACCCTCCCTATCCCACCCCTCTAGGTGGTCACAAAGCACCGAGCTGATCTCCCTGTGCTATGCGGCTGAGAAGTATCTTACTTTAGATGGCCTATTAATAACCACAAGGTACTGAGCATATCTTATGTGCCACACACTGTGTTTTCCAAGGTGTATTGTGCCGTTATCTGATGTAACCAAATTAACAAGAAATTAGTGGGAAAAAATACAAAGGAAAGAATGCTTGTGGACAAGTTGCATGCCTATAAATGATGATTTGTATATTAGGGAATCAACTAAGTAATAAACATAATTTTTAGGTGGGCCTAGAAAGGTAGTGAGAATGATTCTATAAGATAAATACATAAACTAGACTCATTACTTTTTGATCATTTCTCAAATTAAGAAATCAAACACCTTACCCTTTTAAATTCAATAGCAGGCAAAAATATACAATTAGGAAATGAGAAGAAGGAAAGAGAAAAGGAAGTCACGCTCTACATCGGTGTTTGCCACACAAGGCTATTGTGGAAATGTGAACGAAGTGTCTTTTATTATTGTTTTTATTTTTCTGGGCCTGAATTTTTGCTCACTCAAAAGATCCAACTGTGAGAACTTGCTCTAAAGTCCCAGCTTGCTGATGGGTAGGCATCTTCTCCCAAGGAAATAGGGAAGCTGTTTTAGCAACTCATATTTTTGGAAAAGTCACTGCTTGTTGTAATTTGATCCTGACTGCAACCCATATCTCACCTGCATTTATCAACACCAAGCCACAGAAATGCCTGGAAGGACCAGAATGCTCCTTGCTCGTGCTATGCGTTTGTGGTATTTTGGCTGCTTCACTATAAAAATATTATGCCATAGAAAATACATTCTGATTTCATGTAGCAAGTCAACCCACAAACATGAAGCTGAGTGTCGGTTTTATTATCCTTAACTAATTTGTGTTTCCTTGAGAGTAGAAAGCAATAGTAAATTCATGGATTCGTGTAACTGTGCTTGGGGAAAAAAGCAACTTCTATATCAAACCTCAACAATATTTTTTCCTTTTCTCCAACACCAATGCTTTCTTTCTAGCGTGTTTTATTTGTCTAAAATAAGTTTAAGCGGTTACATTTTATGAATTATGTATGATATTTCCATTTATAAATGAGGATAGCAACTCTTCTATATACAATAAAAGAATAAGAAATTCTGAAAACTATTAAGAAATGTTTAACCATTTTTACCAGAGAAAGAAGAAAAAATACTTCTTAGACTTACAAATGCAGGTATTCCTTCATTTACTCATTTAGTACATTGTTTGTGATTACAAATTTGAAGGCAAACAATTTGTTGGAACTGGGGGGTCAAAGATAAACAAGCCATGATCCAAGCCATGAAAAATGCCCACAGGGAGAAAGACACATTGACGCAAAGGCAATTGCAATAAAGGAAGATGAGTGCATAAAAACTGTATGTATGTTAAGGTTATGTCTGTCCCTTTAAAGTCAGATATTCTTATGTTAAACCATCATTTTGGAGCTCTTGGCTTGTCTTTCCACTACAGTATCTAGGTCCATTGGTATTCTCCCACAGCATTTTCAAGATTGATATCTGTGTAATGTCAACGATTAGAGAATATCTAATGTGGTGTAAAGCAAGCATTTTTGAGTAAGGAATCATATTTCTCCCCGTGGTGACTTTATATTTTGGCAACAAGCAAAATGATTGATTCTCACCACCTCTTCTCTTCCCTGTGTTATGAACTGACTCTATTTTCATGATAGGAGGAGGAGTGAGTTAAATAAAACACTTAGCAACAAAAGGAGGAGGCTCAATTTTGTGTACTCTTTTTTAAAAATTGTCAATGAGAAATGTCACTTATGGCGCCTGTTTCTCCTTCATAATTCAATAGGAGAATTATCAGGTTCTCAAAATGCTTTGGATCTTTGACCTCCTTTAGGGCATGTTTCAATGTAAAATTACTGTCTTAATGTGAAGTTTTAGAATGGATATAGATAGATACAGGCATAGACATAGATATATGTTTATTCATTCAAATTACTTTTTATGAAATAATTACAATAATTTGCCCTATATTATGGAACTTAGTTATGTATTCGACACCTTTATTTGCATCCCCTGAATGAGTGTGTTTGATAAATATGGTAGTTGGGGGATTGCCAGTGTTGGTTGTGTTTATGAATCTAGAAATATATGAGTAATATGCCTGAGATGCAAGAAAATTAACTTTACCTCCATGCTCCCTAACTCATCTTGCACCTATCAATAGGAGATAAATTCTGTGGGGAAGCAATCAAAAAAGGAATATTTCTAAGCCCATTTTCATGGAGGAGCCAAAAATATTGATAAATTTATATTTTCAGACTTATTATAGTGTACACCAGGTGATCAGAGGGTGACCTTGGATGGTTACTAAATTTTCCTATGCCCAGGGTTTCTCATCCATATTATAGGGATGACAAATAGCCTGTGTTTATGATCAATAAATCTCTCACTTAAACCAGGGCCAAATGCTATGCAAATATTAGTTGGAATATTTTGTAAGTCCACTGCTTATATATATTATTATAGAATTTAAAACTCTAGAAGATCTTCTCTGTGCCCAATATTTCTACAGCTGGAGTTAAGCATCAATTCAGTGCAATTCTTTAAATGCTTTTATTTATTTTTAATGATTAATAACATTTTCTACCCCAACCCTTTCCCCCATTTTATAAGTTGAACAAAGAACATAAAAGAAATTCTGATTTGTAAAAAGTGCCCCCCACACACCCAACGAAGGGGAACTTCCAGTTTCCAGTCCAGCATGTAAGTAGTGTAAAAGAGTCCATTTATCTTAAACAAGTAGAATTTGAACAAACTGAAAAATCAGCAACTCTTCTTAGATCTGTCAGATAATTGAGATCACAGGGCAAACTGCTGCCCCCTAAGTTGGAGAGACAGACAGAAAGATACAAAGAATCTCAACTTACCAGTGTAGAAACCTACGGGCAGAAACCTCCATGGAAACCAGTGTCAGGTTGGAAAACCTGAACTATTGGGTGGGCCAAAACCGAAGTGCTTTTGGTTTTTTAACTAAAAATAAAAGACACATTTTTCATTTTCACCAAGAACTTTATTGAACAGCGTATTCACCCTTTTGTTTCACTACCTTCTTCCATTTTCCAGGCAACTTCATAATTCCATCTTCTGAAAACTTTTTATCTTTTTGAGCAAAGAACTCTTCCAGGTGCCTCTTACAGTCTTCCAGGGAACTGAAATTTTTTCCATTAAGAGAATTTTGTAAAGACTGAAATAAACGGAAATCCAAAGGTGCAATGTCTGGTGAATACGGTGGATGAATCAGTACTTCCCATCCAAGCTGTAACAGTTTTTGCCTGGTCATCAAAGAAACATGCGGTCTTGCATTATCCTGATGGAAGATTATGTGTTTTCTGTTGACTAATTCCGGATGCTTTTCATCAAGTGCTGCTTTCAGTTGGTCTAATTGAGAGCAGTTCTTGTTGGAATTAAGCGTTTGGTTTTCCAGAAGGAGCTCATAATAGAGGAGTCCCTTCCAACCCCACCATATACACAACATCACCTTCTTTGGATGAAGACTGGCCTTTGGTGTGGTTGGTGGTGGTTCATTTCACTTGCCCCACAACCTCTTCTGTTCCACATTATTGTACAGTATCGACTTTTCAGTGCCCATCACAATTTGTTTTAAAAACGGAATTTGTTTTCATTACGTTTCAGTAGAGAATCGCATGCTGAAATATGGTCAAGAAGGTTTTTTTTGCTTAACTTATGTGGAACCCAAACATCAAAGCGATTCACATAACCAAGCTGGTGCAAATGATTTTCAATGCTTGGTTTGGATATTCTGAATATGTCGGCTATCTCCCGTCTGCTATAACGTTGATTGTGGTCAGTTATTGTTTCGATTTGATCGCTATCAACTTAAACTGGTCTACCCCACTGTGGAGCATTGTCCAGTGAGAAATCTCCAGCACAAAACTTCGCAAACCACTTTTGACACGTTCGATCATTCGCAGCACATTCTCCATTCACTGCACAAATCTTTTTGTGCGTTTCAGTTCTGTTTTTACCTTTCTTGAAATAATAAAGCACAATAAGCCGAAAATGCTGCTTTTTTCCTTCCATCTTCAATAAAATGGCTACACAAAAATTCACCAATTTTAGTAAGTCTTTTTTTATTTTATTTTATTTTATTTTTTTTGCAGTACGCAGGCCTCTCACTGTTGTGGCCTCTGCTGTTGCGGAGCACAGGCTCCGGACGCGCAGGCTCAGCGGCCATGGTTCATGGGCCCAGCCGCTCCGCGGCATGTGGGATCTTCCCGGACTGGGGCACAAACCCGTGTCCCCTGCATCAGCAGGTGGACTCTCAACAACTGCGCCACCAGGGAAGCCCATAAGTCTTTTTTTAAATGCACGCTGATGTGACAGCTGTCACAAATAATCTAACAAAATTGCTTCGAATGAAGCTAAAGACAACTAAGTGCTACTAGAGCCATCTTATGGCAAAAAGCGAAAGAACCTTTTGGCCAACCCAAAATAACTGACAAATTGCCAGAGGCTCAATGTGGACAAGCTTGAGGGTTGAGAACTCCAGGGGGGACCCAGTCATCTGAGGGGTCCCACACGTATTGTTACTTTTACCTCCAGGTGCTCCACCAGGTCCTCACAGTGAGTATCAAGAAAAATCTCCTCATGCTTCCAGCAGAAAGAGAGAAAAAGAAACCATTTTGAAATGTGCCTGAGTCTGTTCTTCTTAACAAGACATTCCCTCAGGAGAAACTATTTTGCCAAAGCTTAAAACATGCTGGGGTTTTACTGGAGCCTGACTTACTTGGGGGAAGAGAAATATCTAACTCTAGTCAGCAATAGCCTTCCACATGGGAGAAGGGAAATACCGAACACCAGCTCCCTCCAGCCTTCCATGTGGGAAACAGGAAATACACAACCCCAGGCCCCTCTAGCCATCCTGTCTCACTTAAGGGGAGAAAAGAAAACTGAGAAGCATGAGTGAAGTTCACTTGGAAGTACCACTTCCAAGATAGGAAGCAGCTTGTTGTGTTTGAAGACACCCACTGTCTGGAAGATTCTACGCATGGAGCAAGCAGGATCTGATAGGGGATGAGGTCAGAGAGACAAGGGGCCAATGTATGCAGGTCTTTTAGGTCAGGATAAAGTGTTTGGATTTTATTCTAAGTGTTATAGGAAGACCTGAGCAATTTTTAGCTGGGAGATAATTGGATCTGATTTGTCTTTTAAGGAGGAGATGGCTGGCTGCTGTGTAGAGAAGAGAATCAAGTGGACTGGGAGGGGAGGCAGGGAGATCATTTAAGAGGCCATGGCAGTAGTCACGTGACAGTGTTGTAGACTTGGACAGCAGTGATGGAAGTAGTGAAAAGTTGTCCAATTTAGAAGATATTTAAATTTAGAGAAGATAAGACTGATGAATTAGATGTGAGAGATGAGAGAGACAGAGGAACCAGTGATAGGTAGTAGTTTTTTGGACTAAGTAAATTGGTGAAAGTGTGGTACATTTTATTTAGAAGGAGATTATAGAAGAAGGAGCAGATTTGGGGATCAGGGGTAGATCAAAATTTTGTTTTGGACCTCTTAAGCTTGAGGTGCTTATTAAACAACCAATAGATAAAGAAATCGCTAACATTTTCTACACCCTAGGTATTTTTAAGTGTTCTCTATATAGTAACTCAATCTTCACATCGACTTTGCAATAGAAGTATTATTATTATCATCATCCTCATTTTAAAGTTTAATACTAATGTAAAGTTTAATACTTACCTAAGGAGTCAATAATAAGTGGCGAGAGGTCTGGTTTCAGGAGTCTGCACTTTTAAACACTGTGACTTATTTCCTTTCAGATGAATATGCCAACCAGGCATTGGGAAAAGGGAAATGCTATTCTTTTTATTAGAAAATAGGCTAATAAATGTGACAATTTTATAGACAGAAGCAATCCTCTAGCAAAAATGTAAAATTACCAAAGTGATTCATTATTAAAAAATTGAATTATTCCTAAAATTATTATCTGAACCTGATTCCCTAAAGCCTTTTCTCCAAAAACTGTTACGGAATCAATGCTTTTATGTTATATGGACTTGAAAAATATAGAAAAGTAAAATATGTTACTATTCCATTCACATTATGAAACATACAGATCTTCCTTGACTTATGATGGGGTTACATCCTGATAAACCCATTGTAATTTGAAAATATTGTTAAGTCAAAATTCTTTTAATTCACCTAAACTATCGAGTGTCATAAATTAACCTAGCCTACCTTAAACATGCTCAGAACACTTACATTAGCCTACAGTTGGGCAAACTCATCTAACACAAACCTATTTTATAATAAAGTATTGAATATCTCATGTAATTTGAAAACTGTACTGAAAGTGAAGAACAGAACGGTTGCATGGGTACAGAATAGTTATAAGTGTATCAGTTGTTCACCCTGTGATCCTGCAGCTGACTGGGAGCTGCAACTCGCTGCGGGTGCCCAGATCATAAGAGAGTATCCTGCTGCATATTGCAAGCCCAGGAAAAGATCAAAATTCAAAGTATTGCTTCTACTGAATGCATTTCTCTTTCTCACCATTGTAAAGTCAAAAAATCGTAAGTTGAAACATCACAGACAGTTTGTATTTAGTTTTAGTACCAAAACTCAAAATGGCCAAAAATTATATATTTAAGTTTACTTACAGATATTTTAATGAAAACTCTATATAAGATTTTTTTTTTTTTTTTTTGCGGTACGCGGGCCTCTCACTGTTGTGGCCTCTCCTGTTGCGGAGCACAGACTCCGAACGCGCAGGCTCAGCGGCCATGGCTCACGGGCCTAGCCGCTCCGCGGCATGTGGGATCTTTCAGGACCGGGGCACGAACCCGCGTCCCCTGCACCGGCAGGTGGACTCTCAACCACTGCACCACCAGGGAAGCCCTATATAAGATTTTAAAACAGAATATATCACATTGAAATAATTATCCATTGTGACCATAGGTGTTTTCTTTTTCTAACAGGCAAACACGTATAACATGAGAAAAAACAGCAGAATCCAATGCATTAGCAGGAAATATAATAAACATGTTATTAGACAACAATTATTGATTAAAAAGCTAAGATGATCACATATTTGTATGTGATATTATATAAATAGAGAATTTCCTCAATTTTTAAAGCCAGGGAGACAGAAGTCTGCATGGGTGGGAAACGTAGATGGTTCAATCTAATAAAAATGGAGAATTCAGGGCTTTCCTGGTGGCGCAGTGGTTGAGAGTCCGCCTGCCGATGCAGGGGACACGGGTTCGTGCCCCGATCCCACGTGCCACGGAGCAGCTAGGCCCGTGAGCCATGGCCGCAGAGCCTGCGCGTCCGGAGCCTGTGCTCCGCAACGGGAGAGGCCACAGCAGTGAGAGGCCCGCGTACCGCAAAAAAAAAAAAAAAAAAAAAAAAAGGAGAATTCATGCTATGGAAGTTCTCAAATGCTATGCTAAAGACTTTGGATTTTTCTCTCGGAGATAAAGGGGGGCTCTATTATAAGCAGGGAGGGAGGCCTAAAGGAAGAAGTAATAGTTCTCAGTGAGCATTCAAACTGAACAGTCATGGGACAGGAACAGACCTGCTTAGCTGGGAAGGGGGAGGGTTTTTTTTAAATTTATTTATTTATTTTTGGCTACTTTGGGGCTTCTTTGCTACGTGTGGGCTTTCTCTAGTTGTGGCGAGTAGGGGGCTATTCTCCGCTGCAGTGTACGGGCTTCTCATTGCGGTGGCTTCTCTTGTTGTAGAGCGCAGGCTCTAGGTGCGTGGGCTTCAGTAGTTGTGGCTTGTGGGCTCTAGAGCACAGGCTCAGTAGTTGTGGCGCACGGCCTTAGTTGTTCCACAGCATGTGGGATCTTCCAGGACCAGGGATCAAACCCGTGTCCCCAGCATTGGCAGGCGGATTCTTAACCACTGTGCCACCAGGGAAGTCCCAGGGGGAGGGTTTTTATCACACAGAATGGTATAATAGCTTAGGCTAAAGTCAACAGTCTTCTAGAGATTAAGATCTAGGCAGTTAGCAGAAATACAAAGGATCATGAGAGATTATACAAGCAACTCTATGCCAAAAAAATGGACAACCTGGAAGAAATGGACAAATTCTTTGAAATGCACAACCTGCTGAGACTGAACCAGGAAGAAATAGAAAATATGAACAGACCAATCACAAGCACTGAAATTGAAACTGTGATTAAAAATCTTCCAACAAACAAAAGCCCAGGACCAGATGGCTTCACAGGTGAATTCTATCAAACAATTAGAGAAGAGCTAACACCTATCCTTCTCAAACTCTTCCAAAATATAGCAGAGGGAGGAACACTCCCAAACTCATTCTACCAGGCCACCATCACCCTGATACCAAAACCAGACAAAGATGTCACAAAGAAAGAAAACTATAGGCCGATATCACTGATGAACATAGATGCAAAAATCCTCAACAAAATACTAGCAAACAGAATCCAACAGCACATTAAAAGGATCATACACCATGATCAAGTGGGGTTTATCCCACGAATGCAAGGATTCTTCAATATACGCAAATCAATCAATGTGATACACCATACTAACAAACTGAAGGAGAAAAACCATATGATCATCTCAATAGATGCAGAGAAAGCTTTCAACAAAATTCAACACCCATTTATGACAAAAACCCTGTAGAAAGTAGGCATAGAGGGAACTTTCCCCAACATAATAAAGGCCATATATGACAAACCCGCAGCCAAAATTGTCCTCAATGGTGAAAAATTGAAACCATTTCCACTAAGGTCAGGAACAAGACAAGGTTGCCCACTCTTACCACTATTATTCAACAGAGTTTTGGAAGTTTTAGCCGCAGCAGTTAGAGAAGAAAAAGAAATAAAAGGAATTCAAATTGGAAAAGAAGAAGTAAAACTGTCACTGTTTGCAGATGACATGATACTATACATAGAGAATCCTAAAGATGCTACCAGAAAACTACTAGAGCTAATCAATGAATTTGGTAAAGTAGCAGGATACAAAATTAATGCACAGAAATATCTTGCATTCCTATACACTAATAATGAACAATCTGAAAGTGAAATTAAGAAAACACTCCCACTTACCATTGCAACAAAAAGAACGAAATATCTAGGAATAAACCTACCTAAGGAGACAAAAGACCTGTATGCAGAAAATTATAAGACACTGATGAAAGAAATTAAAGATGATATAAATAGATGGAGAGACATAGCATGTTCTTGGTTGGGAAGAATCAACATTGTGAAAATGACTCTACTACCCAAAGCAATCTACAGATTCAATGCAATCCCTATCAAACTACCAATGGCATTTTTCACAAAACTAGAAAAAAAATTTCACAATTTGTATGGAAACACAAAAGACCTCGAATAGCCAAAGCAATCTTCAGAACGAAAAACGGAGCTGGAGGAATCAGGCTCCCTGACTTCAGACTCTACTACAAAGCTACAGTAATCAAGACAGTATGGTACTGGCACAAAAACAGAAAGATAGATCAACGGAACAGGATAGAAAGCCCAGAGATAATCCCACACACATATGGTCACATTATCTTTGATAAAGGAGACAAGAATATACAGTGAAGAAAAGACAGCCTCTTCAGTAAATGGTGCTGGGAAAACTGGACAGCTACATGTAAAAGAATGAAATTAAAACAATCCTTAACACCATACACAAAAATAAACTCAAAATGGATTAAAGACCTAAATGTAAGGCCAGACACCATCAAACTCTTAGAGGAAAACATTGGCAGAACACTCTATGACATAAATCACAGCAAGATCCTTTTTGACCCACCTCCTAGAGAAACGGAAATAAAACAAAAATAAACAAATGGGACCTAATGAAACTTAAAAGCTTTTGCACAGCAAAGGAAACCATAAACAAAATGAAAAGACAACCCTCAGAATGGGAGAAAATATTTGCAAATGAAGCAACTGACAAAGGTTTAATCTCCAAAATTTACAAGCAGCTCATGCAGCTCAATATCAAAAAAACAAACAATCCAGTCCAAAAATGAGCAGGAGACCTAAATAGACATTTCTCCAAAGAAGATATACAGATTGCCAACAAACATATGAAAGGATACTCAACGTCACTAATCATTAGAGAAAAGCAAATCAAAACTACAATGAGGTATCACCTCATACCTGTCAGAATGGCCATCATCAAAAAAATCTACAAACAATAAATGCTGGAGAGGGTGTGGAGAAAAGAGAACCCACTTGCACTGTTGGTGGGAATGTAAATTGATACAGCCACTATGGAGAACAGTATGGAGGTTCCTTAAAAAACTAAAAATAGAACTACTGTACAACCCAGCAATCCCACTACTGGGTATATACCCTGAGAAAACCATAATTCAAAAAGAGTCATGTACCAAAATGTTCATTGCAGCTCTATTTACAATAGCCAGTACATGGAAGCAACCTAAGTGTCCATCGACAGATGAATGGATAAAGAAGATGTGGCACATATACACAATGGAATGTTACTCATCCATAAAGAGGAATGAAACTGAGTTATTTGTAGTGAGGTGAATGGACCTAGAGACTGTCATTCAGAGTGAAGTAAGTCAGAAAGAGAAAAACACATACCATATGCTAACACATATATATGGAATCTAAAAAAAAAAAAAAAAAAATTGGTCATGAAGAAACTAGGGGCAAGACGGGAATAAAGACACAGACCTACTAGAGAATGGACTTGAGGATACAGGGAGGGGGAAGGGTAAGCTGGGACAAAGTGAGAGAATGGCATGGGCATATATACACTACAAAACGTAAAATAGCTAGCTAGTGGGAAGCAGCTGCATATCCCAGGGAGATCAGCTCAGTGCTTTGTGACTACTTGGAGGGGTGGGATAGGGAGGGTTGGAGGGAGGGAGATGCAAGAGGGAAGAGATATGGGAACATTTGTATATGTATAACTGATTCAATTTGTATAAAGCAGAAACTAACACACCATTGTAAAGCAATTATACTCCAATAAAGATGTTTAAAAAAAAAGATCCAGGCAGTCAAAAAATGTCAAAATAAGTAAATAACTTTGTATTCTACTGCTAACAAATTCAATGTCTTGTATTTGCTTTAGACTGGCTGAAAGAATTGCTGAAATGGGGTGTCAGAGAGCAGAGGGATATTTAAGAAGACACAAAATTTATTGTTCCTGATACCTCAAAACTTTGATATACTCAAGAAAAACTAAATATATATGCTGAATCAGAATATGCACTGGACTGAGGGCTAACTAACTATTGATTAGGCAAGCAAATCTTCATATTGATACCAGGATGCTGGGGGGGGGGGGTGTACTTAATTGTCAATGACCATGAAATAAACTCCATGCCATTTGGTATCATATAAATGTGAAAAATAGACTGGAGTCTTTTTGAATGGGAATAATTTCTTTAAAAAAATTAAAAAAACATTCTGATACTCAAACTAGGATTCCATCTCTTATTCAACAACCTCATTCATTTTTGCCAGGATAAATGGAAAGATAATAGAATGGTCTTGTCTCTCCTCCTCTGCCTTCACACACACAACACAGTACATCAGGAACAAGTTAATAGAAGTATGGGTATCTAAACTCTGGTTTACTGAAATATTTAGCCTTTGGATGAATATTCTCTACATAAAGTAAAGACATTTAGAACTCTTTGTTCTTCAAGTTGAGCATAATTAATTAAGTCATGCCTTGAACCCAGTGATAAAGACTTCCCAACAAATGCATGCCATTTGTTCTAGGGGAGTATAGTGATCCCTCGACTCTTATTCCTTCCATTGCCCTATTTGTATCTGATATAAACTACTCTCTTCTCATAAATGAAAATGAATATATGCATGTTGAGAAAGACCATAAATGAATTTGGAAAAACGTAAATAGATTTTCTGTTCTTTATAAACATTGACTAAAGTTGCCTAAATTCAAATGTTACTAGAAGAACCAGCCTCTGCCCTGCCTCTCCTTCATTCCTTTAATTCAGGAATTTGAACAGGGAAATAAATTCTATACTGTTATAACCTGTTTATAGAGATATAATGAGGTGGGGGAATGCATGCCTAAAATTTGACCTTGAATTTTAAACATGTTAGTTTCAATTCCAGCTAACTGTTTGCATAACTAAAGAAATACGTAGTTCTGATATTTATCATGAAAATCTGATGGAGTTCATTTCTTTTGCATCACTAAGATTTAAGATTATTGTCTAGAAACAATAGATGGAAACGAAAGCTTCTTACATAATAATATAAAGCACTATAGTCATTGTTCAGACAGCTATCTGTGCAGATTATATTATATTCACAAAAAAGTGCTTCTCTCTCTTAGTATGGATTTAGACGGCAATGTTTTTGAGATTATTGTTTATCCCAGGGAAGAGTGTATAGGTGTGTGTATGTTTATGCTGGAATCCATGAAACATCTGGTGCCATAGGATAAGTTCAAGAATATATTATTCAAGGAACTTCAGATGGTGACAGGAAATCAACCCAAAATGGCTTAAGTTAAAAAAAAAAAAATCGGGCTTCCCTGATGGCGCAGTGATTGAGAGTCCGCCTGCCGATGCAGGGGACACGGGTTCGTGCCCTGGTCCGGGAAGATCCCACATGCCGCAGAGCGGCTGGGCCCGTGAGCCATGGCCGCTGAGCCTGCGTGTCCGGAGCCTGTGCTCCACAACGGGAGAGGCCACAACAGTGAGAGGCCCGCGTACCACAAAAAAAAAAAAAAAAAAATCTTAGTTTCCATACTGAAAATTCCAGCCGTACCAGCTTTTATCATGGCTGGATCTAAGAGTCTCAAGTGTCTTCATCAGAGCCAATTTCTCTTTACATGTGAGCCCTGTTTTCCTCTTGGTTGGCCTTATTTTTATGCTTTTATGGTGCCTGATGGAAAGTCAGATTTACTTCATCCTCTCTGCTAGCAGCCTTAGGAAAAAAAACAAAAACAAAAACAAAAAACTTGTCTTTCCTAGCTGCCCCAGAAAAATTCCTGGGATTACTTTGATTAGAGCAAAGAGTGATTAACCAATCACCATGGCCACACCACAATACTGATTGTCCATATCTGGATCACGAGCTCACCTCTGATTCCAGAGGTTGGGCTAGCCCCACCTAAACCACATGGAATGAAAGTGGGTGGAGTTGATCCCCAAGGAAAGTAAAGATGCTATTAAAGGAATAAGGGGAAGGATACTGGCTATGAAACAACACGTGTCCACCCAGCAGCATAGGCTGGCTTCACTTCACACTGACTGACAAACCTGAGTGGTAACCAAACTTTAAACTGCAGAATCCATTATAGACTATTTTCTGGAGGCTCTCCTCCCACATCCAAGTCTCACCCACTGTTGTCATGAATTTATTTTGGACTTGCTACCTTAGTCTTAGGGAAATGCCCCAGGTGATGATTACTGCATCCCGGGAGTGTCCAGATTGAGAAAAGGCCGTGGGTAAAAGCAATCCACATAAAGTATCAGGGAATTTTTTTCTGGGAGGAAACTAGAGGGTTTTACTTGGAATGATCCCCAAGCTACGTCAAAAGCTGCAACACCCATAAACTTTGTGGTTGGGTATTAATGGGAGCAAAGTGACAGGTTAGTGATGGAAAGTGTGAACCTCTTGAATTGGCACTATATCACCTAGAAGACCCAAGTTTCAGGTGGTGAACAACAGTGAACAGAACAGTGACCAAAGACCATGCAGAAAGCAAAGCTAAGAGGAGCACATGACATAGACAATAGCTGCCGGGTCAGTGACTCAAGAGTTGACATGAGAGAAATCCTTTTGTTCCTTTATTTTCCAAATAAACTAGATGGTGACCCTTAGATGCAGGAGGCTGACATTTCAGTTACACAATAATAAAAACCCAAAAATTAGAAGCAACAGCAAAAGGTACAATACGTTATTATTTTCAGATGGGAAAACTGGAGTGGAATGACTATTTCACAGTGACTATTTTAAGCTCTGAAGACATAACAAAATATTGCAAAGTGATTTGGCATTTTAATAGGCCACATTCAAATGGTGATTAAAAATTGGAAGCTTGGGCTTCCTTGCATAAAAATTTTCTTCATCTGCTCTTCAGATGTAACTTTCTTATCCCTGCCACCTTCATTCAATATCGTTCTCCTCAGTTTTCTAGATGGCACCAATCAAAATTAGATTGGGGCACAGGGGACAATTCAAGAACTTGGTGAAAAAGAAGAAAGATGGGAACTTTTTGACCCCAAACGCTACAAAAAAGTTATGGATGTAATCATGAAATAATAATCACTCGCATTCAACAATGCATAGTGTTCTTTACACGTGTATGGGTGTGAGGAGTGGGGGAAGAGCTTAGGAAACCAATTAAACATATCCTTGACCCTTTGGTAGTTTCTAAGACCCCGACACAGATTTAAATGAAAAATAACAGCTATGCAAATCTGTACTAAATGGGATAAGTGATGTACCAGAGAGAGCACAAATGTAATGCAACTTTTCTGTTGCTTTGCAATCATCAGTTGAATTTTAGGACAAAGACCACAGTAAGTGTCTATTCTTTGTGGAAACCTGAAGGGCTTACAGATAACAGGATTATGGCTCTACTTTCATCCGGTATGAACTCCTTTCGGGGCAAATGAAGAGCCAAAGTCTCTTTTTCACCCTCTGGGCCTCTCTCACCAGAGTACCTATACTGATCATACACAATCCACTGAACTTTGGACATGGCTAATGTGAGCAAATAGGAACGAATCAAACTTCCAGAGAAATTGTTGACAATTTCCAGCCATCATTAACATTCACTGCTCCCTTGAATTTTAGCCAAGTTCTTACCTTTAATCACTGGACACCCTTAGGATAATGCACCACACCTGGGACTGGGGATAATTTACCACTTGCAGATGGGTTAGCACTGCAGTTCACTTGGATGGAGTTTTGCATTTATTCTGGGTCCCAGAGGACTTCCTTTTATAGTGCAGTTATATCGACTAAAATTATAACTTCCAAAATTCTGTTCTATTTTATTGCTCTCGTGAAGTATTTATGACCCCTACTGCTTAAGTGGACATTTCTAGAGATTTATTGCTGAAAACTTTCAGGAGAACTGCACAAGATCGGTGCTGCTGGTGCTGAACTATTAGACTGACTGTAAGAACATTTTTATGAGATGCCAAGAGAAAGTGTATCCAGTTTTAGTTTCTGATACCTTAAGAGCAAATCACAGTGAAATATGGAAAGTATATTTCGTGCAGCATCACCATCCAGTAGACTTAATAAGCACCTCATATTATGCAAATGAACGTGTTGACTTTTTTTCTCCTAATTTAATGAAATTTCAGGTAGCCGGAGATTGAGTTATTTCCTAATGTTACAAAACTGGTTAGCGAATTGTGTTTTTTTGCATTTTTATGCTTATACTCTAAAGAGACCTCTTTTGTCAACTTCTTGTCCACTTCTCATATCAGTTTTCTTCTCAGTAAAGCTATTCTGTGTTCTCATACTGCCTTGGCAGGCAGAATTTGCAGAGAATGTTACTGAGGAGTGTCCCAGGAAAACATAGGCAAAGTATTTTCTGGGTTGAACTGCCTTTTTATGACAGATTGAAGGATTTTGCACCATCTAGACTAGAACATACAAGAAAAAGGAGTATTTGTTTCACCATCCATAAAGGCCTGGGCTGGGAAGAGGATTGGCCAGAGGAAAGCTGACACTCTGTCACTAGAAGAGAAACAACTGGTCGTGTCTTGTTAGATTCTTAGCAACTCTCTGTCCTCTCATCCCTGTTCGGACACTTCCACAGGCATAAAAAGGCTCCATTGTACCCTTGACCTGAATACACAGATATGTGTACAAATAATATTAAAAGGACATGTTTGTTATTCAGGATTCCTGGGGACTACACGCTATAAAAACCAACACACACACACACAACACACACACACACACGCACGCACACACACACAGGGCTGGCTATCTATACCAACACAGCATGCATGTAATTTTCAACAAAGCAACCAAAGAAATTCCATCTGACAATAATTTTCAAGTAATGCTTTATGTTTTGCTGACACTATTAGCTGTGACATGATAAAATTCAGTAACAGGCCCCAATCCTGCTGAGTCACTTGGTGACACCACTAGCCACTCAGCTGTCCCAGCTTAAAGACTGAAAATGGTCCTTCCAGATGCTCAGGTCACCCCAGGCCACTCTTCTCAGAGTTGCATGGATTCACTGCCTTCCCCAGAACCAGAAACAGGAACTTCCAAGCGTCTCTCATTTAGTCACACTAGGGAGGATGGTGGGAGGAGGAGAAGAAAGATGAAAGAGACATATTAAACCTATTTGGGCACATGATTTCTCAACTCCCCCACCTCTTCCTCTACGTCTTCTGCTTCCACCCACACTCTCTCTATTATAGCCACAGTGAGTGACTACCCGAACACATCATGCTTCTGCAGGCCTCATGCTCTGCAAAATATGGTTTGTCTCAAGCCGGGGAATACCTAGTTATCCTTAGGGACTTACTCAAGTGTTAAATCCTCTGTGAAAACATCCCTAATTCCTCAGGCAGACTTGTCATTCTTCCCTCTGTGTGCCACCAGTACTTATATTCATTAACTCAGGGCTCTACTGCGGTGATTCTGTGCCTTTATCAGTTTCTTCCACCAGATTACAAACCCTTTGAAGTCAGGAATCATGTCTATTTTCATCCTGGTAACCATTTCTCTCTTTTCCTGGTCCCAGTGTCTATCCTTTTTTTCCTTGTCTCAGATCTCTGGACCCTTTCTTCTGTCTTCTCAGCATGTTTAAATTTGCAGATAGCCCATGGAAGAAAATTGATAGACTCCAAGTTCTGGGAATCGAAGAATCTGGTACCCCGAGCCCTCTTACCCCCAAATACTTGACTCTAGAATAGTGAGCCCAGAGTATGAACTCAGTGAATCTCACTGAGAAGACAGGGTGGACAGAAATGGTGACCAGGAAATGCAGGCATGGATTTTCTATGTAAATGATGTGATGGTGATGCAACAATGACCAAATGCCATGCAGTTTTAGAATAAACCTTTGATAACTGATATTGAATGTTGACCAGAAAAAATAAGTGGAAAATAGAAAAATTTTATTTCAAGCTAACAAGTTTTGAGTGTTTACTATGGTGTGCACTATTCTAGGTGCTTTGCATATACTACATAATTTAGTTCTCATCACAATCTTATGAAGAAGATTAGTTATTTCTCCATTTTGCAATGGGGAAACTGAGGTAGAAAGAAGGGTTAAGTAAGTTGCTCAAGCTTATGCTAGTTGGCAGGCGGTAGAGATGGGTTCCAAAAGCTAGCAGTCGGGTTCCAAAAGCTAGCAATCTGGCTCCAGAGTCTGCCATCTTAAATCCATGCAGTTCTTTCCAAATATTAATAAAAAGCTAAATTTTGATATGATTTTATACAAGCAATGTTAACAGATTAATTTATTACTTATGCATGACTACCTAGCAGCATAACTACCTATCATAAATAACACATCATTGTGTAGGTACTAAATAAGCTACAGTGATTTTGATTTTCTAGAATAACAATCTATGTATATATAACCAGTGTTCATAATTTAAAGTTTATGCTACATAATTGCTGAACTTGGCCAGCTACTATGTTTCATATTTTATAAATTTTGAAATTAAGGAACAAAAATGCTTGATTAATGGGCACGACTTGGTTTCGTTAAAAAAAAACGTTGAAATAAAAGCAGAATTTCTGATTCTAGACTTCTCTTTCTTCACAGTCACAAAAGTGTATTTCAGGAGTTTTGCTTTAATGTTGTTTGACATCTGTACAGGTGCTAAGATCTTTAATGTAAATACTGAAGAATTTTGTAACTTCAAATGACTGAGCAGAGTTATAGAATGATGCCAGTGTAGTTTTAAGGGAGATGACTAAAGTATTCTTAAGAATAGTAGCTCAATTATATTGAGTGCTTCTTATATACCAGGAACTGTTTTGTTTTTTATGCATTAACTCCTTAAATTTTCTGAAAATTCTAAGTACCTACAAGTGTTATCCTCATTTTACAGATGAGGAAACTAAGGCTAAGATAAGTATGTTGCTCAAAGTCACATAGCAAATAAATGGAGAAGTCAGGACCAAGACTGGAATAGGACAGGCTTTGCCCCAGTCACTATACACACTGCTTCATTATGCTAGATTATCAACTTGTTGTAGTCAGAAAAATTTAGCCAATGTGAAATTTAATTATTTGTCCAAGAGATTTAATTCATTAGACAAATGACCAAAGTGATATCTCAGAATCTGGGCCTCTTTATTCTCTAGAGTAACTGCCAAGGTCCTAGTATCACAATGGCAAGCAACCAAAGTTTATACAATCTTCCAGGAGATTCTAGATGCTAAAACACAAAGCTTTGAGTTTTGGTAAGAATAAGAGTTTAAAGAGTCTATTTTTTTCCTTTCTTTTAGAGTAAACCACAGATCAAGAGACTACAGGTGTTCTGCTTTTTTTTTTTTCCTGAGCGATGTTTTCTTTAATGTTATTACAGCTAAGCACTCTATGGTACTGTCCGTATTTAGGAAACATCCTTAAACCAAACATTCCTATGAAGAATAGTCTAAGTCACACATCTTTAATTTTGGAACCCAAGGGATGTGGGCTTTAGCAGAGTGGCAGTGGGAGTGGACCAGCACTGTTTGTCAAGTCTTGTCTGGTACCCAAGGAGTAGCCACACTTTCTGGGATGAAGAGTATCTCCCCCTTCCTTCTTACTTCCTCTTTCAACTTCATCAGGTTATTCATCCCACCTTACTTCTGGTCCTTAATCTTGTTCTATATGGTTAAGGCAGGTCATCTCTGTTAGTCAAAGTCCAAGAAAACAATTGGACCTTTGTGGGTCATGGCATCATAAAGACGAAATGGGCATTCTTGGTGAGATAGACAGAGAAGTGGCCATTTTTAGTAAGAATGGGATGTAACCACTTTTGTCTCTTTCATATCTGTGCAAAAGTTAGAAAATGAAAAAAAAATTTTTGGCAGCAACTTCTTAGAGACGTGTGCTTCCTATGGGTTTGTGTAGGTTAAGAGAGCTGGTTCTGGGGTCTTACACAGAAAACTGGGTGAAAGGAGCTTCTGGGAATTTGGCCAAGAGCAGAGTTTATGAGGCTCCAGTATATGACACAGGACCTATGCTATTCCACTTGATTAGAGCAATCCAGGAGGTGACCGAAAGCTTAACATTTAAAGACCTCTACTGGTGTTATATGACTCTATCATATTGGGGCTTTTATTGGTATCTGATGTGTTATAAAATATATTTGGTAGAATAATGTACATCTAGGTGAGTTCATCCTCATATAAGTAAAGCAGCTAACCCAGAATATTTTTCTCATTCTTGACAGGTTTATGATACCACCTGTCTTAGTCAGCTCAGGATGCCATAACAAAATACCATAGATAGGGTGGCTTAAACAACAGAAATTTTTTTTCTCACAGTTCAGGCAGCTGGAAGTCTGAGAATCAGGGTGTCAGTCTGGCTGGGTTCTGATGAGAGACCTCTCCCTGCCTTGGAGACGGTCATCACCTTGTGTGCTCACATGGCCTTTCCTTGGTGAGAGAGAGACAGAGAGAACACTAAAGGTGTTTTTTAAAAAAAAAAGAGTCAAGGACTTCCCTAGTGGTGCAGTGGTTAAGAATCCACCTGCCGATGCAGGGAACACGGGTTTAAGTCTTGGTCCGGGAAGGTCCCACATGCCGTGGAGCAACTAAGCCTGTGCGCCGCAACTACCGAGCCTGCGTGCTGCAACCACTGAAGCTCGCGTGCCTAGAGCCCGTGCTCCCCAACAAGAGAAGCCACTGCAACGAGAAGCCTGCGCACCACAATGAAGAGTAGCCCCCAGTCACTGCAACTAGAGAAAGCCTGCATGCAGCACTGAAGACCCAACACAGCCAAAAATAAATTAAAAAAAAAAAGTCGAAATGAAAGTGTTTAATGAGTATTGCAGGGCACTGGTGATAGCTGAGATAGAAAAGTTAAATATGAATGCTTACCTTTTGTCCATCCTCCTTCCATTAGTACAATTTTAATACTGCAAACTTAGTTTTTCCAACATCTAACACATTTCATGGAGGTAACTGAAGAACCATAAAGGCAGGTGTGGCAGATACAGTGTGCTTAGAGACTTGGGCTGGGCAGAAACTGAAGGATAAGCTTTTCACATACTATTCCTTCTGCCTGGAATACTCTGGTCTATCTTGAATATTCTTCCTTTTGGGAAGAGTTAATTGCTACTTCCTCTGTTCTTTGGGGCCTTTTAAATTGTGAATTTTTTTTTTTTTTTTTTTTTTTTTTTGCGGTACGCGGGCCTCTCACTGTTGTGGCCTCTCCCGTTGCGGAGCACAGGTTCCGGACGCGCAGGCTCAGCGGCCATGGCTCACGGGCCCAGCCGCTCCGCGGCATGTGGGATCTTCCCGGACCGGGGCACGAACCTGTGTCCCCTGCATCGGCAGGCGGACTCTCAACCACTGCACCACCAGGGAAGCCCTAAATTGTGAATTTTTGAATTTATGTTCTTTAGAAGTGTGAATTCTTTGATTTTAGTAAACACATTTCTTTATTATCTATTAAATAAGAATTGTTAATTGTGTTGTTTAAAGCCTCCATATTTTTAATATTTTGTCTACTGTTGATTTCTTATAGGCATACTATAGTCTTTAATTATAATACAGGATTTTAAAATATTTTCTTATATTTATACCCGTTTTAATATATAGTCTAGGCTAGCTATCTTGTCGATAAATGTTTATTATTGTATATTTTAATAGATTGTAGCTTTCAAGAATATAAAATGTCACTCTGACATGTTAAATACTTAGTCTAAAATTTGTTTTGTCTTAAATTAATTTTATAACAATACTTAACTTTTGTTTGTGTTTGCCTTCTATGTACTTTTTCTACCCCACTGTGAATAGTATATAGCTTGATTTTTAGAAACTCCATCAGATCTCTGTATTTTAATGGAAGACTTTAACCTTTAACATGTTTTTTTTGTGATTAATGATGTGTTTGAACTTATTTGTCAAGTTACCATGCTTTCTCTTTCCTTCTTTTTTATTAAATAGATCACATGTTTTTGCCACGTGCATTTTTCTTCTCTAGTGGTTTTGCCAATTTACACAACTAATTTGTATATAATATTAGTATTCATAAAGTTTTAACTTCTTTTGAACTTCTTTCTGTTTTTGCTTAGATCTAATGTATAACTTTATCATTTACCATAATTATACTATATATATATACAAACACACATACATATATATATTCATTTAGTTGAATTTAAATGCTCTCTGTGAAAAGGTAAGAACCTTAGGACATTATAAATTGACTCCCTCCCCAATGATCATACTCCCAGCCCTCTACCAACTTCCTCTGCTGAAATCATCTGAGATTTTAGTTCCAGAAATTTGATTACTACTTGATTTTTTACGTTATGCTCCACAACTATTTAAACGTAAATAGGATTATAGGTTTCTTTGCTCATTACTTTTTCTGTTGGCCTACTTCTTCCCACTTCTTGGGCTCCTTTTTCCTGTTTTATACTGAAGAGTAATTTTTTTCAGAGAACAACTGTGGGTGGTAAATTTTCTGATTCATTGCACATCTGAAAATGTCATTATTTTGCCCTCCAATTTGAATATTAGTTTAAGTATAGTATTTTAGGTTTAAAACCAGTTTTTTGGTGACAACATTAAAGATATAGCTTCATCATTTTCTGGCTCTCAGTGCTGCCAAGGAGATGATTCTTGTTCATCTGATTTGTGTTTGGGGTGGTTTTGTAGATAACCTATTTTTTTTCCACTGTAAAATCTTACAGGATTTTTCTTTTCATCTTTGAAATTCTGAACCTGCAGCATAGTGGCCAAGGTACATGTCTCTTCTTATTCATCTTGTTTGGTACTACATAAGCTCTTTCAATTGTGCCATTAGATCGAAAATTTTCTTCTGGATTTATGTGATTTCTTTGTCATTTCTCCCACTCCAGTCTGTTTGTTCTTTCTGGGACTCTTATTAAATCGATGTTGGAATTTTCTTTCCTTGTCTATTAACTTTTCTCTCATTTTTTCCATTTCTTTGTTCCTTTGTGCTGTGTTCTGGGACACTTCCTTGGCTCCAAGCTCAGCTCATGGATTTACTATCTAGCTGTGCACATTTTTCTACTCAATCCATCCCTCAAGGTTTTTTTTTTACTTATTTGTTTGTTTCTAACAATTCAACTACTTTAGCTTTTGTTTCCACAAAATCTATTTCTTTCTTTATGGATATAGAATTCTTAAAGAGCTGAGAATAATTATAAAGTTTGTTTTCTTTATTGCATCTTTTTTGTTATTCTTTTTTATAATTATATTTGTTTATTTGCTTGTATAAAATTTCTTTATTTTTTTTCTGAAATTATTGGTAATTCGTTTGTTTTCTGAAAATTTTGTATTTAAGTATCCCTGCCCACCTAAATATAGCTTCTGGTTATGTTTATCATAAACACTTTGGTGATTATGAATGAAAGATAAAAATACTTCAAATTATGTAGATTACTTACAGGCGTCTTTTCTATGTTCAAAAGCTATTACAGGTTATATTATTTTAAATATAAATATGTTATTTATTTCATGATATTTTAGACAGAAGAACAATGGGACATATATGTTCCTTCCTTTATATTGATCCAATCCTCTTTTAACTAATTTGAATTGTTTAAATGAAGATTATTATATTCTCTCTCTTACTATATTTGTAAATAGATGTTGGTATAGAGACATATGATACCTGAGGCATAAGAAGAAGCAGAGATGTATGTTCATTCTGCTGTCTTGATCTAATCCTCTCAGTATTTTGTAACCGTTAAAATAATGATTATCAAATTTACTCTTAAAAGTATATACTGAATCTTATCCTTTGTATTCCATGCATGTTTTGCACATAATGTCTGTTTGGTAAACTTTTGTGGAATTGAAGCCAGTTAAACTGAATATTATAGTTAAAATTCCTTAAGCACCAACATTTTTGTTTATTAAGTCTAGACTAAGTATGAATCTCCACAGGGGTAGAAAGAAGAATTGTAACTGTTCTTAAATGATAGAATGATGAAATCAGTCAAATAATAGTTCAGTTGAATCTAGTATCTAATTTCAGTGATTTTTTTAGATGTGTAAATCAGCAATTTGTTCAGCTGAAATAATCTCCTGTTTTAGTTCAATGATAGCACTATTGATACATGAATCAGATTGTCCTGATTTCTTTAATTTTCCTCACAGTTCTTTCTCATTAAAAGAAAATATAAATCATTAAAATTATGTCTCAGTTTATAATCACTTGGACTCTTACCGTTAGATCCAGTCAGTAATAGTCTCTTTTGGGTAAAAAGAGAAAAATAAAAATGAAGCTTTCTATCCTCTCCTATACGTTATGTCTGATTTATGTCTCTACCAGTATGAGTGAATTTTAGATAATAACAGGAAAAGTGGAAGTGACTCTCATAACATTTATGTGGAAATTTTCTTCCCAAATATAACAATAAACAAAGGAAATCTTCTTTTAGTAAATACCCACTCTGTGCTAGAACTGTGCTGGTCACGAAATCTCTGTGTTTATCCCCACTATGTGGGGATAAAGCTATTAAAACTCAGAAAGATTTCCTTCACACTTATTAGGATGGTTAGTGCAAAAACAAAACAAAACAAATAATCAAAAAGAAAATAACAAGTTCTGGCAAGGATGTGGAGAAGAAAGAATTCTTGTGTTTTGCTGGTCAGACTGTAAAATGGTGCCGCCACTGTGAAAACTGGTATAGTGGCTTCTCAAAAAATTAATAATAGAATTATTATATGATCCAGCAATTCTGCTTCTAGGTGTATGCCCCAAAGAATTGAAAACAGGGATTCAAGCAGATATTTGTACACTCATGTTCTCAGCAGCATTATTCACGATAGCCAGAAGGTGGATGCAACCCAAGTTATCTATCAGCAAATGGATGGATAAGCAAAATGTGGAAGACACATAACATGGAATATTATTCATCCTTAAAAAGAAAAGAAATTCTGACACATGCCACAACATGGATGAATCTTGAGGCACTGTACTGAGATAAGCCAGTCACAAAAGACAAGTCCTGTCTGATTCTGTTTATATGAGGTACCTATAGAGACAAACTTTATAGAGACAAAAAATAAAAGGATGCTTGCCAGGGACTGAGGGCAGGAGGGAATGAAGAACTGTTTAATAGGTATAGAATTTCAGTTGGCGGAAGATGAAGAAATTCTGGAGATAGATGGCTGCAGAACAATGTGAACGTACTTAATGTCACAGATCTGAACACCTAAAAATGGTTAAAATGGTAACTCATGTTATTTACATTTTAACACACATACAAAAAAAAAAAGCGTTAGAAGGGTTAAATAACATTCCTAGGTTCTGCTATTGGTAAGTGGTAAAGTGAAAATTCCCACCCAGGTGGGAATTCATTCATTCAATCAGCAAACTTTATCGTGTTCCTACTATACTAGCCGGACGCTGTGCTGGTTCTGGGATACTTCAGAGAATAAAGGAGAGATTCCTGCCCACTTGGAACTTATATTCAGGTTGGAGGAGAGAGACAGTAAATCAAAATAATTAAAGTATAAGTTATGTGGTATGTGAGAAGGTGATAATTGCTAGTGATAAAAGGAAAATTGGAACAAGGCAAGAGGAACAGGGGCTGCCAGTGTAACTGACATCCAAACTCAAGCTTCATCTATAAACCTATGTTGTCTGTCAGGATATAATATTTCAGAAAAAATATAGGGGTTTTCTTTATTTTGGATAAGTTTTTGTTTTGTCTGTTTTCTCTTTTCCTGCAAGTAATTTATTAAGAAAGTAAAAATAAGGCATGCTTTATTTCCCTAAGAATCAGACAAGAGCTCTTTACAATACATTGAAATAATATTTCTTTAAGAATACCTCAGCATGTAGGTTATTGTCCCTTTTGCAAGCCTAGGAAATAAAAGACATGTGGAACTTGGAGAAGACTTGTGCCCCTCAAATGGGAAAAATGCTCTTGAGCAATACAAGAGTTTTCAGACTTCCAAATATGACTATTAGTATATTTGTATTGAAATACTGGATCTGGATTTTACTACTGTGTGGCCTTGAGCAAGCCAGACTTTCTTACAAGAAAAATGAACATAAAACATCAGCTCTATTCACTTTGCAGAGCTATTGTGTTGACCAAATAATATACTATTAGAGAAGCAGTTAGTTATTTACCAAGCACTATATAAAGATGACTTAGGCACTGGTAATAACATGGTCATAATACATGTTTCATTTTACACTGAATGCGAAGAACTGGTTTTGGAAGACTCATAGTTGCCCTAGATGCACACTGCCCTAGATGCACACAGCCTTAAACATTCTCATATCACAAAGGAAAGAACCAACATCTTCCTACCCAATGTCAGTGGAACCACAGAAGCTCTAACCTCATGTAATGTCTTTGGTGTGAAGTGAGGTGAGGAACTGCTAATGAAGGCATCAAAATCACAGAGTCTTGCAACCAGCCATTTTCTACAGATTTCTCAAAGTTTTCTTCATTTTAGCATTTTTTCCTCTAATAGGAAAATAATTTCGCCTCCCATATCCTTAAGTGTGTGAGTTCAATAATTGGTGAAAACCAAGAGACCAAAAAAATAGAAACTGATGGAAAATTTACAGTCCAGTGTATGCACCCATTACCAGTATAACAGAGCTCTAATTTACTCACCAAATGAAAACGCTTAAGGTGAATATGAATTAGGTCACTGTTGGTGTGTAAATGTATATACGTATGCACTGAGGCACTGCCTTGTCGCACACCGTGTGACAGCTGTGGCCAGCTTAGGAGGAAGTGACTGCTGGTGTGCAAGATGGAGAACTCAATTCATGATACAACTTTTTAAAAATCATTAATGCAGTATGTTTATATATTGTATCTGTTACACGGTATTTTAATTATATATGTGGTTGTCTGATTCCCTTCATCTGATTCCCCTTCTTTTCCAGATTATCCCCTTGTGATTAGCTTGAGTCAACATTCACAAAGTTGTCTCAATTGGAAGTCTGTCTGGATTGAAGAGGTTCACCCTAAGACATGGCCCTCTGCGTTTTTCTCCTTACGTTCAAGCACTGCAGCCTGCTGGCAAGTGATACACTTACCTTCATCTGCTCTAAACTTACAGAACACAAGGGCCCCAGTGGAGTACTCTGGATCTCCCCAATTCTAGTTATTTTGGGAAACCAACATCTTAAGATATTTTTTTATTACGTGGGTATGTTTACCTATCCATGCACAATTTAATTCATGGGATAAACAAATAACTTTGATAAACTCTGTTTCAGACATGATGAGTTTGGTGTAAGTATGTGAGACGGCCCTGTAGGCAGATCAGTTTCTAGACTGGTTGGCAGGTCCAGAGGTGAGATAAAGGTCTGGGTAGAAGCAACCAATTTAGGAGCTACCAACCTCCAGGTTCTTCTCTCTGCCATCCTTCTCACATACTTTCAGTTATTTTTACAATACACAGATATAAGCAGGTCATTGTCTACATACAAAAATCTTCAATGAATCCCTAGAATATGAAAAATAAAGTTTAAATATCAATACTTCAACATGAGCATTCAAATACCAAAGCTTGGCTCTTTCTAGACTTTTCTTTTTTTTTTTTTTTTGCTGTACGCGGGCCTCGCACTGTTGTGGCCTCTCCCGTTGCGGAGCACAGGCTACGGACGCGCAGGCTCAGCGGCCATGGCTCAAGGGCCTAGTTGCTCCGCAGCACGTGGGATCTTCCCGGACCGGGGCACGAACCCACGTCCCCTGCATCGGCAGGCGGACTCTCAACCACTGCGCCACCAGGGAAGCCCCCTAGACTTTTCCATTTAATTTTCCACCACTGGCTTTCCATGGAGCCGTGGCCTCAGGCCGTGCACTCATTTTACTGCAAACATACTTGGTGATATCCCACCTTCAGAATTTTGCTCAAGTTGTTTTCTCTGAAGTCCAATCTCTTCTTACAGGCCCTTCTAAAATCCTCCAAGAAGAAAGACATTTTCTTTTGTCTTGTGTCTTTAATAATTAAATCTTTATCTACATAAAGCTGTTTGCACAAGTTTTCCTCTATTTTGTCAACAAATTTATTAATCAACTTATTTCTAAACATTTTAAATCAATCTCTCAAGAAATCAGAACAGCAGTTAAGATATATTCTTCACCATTTGGTGGCTTTCAAATATTCAGTAGGAAAAGGATATGTCTCCTCTAAGAAGACTTTAATTCCAGTAGGTAATTAATCTCCATGAGGAAGAGGCTCTGAATGAGAAATGGAGATGAACTTGGGGAGGATACAGTTCCAAGCTCTACAGTAGATCCTACCTACCAGAACTAAGCTGAGGGGAAGTAAGTTACAGTTCATACTCATAAAATGATAGGGGATGATTAAATAGATAATTAATTAATTGAACAGATGACTCCAGGGACCTGAGCTGTCCTGGGGGTGGGGTAGCTATGACTTTTCTCTGAGCTATAAAGAAAAAAAAGGAATTTGTGTAAAAAAAACACAGAAAAAAATCCTAGCATATTCAATAGCATGGGATTTCGAGAGAACTTGCTATGTTTAGAGAATAACTATCATTTAAGTACAGCTGAGGTGTCATAGGCATAAGACAAGAGAGTTAGGAAGAGATTAGAGCTTTAGTGAATTTGTAGACCACACTAAAATGTTTGGGTAATTTTGATCACAGGATTTTGTCTAATACTATACTATATTAGCCCCACTTCATTAAAATTTTTATACTATTTTAATGACTATACATTCTATCAAACTGATATATTATGATTTGTTGAAGGATAACTTGGATATTCTGGGGTTTTTTTTCAAAATTTTTACTATTATAAACATTGCAGCAGTAAACATCTTTGCAAATCTTTGCTTGTGACAGTCCATCTCTGATTATTTCCTAGAAGAGGCACTTTTGAGGTAAGACTAGAAACATATTAGGCTCAAAGACATTATCATGGCCCCATTCCAGGCTCTCATCTTTTCTTAGATTAGAAAAATGTTGGGTTGCTATGACAGCCTATTAATTAATCTCCCTGCTTCCAGTCCAGCACGCCCCTCCAATCCATTCCCTACATTGAGCCAAAATAAACTTTCCAAAATATAAATCTGGTCCCGTCCTCCCTACTAAACTTCATACAATGTCGTCTTAATGGGTCATGTATAAACCATCTAAATTCAAGAACATTTTAAGACTTTTAATACGTATTACCAAACTGCTTACAAGAAGGTTGCCATAATTCATACTCCAAAAAGCAGTGTATAAACTATATGGATCTTATCATGCCCTCACAAACATATGGTATTCTCATTTGTCACACATATTGTAATGATCTGTTATTGTCTGTCTCTTGCAATAATTCATTAATTAGTTACAATCAGAAATGCTGTGCTATTCATCTTTGAATCATAACATCCAGTGAAATGTTAGTGAACAATGAATGAATTAACACTACCTAATACAAGTACTTCATCAGTATGTAGAATTTAAGATCATTTTTATTCTTTGCTCCGCTGAGATTTAGGGTGAGACAGGGTCAGGGCCAGGAGTTGAAGGTTCAAACAAGTGTTGGGGACACAACCAAAGGTCAAAGTAGGTAACGCAAACCATTAGTTCAGGACATCTCACAAACGTTGCTCTCCTATAGATTATTCCATTCTTGTTTTAGATTCTCTAAAAATACATCTTCTTTATTGAGTAATATATAGTTCTTTGACTGAAAAAGCCAAGGTGAGGAGATCGGGTGATATAGCCCCACTTTACTCGTTCAAGTGAGTTATGCTCACTTGAGGAAATTCTTTATATTGGAGGGAACTGATACCAAACAGTTTCATATGCAAGGCAGGCAGTGTACAGGGAAGGCTCATTCACTCCCAGGAGAAGCCTTATGGGTATGAATCCTCCCTAGAGCAGTGTGCCTTTCAAACTTTAACATGTAGACAACTCACTGGGGAATCTTGTTAAAATACTAGATTCTGATGCAGAAAACCTGGCGTGGGTACTGGTATTCTGCATTTCTAACAAGCTCCTAGGTGATGCTGTTGCTGCTAATATGTGGACCATACTTTGAGTAGGAAGACAAGCATATTTTCTATTTCTTCATCTGCTTAATGAGAATTTTAGTACTTACCCCAAAATACTGTTGTGAGACTTAGATGTCAAAAATCTAGTCAATATACCTGGTTATATAAGTACTTCATTGATGCCCTGGAAAGGATGAAACAATAGTTATACAAAGGACATGTCTCATCCTTTCCAGCGGGTCTCAAGGTTGGCTACATGTTAAAATCCTCTGGGGAGATTTTAAAACAAAATTATTAGAAATTTTTAGTCATTTGTGTCATTAAGTCTTGGGGAGGCCCCTCCAGGGCCCCATCCAGACCAATTAAACCAAAATCTCTTGCGATAGAGACGAGGCATGAGTATTTTTATAAAGCTTCCCAGGTGACTTTATTGAACAGTCAAGGGTGAGCCAGTTCCACATACATCCCCATCAACTTTCCAACTGTTCCAAAATTATTAGAACTTTTTAGTCATTTGTGTCATTAAGTCTTGGGGCTGTTTTAAACTTTTCATATGAAGTAACTGGGTGCTGATGAATTGAGGACACGCCTGAATTCTGAATCTGGGGCTCCAGACCTTCCTTTTGCATACCAGGTGCTTCACACAGGTATAGGACAGCACCTTCTGGAGATTCACTCAAGTTTTGGGGCATATGTAGGAGTCTCCTACCCAGCTGAATATCAGAAATCAATCTACCTCTGATGTTTTGCATAGATTCCCAGGTCCAACAGTAGATAGGCGAGGCTCTGATATCTGGCTGTGATTTTAATTCTTTTAAAATGTTTCTTAGTAATTCTGATGCCCCACCAAGTTTGAAATCACAACATAAATACATGCTGGAGAAATAGAAAATGAAATTCATCACATATGTACTATGATGATGCTTTTACCAGTAAACAAAAGTCTAGTTGTTCCTTTAATACTCCAAATTAGAGTCATTTCACTGAAACCAATAAACTATTTGGTCTCAAATTCTCCCCAAATAACAATACTTAGTAGATTCATCACTTTTTAAAAAATAATTTTTATTTTTTAGGCTGTGCAGTGTGCACGTGGGATGTTAGTTTCCCGACCAGGGATCAAACCCACGCCCCCTGCATTGGAAGCATGGAGTCTTAACCACTGGACTGCCAGGGAAGTCCCAGATGCATCACTTTTTACCTGATTTGGAGGGTTCTGCCAACAGAACCAGAGTTCTGTTGTGTGACCATAGTCACACCTAGTACTGTGACTGTAGTCCAGACCCTGAGAAACACTTGAACCTCCTTTAACTGTGACCTTAGCTTTGCTGTGCCTCAGACTTCTCCATCGTGTATATGTATTGATGGGCCTCATAGAAAAAGACTCCAAAAGGGTTCTGTTGTGCTTTAACTATAAAGCACTCTTTAAAGAACTTTCTCTTTTATGGGAAAATCCAATTGAAGTGTCTTGTGATGACCAAACATAATTATTTACAGAGAAGTATATTGCTCCAGAAAGTATAAACCACCAAAGGCAGGGTCCTTGACCTAAGAAGCTTAAGCTTTAAGACAGGGGTAAACAAAAGTAAGATAACAGTAAAACAGAGTTAGTCTCAAGGCTGTAGAGGGATCAGCCTGGGAGGCTGTGGGGAAGCAGAGTGACATTATTCACCTCTAGTGCCTCATGAAACAAACTCACTTCTAGAAAACCCTAGTAACTTTGGGACCCAAGAAGAGTGTAGAATTCAAGGTTTTAGTTTCTGGCTTTCATGGGGAAAGTTGACAAAAAAACTGATCAAGTCAAAGTGTGGCTTGTTTCAGCTTCAGTTAACATTGTATAGATGAGGTTTATCACTATCTTAGCTAGGCTGACCTCTAATTTGGTTTTGAAAATCTTATGGGTTGATTGTTTTGTGATACTAAGACTTTGTCATTGGTCTGTTTAATGTTCAATACTTCTTTCTTAGGTTAAAAGGTTGATTTTTAAATTCTCTTTTATTTTTTACTAATGTAGCCCAGTATACTACACTAAATAAATATGACAAAAGTTAATTAAATGCTTATCAGTCTCAATTTCATTTGCAATTAGTCTTTCTGAGTATTCTGGCTTTGGCTCCCTAACATTAATGTAGGAAGGAAAATATAGTCAAATCCCTAAGTGATATTTGGTCATTAAAAGTTTAACGTGTGTTTATTTTTTTCCTTCCAGGTTTTTATTTCAGAAAATAAATCCTAGATTATGTTCTCAAAGGAATTGGAACTATTTTTGTGTATCTGTCCTTAAAACCCTCTAGGCCTTCCCCATTTCCCCCCCCCCACCTCCCTTCTTGTGGGTCTTATAAAGGTTTAACTACTGGCAGCCCTGAAATCTGATGACCTCTTCTTTCCTTTGACTAGATAAGGTAGCACAGCTGCTAGGAAGTTTTCCCACAGACGCTGCCAGTGGCGGGGCTTGGGGAGGGGTGTCCCTCTGTGGACAGAGAGGTAATTCGATCTTCACACCGATCAGACCTGGGCCTTGTCAGAGTTGAGAGTATGTGCTATATTAAATTACATTCAGTGTTTTCTGTTCTACTTCTTGAACTACTGTTCACAGAGACCACCCAACTTACAGCACTTTCTTGAGCCCATGAGGAACTCAGTGATAGCTGTCCACTGGGTCGTGCAGCCAGCAGGCTGCCTGGAGCTGGCTTCTTCAGAACCTACCGGTGATGTTTCTGGCAGAACAAGTTCACATTTCTAGTGAAATCTCTTCACGTAAGGAAAGTTAATAACCTTTGGTGAGAAATGATCTGTGCTATGAACCTGCAGAGCAGGAAATTGAGAAGCAGTCAGGCAAAGTTTAGAGATGAGCCGTTTGGTTTCGGTGCATGGCTTTTACTTATCCTTCCTTAACCATAAGCCATATTTTGCGTCTGTATCTGTAACTTCTTGTGCCCCCTCCCTAAGCCTCTAGTTTACTGATTTTCAAACTCTAGTGTGTATCAGACTCAGATTCCAGAGCCTCACCCACAGAGAGATTCTTATTCAGGTGTCTGTGCCGCATTTTAACGAACACCCCAGGTGCTTTTGACTCAGATGGTCTAAAGATTATACTATGAGAAAAACGTCAGTAACAAAATGCTATCGCTCAGTCCTCTTCCCACATATCAAGAAGAATGTATACTTCATAGATTATTCATATCTTAATCTGAATTAATGTGTGAATCTACCCGCAAAAAATAAAATTTTATTGGGAGATAATAGAGGGGAAAAAAGCTATTCCAAGAGACCTGTGCAAAAGCAGTAGTATAGACTGTAAATACTGGATAAATCAAGGAAAGGGGCAGTTACTATTAGAAGCTGTGGTCATGGATATCTTCCCAATGCTTTAATTTCTTCACTTTCAGGAAAACTGTTTTTGAAACAGAAAACTTTAAGTAGGAGGGAGCCAGTGATTTTTGCCTACGATCCCCGCTAATGGTAGAAATTAGTTTTTTAGTGGCTTCATTTATGAAAGCAGAATACATTAAACACATGTTATATGGAAGACATTTTGTTGTTGTTGTTCTTGAAGTCCTCTCATATCTACTCTGGTCAAAATTCAAATCCTCAGCATTCTTTAATTTCTCTAAAGTGATAGAGTATGTTCAGTATATTTCAAGAGGAAAGAAATAGTCTCTAAAATTAGGCTCAAGGGAAACACTGGGGCTCTTTAAAAAGTCAATTCACCTTTAAAAAATCTACTGAGGGATTTAAAGATATTTTAAGATGATAACAATTTCTCACAGCAACAACTAGTACTACTGATGCTGCTGCTACTACTACTGCTACTCTAGAGGTGTTTTTTGGCGCTAAAATGCAGAAATGTACTATTGTACAATTTTTCTTAAGTCAAAATAGAGTAGTAGAAAGATTCAAGGACTGTGAGTCAAGTGACATAGCTTCTAGTCTCAAGGCTGGAATTCTCTAGATGTATGACCTTAAGTAAATAAATTAATCTTTCTGTGTCCCAGGCTTTTGTAAGATGGAGTTAAAAATACTTTTTCTTTCTATCTTAAAGACTTATTACAAAGGTAGATGTAATAGTAAAAGTCTTTACATTTTAAAGAGTGTGTTTGTATATAAGTTATTAGTTTATACACACACACACATTTCTTTTCCTGCAAATCCACAAGGTAAGCTATGTAATGGAATTAAGCCTCTTGCAATAGGGCTTTGAGTCTCTGGCTTTCCTGAATGCCACTTCTCTCCTACTCTGTTCTCACTCTTGGTAATGCAAGAAAAAGGTTCACAATTCTAAGCCAAATTAGAATAAGCTTAACTGGGTTTCTATGAATACTATACTAAAGTTAAGATGCATAATATTTCCTAATGATATCTTGATATTAAATGACAACATGGAGTTTTAGTAGAAAAATAAGAAAATAAGTTAGTTTTAAAACATATTATTTTGTTTGCATAAACTATTTTGTTGAAAGACAGTGTTTCAGGTTCAAGAACCTGGGTATGAAAGGATCTGTGTTATTGGCAATGGCCACTTCTAGTTGGGCTAAGGTATTTTAAACTGAGATATAGACTTGGTTGCTTTTTTAAAAATATTGAACACCTACTATGTGTGAGATACTGTGCTTGATACTATAGGGGTATAAAAATATTTAAATAATGTTACAAGTGAAAAGTTCCTTGAGAGAAACACCAATAAAGAGAAATGGGAGTTCAAAAGAGAGGAGTCAGTTTCAGAAAATTGGGAGCATCAGCGGTTGATTCAAAGATGCTTGAACTGATCTGTAAAGGAAGGAGGCTTCAGATACTTGAGGAAGAAAGAGAGAACATGCCAGGTAGGGAGAATATTAGAAGCAAATGCATAGAAGAGGCAAAGGCAAAAGAATACATAAGAAACAACAAGCAGTTGCACCCATGTTCACTCAAATTTCAAAAAGAGGGAAGAACACCTGTTTTTAAATTTACCGATCACTCACTATTAGGGTCTGAATATTTATGTCCTCACAAACTTCATATGTTGAAATCCTAGGGACTTCCCTGGTGGCGCAGTGATTAGGACCCCGTGCTCCCAATGCAGGGGGCTGGGGTTCAATCCATGGTCAGGGAACTAGATCCCACATGCATGCTGCAACTAAGAGTTCGTATGCCACAGCTAAGGAGCACACGTGCCGCAACTAAAGGAGCCAGCAAGCGACAACTAAAGAGCCCATGAGCCACAACTAAGGAGTCTGCCTGCTGCAATTAAGACCCAATGCAACCAAAGAAATAAATAAAATAAATAAATAAATAAATAAGAAATTCTAACCTTCAATGTGATGGTATTAGGAGGTAGGGCTTTTGGGAGGTGAATAGGTCATGAGAGTGGAGCCCTCATGAATGGGATTAGTGCCCTTATAAAAGAGACACCACAGAGGTCTTTTTCTTTTTCTGCTTTTTGATAACATGAAAAGACACTGTTTATGAATCAGGAAGGAAGAATTCTCCAGACACGAAATCTGCCAGTGCCTTGATCTTGACTTCCCAGCCTCTAGATTGGTGAGAAATAAATTTCTGTTGTTTATAAGCAGATCTGTGGTATTTTGTTATAGCAGCCCAATGGACTAAGACACTCACATTTATAACGTTCAGAGAAAAACACTTTTCCCTTAATTAGTAAGTCAAGGGAAAGAATATTGACTCTGCTTCTTAAATATGCTTTAAAAAAAACTAGTTTTGTTGTAAATGCTCAATTTGAGCTATTTAAGAAAACAGTTGTTCAGCTCTTAGAGACACTGCAGTAGAACACACACCAGAAGTTGCTGGAGTTTCCTTCTGTTCTGGCCCAGACCTTACTGTGTGAATCTGGGCAGATCACTTAACTTTGTTGAGTCTCATTTCCCTGGGGTGTGGGGTTAGTAAGGGGAATAGAACTACATGATCTCCAGGATCTATCCCAGCACTAAATATTTACAAATTCTTATATCCAGCATTTGGAGTTACACATATATTTTAATACTTAATTACTTTTTTTCTCCAGAGTCACCAATGCCAGCCCCTCCAATATCTCCTTCCCCCCAAAAACACATTTCCTCCCTATTTGCTACTATTAGAAACATTAGGAAACTGAATTAAGAAGTTTGGATATCATCTGCAAGAAACTCTAGATTTACAAAAGAAGGACATCAGAATGAATAATTATCACTTTTGTGTATTTACACATGTATGTTATTTATGTGATATGAGATCTTGGGTACACTGAAGGTGGGCTTATTTGAAGAGGAGTCTCTCTGTCCTCAGGAAGAGATGCTGAGAGCATCCCCTGTGGTCTAAGGGAAGCCCAAAGGCCCCAGATTCTTGACATTAATCCACATTTCAGACTACAGATAATGTCAAAGAATTAGGAACAAGGACGGGTATAAACATATTAATAAATAGCTAACATATAGTAAAGCTTATCATGTACCAACCATTGTGCTGTACAGATTTATTCTCATTTAATTCTCCTAATGACTGTATTATCAGTCCCATTTTACTAATGGGGAAACTAAGACTAGGAGAGCCTCAGTTAAATTGTCTAAGACTAAATACTGGCAGAGCCAGGGTGCAAAGCTGACTCTAGATTTACTCCCTTTATGTCTTTACCATACTCGCCTGTATTATTTCATTTAATAGCAAAGAGGGACCTCGAAGTATTTTTGCTTATTAACTAGACGTAAGTACTTTCGGTTCGAGTCTTAATGGTCTCATTATATACTTTACCTACAGTATTTTTAAAATTATTTTGTGGTACGCGGGCCTCTCACTGTTGTGGCCTCTCCTGTTGCGGAGCAAAGGCTCCGGACGTGCAGGCTCAGCGGCCATGGCTCACAGGCCCAGCCGCTCCGCGGCATGTGGGATCTTCCCTGACCGGGGCACGAACTCGTGTCCCCTGCATCGACAGGCAGACTCTCAACCACTGTGCCACCAGGGAAGCCCCTACCTACACTATTAAAGGAAGAGCTCAAGGGTTTTGAAATGTTTCAGCCCAGTCAAGAAATAACCTTAATGACTAAGCTAACATAGTGTATGGTCAGGACACATACCCTGCTCTTGCCCTTTTCTATCTACTTTTGTTCACAGTGGTATCATTCCATCACACACCCAGCCCCCACCGTTAGCAATCCCTATGGGTAGCAGAATTAGCTGTGGCTTCTAAACAAACTCAGTGTTTATGGAGTGAAATGGTCCCATCCAAGAGATTTTTCACTTGCTTAAACCTATTATATAAGCTGCCATGTTTTCTTTCAACATTTTAACAAATATTGTCTTTTATTGGTTGGCAAAAGAATGTGGCCAAAAGCATTTACACTTCTTTACCTTGTACTGTTTGACAGTTGGAGCACAACATGTGATAGGATACTTTGGAAGCCTTGACACCCTTTCTTTCTTTTGAGCACATGTAGTGGAGCAAGAAGACAGGGTATTATTTCCTTGCTGGAATCACACAAGGCCTAGTCAGCCAAGGCAGTTTCACAGTGCCTGACCAAAACACCTTGGCTGCCGCTCCCACGCATTTGGGAGATGTTTTTGGCTGAGGACGATGGCTTGAGCCAGTGATTGCTGAATGCCCTGTATTTGGCATTCTACTTTTCATGTAAATAGTAGGGAGAACAGAGAAGGCCTTCATGATTGTACCTTTACCAACCGAGAGGTTTTGGTGAGTAAATATCCACCTCATGGTTAACTCCCATGGGATTTTTTGTGGGTTGATGTCTTTTACCTTCTCATATTGATGTTGTAGTTGATATGGCTCTTTCTTTGATATTGATCAAATATCAAGTTGATATTTATTTCTAAACTACTCTAATGTGTGAATTCAGAAGCATCTTTGTAGCACAATATTTCTCTACAATTACTTCTTGTACTTTATTTAGCTTTATTTTCTTAGCTAGACAAACATTCTTAAGAGCATGTTCCAAGTTCTTAAGACATATTCATTTAGTGTTATTCGAGTGCTTAGTGCAGTGCTGAATGTAGAACAAACATTCATTAACTTCTCAGTTGACTGAGTTGACTTGGCTATTGGCTGACTCCATGAAAGTAATAAACAGGGATTTTAGAGTGGGCTGATTAGTCCGGTTTGTAACAGCATAGTGTTGTTGTCCATTGGGAGTGGGTAGGTGAAGGTCCCTAGATAGATCAATTTGAATTATGAATGTTGACCACTGTATTCAACCCACGACCTCACAAAAGTGTGAGCCTATTTGCAAGAAACAGATGGTAACTGAATCAATAGTAAAAGCCAATAGCCTAAGGTTATGCCCCAAAATGGTGGTTCAGGGATGACCCTCACAAATTAAATACTGAGAGCAAGTAGAGTAATAAAATTTAAAAAATTTTTTTCTTCCTTTCTATCTGCCTGCTTCCTTCAACCCGTCTAACCTTTTTTTCCTTTCTTCAAAAACACCGTGAGTCCTGTCATGGGCTAGATACAGTGCTAGAGGGAAGAAATATAATGGCAAAAGAGATACACCTGACTCTGCTTGTGTTTCAGTGGAGGAGACAGACAAGTAGTGTTATTATCAGGTCTATGCACTCTGTCATAAGAACGTATAATCCAGGGCTAACTGACTGGAGATAGTAGAGGGAGTTAACCAAGTAGGAGGGAATGAGTGCTTTTTGTGGAGAGAATAACATGTACAAAGGTATAGAGGTAAGGGAAGGAAGCTGATTAGGGGAGTCAGAATAATGTTAGTGTGGAAGTTGGGGTGAAGATCAAGAGAGAGGAGATGTTGAAGTGGTATAAATGGACCACACTATTATAAAAGACTGCATAAATCCTATTAGGGATTTGAGACTTTACCCCATGGAAAAGAATGAAGTTTTTAAGCAGAGGAAATGGCATGCACAGATTTGTGCTTTTAACAGCCCAGAATGACTGGGCTGGGGGCGAGGGTAAGACAGGAGGCACAGAGATAGGATATTAACAATAAGGACTGAGATCAGTGAATGGATTGGAGGGATATCAACGGGACTTGGGTTTGGTGGTGGAGAGCGAGTCAAGGGTGTATATGTTTCTGACTTGGGCCAGTAGCACAACTCACTGAAACAGGAATCAAAGCAGGAGCAATTTAGGGAAGGGAAATTAATGAATTTGATTTTAGCCCTCATGAATTTGACATGCAGAAAGGGCATTCAGATCAAAATGCTCAACAGATATTCCTTGTTCATAATGAACTTGTAATCATATTGTATATTTTCATAGTGGTTGGATTTTATATTGCTCTTTATGAACTTCATTATTATTATTATAGCCAACATTACCTGCTCTGCTTAAATAAAGGCTGTGAGGAACACAAAGGCACATAGGATGCACTTCTTCCCTTGAGGAGATCAGGGCATGGATTGGTCAATAAGACCTATACTAAAAACAATTAGAAAACACAAAGAATCATGTATACTGAAAAGCTGATACAGCTGTCTCTCTGGGTTTGGTTCCAGGACCACTGTGGATACCACAATGCTCAGTTCCTTTATATGAAATGGCATAGTATAGTTGGCCCCCTGAATCTGCCTGTTCCACATCTGTGTATACCAAGGACTGACTGTATGTATATATTAAAAATAACAAGTACTAGGCTTCCCTGGTGGCGCAGTGGTTGAGAGTCCGCCTGCTGATGCAGGAGACGCGGGTTCGTGCCCCAGTCCAGGAAGATCCCACATGCCGCGGAGCGGCTGGGCCCGTGAGCCATGGCCACTGAGCCTGCATGTCCGGAGGCTGTGCTCCGCAACGGGAGAGGCCACAACAGTGAGAGGCCCGCATACTGCAAAAAATAAAAATAAAAAATAACAAGTACTATAGGATTGCAAATAACTGAGAGATAGAACTAGACTAGGGAAGGCTTCATGTACAAAATGGGACTTGATATTAGTCTTGATAAGATATAAACAGGGGAAGATAATATAGAAAGGCATTTCTAATTTAGGTGCAGAAGAGAAGGGAAAAGCAATTTTATTCATAGTTTAAATGTAATATATACCTTGAAAAATGATGCTACCTAAGCAGATACTTGCCCATTGTGTTTGCTATTAAAAGAATGACAGCTTACCAGTACATATCCATTCAGGTGTATCATTTCTGTTTTGGGCCTTACTACCTTGCACCTATGGAAAAAAGTTTACTAAACTGTCCAAGAAGTGTGGGTTCTCTTAGGAAAAATCAGATGGGTAGAGTAGCTCTGAATGGATTAGCTTTGCACAGCCTGTGCTTCTGATTTCCTGAACAGTTATGCAATCAAGTTCAGTGAGGGTTTGTTGTCCTCTTTATAGTTATTAAAAACAATTTGAAAATGAATTAATGTGGGATCATTGCCATTGCTATATTTAAAGTAGCCAAATAGAGTTAAAATATAAAACTATTTATTTGGTGGGCAAATGTGGTCTAAAGGCCCATGACTTAGGGCAGTGTTATCCAATAGAAATATAAAGAGAGCCACAAATGTGAGCTGCATATATAATTTAAAACTTTCTCATAGCCACATTGAGAAAAGGAAACAGGTGAAATTAGTAATATATTTATTTAAGCTGACATATCTGAAATATTACCATTTCAACACATAATCAACATAAAATGTATTCATGAATTATTTTATATTCTTTTTTATACCAATTCTATGAAATCTGGTATTTTTATATAAATATGCAGTATGTATCAATTTAAGCGCATTTCAAGTCTTCAAGAACCACAGGCAACCACCATTTTTTCCTTGGTTAGCACAGGTCTAACGCTTAGAGTGGCAAGCCTCACATTTTTGCCCTCATATGTGGATTATAATATTCAGGTTGTCTATTACTGCACACTTTGGTCAGCTCTGCAGACAAATTCTTTGATTCTTTCTAAAAAGAATTCTCAGCAGCAGAAGAAATAAGAAAGAAAGAAAACACAAAAGAGAGTTAACTTTTATTAAATACCTTGTAGGTTCCAGGCAAAGGACTAGACACTTGATGTGAATTATTTCATTAACTTCATCAGCTGTTTGTAGTGAGATAGGCATATACAAATAAACCCATAGACTGACTGAAAAACAAGTGAATTAAGAATTACTTAACACACAGCACATTCAATGGCCAAGGAAATTGAAATTCAGAGACATTAATTGCACAGCTAGTAAGTGGCAGACCATGAATCACACCTAGAACTGTTTGACACTAAAACTGATGCACTTTCTACCGTACTTTGCTGTCTCCTAAATCACATCCCTGGTTTGGCTCAATCAAACTTTTGGTAGACAGTGAATCACCATATGATTTTGCAGTGAAGAACAAGCTCTTGGCAAGATCTTATATCAGAAAAGATACCAAGGAGAGAATTGTTTTGAAGACGTTTTCCTGGACCTGACTCCCGGTACATCCTGAAGGAAAAAACAGTTCCACTGGATTACTCAAGAGGCAAATGGGAACCTTGTGGAGGAAAATAAAAGGAATGGATTGCGTCTGAACAAGGAGTAAGAAAATCTCAGCCTTAATCCAGGTTTTGCATTTAATTCACCAGTGCACCTTAAACTCACTTAGGAAATTTGCTATTCCAAACAACTAAGTGAAAAGAGGAACTCAACAAACAGCATTACGTAAACAATATTAAGTAATTTTTTACTGGTTTTTCAAAAACTACCTTCTTTACTCCCTATCTTATCCATATGGCCTTACAACCTCACAGAGAATGTAGCAATGGGGACAGATTTTCACAGAACCTGGCATATAGAAGAGTGGTTCTTACTCTTTAGCATGGATGAGAATCATCTAGAAAGCGAATAAAACACAAATTCCTGGACCCTACCTCCAGAAAGTCTCATTCAGTAGATCTGAGGAGACCTGATAATTTGTATTTCTTTTTTTCTTTTTTTTGTCCGCGTTGTGTGGCATGCTGGATCTTAGTCCCCCTACCAAGGATTGAATCTGCACCCCCTGCAGTGGAAGCATGGAGTCTTAATAACTGGATTGCCAGGGAAGTCCCATTATTTGTATTACTAATAAGCTCTAAGGAGATGCTGATGATGCTGGTCCATAGACTACACGTCTGAGCTGCACTGGTTTAGATGAAGAGGGATGGTGAGGTAGAAGAATCAAAAAATCCATTTGCCATTAGCTTCCAGAAAGCTGTTTCTGGATTCCCTGACATTTCCTCCTTTTGACTCATTTCTCCTGAACTCCATAGATTCCAGTAAGAAAGCTTTCCTTTTTTTTCAAAGAAAAGGTAAGCATAACTTCATATGTCCTTAATTTCTATTTGAATACCGACTTTATGGCCATAGATCACTACATGAAAAAGGTGGATTCCATGTTGGTCAAAGTAGGAGAAATTGCAAAGACATTATCAAAGAGCTCTAGAATCTCGAAATTCGTGCAAATCTCCTAATCTGGAATAGTTGTCTTTTAGAACACTGACAAAATAAAATATTAAATTGATAAGTATAGTGGTCTCTGAAGAATTTCAATGAGTGAAATGAGTTGGAAGTAGGAAATTGGCACGTGCTCTGATTCTCAAAAAAAGAGAGAGAAAGCTACTTCCATCAACAGCATAGCAAAAATGCTCCTACTTTTGGGTTATTCATGAGTAACAGTATGTGATTATTTATTAGTAACTCTTTTTTTTTTGAGTACCGTAAGAAAAATTGGGATCTATTGAACCCATCATGGCTTCTCTAAAAACAAGATATCCCATTTCCTTGTTTGAGTGGGTTTACAAATAGAAACACAAGCTCACAGATACAGAGAACAGATTGGTGATTACCAAAGGCAGGGGGTGGGGAGTGGGAGAAATGGGTGAAGTGTTTTTTGTCTTCCTATGGTTTTTTTTTAGTTTAAATAAACTTTTTAAATTTTTTAAAAATAAGTTTAAGTAGAGAGTTGACATCTACTTTTATATCTCCTTATGGAGGAAATGAAGAAGCTTACCAGATGTGAGGTCAGTAAGAACTGAATGGCCAATGTAATTGATTATAAGGTTTCTGTCCCTCTAGAGTAGGTGGACATTAGAGTGCCACACCTTTGTCTTTGGCTTCGTTTTCCATTCTTAAGCAAGATGTGGATAAAGCTATGTAGGGTATGCTCATCAAATTTATGCATAATAAATTAGGGGAAAGTGTGATTGTTCTGGTTAATAATATAATTAGCGCTGAAAATTTGGAGTGAAAACCTGATTCTAATAAAATGAGTTTGAACAGCAGTTGCACATATAAAAGGTGATAGAAGTTTGGTATAGTAGTATATGTTATAAAAAATATGAAGTTGTAGAAAAAAACTTCTGTATGAGTTGATGGCGAGACAAAAAATAGTCAAAGCAAGGTTTGGTTATATTAGCTAAAAATATAATATTTAGGGCTTCCCTGGTGGCACAGTGGTTGAGAGTCCGCCTGCCGATGCAGGGGACATGGGTTCGTGCCCCGGTCCGGGAAGATGCCACGTGCCGCGGAGTGGCGGGGCCCGTGATCTATGGCCGCTGAGCCTGCGCGTCCGGAGCCTGTGCTCCGCAACGGGAGAGGTCACAGCATTGAGAGGCCCGCGTACCGCAAAAAAAAAAAAAAAAAAAAAAAAAAAAAAAAAAAATATATATATATATATATATATATATATATAATATTTAGAACATGATAATCATTTGTTCTGATTTAGTTCCACTATTCACATTGGAAATATAATATTGAGTTTACTTTTTGGAGTCATATTTTATAATGAATATAGATAAACTAGAACAAGCTCAGAGGGTAGTTATTAGGAGAGTTATAGAACTAAAAACTGCATCACATGAAGAAATATGTTTATTGTATCCTTTCCTTTGCTGCATTTCTACCTCATCTAGTCACCCATGCTTGCAATTAGATTTTCAAGAGGTACAAGACAAGCATTATTCCAGCCAAATACACATTCATTATTTTCCTTCAAACCTCTGTTTGCTTCCTAACCCTAGAAACCTGGGCTGGTTAATATTAAACTACATCAAGTATGCCCTTTACAGTGATCCCTAAAAGTCAAACTGGAGCCACACTAAACAACCAGTTTTGTCTTCCTTACCCATTGTTCTCCTGATGGCCCCTCTCATTCTCCAAAACCAAAGATACCTTATGGGAGAAAGTTTTCCCACTTTCATTTCTCTAAAAGTGAAAGGAAAAAGTAGAACAACAGTGGAGGAAGGGCGCCCTCTCAGACGAAGTTGAGATGACTTGAGATATTTGAAATGATATCACTTGGAAAAAAAACATTCTAAATAGTTCTTTGGGTAAACTTTGTACCCAAGTTTGGAACTAGTAGTGAAAGAGACTTTGGCTAATATAAGAAAGAACTTGAGAAAAAGCTTCATTGGCTTGTGTATCCTGTCAGTACCTGGAACAGTTCATGGCACAATGTAATTTCAAAAAGTACTTGTGGATGTGTTTAATGAGTAAACAAATAAATGACTCAAAAGAGGAAATAGGCTGTTTGTTTAAGTCACAGGAGATAGTCAAGTAAATGGTCAAATGTGGTAGAATAGTTCATACATTAGATGGGTCTAAATAATTGTTAAAATTCCTTCAACCCGAAAATCAGGGATTCATCTTTAAGTAAATCTCCCTTCTTCTACCAATCACATGTCTTTACCCTTTTGTTTGTTGTTGTTGTTGTTCTTGACCATACTTGCACTTGCACATAATCTGCAGCCAATTCTAAGTATTCCTAGAACTTTTCATCTGAAACCCATACCTGTGTGTTCTGTGTTCTGGTGAGGTGAGACATAAAAGTCCAGATTCCTGACTTACACAGTTCATAATATATTTTAATAGTATTTTAAGCCCAGATGTCATTGGGTGGCTAGATAGAGCAAATAATGGGGCATGTATTTTGCTACCTCATGCTCCCTATGAGAAAATTGCCTTGTCCTCTACTACTTTCATTCCTCAAAGAAAGTCTCAAGAAATCTGGATATGAATTTCAGCTCTGCCACTTAAAAGCTACAAGACCTCAGGCAAGTCACTTTACTTTTCTGAAACTTTGTTTCCTCATCCATGAAATTGGATAATAGTATTTACCTCATAAAAGATTTTTATGGATATAAAATGAGATATTGGACCTTAAGTGTCTACTATAATTCTTGGCATATAGTAGACCTAGAAATCATGAAGGCAATGCTGATGATGTTGATAAGGATGACTGAGTACCTGTGTGTTTCTTTTCCTTCTCTGAAGAAGATCAGATTCCAAGTGGTAGTATAGATGCAAAAAATAATTTCGAGGCATGGACTATTTTTAGTATTTCTCATGAGGTTTTATAAAGTAGTTTAAACAAGCATAAAATTATGTCCTTTGCTTATGAAATGTCAAGACATTCAGACTATTGCCTTTGTAGGAAAGTCAGCATTCGTTTCAACTATATTGAAATCTTATACTGAGTAAGCCCAGAGTGAAAGGACAACCAAAGTCATGCTAAGGAAAACGTAAGTCCATCCAGTTGTAAATAAATTTCAATGTTTCTTTATGGACAGGAGTTAGGTTTCTTTATCATCATGGGGAAGAAGAGGTGGGAGCTATAAAAGGAGTTTACAAAAATATTTACACAAGTCTTTGAAATACATTAATGCACTACGTCCTTTGAAATGAAGTCTACTTTTGCCTTTACTAGTTTTTTTAAATAAAAATATTGTGTAGGAAAACTAGAATTGGAAAATCTTTTCTACCATTTGTCACTAATTTGGTTGCTTCGTTTGGAGTACTATGCCAGTTTTAGGTGAGGGAAATAAAGAGATCATTATATAGCAAAGCTGATTTTTCTGCCTGTCTAAAAATAATGAGGACCACCACACAATAAATCTGAGTATGAAGACCAGCATTGCCCCTGAGGTTGGCCAAGTTGAATGGGCTGGCTGGGCTGCACTCCCTTGGGCTCATAAACCTAGGCTTTCTGGGTACCAGTGGGTTGGACATTTATATCCGTCATTTTTCAATGATCTTGAGTTTACATGAAATAAAAAAGCAAAACAATTAGCTCTCTTGACTCTGAGATAAATGCTGTCTAAAGTAGTTGTATGGTTGGCACCAAAAAAACTATCTGAAGAAGGCTACCTTCTGACATTCAGTGTTGAAAACCTAGTCAAGAGCTCAATAAGCCTCCAATAGGAGCTGTAAAACTGTGGTTATTTAAAAGTGCAAATCTGGTATATCTTTCAATATTAAAAACAGACATTCTCCTTGGCAGCTGTCGGAAGAAATGCGTCCTAGCAAATTTCCTGACTGAACTAAAGTATTCGGCATTTACTTAAAGATCTTGAAGCTATAGCCCAAATTGTAATTAACATATTTGTTACTGGCACTAAATTCTTTCCTTCCAGAAAACAGATGTAAGAGCAAAGCTGAAAGTGATAAATTTTTCATTCTTCATCAGTATAGAAAACCATTCAATGCTACTTTTTCATTCCTACTCTTGTCATTCACAGTACAAATTTTACCAATGTTTCCTATTCATGCACAAAAATAAGCAATGGCTAATGCTCTGAGAACGCATGCCTCCATATTGTTAAGATGGAAGGCAGCCATTGCTATGCAATTTAATCTATATCTTTAATGTTCTAATATCATAATGTTTTTGGCTGCAGTGAACCCAACTGAAAATTTGAACTGTTGATGGCACTTAACTTGCAGATAAATCTTGAAAGTTACAGCCAGCCAGAGAGAAGAGTGATGAGATTTGGCCTCAGTGAAAATCTAAGTACAATAAAATGTTTTATTATTCTAGATTCTTTTTAAAAGTATAAACCTCTCAACTCAGGAGTTGTCTTGGGTCTCTCCCAAGACAGACTGAGGAGATGAGGAAAGATCCATTACTAACCCAGTCATAAAAGGCTACCTTCCTTTAATTGGCCTATGAGGGGCTGTGTTCTTAGTCTGCCTGGCACTGTTGGGTGTATTATTCTGCTCAATCAATCAACCATTTCAGCCAAATAGCTCAGTTGGCTAATTATTTTGTCTCGGTTTTATTGGACTTGATTAGCAGTTGGGGTGAACTTACTAAATCAGCTGGTTGTACTGTTGGCTCTGACTCACTATCTAGGCTTATTAGAGGCCCTCAATAGAGTTAAAACCACATGTCACTCATAGGCCAAATAAATGTGTGTGAATATCCATGTGTATATACAAGAACCTATCTCTGCCTCTTACTGTTGCTTCATCTTTGAGTTGGGGTAGGAAATTCTGTAATTTTTTCACCTTGCTCATCTCTTATTGGCAGAAGGTATTTACAATAGTCTCATATTGTAAATGATGTGTCGTCATCAGCAGCAGCAGCAGCAGCAGCAGCCAGCTTAAGCTGTGAAAAGTCACAGAACAAAATGAGAATAAAGAATCTTTATTTTTATTCCTTCCCCTATTAAGTAAAAACAAAACAAAACAAAACATACAATTAGCTTTTTTCTCTTCTGAATCGAACGGCACAATTTTGCTCTTGAACACGTGGTACGTGTTGTTGTTAAACAAAGGAGTGTCTGGTAACTTTCAATGAAAAGTCTGTCAGCTTTTACTGTTGCTGAAATTATAGCTTCACAATTCATTGAACTTGATGTAGAAACTTTCTTTCTCTTCTCTCTTCTTTTTTTTCTCTCTTCCTCTCTCTCTTTCCGCCTTTTTGTTTTTAAACAAAATCCAAACATAAAAATGCGATTTTCCAAATTATACCCCGGGGTATTCATTCACAGCTTATTTCTAAATCTAAGGCAGATACCCCTAAGAGGTGATCAAAGAGATAGAGGATCGTTACTGTTATGATAAACTTAAATATTTAAGATAGTAAAGTTTGAGAGTGGGGTGATGATAGAAGAAAGAATATGTTGTTTGATGCATGAAGCTCATAAATGTCTAAGAAGATTTTGTTGGGGGAATATAGGAAAAAATATGGCAATTCAGGGCATTAATAAAAAATAGAAGTCTAAATTAAATGGAAAAGGGACTGGTTTACTTTTCCACATTTATAAATATTGGTTGTGGGAATTAATATTGAGTGTGGAAATGAGCCACCTTATTAGGATACTGTTTAAGCCAGTACTAGAATCACTTGTTTATGTCACAAATTACTAAGCTTTATGGGTAGGGAAGAGTGTGGCATAGCAACCAATTTGGTGTTAGTGAATACTAGGATTTGGAGAAGGGAAAGAATTTCCCAGGCTTATCAGTCAAAAGTTGAGTTTAGATGCCTAAAAGGAAGGCAACACATAATTTAAGGTCCGTGTGGGGAAATGTTCAGAGTGAAAGGGAGTGCTATTAATATTCATGCTGAGACAACATGCATAAACTGAGCCAATCCCAGGTAAATTAGTTGTGTGTCACCCTCCTTATGGGCAGAATGCTAACAGGCAGACTTCTCTGGAAAGACTGCACTAGAGATCATTTCAATCACAGCTGGAGAGTTTGTGTGGCGCTTGCTGATCAAGCTTAGGGTCTGGCCGTCCCTAAATCATTGGACTCTTAATTCCAGGGGCATTTTTAGTCTCTGTTCAGAAGTTTTCTTGTAACTACTGTCTTCATGAAAACTTAGGCTTAAGAATTGTGATCTTCTCATTATTTCTGTCACCTAACGTGTTAGAAATTGCCCTGAGTCACAAGAAATTCAGCGTTAGAATAATAGAATGAGCATTAGTGAATTTTTGTTCCAGCATAGTTTGATCACAAACTGCACTTCTCTCTTCCCTCTCAACTTCTTAGAAATTTTAGGAAGAACAATAGTTTTTATCTGTAGTTGTTTTAGGAGAAAAGAGGGGAATTCCTGGTGGATCAGACACTGGGAAATTCCTGAAAGACAGGAAAGATATTAGATTTTGTTGAAGAAAGATATCGCAATATAAAACATGTATAAGAGAATCAGGGATTACCTGCTGGTCACGGGACTACATATTATGCTGTTTAATATCTCTCTGTTTTTCATATGATGACATCTAAGTCCAGAGAAAGGAAGTGACTACCAGGTTTGCCCACCTATCTAGAATTGAGACTGGTCTCCTGACAACAAATGCAGTTTCTTTCTGCTACTCATTAGCTTCTCCAAAGTTCAGGTTGTGACTTGGTCTCACTGAAAGATTTTGTTCTTCCAAGAAAAAACTCACATAAAATATCCAGTATGCAGGGATCACTGAAGTTCTCCATTAATTCAAGAAAAATATGGTGAAATTAATGTTTTATAATAATGCAAAATAGTCTAGAAAAGATATCTATGACAGTTGCTCTGAATAGATGCGATATTTTGATCTTCCTAAAAGTGTTCCTTGCCCACATTGCAACAAAGACATCAAGATGTAATTGTGTTTTAAAAGATTTTTAAGATATTAAAATGTTAAACAATCTACTATTGACCAATACCAGTAACATAAATGCTAAATTTTATTCTCTTTTCAAGAAGAAGTTAATCTTGTTATTGAATGAATGGGATTTATTATACTTTTTATTGTTGTATAGTCTTCTCAACCATCTGATAGAGGACCAGACATTTTCTCAGTCCATTGCAGTCTAATACTTTTGTAAAATTTAAAGAAAGAAAAAGACAAAAGGGGAAAATAAGCCAGGGTAATGTCAAACTGCTATAAAAGTTTCTAAATACTTGCTCTTAATTTCTTTACGTATGACAGACCAGTAAGACCAGTAATAAACAGTTTGAAGATTAGCACCAAACCACAGACTACATTTTAGCAATAATGTAGACTGTCAGAGTTACAAAATATTTCAAAAAATTCAGCCTTATTTTTGTCACATTGTTTTTTACTGATATATAATTTACATAAAATAAATTTCAGAAATTATTAATGTTTAGTTCAATTATTTTTGACAGTTACTGCTGTGGACTGAATGTGTCCTCCTCAAATTCATGTATTAAAGCTCTAACCCCAAACTGATAATATTTGGAGATGAGGCCTTTGGGAGGTAATTAGGTTTAGATGAGGGCATGAGGGTGGGGCCCTCATGCTGCAATAAGTGCCCCTATAAGAAGAGGAAGAGACATAAGTCCTCTCTCTCTGCCATGCATGTGAGAACATAGCCAGAAAGTGGCCATCTACAAGACAGGAAAAGGGCTCTCACCAGGAACCAAGAACTGAATTGACTGGTGTCCTGATCTTGGACTTCTAAGCATCCAGAACTTTGAGAAATAAATATTTATATTGTCCCCTATTGCCTATAGCCACCCTATATATAGCATTTTGTTATATTGGCCCAAGCTGACTAAATTACATACACCTGGGAATTTACCAACAAAAACAAGACATAGAATATATAAAATGCCTTTCAGATTCATCCAGGTTTTGCAGTGTATCAATATTTGCTCCTTTTTATTGCCTAATAGAACTCCATTTTCTCTCTCTCTCACACACACACACACACATACACACACACACACACCATTTGCACTACTTGGTAAGTAAGTGCTATGTGTGACTTGTGACTTGTATGCCTTCAAAGCCATTATTCTTACCATTATTTTACTCCTATTTTGGAGTTTGAGAAGGATTGAAATTAGACTGTTATATTGGTGAAATTGTTTAGTTTCCCATACTTCAGTTTGCCCGTAGTGGAGAAATGATAGTCTTTTAGGAGAAAATAAATGAATCACCACATATTTAACTTTATCTTTAAAAATCTATCTTACTTTATCTACAGATTAACCACCTTTGTCTATACCTTGGTATTCTGAAGACACTCACTTCTTTATTTCTGTACACTGGATACAACTTCCAGTACCTGGTCAAAACTATACTCTGTGGAGTTAATAAGGTTGACGGCCTTAAAAAACAGCTCAAAATTTATCTAAAAGATTCCATAAGGAGTATAGTTGGCCTGATATGATGGTGAAAGTCATATTTTGACTTTAATTTTCAGCTATAAGATTATGGGGACATATTCTGATCTATAGCAACATATACAATATTCTACGGATGATTCCTGCTGGTGAAGGGAAGTGAGGACTCAGAATATATTGTTTCTAGGTTTTGATAATCATATAGTTTTTAAAAAAATCTCGATACAACTTGTAATTATATTATACCATTGTCTTACCACTGTAAGGTGAAAAAGAAACTACAGTCTTCCTCAACTTTTGATGGGGTTACATCGTGATATACCCATGGTAAATTGAAAACATGTTTAAGTTGAAAATGCATTTAATACACCTAAACTTCTGAACATGATAGCTTAGCCTTGCCTAACTTAAACATGCTCAGAACACTTATATTAGCCCACAGTTGGGCAAAAATTATCTAACAAAAAGAGTATTTTATAATAAAGTGTTGAATATCTCATGTAATTTATTGAATACTGTACCGAAAGTGAAAAACAGAATGGTTGTAAGTGTATGGCTTTTTACTCTCATGATCGTGTGGTCAGCTGGGTGTTATGGCTCACTGCCACTGCCTGGCGTCTTGGGAGAGTATTGTCCCACATACCAATGGCCCAGGAAAAGACCAAAATTCTAAGTACAGTTTTACTGTATGCTTATCACTTTTGCACCAAAGTCAAAAAATTATAAGTCCAACCATTGTAAGTTGGAGATCATTAGTGTAAGTGCATGTATATAAATAAATACTCTAAAAAGTCTATATTAATTATATATATAATTCAAGTCCAGTTTCAGGTAGGGGTTATCAAGATACTGGTAATTTCCACATCACGCATTGCATATTATTAAAATAAGGGTGTGTTCCTGGACATATATCTATTTTTATGTGAAAATCATAACCAGCTACTTTTAACAGAAGAAGTAGATTTCAGCCTCTTTTTTTTTTTTTTTGGTGAAGCGACACCTTGTGATAAGACACAACATGTTCACTAAAGGAAATTGTATATCACTAACCCTTTCTAGCATCAGTTTACATCCCATTAAACTGATCTTTCCTTTTGGTTTCTATATCTCTTTAGAGTTCTTGGGACATTTTTAGCTAGAGTTTTACAGCTCAAGTAACATATTTAATGGCAAGTTGTTTTCAGATTCATGTGTCATACAAAGGAATTTCTGAGGACACAATTTCTGTAAGTACAAAATAAGGAGATAAATCTCTAGTTCTGTGGTTTCCTTTAGCTGCCATATTCTTGCTCACTTCCTATACATTTTTGTGGGTATTATTTCAATATATGGATAACAGTCAGGTGTTACAAGAGGACTTGAGTTAGAGATAAGGCCCCAAAGGCCTCAATGACTACCTTGGTTCCTAAGTCAGGTACTGGCAGAGCTGAAACACAATCCTCTCACTCTCATTACAGGATTTTGTTTTCTAGTCCATGCCTCACTACCTCTGCTCTGGCAAACTGTACCAGGTCATTTATTCATTCAATAAAGTTTCATCAGGAATATTCTAAATGCATAATGCTATCATCTGCACTGGGGTGGGTGGCTACAAACAAATTATAAAACATCTTGCTGTTGAGATATCACAGTTAAGTGTCAACAGAAGGCAGCGTATTACAAATGTTGACACCATCAAAATAGTGTGTCAGTACACTGAAGGAGAGAAGGGATAGGGTACTTTTACCTAGAGGGAGTTAGGAGATGCTGGCTTTAACTGGAACCTAAATGATTTGAAGAAATTAGCTCTTCAAAATAAGAACACACAAGACAGTGGTTAGAGAAATTAAGGTCACAACAGAATGATAAGTCCTAATGTTTAAGTGGATGAATCATGTGACCATTTAAAATATGTAATATCAATAGTCCTTTCAAATCAATAGTCCCTTTGAAGTTGGTGATTTGTGATTACAAGAATAGACTGTCTGGGCTTCCCTGGTGGCACAGTGGTTGAGAGTCTGCCTGCCGATGCAGGGGACACGGGTTTGTGCCCCGGTCCGGGAAGATCCCACATGCCACGGAGCGGCTGCCCCCGTGAGCCATGGTCACTGGGCCTGCGCTTCCGGAGCCGGTGCAAAAAGAATAGACTGCTTCTCCCACCATCATAATCCCCCAAATTACCCTACTGGTTGCCAATAGCTTATCCTGCTACCGGTTTCCATCCCCTTAGTTAGTAGATTTTCCTTTTGTTTTGTGTCTACTTTTTATGGTGATGCACTTCTATTATCTCCTGCCACTTCCTGGAAACCTTCTACTAATTTGTTTAAATCAACATCAAATATTGCTCTGTGTTAAGTTTGTCAAAGACTCCAGTCTCAGAGAAATGGGAAAAACTAAGATACTGCTCTGTGTGATACACAAGGTGATTGAAAGTAATTACAAAACTGTTTACATGATGCAAATAATTTTTAACACAGACATTAATACAAAACAATATTAGACTGTCACTTCTACTGACATGTTTGAAAATCTGCATAATGACATATGAGATAGAGTTATAGAGTTCCTTCATCAAATGTCAAAGTCGTACTTATAAAGAAGTGTCATAGAAACCCTGTTATAGAGGCATTCCCAGAGATGCAACAGACAAAGATGATCCCTGGGTAGCATTTTTTTTTTTTTTTTTTTTTTTGCGGTACGCAGGCCTCACTGTTGTGGCCTCTCCTGCTGCGGAGCACAGGCTCCGGATGCGCAGGCTCAGCGGCCATGTCTCACGGGCCCAGCCGCTCCGCGGCATGTGGGATCTTCCCGAACCGGGGCACGAACCCGTGTTCCCCTGCATCAGCAGGCGGACTCTCAACCACTGCGCCACCAGGGAAGCCCCCCTGGGTAGTATTTTAATTTTGGAGTAATTTGTACTTTCTCAATGTGCCTTCCACATATTGCCCTTGATTTTGTATGACAAAGTGTCTACAGGGTTTGGTTAAGGGATTTTTATGATAGTAATAAGCATGATTGATAACAGTTATTGGAAATAATGAAAAATTTTGTGTCATTCTTTCTTCTACATGATATGAAATAATTACCTTGATTGCCTTTTCCTCTAAGCTGCCATTGTAACTACTGAACACAAAAACACTCTGTAGTAGCTGTGATCTATAGAAATGTATCATTGCTGCTCTTGCAACTGTAGTGCTACTGCAAAAAAAATTTTATGTCCCTATTACCTTGTGAGCCAGTAGAAATAGCTAAATAGCTAAATAGATGGCCCCCATTTACCTTTCTCTTCCACATCTTACATATACACATCTAAGATTTAGGGAAGCTAAATCTTATTCAGAATCTTAGGTGAAAGGAACTCTAGAAAAAATGCTGCATTGCAAGAATGCACATTACAGAAGGGTGAGTTGAATTTCAACACACCAATGTATAGCATCTACCATTTTGAGAATATAAAAAAACAAAGCCAGCTAACCCAGGATTCTTAGAAGGAAACGATGTTAAGTTTAGATACTTCCAGACTTTTGAATGAATAGGGGAAAGCATGTTCCAGAAAGGAGAATCTTAAAAGACTCAGAAGTGTAAGAGGATGTCACATTAAAAATATTTAAAGTAGTTTGGTATGTGGACAGGGTAGAAACTACCAGGAAAGGGACAAAAGATGAGGTGAGAGAGATCAGCAGAAGCCAGATGGCTAAAGGCCTGGTAGTCATCAGCTCATTAAGAAGTGTTAACTTTTCTTCGCAAATTATGGAGATTTACCACAAAGTCTGGTAGTTCTCAGTTTCATCCCCTTCTCATTCTAATAAGAATAGGAATTTCCTCTCTTTCAATTTTAATTTCTTGTTTGGAAGAGATTTGGACACATTCTCATGACCTAGTGGCAGAGAACCCAAGAACATAAAATTGTTATTCCCTCCAAGCCACCAAAAAAAGAGCAAAAACTGTACATATTCTTACCAACCTGAAGCAAAGGCCCTATATTACCAGGCAGCAATGGATGCTGAATTGTGCTCATTTAAGTTTATAAGCATAAATAATATACCATGTTTTGCAAAATGCTAGGCAGAAGAAGAAGGATATAAGGATGGAATACTTCTAACATCCTCTAAAGTAGTAATAAAAATGTTTGATTTTTGACTATTTCAATTGACTGAAAAGTCATTAATAAGATCACCAAAAAAAAAACCCCTTATTAATGTAACAACTTCTAAGTATACTCTTAAACAAGAGTTAAATTGGAAAGCTCTTTAAGCATCACCTAATTACCTTCCTTGCTTTCAAGCAGAATGGTGTGTGTGGCAACGGAAGACAGGGATATGAATAATTATATTTGTTCCCCATTGTCAACGTCAGGCAGATCTTTCCCATATCTACCTTAAATTCATTCTATATAACTCAAACACATTTTATGTGTGTATGAAAATAATGAATATTTGATTATTAGTGAATGTATAATAGCATTTCATGACCTATTACTGTTATTATTACCTTAGCTTCTTTTTTCCAGAAAAGTCTTTCATCTATTTCCTATAAACCCATGTTATCTTTCTCTAACATTTCTTCATAGTTGATTTTAAGAAACCCTTCTTGCATTGACTGTTATTAATACAAATCGCTTTCTGTGGCCCTGCCTTCAAAATAGAAGAACAATGTATCAATCCATGTTTACTGGCCTTTAAAAAAATAATCCTGGACGCTAAGAATCCAGGACCCAATAGGGATTTACCTGCCACTCCATAGGCTCCAGGCTCAAAGGAGAGGAAAGGAGTTCTGAGACCAACATGTTTGAGAACCACTACAAAAAATTTATTTCTCATTTATATTGCATCTTTGAAACAAGAAGCCGTGTGGCTTACAGGGTTTTGGTGCTCTGACCAGGTGTCAGGCCTGAGCCTAAGAGGCGGGAGAGCCAAGTTCAGGACATTGGACCACCAGAGACCTCCCGGCTCCACCTAATATCAATTGTCGAGAGCTCTCCCAGAGATCTCTAAGTTAACGCTAAGACCCAACTCTACTCAATGACCATCAAGCCCCAGTGCTGGACACCCCATGCCAAACAAATAGCAAGGCAGGAACACAACCCCACCCATTAGCAGAGAGGCTGCCTAAAATCATAATAAGGTCACAGACACCCCAAAACACACCACCAGATGCGGTCCTGCCCACAGAAAAACAAGATCCGGCTTTATCCACCAGAACACAGGCACCAGTCCCGTTCACCAGGAAACCTACACAACCCACTGAATCAATCTTACTCACTGGAGGAAGGCACCAAAAACATCGGGAACTACAAATCTGCAGCCTGTGAAAAGGAAACCACAAACGCAGTAAGTTAAGCAAAATGAGAAGGCACAGAAATACACAGCAGATGAAGGAGCAAGGTAAAAAAAAACACACCACACCAAACAAATGAAAAGGAAATAAGCAGTCTACCTGAAAAAGAATTCAGTGTAATGATAGTAAAGATGATACAAAATCTTGGAAACAGAATGGAGAAAATACAAGAAATGTTTAACAAGGACCTAAAAGAACTAAAGAGCAACCATACAATGATGAACAACACAATGAATGAAATTTAAAATTCTCCAGAAGGAATCAATAGCAGAATAACAGAGGCAGAAGAACAGATAAGTGACCTGGAAGATAAAATAGTGGAAATAACTATTGCAGAACAGAATAAAGAAAAAAGAATGAAAAGAATTGAGGACAGTCTCAGAGACCTCGGGGACAACATTAAATGCACCAACATTCTAATTATAGGGGTCCCAGAAGAAGAAGAGTAAAAAAAAAGGGACTGAGAAAATATTTGAAGAGATTATAGTTGAAAACTTCCCTAATATTGGAAAAGAAATAGTCAATCAAGTCCAAGAAGCACAGAGTACCATAAAGGATAAATCCAAGGAGAAACACACCACAACACATATTAACCAAAGTATCAAAAAGTTAATACAAAGAAAAAATATTGAAAGCAGCAAGGGAAAAGCAACAAATAATAAACAAGGGAATATCCAGAAGGATAACAGCTGATCTATCAGCAGAAATTCTGCAAGCCAGAAGGGACTGGCAGGACATATTTAAAGTGATGAAAGGGAAAAACCTACACCAAGATTACTCTAGCCAGCAAGGATCTCATTCAGATTCGACCGAGAAATTAAAATCTTTATAGACAAGCAAAAGCTAAGAGAATTCAGCACCACCAAACCAGCTTTACTACAAATCCTAAAGGAACTTCTCTAGGCAGGAAACACAAGAGAAGGAAAAGGCCTACAATAACAAACCAAAAACAATTATGAAAATGGTAATAGGAACATACATATCGATAACCACCTTAAATGTAAATGGAATAAATGCTCCAACCAAAAGACATAGACTGGCTGAATGGATACCATAACAAGACCCATATATATGCTGACTACAAGAGACCCACTTCAGACATAGGGACACATAAGGACAAAAAGTGAGGGGATGGAAAAAGATATTCCATACAAATGGAAATCAAATGAAAGCTGGAGTAGCAATTCTCATATCATACAAAATAGACTTTAAAATAAAGACTATTACAAGAGACAAAGAAGGACAGTACATAATGATCAAGAGATCAGTCCAAGAAGAAGATATAACAATTGTAAATATTTATGCACCCAACATAGGAGCAACTCAATACATAAGGCAAATACTAACAGCCATAAAAGGGGAAATCAACAGTAACACAGTCATAGTAGGGGGCTTTAACACCCCACTTTCACAAATGGACAGATCATCCAAAATGAAAATAAATAATGAAGCACAAACTTTAAATGATACATTAAACAAGATGGACTTAATTGATATTTATAGGACATTCTATCCAAAAACAACAGAATACACTTTCTTCTCAAGTGTTCATGGAACATTCTCCAGGATAGATCATATCTTGGGTCACAAATCAAGCCTTGGTAAATTTAAGAAAATTGAAATCGTATCAAGTATCTTTTCCGACCACAATGCTATGAGACTAGATATCAATTACAGGAAAAAACCTGTAAAAAGTACAAACACATGGAGGCTAAACAATACACTACTAAATATCCAAGAGAACACTGAAGAAATCAAACAGGAAATCACAAAATACCTAGAAACAAATGACAATGAAAACACGATGACCCAAAACCTATAGGATGAAGCAAAAGCAGTTCTAAGAGGGAAGTTTATAGTAGTACAATCCTATCTCAAGAAACAAGAAATATCTCAAATAAACAACCTAACCTTACACCTAAAGCTATTAGAGAAAGAAGAACAAAAAAACCCCAAAGTTAGCAGAAGGAAAGAAACAAAGATCAGATCAGAAATAAATGAAAAAGAAATGAAGGAAATGATAGCAAGGATCAATAAAACTAAGAGCTGGTTTTTTGAGAAGATAAACAAAACTGATAAACCATCAGCCAGACTCATCAAGAAAAAAAAGGGAGAAGACTCAAATGAACAGAATTAGAAATGAAAAAGGAGAAGTAACAACTGACACTGCAGAAATACAAAGGATCATGAGAGATTACTACAAGCAACTCTATGCCAATAAAATGGACAACCTGGAAGAAATGGACAAATTCTTAGAAAAGCTCAACCTCCAAGACTGAACCAGGAAGAAATAGAAAATATAAACAGACCAATCACAAGCACTGAAATTGAGACTGTGATTAAAAATCTTCCAAGAAACAAAAGCCTAGGACCAGATGGATTCACAGGCAAATTCAATGAAACATTTAGAGAAGAGCTAACACCTATACTTCTAGAACTCTTCCAAAATATAGCCGAGTGAGGAACACTCCCAAACTCATTCTATGAGGCCACCATCACCCTGATACCAAAACCAGACAATGATGTCAGAAACAAAGAAATCTAAGGCCAATATCACTGATGAACATAGATGCAAAAATCCTCAACAAGAATACTAGCAGACAAAATCCAGCAGCACATTAAAAGGATCATACACCATGATCAAGTGAGGTTACCCCAGGAATACAATACACAAATCAATCAATGTGATACACCATATTAACAAAATGAAGGATTAAAAAAAATATGATCATCTCAATAGATGCAGAAAAAGCTTTCAACAAAATTCAACACTGATTTATGATAAAAAACTCTCCAGAAAGTAGGCATAAGGAGAACTTACCTCAACATAGTAAAGGCCATATATGACAAACCCACAGCCAACATCATTCTCAACGGTGAAAAACTGAAACCATTTCCACTAAGGTCAGGAACAAGACAAGATTGCCCACTCTCACCACTATCATTCAACATAGTTTTGGAAGTTTTAGCCACAGCAAACAGAGAAGAAAAAGAAATAAAAGGAATCCAAATCAGAAAAGAAGAAGTAAAACTGTCACTGTTTGCAGATGACATGATACTATATATAGAGTACCCTAAAGATGCTACCAGAAAACTCCTAAAGCTAATCAGTGAATTTGGTAAAGTAGCAGTATACAAAATTAATGCACAGAAATATCTTGCATTCCTATACACTAATGATGAAAAATCTGAAAGAGAAATTAAGGAAACACTCCCATTTAAAATTGCAACAAAAAGATTAAAATACCAAGGAGTAAACCTACCTAAGGAGACAAAAGACCTGTCTGCAGAAAACTGTAAGACACCGATGAAAGAAATTAAAGATGATACAAACAGATGGAGAGATATACCATGTCCTTGCATTGGAAGAATAAACATTGTGAAAATGACTCTACTACCCAAAGCAATCTACATATTCAATGCAATCCCTATCAAACTACCAATGGTATTTTTCACAGAACTAGAACAAAAAATTTCACAATTTGCATGGAAACACAAAGACCCCGAGTAGCCAAATCAATCTTGAGAAGGAAAAACGGAGCTAGAGGAATCAGGCTCCCAGACTTCAGACTATACTACAAAGCTACAATAATCAAGACAGTATGGTACTGGCACAAAAACAGAAATATAGATCAATGGAACAGGATAGAAAGCCCAGAGATAAACGCACACACATATGGTCATCTTATCTTTGATAAAGAAGGCAAGAATATACAATGGAGAAAAGACAGCCTCTTCAATAAGTGGTGCTGGGAAAACTGGACAGGTACATGTAAAAGAATGAAATTAGAACACTCCCTACCACCTTATGCAAAAATAAACTCAAAATGGATTAAAGACCTAAATGTAAGGCCAGACACTATAAAACTCTTAAAGGAAAACATAGGCAGAACACTCTATGACATAAATCACAGCAAGATCCTTTTGGACCCACCTCTTAGAGAAATGGAAATAAAAACAAAAATAAATGGGACCTAATGAAACTTAAAAGCTTTTTCACAGCAAAGGAACCCATAAACAAGACCAAAAGACAACCCTCAGAATAGGAGAAAATATTTGCAAACGAAGCAACTAGCAAAGGATTAATTTCCAAAATATACAAGCAGCTCATGCAACTCAATATCAAAAAAACAAACAACCCAATCCAAAAAAGGGCAGAAGAACTAAACAGACATTTCTCCAAAGATATACAGATTGCCCAGAAACACATGAAAATATGCTCAACATCACTAATCATTAGAGAAATGCAAATCAAAACCACAGTGAGGTATCACCTCACACCGGTAAGAATGGCGATCAGCAAAAAATAAATGCTGGAGAGGATGTGGAGAAAAGGGAACCCTCTTGCACTGTTGGTGGGAATATAAATTGATACAGCCACTATGGAGAACAGTATGGAGGTTCCTTAAAAAACTAAAAATAGGTCTTCCCTGGTGGCGCAGTGGTTGAGAGTCCGCCTGCCAATGCAGGGGACACGGGTTCGTGCCCCCGTCTGGCAAGATCCCACATGCCGCAGAGCAGCTGGGCCCGTGAGCCATGGCCGCTGAGCCTGCGCGTCCGGAGCCTGTGCTCTGCAACGGGATTGCGGGGCCACAGCAGTGAGAGGCCCGTGTACCGCACAAAAAAAAAAAAAAAAAAAAAAAAACTAAAAATAGAACTAACATATGACCCAGCAATCCCACTACTGGGCATATACCCTGAGAAAACCATAATTCAAAAAGTGTCATGTACCATAATGTTCATTGCAGCTCTATTTACAATAGCCAGGACATGGAAGCAACCTAAATGTCCATTGAGAGATGAATGGATAAAGAGGATGTGGCACATATGTACAATGGAATATTACTCAGCCATATAAAGAAACAAAACTGCGTTATTTGTAGTGAGGTGGATGGACCTAGAGTCTGTCATACAGAGTGAATTAAGTCAGAAAAAGAAAAACAAATACCGTATGCTAACACATGTATATGGAGTCTAAAAAAAAAAAAGGTTCTGAAATACCTAGGAGCAGGACAGGAATAAAGATGCAGATGTAGACAATGGACTTGAGAACACGGAGAGGGGGAAGGGTAAGCTGGGACGAAGTGAGAGAGTGGCATGGACATATATACACTACCAAATGTAAAATAGCTAGTGGGAAGCAGCCGCATAGCAGAGGGAGATCAGCTCGGTGCTTTGTGACCACCTAGAGGTGTAGGATAGGGAGGGTGGGAGGGAGACACAAGAGGGAGGTTATATGGGGATATATGTATACTTATAGCTGATTCACTTTGTTATATAGCAGAAACTAACACACAATGTAAAGCAATTATACTGCAAAGGTGTTAAAAAAAATCCTGAGTAGTATGCTTACTTACAAGAATATTGATGACTTTAAGTGGGTTTAGTTTTTCTAATATTTTATATCAATTAATAGAAGGCACATATAAGAAAATGAATATACCAAGAGGCTAATTTATCCACCAACCTTTAACTACAGCCTGATCCAAAAGGTAAATTTAAACCTGTTTCCTTCCAGCTAAGTCTTTTCCCCCAAACCCTGCTGTAACCTAGAGAAAAATTACTGATTTTTATCCTTCTATTTTCAATTTTGCAATTAAAATATGAAAAATTCCAGAGGAACATTGGTAAATAGCAGAAGTAACACATACCGGAGGGTGTTCATGTTACTGGCATGTGAAGGCCCGCAGAAGAGGGCTTATTTTATATTGGTCTTTTGTATTTTTACATTTGACTGATGGAGTCAATGGAAAGCAGCCCTAACTGTTGCTTTATAGGCGGACGATGTTTTCCATCACTGGCACATACTGAACTAAACCTTCAGGGAGTGAAACAGGGCTGGGCTGCTGTTTTCTGTTACTCTGCAAATCAGAAAAAGATTGGTAGTTCTGATTAATCTTTTATTTTGTTTAGTTGCCTACACAACACCCTGCCAAATTACTTTATAATAAATAATAAAAGTCACTGAGAACTGTGTTTATTTTCACGAATTCAAATAAAAGGTTTTCTGTAAATGAGTTATTTCTAATAAAGCACAAAGCTAGAAAATATATTAAAAGCAAATTGCCGCATGTTTTTATGTTAGTAGAATGTACAAAACTTGAGAAGAAGTTCAACTAATGGTGATGTGGTTTTTAAAGGCTCTAGAAAATCTAGAGGCAGCAAAGCAATTCCAAATGTATCTCTTCATCTTGTAAAATGACATTTAATGAATAAAACTTACTGTTAGGGTAAACACATGCTATTCAGATTCTCCACAACAGTGGACTTCAGAAATACAATTTGTTGGGTATGTTAGAATAACATTTTTTTTAAATGCGCTAAAACAAAACAAGTATTAGACTCTACATGAAAAAAGACTGCTTTTAACAGCAGAGTGTAATGCTGCCATACACACTTTCTCAATGGGAAGATGAGTTAATGAGATCATTCTTTTGCAAGAACATGGTGAACATCAAAGTATGATTACTACTAAACACACACATTGTTCTCTGAAAAACACAGAATGGCCTATATTCATTTTTGTTATTAACGTTTCCTGAGCACCACCAGCCACTACTCTCATTTTCACAGATGAGGAAGTGAAGATGTAAAATAATCAAACTATTTACACAAGAAAACAAATGAGTTTGTGGCCATGCCAAGATCCAGCTCATCACCACAGTGATTCTTACGTGGGGCAACTGCGACTCTGCAGTTCGGTGTTCATAGCTGGGGTGATACAGCCAACTCCCTGAAACATGACGATCAAAGAATTATCAGCAAATGTGACATCTGGAAGTTGTTTCAATAGTGCAGGATGTTAAAGCAAGTGTGTGTGGTGGTAATTAATTGATTTAGCACATTTAAGGGAAGTTTCTTCTCAATTACAATACTTGCTGGGAAATAATGGTGTACTAAAGAAGCAGCCTTTTTTCCATGGCTAGGGTTACCATCATGCCATTTCTTTCTCCCTTAGTCGATGATAGGCACTTAAGTTGAGGGTTGAGCTATAAAATGTGTCTTAAAATGCTGGTCAATAGGATATTGGATAACTTTCTGGAAATTTTCAAAAGATCTGCTCCTAATACATTAAATTATATGGCTTCAGATGTATTTAGTTATTTTGCTTAACTGTTATAGTGACTTCTCTCACCTAATAATTCAAACACCTCTTAAACTACTGAAAAACCATTAGGATAGGCATTGATTCTATCAGCTGCAGGTTACAAGTGTATTTTACACAGTCAAGAATTTTTAGAACTCAAAGGCTTCCTCTATTATTTGTTAAATGGCTACTTGGCTGAGAGAAAAAATGGAGCATGGGGCTCAGCTCAGAGGCATTAATGGCAACAACTCAAACCCAAACCAAATCAAACCAAACCAGACAAAAACAATCACATTTCTGTCCCGTGGCAAAAGGAGTCAGTTAAAAATGCCGTGGAGCTGATATGTTTAATTGAAGTCGAAAATAATTAGAAGATAAGTGAATGGACTCAGTAAAAACTTTCTAAAACACTTAGCTCTGGATGGAATTAGAATAACTTCCTAACCGAATCATAAACGTCTTATTTGCTAAAAAGATCAGCCTTGGTTCTTGAGAAGGTATCCTATTTTGTGTGCAGTCTAATAATTAAGGGGAAATGAGGAAAAGGAATTAGACAGAATACAAGGAGATGAACTAGTTGATTAAATGAACATTTATGAGCATCTAGTATGTGCCAGGCCTAGGACCTCACAGACACTTAAACAAGTAACTTTAAAAAAACATGAGAAGAGGCAAGAACAAAACCTGAGAGAGCACCCAAGAGAGGGGTTAACCCTCCATAGAACAGTGAACAATGCTGCACAGAGAGGATGACATTTCTGCTGACAGAGGGCAATGCATAAAGATGCTCAGAGTGAGACAAAGGAAGTGTCACCTGTAAAGACCATCTTGATCCCTCGTAATATTTTATCATCTTTGTACTGATGAATTCATCACATTTCAGAGTCTACAGTCAGTCCTACCGACTTCATAATTCAGTCTCTTTAGTGTTCCAGACTTGGAAGAATGGGGCATGTAAACTCAAAAGGCAAACCTCACAGAACATGATATAAAGGACTGGAATGTCAGTTTATTCACTCACTATGATAGGTCTAATTCAATTAGAAGCTATCCTTGTGCCATCCTGAACAGAGAAGTCTCTATAGAGGTAGAAGACTAGAATTAACCAAAATTACTTACTGAGGTTTGGATCAGAGCAAGGAAACTGGAATGCGTATGAGACTTACATTTTGACAGCAAGATGAAACTGTCTTTGTGTCAGAGATATCCTAGCTCACAGAACACACTCTTACACAACATGCACCTGGGGGTTTATTTCTAAGTTTGTCTCCTTTTACTTCACCTCTTCCAAAAAGCTCCCTACCCCATCTCACCAGATTCGTCTGCCTGGCCGACTCAGATATATTAACTCATTTAGTGGAGTTACAATATAGCAGATTTCTGGTTTCACACTGATTTTGTACATGTCTTTTAAAATCCATTTTATATTGATTCAATACTTGAATACTTAATGGGAAACTAATTTTCAGTGTTTTAGGAATAAGGAGCATTCAGCACACCTGGAGCAAAATTATGCTTAGGGTGGAATGGTGTTTATTGAGAGTGCAAAGATGGACATAACTGGCTGATCAAGGGCCATTTATGTCTTGCTACTAAGATAGGTCATAACTTTGTAGGCATTTTGAGGAGGAGGTGGGAAATGCAAGACTTTGAGTGAAAAAGTGATTAGTCACAGGGAGAGTGAAGAGAATAAGGTGGAAGTTAGCTGAGAGCATTCATTTGCACATGAGCACTGATTTTTTTTGACTGGTCAAAATATACATCTCCTGTGAGCTAAGAGAAAAAAGCCATCGTTGTAAAACTATTTATAATAGGGAGATGAGGCAGAATGGACAGGTAGGAGTCAGGTCATGAGGGCTTGTATGACGTGTTATAAAGTGTGGAGTATCATTAAAGAAATTGATGACCTTAGTAAATTTGTCTCTTAAAAGATACCTCTAGTGCCATCTTAAAAGAGAAGTATAGATAGGGAGGGTGGGAGGGAGGGAGACGCAAGAGGGAAGAGATATGGGAACATATGTATATGTATAACTGATTCACTTTGTTATAAAGCAGAAACTAACACACCATTGTAAAGCAATTATACTCCAATAAAGATGTAAAAAAAAAAAGGGAGGGGATATGGGTATATACGTAAGCATATAGCTGATTCATTTTGTTATACAGCAGAAACTATAACGCAACATTGTAAAGCAATTATACTCCAATAAAGATGTTTAAAAAAAAAAGAGAAGTATATTAGAGAGGTGCAAGAATGAAGGCAAGTAGTCAATTTAAACGGATTTTGTAGTAATCCAAGTAACAAATATTGATGGTCTGATCTTGAGACAGTGGTCATAGAAGAAAAGAGACAAATTTGAAAGATTCTAGTCGGATCTGATGTCCAAAGTTGATTGGGGAGGAGTAGAGAAGGAAATGAAGATGCTTTTCATTGTCATAGAATGGGTAGAATAGTGTATGTAGAATGTGTTGTAGACTGTGTAGATTTGAAAAGATACTACATTCATTTTGGACATGTATTTGAGGTACCAGTTAGGCATTCATTTGGAAAGATTAGGTAGAGAGTTAGAGTTTTGAATCTGGACCTCAGAAGAGAGACATATATGTTGTGGGTAGAGATTGAGACCCAACATCTATTTTTTTTTTGGTAGTAGTTGAACCATGGAACTAGATGACAGGGAGCGTGCATTGAGAAAGAGCATGCCAATCTAGAAGATAAAAGCAACCATGTTCCCTTGAAACACAGCTTATGTGTAATAAAGAATTGGATGGAAGAATGGGAGTTTACAAAAGAGAATAGAAAATAAAGGCTAAAGAAGAAAAAGTAAAAGCAGAAGAGCATACAGTCATGGGACATTCAAGGAGGGAGTGATCTATAGGAGGTATTAATGGGAAGGGAAGCATTGGGATGACAAGTGGAAGCTACCCTTTTTTAGAAGATCATCAGTGAGGGAAATGATAACCACACGGCCCTGACTAGAGAAGAAGAGTTCCTGGACCCCTCTCCAGTGAGCTCTAGCAGTACCTGTGCATGGCCACATGTTAGCAGTTGCCTTGCAACTGCTGACTTAGCTGGCCCCTGACCAGATGGAAAGCTCCTTGAAGGCAAGGGTTGCGTATAATCTGGTCATGACTTTTGAGTGCATTTGACACCTTGTACTTGTAATTGCTCAGTAAATATGTGATGAATGAAGGAGGATGCAGAACTGAGGAAGCATTTTTATGAGCTGAAAGGAAACAGTTAATAGAGAGAAAGAGGCTACATGTAACTGACAAAGAAGTAACTGACAAAGCAGGGAGTCTGATTTGCTTATAAATGGGATCCAGAACGTAGTTGGAAGCTTTCATGTTTAACAAAAGACTTTTTTTCCCTCCTCTGAAATAGAACAAAATGAGGAGATGATGGGTTCATACGTGAATTAAATGTATAGATGTGGGGCTAAGAAGTGAAGGAAATTCATTCTGGATAGTCTTGCTTACTTACTGATGTAGGATGCATTTACTGAGTGGCTAATAAATGCCAGGCACATATATTTCCTAAAATCGCTTCATTCATGAATCTATATTCATAAGAGAGATCTGTCTTTAGTTTCATTTTTTTGTATAATGTTTGTCAGGTTTTGATGTCAGAATTATCCTGGCTTCATAAAATAGATTTGATTGCTTTCCATATTTTTTCCTATGTTCTGGAACAAATTATACAGAATTGAGTTTACTAGTTCCTTTAAAGTTTCAAATAATTCGCTAGTAAAACAATCCCTGGAGAATTTGGAGTAAGTTTTGGAAATGTTTTTCATTATGCCTCTGGGTATTATTCAATTCAGATTCTTCTAATTTTTATAAATTTTTATTTTTAGTTTATATCTTTCATGAAAAGCACCCATTTCACAGTTTTACATATTTACTGCATACACAGGATCTTGATTGTAACTGCATACATTTTACTCTATTTGATTTTTGTACCCTTTTTCTTTCTAATTCAATTGTTTTCTCCTTTTTCTTAATCAGATTTTCTAGAAACCTGTCTTCTCTAATTTTATTGCCAATAATCCATGGGCTCATCTATCTATTTTTTCCTGATTTTAATTCATTAAACTTCGCTTTCAAAATATTATTTTTTCTTTTATTCTTAGTTATTTTATTTCATTGTTTTGCTAATTCTTGTTTAAAAATGTGTATGTTTAAAGTTGTGAAATTTCCAGTGAATGTAACCTTTTGCCATCTATTTCTCCAGGACTGCTTTCTATTATTTTGTTTTTGCCAAATAAGTCTTTGATCATCCTTTTATTTTTATTTTTATTCTATGTCACTGCAGCTATTGTAAGTAGCAAAGAGGTGAATTTTTCTACCCTGATCTGAAAAGTTTTAAATATGAGGATTTAACTAGTTCATATTGAGAGTCACAGTTGATGTTTGGCCTTTTTCTCTGTTGTTATTTTTCATGCTTTAACATTTCTTTTTCCCTTTGCTATGTGAGCTATGCCTTATTTGTTTTTTTTTTCCATATATAAGAAAGTTCATTACAACACTTAAAAATTTATGAACATTGATTTTTAATTCTGTTTTCATTACCAAGAAATGAACCTATATCCTATCTTTTTATAAAATTAAAAAGCAAAATAATTAGAAAATAAATAAAGACCAGAAGGAACTGCTGGTAGTTATTCGAAGTTTATTCAGGAATGTGGGGAAAGAAAGTAGACTATATTTTCACACCCTTTTTTTCTTTTAACCTGCCAGAGACCAGCTGGGTTTGTCTACACTATACCCTAAAAAAAACAGTTGAGGACAGTTACTCTCTAAACAACATGCCTAATAACCAGGTGAAATAAAGGACTTACTTTCCAGTGGAGCAAGTGAGGGTCTATGCAGATCAGAGGCTGCAGAGAAGCCTATCATGTGGACATGGATGCTTTCCTCTGGGCATACAGGTTATTGAGGGAAAAAGGAGGGAACAAAGAAGCCTTGAAAAGGGGGAAATAGTGCCTGATAGAAAAATACTTGAAGATTTCGCCTAAAAGAACTGTGTACATCAGATAAAATTAAAATTAGTTTAAGCACTCTCCCATTTTTAACCGTAACATAGAAGTTTCATATCAAGATAATGACGGTTATAGAAATTTTTAGTGTGTAAATTTACACATTCACTTGTAGTGTGTAAATTTCTTGCATTAGTAACTTACATTTTAAAATTCTGCTTGAGCATGTTTATTGATCTTTTTAAAAAATAATCCTTGAAATTATCAAATTTTGCTAGACCCCATCTAGGTGTGAATTTTTTGTTTTTTTTATGAACTTCAATCCACACTTGGATAAGGAAAATAAGGAAATTTTTCATGTGAGGAAAATTTACTTTTATTACGTTCTTCAATATTGTTTCTTACCCCTCAGGAATGTCAAATATGTATATACTTGATTGCTAGGCCATTTACTTCTGCTGTATGCCCCCTTATCCTTTTCAATTTGCTCTTTTCCTCTACAGTCTCAGAGACTTACTTTAACTTGTTCTTTATATTTCACACTTTATTTCAATAATGCTAATTCCTCTCTTTAACGTTTCTGTGATGGATATTGTATATGACAGATAGCAACCATTCTACCTTGCCTCTGGCCCCCCTGTATCACAGGCCTAAAAGCCTGGGAACTGAATTTTCCAAAACCCCCTATTAAAAGGAGTCTAGATACAGGTCAAGTTTTATTGATGAGGGGCATTCACATGACATTTGAAAGGTAGAAGTCATTCTGCTTCCTTGGGAACTGGTAACATACACTGGCTTTGGCAAATAAGAATTTTTGCAATGTTCACTTTCTCCTGCCATTCACCTGTATTAGAGCCATGAAGCAGCTATGAAGTCAGCAGTGGTTTCCTGCAGGCTGAAATTACTTTTCTAAATCAGAATTCCTTACCAGAGACTTTTATTATAGAATTATTAACTGTGTGTCTCTGCTATAAAGTCATCCCATATGTATCTCCTTACCAGTATCCATCGCCTTCCCTTCTGCAATTCCAGCTGCACTAGTCAGAGAAAATATCTCCTTATCAAGGTAAATATGGAAGGGGATATCATTTTACTGTCACCGCAGCATCCTCACATTGCACATCACAATTCACCCTTAATTGCCTGTTAGAACTCCTCTTAGTGAGGTTTCTCTTCCGAATGTCTACGTCAACTCATCTCCTCCTGCCTTGCTCTTCTGTGCCTGGGGACTTTTGGGTGGCAACACAGTGGGAAGAGAGGCCAGGCCAGGACAGCTTAAGGACATCTATTAAGACTAAGCAAAAGTCGATGTTTGTGAGCAGTCATGATAAAGAATCCCAATGCCTAACAACTGGGTCCCTTTCCCTTTTTAACAAGGATCAAATAAAATCTTGGCATTGTGACCTTGGATTTGGCAATGCTTTGATGCCAAGAACACAAACGATAATGGATTGATGTACTTCATCAACATTAAAAAATTTTGTGCTTCAAAGGATATCATGAAGAAAAATGGAAAACCCAGAGACTGGGAGGAACTATTTGCAAATCATATCTGATAAGGGATCTGTATCCTGAATACCTAAGGAACTATTAAAACTCAATAATAAAAGACAAGTAACCCAATTAACAGGGATTTGAATAGCTAAGTCTTCAAAAAATATATACAAATATCCAATAAGCAAATGAAAAGTTGTTCAACTTCATACAGTCATACAAACCAAATGCACAATGCAAAGCAAAAGCCCAATGAGCTATCAATCACTTCACAACCACCAGAATGGCTGTGATTTAGAAAAAAAAAAAAAAAAAAAGACAATAGTAATAAGTGTTGGTGAGGATGTAGAGAAACTGAAACCTAATACAACTGAAAATGTAACATGATGCAGCCACTTTGAAAAACAGTTTGGCAGTGACTCAAAACATTAAACATAAAGTTACCATATGACCCAGCAATTCTGCTCAGATATCTACCCAAAAGAAATGAAAACATATGTTAACACAAAAAATGTGTACACAGGACTTCTCTGGTGGCGCAATGGTTAAGAAACCGCCTGCCAATGCAGGGGATGCGGGTTCAATCCCTGGTCCGAGAAGATCCCACATGCCGCAGAGCCACTAAGCCCAAGCACCACAACTACTGAGCTTGCGCTCTAGAGCCCGTGAGCCACAACTACTGAAACTCATGCGCTTAGAGCCCATTCTCTGCAGCAAGAGAAGCCACTGCAATGAGAAGCCCATGCACCACAAGGAAGAGTAACCCTTGCTTGCTGCAACTAGAGAAAGCCTGTATACAGCAATGAAGACCCAACGTAGCCAAAGATGAATTAATTAATTAATTTTTAAAAATGTGTATACAAATGTTCATATCTACACTATTCATAGTACAGAAAAAATGAAAATGTTCATCAAATGATAAATAGATAAACACAATACAGTATATCCACACAATAGAATATTATTCAGCAATAAAAAGGAAGGAAGTACTGGTACATACCATACCAGGGATGAAAGATGCCAGTCACAAATGAGCACGAATTGTATATAGCTCCATGTATATGGAATGTTCAGAATAGGCAAATATATAGAGAAAGGAAGTAGATTAGTGGTTGTGTAAGACTCAGAATAGGAGGCAGAAATAGGGAGTGACTGCTAAAGGGTACAATATATATTTTGGGGGTGATAAAACTGTTCTAAAATTAGATTATGGTGATGATCGCAAAACTGTATAGATGTATTAAAACCATTGATCGCATTATACACTTTAAAGGGTAAACATTATGGTATATCAATTATATATCAATAAAACTGTTGTTTTAATTTTTTGTTTTTTTAGCATTACAGAAAAGAGCCACATATGTACTCTCCCTAGCAAGGGCCTGGTATTACTTCTAGATATTATCCACTACTGCTTTGGCAAAAGCCTGACCTTTTCTGTCAGGCAACTAGCAGAATTACCAGATGATGACTCAAAAGTTGTCATTCATCAGGCAGTTGATGAAAGATGACATTTTGTGAAAGAGAAGATACACTTTTTGGTCAATGTAAGATGAGCAAAAGTGTGAGTTGTAAAAAAAGCAATGCCTGAGGTTTAAAACATTCGGAAAGATGTATGTGTGAGAAGGGAAGGAATGACCATGGACATCTTGTAAAAGAAGGGTGGCTTCCAGGCCTTCCGGTCAGTGGTACAGGACTTGAGCCTCTGGCATTCTCAAGTCGATGGGTGGAAGCTTGACTTTCCTATTTGTCTAGAAAGATTGCTCTGTTTCTGAGGTCTAGGTTTGAGTTAATATAAAGGATTTTTTTCATCAAATTTGTTATATATATATATATATATATGTAAATAATTTAAGGAAAAAATTACTGATAGATGTGTATTTGGTAACATCTTTTTAGAGTAATTTGGACATCTATGGTTGAAGTGTTCAAAAAACACATTGATCGTGGCAGAATAAATTATTTGAATGAATTATGGAGAAAAGTTCTGATTGTTGGTGCATGGTGTGCATTCTAGACTGGGGTCATTTTTTCTGAAGTATCTAAAATCCCACATACGTCCTCCAACCCTGAGGACTGATTTCCTTCTAAATGCCACCATCTCTTCTGCATGACAAATTCATATTCCTTCTAGTAAAATTACTTTGATCCTATTTCAATTAAAATAAACCTTGGTCTTATGCTGTGAGAATTGCCTTAAGCACTTTTCAAAGCTTCTCTACTTTGACTATCAATAAATGATGTCTCTGCCCTATTTGATTCCCTAAAGTTGAGGAGATAGGGCAAGAAATAACAGCCAAACACCTCTCTAACTGCTCTAAATATAACTTATTTAATCCTCACAACACCTATGAAAACAAGTACTATTATAAACCCCATCTTACAGACGAAAAACTGAGGCACATAGAGATTAAATAATTTGCTCAGATTTACTTAGTAGATAGAGCTGTAGAGAGAGTCAACCATTCTGGCTCTATCTGCTTCCAACATCGGAATAGTAAAGGTAGAAATTTGGGTTCATTTTCACAGAGAAGAGGTTATTAGGTTCAGATTGGACAAATAGCATGGGAATGAAGAGTAAACAGCAAATGCAAAGATCAGTTCTTAGAAAAATATGACAAAACCTGGAGACTGGCAACTTACATAAACTAAGAGCAGTGAGGAAGCCAGTGTTTCTTGTTTGGCAGTGAGAATAATCAGTGGGGCCACTGATTGAAATGGGGTGCAAATATCTTATGAGGAAGGAAAAGAATGACCCCAGCTTGATCCTCAAGTATATTTTGATTATATTCTATTTCTCTTCTCAGTAGAAGAAATTCAATTTATTAGATGAATAGAGGAAGAGAGGGGAAAGGAGAGTGTTTCAAAGAATAAGGTTAAAGTCATCACAGCTTGACAGAATCTTAAAAATCAAAAATTACGCCAGAATAGCAGGTATTTGAGACTTACTGTGAGAAACAATTTTATTTTAAACACATGTGCTTTCTTAATGACACTGCTAGCTTGGTGGCTGTGCAGCCCGCCTTCAGCAGGAAGTGCTGATTTGTTTAATTCTATTAAGCCTGTAGGAAAGGTAAATCTGTCTCCTGAACTTAAAGGGCCTCTGCTCCAAAGTAAGTTTGACATTGGCCAATAATCACCCTGACATTCCTGTGGCTTTGGCTGCTCTCGAAGCTGCTGAGTGGCACCAAGAGAAGAGGCTGAGTGAGAAAGCCTACCTACAGCAACAGCATGTCCTTTCAGTGCTGAGAAGGGATAATATCCTCAAAACGGCACAAACATAGATGCTGTCCATTGTGCTCCACGGTGTTGAGGGCCCTTGGGGTGAGGACTGGGAAAGTTCTTAAAGCCAACAGAGGCAGAGGGAATGATGTGCTTCTCGAGGCAGGTCTAAGTCAAAGGAGTCAACCGTGACAATGGCCTCTGAAGCTGCTTGCTTTACGAAATGAACTCTGCAAACGGGGCCAACCTGAAGAGCATGTGTTATATTTTGGTCACCATTTTAGCTCCAAAATACCACAACTCTTAGCCCTTAATAAATGCTTCCTAAATATGTGGTACCATTAGAAGCTTGTGTTTGGGAAGGATGGTGATCCCAGTGTGTAGAGGAGAGTCTTGGTTTACCTTTTATTTGTCCTAAGGTCCTGTTCAGTTGCATATGTCCAAGTATCTTAATTTTTTCCCAAGTATCATTATTAATAGTTGTATGAAAATAAGCCAGGATAGGTCTGGTAGATATCTATTTTATTTCCAGCTCCTGTCATTTTCTTACTGGCAGTAGGTATTAAATTCATATACACTGAAAGATGACCAGCAATAGCTTCTCTTTAATTTTTTAAGAATCTTTTCCAGATTCAAAGAGAATGTGCAGTGCAAAAGCTAACTCATTTTGTCCTGGTGGTGGCGGGAGAAGAATTAGATGTTCCTCCCCTGCTAGTCACTTGGTGTAATACCCAGTTGTGTTAAAGCCTATGTGACCTGCAATAGTCATAAGTCCACCAGTATCCCAGAAGGAAGGGCCATTGATATATATATATATATATCACATATGCCTAGAAATAGAGACTGAGCAGTCTTGTCTTAAAATGTATAGCAAGTAGTTTGAATGTTCTTCCTACAGTGATGCCATCTACCAATTGTAGTTCTATAGCTATTTATCGTATTGTTTGGCAATATTCTTTGAATTTTGCAATTAATCCTTCTGTCATCAATGACCTCAAACATGAAAGTGCATGTTTCATTTTAAAAATACTTACTAAATTTTCCATTCATCACAAAGGCCATAGTGATATCACTGACCAGATGAAAACTAGAGGACAAATGAGATCTGCTAGGAAGTCAGCAGCGTCAACCAAAATTTGTTATTTTAGGAAGACTGTGTCCAAAAGGAAAATTTTACATAGGCCACCACACAAGGTGTGTCTATTTATCACTCTTTGAAGCATGAGTTTTCATTTAGATCAACTGACTGTTGGCTTAAGTTCATGTTGCTCATTTTCAATTCCAAGATTTGGGGCGTGCACGAAGCGGGAAGTAATAGCAGAAAATGCTGTGGCTCCATTAGCAGAAGAACTTCTTAAGTTTGAAGGATGTCAGTTTTGTATCAGCAGATGCTTCAAATTGAAAATTAGTTAATTCCAATAACAGTTCTTTTTTTATTTTCACATGGTTTCTGGAATCAAAGTAAAGCTTTCGGAATGTATTCTTCCAAAGGTGAAACATCTGATATTGTTGTGAATGTTAAAAGTGTAACAGTGAAGTTATAATATTTGTTTTTGTTTTTTTTATGCGGTACGCGGGTCTCTCACTGTTGTGGCCTCTCCCGTTGCGGAGCACAGGCTCCAGACGCACAGGCTCAGCGGCCATGGGTCGTGGGCCCAGCCGCTCCGCGGCACGTGGGATCTTCCCAGAGCGGGGCACGAACCCGTATCCCCTGCATCGGCAGGCGGACTCTCAACCACTGCACCACCAGGGAAGCCCTATAGTATTTGTTTTTGTCGTGATAGTATGAGTAGGAAATTTTGTGGAGCATATCACCATGGTAACAACAATGTTCTCACTAAATTAAGAAACCTATGGAAGAGAAATGTATTTGGAATTGCTTGGGATGTACACATAATTCATAATTTCATCCAAATAAGCTGTAGCATTCTACCAGTTGAAATTGAAGATACAGTTGTCAAAATGTACATATATTTTTATATGTACACAATTGGAATAACTAAACTTTTGTAATAAAACTAATATTGAATTAAAAAAAATCTTCAGCATGGGATTATATTCTTTCTCTCTTTGCAACATCTCATCAATAAGATTCTAGGAATGTGGGCTTCCCTGGTGGCGCAGTTGTTGAGAGTCCGCCTGCTGATGCAGGGGACACGGGTTTGTGCCCCAGTCCGGGAAGATCCCACATGTTGCGGAGCGGCTAGGCCCGTGAGCCATGACTGCTGAACCTGCGCGTCCGGAGCCTGTGCTCCGCAACGGAAGAGGCCACAACAGTGCGAGGCCCGCGTACCGCAAAAAAAAAAAAAAAAAAAAAAAAAGATTCCAGGAATGTTTGAGCCTTCGAATAACTACTTTATAAATCATCCCTAATGTCCAACGATGATATTAATATTTTTGTAAATTATTTCACTAAATTTTGATTGAATTTTGTTCAAAGTCAGCTGGAATTTTTAAGCAAAGTATTCAACAAATGGTGCGGCAAGAAAAGTAACCTCAGTTTGAAGCTCTCAGCAAATTGAAATTTTCAAAGACAGTATCTTGCAAACAGGAAAGCATTTATCTCTACAAATGCAATGAAGAGATAAATCAAAGAATGAGATTACAGATAGTATAAAATTTAGTTTTGAAATTGCATAACAGCTTTGGAACATCTGACTTGTGGGAAGAATTAGTTGATAGATCTCCTATTTGTAATCGAATAAATTTATGTCCTGTATTGGAATAAAAGAAAATTGAGAAAGCCTACAATTTTGCAGCTTTTAAATTTGGTAAACTTTCAAGAAAATTGTAAACAGAGACAAGTTATTTGACAAATGTTGTCTTACAAAAATATTTGTTGAAGGAAGCTACTTTAAATGGAAGCAAAAAGGCAGTGTCTGTGAAAATATTTGGGCTGAAATATTTACCCATTTCAGTATAAATTAAATTGGAATTGAGAATATATTTTACCTAGCGGAATTTATTTGGAGATTACCAGCTTCCTCAGCACATTTAGAAAGACTATTTTCTTACTTCTTTTACAAAGAAATAGTTAATTAAGCTGTCAATGATTTCAACTCTTTTTTTTAACATAGAATTCTAATTCAAAAATGTTGCAGAGGGCTTCCCTGGTGGCACAGTGGTTGAGAGTCTGCCTGCGGATGCAGGGGACACGGGTTCGTGCCCCGGTCCGGGAAGATCCCACATGCTGCGGAGCGGCTAGGCCCGTGAGCCGTGGCCGCTGAGACTGCGCGTCCAGAGCCTCTGCTCTGCAACTGGAGAGGCCGCAACGGTGAGAGGCCCGCATACCGCAAAAAAAGAAAAAAAAAATGTTGCAGACTATCACACGGAAAAAATAAAAATAGTAAGTCCGTATCTTACAAAACACATTCTTCTGGTTATGGACATGGAATTAGAGAGATTCAGCTAAGAAGCTGATTAAAATATGTAAATATGTGCCAAGAATATTTTTTTCCTAATAGTTTATATAATCAATATAATCTTTTAATTTTCTTTCTAATATATACAAATATGTATTAGCTTTATCTTTAAGAAAAAAACTTCAGTTATTTAAAAAAAAATTTATTTATTTACTTGGTTACATTTTATTTATTTATTTACTTATTTGGTTGCACCAGGTCTTAGTTGCAGCAGGCGGGCTCCTTAGTTGCGGCTCGCCAGCTCCTTAATTGCAGCATGTGGGCTCCCCAGTTGCAGCAGGTGGGCTCCTTAGCTGCAGTTTGCTGGTTCTTTAGTTGTGACATGCGAGCTCTTAGTTGCAGCATGCATGTGGGATCCAGCTCCCCGACCAGGGATCGAACCTGGGCCCCCTGCATTGGGAGCACAGAGTCTTAACTACTGTGCCACCAGGGAAGTTCCAAAACTTCAGTTTTGAAAGTAATTTTTGAATAGAATTGCTGTGTAGGTCCATGAACATAATGCAATAAAATTTTAGACAATAAATAATATTTTGAACAATAAATAAACTTTCCAAAATGATATAAACTTATTTTAGTGCTCCCTTTCACTCTCAAATCTCTCCCATAAATTTTATGGTCATCCTTGTTTCCGGCATCCAGATCAGCTTCCGAAGACTGAGCAAAAGCTAAAACTTTTGTTCTTAGAGATGCTGGTACTTAATGTAAATCTAACTTTCATATTAATCTCCATTAAGGGAGTATTGTGACCATGGTAGAGTTTCTGAAGCTCCCAAGGAGAAGAGCTAACCATCTTAAGCCAAGTTTTAGCCCATGAGAAATTAATTGGCCTCAACATTGTAATAGAGGCGCAGTCATCATACAAAATAAGACAGTTATATATGATTGGATGAAATTTATGAGGTGGTATTTCTTCACTTCCTGTTCAATTTTTTTTTTTAGGATAGGTCACCAGTGTTCCAGCTGCTGCTTTTCTATGACTGCAGCACAGTTTTGAGTGGCAGTGAAATTATGACACTGTTGGGCAGTGACATAGTAGTGAGCACAGTGGTGATGAATCAAAGTCTGAGATTTTTTCTAACTGTATCAGATTACAAATCACTTCATAGGATTGAAGGACTATTTATTCCTTGTTGGGCTTGTGGGGTTCCCAGACGAAGACGATCTTTTCACTAGCACAACAGTTTGTAATAACTGAGACAATAATTTGATCCTCATTTCATATTTTAAAGTTAGGAAGGAGGCAAATTTATTTTGTACAGTAAAGAGCAAGTACAGGCTTTGATATCTGCATTTAGGACTTAAAAGAGGCAAACAGCCCTTCGCTGTGCCTGGTGGGATAAAGCAGTACATATACTAGGTTATCTCTCATCTCCACTTGCCATGCTTCCTCAGTAAACACAATCCCTCTTTAAAATCTCAGTGACAATTCCTCTCCAAATCTACCATTAGATTTTGGAAGGTAGCTTACCCACCACTTTATTTCCGGCTTTACTCCTGACTAGTCACAGGTATTAGCCGACAAAATCTTCCCACCCCAGTCTAAGTACATCATGATTGCACTATGTCATTGGGCCAAAGACATAGATGTACCCCAGAGCTTCAGTTTTTCCCAGACTTGACTCAACCATGGGACACGAATGAGACACACACCTACCATGAAGGAAAGCTTCTTGGGCCTGTGAAAAGAACATTGGAATTAGACATATTTTCACTTATAATAGCCATGATCACTCTTCTCCTTTGATTTTCTTTACTCATATTGCTAAACAAAATAATATAAAACAACTCATTGCAGCAATTGTACGTGTCACTGCCCTGGAATAAAAATCTGACAATGATGGCTCCTGGGATTATAAATTGAAATAATAATTACAGTGATAAATAACAGTAATAATAATAATGGTAACACTGATAGATACCAGGCACTATGTTCAGTATTTTACATATAATTTAATTTTCACAACTGATTCTTTAAGATAAATACTATAATTGTCCCAATTTTAAGGATTATGAAACAAAGGCGCAGAGAAGTTAAGTCATTTGCTCAAGATCACACAGCTACTAAGTGAGAAAACAGGGAATTGAATCAAGCTGCCTGGATAAAAGGTCATACTCATAACCATAGGCTATATACCCTTGTATTACATCAGGTTTGCATCCCTGGAAGGAACCTTACTTCAATATGGTGAACTCTCATTTTAAAATTTTAATTAACTTCACTAGAACTTTATCATTGTTGTTCCATTGTACATGAGATAGTGTTCTCATTTGCGTTCTGCTTGTTTTGTGTTTGTGCCTGTATATGATAATTTGTTTTCTTTTTTATTCTCTATTTTTGTCAGATTTTATTGATGTTTTACTACTTTCATAACTAGGAAGCTTCCCATATTTTCTAGGTCCTAAGACAAATAAAAAAGCATGTAAGGGCTTCCCTGGTGGCGCAGTGGTTGAGAGTCCGCCTGCCGATGCAGGGGACACGGGTTCGTGCCCCGGTCTGGGAAGATCCCACATGCCGCAGAGCGGCTGGGCCCGTGAGCCGTGGCCGCTGAGCCTGCACGTCCGGAGCCTGTGCTCCGCAACGGGAGAGGCCACAACAGTGAGAGGCCTGCGTACAGCAAGGAAAAAAAAAAAAGCACGTAATTTTTTAAAGATTGAAAAATTAAGCATAAAATTCTCTGAACCTGGAAATTTTTCTTGGAGTTAATGTGTACACAGCTGTGCAAAGTGCCTTGTTACACTATTTGAATATCTCCCATATTCATCCACTCTATATACTTATAGAGTTTAGAGAGTTTATGAGAGCCTGCTACACCTATGAGGTGTTAGGTTATAGCTATGCTGAGTTATAGATGAATACAGTGAATAAGACAAAGCCCTGAAAATTAAGAAGCTTACTGTAAATTCAGTTTTTATTATGCTCCATTTTTGATTTCTAAATTATTTGTATTGTTTGAATTTCTTGACTAGAATTTAAACAAAATTTTGTTCATTTTAGTTTGTTTTATTTTACTTATCCTCAAGAATCAGTTATCAGACCCATTAATTATATTTTTCTTTCCTTTTTTCTACTTTCTTAGTAATTGACTGAGGTTCCTATTAATTTTCTCTGAAAACAGATTTTTAAAATTTTTAAACTTTTTGGTTGAATGCTTATTTGCTTCTTTTTAAATAATACAATCCCATAAGCCTACACTATTACTTCTGAATATAATTCTGGTTACATCCTATATAGCATGATATTAGTATCTTAATTTTTATTGAACTTAGATTGCATTTATATTTTTTCCTTTTATTGTCCCAGTTGTATGAAAAGACATTTAAGCACATATCAAGCTAATAGAATGTTTATGTTTATGACTTTGCTCTAAATTTAGATATGTCTGCAGAATGGTTGGGTGTTATCCAAAAGCTTCTACTATTTAGAATTTGTTGAGAATTTTCAGTATGTTTCATGGCTGTATGTAAATGTGATATATTTGTTTGTAGAAGTCAATGTTTTATACTTCTTATTTTATTAGCATGATGTTAGTCAAATCCTTTATGCCATTATTTTTTATCACATTTAACCCAAACTTATAGATAACAATATTAATTATAGCACTACAGATGTTTTGGGTGAATTTATTCTTGCATGTATCACTATTTGTTTTCATTGTGAACTTCCTTTTATCAAGATAGTATGATCCTTCTCGTCCTTTTAGTTTGTTTTGCCATTAATTTTACCTTGTTGGATTTTAATATAACCATATTCTGATACTAATTTATATTTGCCTACTATGTCCTTATTATCAAATGTTAAAACTATCAACTTTTTGTACCATTTTGGTTTCCATACATCTCTTGTAAGCAGAATATAGTTGTTTATTAAACAAATTGCCTTGTCCTTTACTAAAGGAGATTAAATAATTTATATTGGTTGTTATTGGTGAGGTTTGTTTTTCTGCCATCTGATGGAGTACTTTCCTTTCGTTTTGTAAATATTTTTTTCTAGTTTCCTTGGGCTGTTTTACAATATGATTGATGTTTTCTTTGTTTTTAGCTTTCAGTAAAATTCTCTGAGTGTTTAAGTCTTTCAGATCAACTCAAATAAATATTGAAACTCAAATCAACTCAAATCAATTCAAATATTTCTTTAAAAAAAAAAATCCAAGCAGGAAAGAAAATATGTCACTTGTTTTTATAAGATTTGAAATTTGGGACTTTTTACTCTCTTTCCCTCTTATGCCCATTTATAATTTTTTATAAATTTAATCAAGAATTACAAATTTCCACAGATATTGTGAGGTGTTAATGTTTAAACATTATTTTTGGCATTTGAACTTGAGATTTTAATTGTAGGTATAGTAATTATTCCGTCTTCCTTTACTTAAGTGATGGCTGTATTTATTGCATTTTTTAAAATGTCATGAGTGCTTTGCTCCTTAGTGTTACTAGAATATATTCTTAAGAAAATTTTCCAGAAACATGGGTAGTTCATTTTCTTCATTCTTGTGTATCTGAGGATATTTTTCCTGTGAATTCCACATACTGAATGTGTATTAAATTGTTTAAATATAAGCTTCATAAAATCATTCCATTTAATTCTGATATTTAGTGTTATGGGGAATTTTGAAATCAGCTTTATATCTGTAAGTTGTAGATGACCTATTCTTTTACCTGTCTAGGTATTTTAAATAATTTAATCCTAAATTTTTTAGTAACTTGTTATTTAAAAGAGTTTTTTTTGCCTGGGGTGGAAACGAGCTCTCTTTTCAATTCAGAACATTTCATGAATTATATATTTAATTGTTTTTCAATTTTGTTTGCTTCTATTCTTTCTCAAATTCAAGATGTTCATCCTAAATTATATATACTCTATCCTTTATCCTTTCATTTCTTTTCATTATTTTCATGTAATCTTTATATTATGGAAAGTTTTCTCATATTGGCTTCAATATTTTTGATTCAGTTTTCTACTTCCAAAATTTTATTTTTTATTGCCTTCAGTTAACTTTGTATTTCTGTTAACATGCTGATACTTTTATTACCTTCTTTTAAACTTAAAATTTTTTTCACTTTAGTTCAAACTCCATGTCAACCAGCTAAAAATTAATTACTTCCTGACATATTTTCATTAGTGCTCTTCTTTCTTCATAGAAATACTATTTTATTAAAAACCCAAAGCTACCTGGGTTTTTTTATCTTATGGGTTTTCTTCATTTCTATAGATGAATTAAATTAAGAATATGACTTCCTTAAGAGTCCTCAGGGTAATAATTAGCATCCAACTCTGTGAACACAAGGAGAAGAATTTAGAAATCCAAGCAATTTTTGACTGCACATCTGAATTAAGTGGAGAGCTCTTATTATTTTCTATGCCCTACCCACTGACCTCCTGATAGAATAGGTCTATAGTTGGACCCAGTCATATTTTGTGTTTGTTTTGTTTGTTTCTATAGCTCCACAGAAGACACTCATAATTAGGTAGGTTTGAAAACCACTAAACTGAAAAACATTAAGCTCTTCACAGAAGAGATGCACTTGGAAAACTATATCCTCCCATCTCTATCTTGTATGTAACCCTTCAAAAAAGTTTTATGGGACTTCCCTGGTGGTGCAGTGGTTAAGAATCTGCCTGCCAATGCAGGGGACATGGGTTTGATCCCTGGTCTGGGAAGATATCCCATGCTGCAGAGCAGCTAAACCTGTGCACCACAACTACTGAGCCTACACTCTAGAGCCCCCGAGTCACAACTACTGAGCCCATGTGCCACAACTACTGAAGCCCGCGTGCCTAGAGCCCATGCTCTGCAACAAGAGAAGCTACAGCAATGAGAAGCCCCGCACACCGCAACGAAGAGTAATCCCCACTTGCCGCAACTAGAGAAAGCCCGTGTGCAGCAACGAAGACCCTGTGCAGCCAAAAAGTAAATAAGTAAATGAATAAAAATTTAAAAAATAAGTTTTATGCACCTTAGATTTTTTTTACATCTTTATTGGATTATAATTGCTTTACAATGTTGTGTTAGTTTCTACTGTACAACAAAGTGAATCAGCTATATGCATATATATATCCCCTCCCTCTTAGACCTCCCTCCCACCTCCCCATCCCACCCCTCTAGGTCGTCACAAAGCACCGAGTTGATCTCCCTGTGCTATACAGCAGCTTCGCACTAGCTATCTATTTTATACATGGTAGTGTATATACGTCAATGCTACTCTCTCAGTTTGTACCACCCTCCCCTTAACCCACTGTGTCCACAAGTCCATTCTCTACATCTGTGTCTCTGTTCCTGCCCTGCCACTAGATTCATCAGTACCATTCTTCTAGATTCCATATATATGTGTTAATATAGAGTATTTGTTTTTCTCTTTCTGACTTACTTCACTCTGTTTGACAGACTCTAGGTCCATCCACGTCACTACAAATGACTCCATTTCGTTCCTTTTTATGGCTGAGTAATATTCCATTGTATATATGTACCACATCTTCTTTAACCATTCATCTGTCGATGGACATTTAGGTTGCTTCCATGTCCTGGCCATTGTAAATAGTGCTGCAGTGAACATGGGGGTGCATGACTTATTTTGAATTATGGTTTTCTCAGGGTATATGCCCAGTAGTGGGATTGCTGGGTCATACGGTAGTTCTCCTTTTAGTTTTTTAAGGAACCTCCATACTGTTCTCCATAGTGGCTGTATCAATTTATATTCCCACCAACAGTGCAGGAGGGTTCCCTTTTCTCCACACTCTCTCCAGCATTTATTGTTTGTAGATTTTTGATGATGGCCATTCTGACAGGTGTGAGGTGATACCTCATTGTGGTTTTGATTTACATTTCTCTAATGATTGGTGAGGTTGAGCATCTTTTCATGTGTTTGTTGGCCATCTGTATGTCTTCTTTGGAGAAATGTCTATTTAGATCTTCTGCCCATTTTTGGATTAGGTTGTTTGTTTTTTTGATATTGAGCTGCATGTGCTGCTTGTATTTTTTTGCACCTTAGATTTTAAGGTAGAAATGACATAAATTCTTTAATTCCCAGAACACAAATTAGCTGCTACCTCTCAATAGATTTGGCAGCCACTTTTCCTTCCATATCAGCACTTCTTGTACTCTTGATACATTGCAGGAATACAACAGCTACCTTTCATTGAGCATTTAATCTTCATAATCAGTCTCTCATTTAATCATCCTAACAACTTGAAGAAGATATGTAGCATCATCCTCATTTTGAAGAGCAGTTAAGAGGGGTCTGGAAAGGTTTAGTAATGTATTCAAGATCACACAACTGGTGAAACTAGACTAGCAGAAAGATCATTGAACTTTCCAATCTGTCCTCTTATCCTCTGCACCACATGGTTATATAATGCCCTGAAGAAAATAGTGAATACTACACTACGTCTCTCAGGGTTTCCTTTTCCTTCACTGTTTCAGGGATGCAGCCTACTGGGCCTCTGGCAGTGTGGCAAGAGTGTACTTGATGGAAAGAAGCCAATATCCGGTACTGAAGAAAAGGAATGAATGAATGCCTAGCTACATAGCTGCAGATGGTCTTCAAGAAAGAAATCAATTTTCAAGAGCAAATGGTTATTAAAGTGTAACCAACCTCAAAAGATTTTAGAGAGGAAAGTCACTATATGTGAATAGATTATGCTCTTTATCTCTTATGCAAATATTTGGCACTGGGAAAGAGGCCAAGTGTAACATCTGTAAACAGTTTGGTACTGTCCACTGTGCTCTCAATCAACAGTACCATTTGAAAGTGTGTCTTGGTTGTTGCTTATCTTGATCTTTTAGAAAGATTTTTCTTCTGATGCATAAAACTGGTGAGAGGTCAGGTCATGGTGAAAATTTTCCCTCTTGCCTACCCAATGAAACATATGGTATCAGTAATTAAAGGATTTAAAATATTGACAAAATGGAATAAAAATAAAAAAGAAATAGTGCTGAAGCAACTAGTTAAAATTTAATCAAACATGTTTGACGTCATGTGTATAATATAGAAATTATCTGAATTTTTAAGTATTTCTATTGAATTCAACTAAAAAACATTCAGCTGTATGATTACAACCTTTTATAAAAAAAGAAGACAAAACTAACTTGAGGTGATTTAAGCCACAATGGTATATCAACTCATATCTTTAGTAAAATGAAATAAAGCCAGCTAAACTTCTGATATTATTTGCATTTTGTTAACCTTTTATCTATTTGTCCCACTCTCTAGTTAAAATAATTATAGTCCTTGAAAGTCATGATATTACAAATTTATTTTGACATGCTTTGGTTGATTTCATTTCCCCTATTATACTCAGGATGACAATACCTTCCAAAAGTTTAAGCATAACATGGTAAAGTCAAAAGTTATATAAGGGTTTTCCCTGGTGGTGCAGTGGTTAAGAAGTTAAGAATCCGTCTGCCAATGCAGGAGACCCGGGTTCGAGCCCTGGTCCGGGAAGATCCCACATGCCGTGGAGCAACTAAGCCCGTGTGTCACAACTACTGAGCCTGTGCTCAAGAGTCCACGAACCACAACTACTGAGCCCGCCTGCCTAGAGCCCATGCTCTGCAACAAGAGAAGCCACCGCAATGATAAGCCCATGCACTGCAACAAAGTATAGCCCCAGCTCACCACAACTAGGGAAAGCCCACACGCAGCAATGAAGACCCAACTCAGCCAAAAATAAATAAATAAATAAAAATTTTTAAAAAGCTTATTAAAAAATTTATGTAAGAACTGTAAATATGAGTGCATAGAGTCTTTGTGAGTTTTAGAAGAGAGTAAAGAAGGGAAAATTCTTCTTGAAAGAAGACTCCCCAGTTAGTTCTAATGAGCTTGCAGGTTTGAGGTGCTCTGATCCACTTGGACAGCTTCAGTTAACAGCTAAGGAAGTGGAAGGACAGACAAGGAAAATCAAACAACATGCTAATGATAGAAGGAAATTTTGATGTAGCCAAGTTTCTTATGTCCATTTCCACATTCAGGTAGAGATCATCTTCTCTGACAGATTTCCAGATCAGAGCTTAGTTCATTCATCATCAAAAAGCTCTTTTGTCACACAGTGTGCTTTGAGAGGAAGTCTCACTCATCCTTAAACATGTCCGCCATAAGCCCTTCATCTGGGCCACCAAATCTCCTCTCTGCGGTTAATGCCTTAAAGACTGTCGCTAAAGTGAAGATATGCTAGGTGTCCTTAAATTATTTTCATCATAACTCAAAATAGTTTTCCAGGTTAACTGGATATTACCCTGGGAATTCACCATAGAACTGAATTTATGAAAGGTCAACTACTAAGCAATAAAGCAATGGCAAATGGTCAGAGTTCAAGTCTCAATTATGCTTATTAGCTGTGCAAATTGTTAAATCTTCTTGTCTTCTCCCAATGTGGGTAATAATACTTAAATCTGAAGGTGTTATAAGTTTTGAATAAGGTAAAGGAATTTCCAGACATACGATAATTCATTGCAGTTATTATTCTTTTGGGATTTAAGAAGTTATCCTAAAACTATTACAGTCCTATCCAGGCTTCAACACTCCTTAAAGTCCATTGTTAGGGATTAATTTTTTTGAATTAAGCATTTTCTTCTCTAGTTATCAATCTTTTATTAAAAGCAAAGTCTCTTGATGACTCAATACATTGTTTCAATAAATCACAACCTTTGTGTAAATAAATCTACTTTAAATATTTCTAAGATTGGAAGAGCCAGAATAGCATGCACTCTGGAGCCCATGAAGAGACAGTGGCTAGACACAGGGCAGACAGAGTGGAGAAGAGGATGGGAAAGTTGTAGGGCACAGATTGTTGTGCAGGGGGGCAGCTCTACATATTTGCCAGTGGAGTGGAGATTTAAAGACCCTGGTGGGAAATAGGGATGTAGGGAAGGACAGAAGAAACAAAGTGTTGAAAACAGTTCTCCAAAAATAGTTGAATAAGGATTCAAGCAAACCACTCTCCCAAAGGAAATGGAGACATTTTCGGATTCCTGGAGTGTTACAGCTATTCTTGGGTACCCAATATCTAAGCTCTCATTAGGACTGAAAAAGCAAAATCTCTGTGATGGCTGAAGGATATGAGAATTGTCTTTAAATATGTGATTGTCTCCTTTGTGAATGCCTATCATGTTTGATCTATGTCCCCAGAGGAAAGTCAAGAATTAGTGTGTTCATGTTACATGAGACAGTTACAGTCATTTCCTCAAAACTTTTCTTGAGCCTCTTCTGTGTGTGCTTGGGAAGGCAGTACATGTGGTGGTTAAGCCTACCGGCTCTGCAGTTAGACTGCCTGGGTTCAAATCCCTAACTCACCACTTATTATCCTTGTGATCACAAACATATTAATTAGTCCTCTCATGACTCAGTTTACTCATCTATAAAATGGGAATAATAACAATATCTACTTCATAGAATTGCCATGAGGGTTAAATAAATATATTGCTTACAAGGCTGTAATATTCAGTATATGCCTTTATTATCATTTTTCTACATGTGAGGCACTGTGCTAACCTGTAGGGAATATTAGAATGAACAAGACGCAAAGCCTTAATTCAAGTCTATCACAGGTTCAAGCTTGAGCCTAAGCTGTGCTTGGTGTGATGATCCCAGAAGTCCACTTGCAGGAATAACTCAGAAGCTTTAAGTATCAAAGCTTTAGAAAATTGTAGGGGAGGAGGATTTCTGAGTGCAGTATTGTGTCTGTCATTTGCACTGATCTTGGCACTCAGCTACCTCTGTAGTCAAATTTGTCCTATGAAGGGAGATGAGGCTGGGCAATTAATTAAAAACTCAGGAAAGCACTGGGTTGGGGAGGCCTGGTACGGCCACACAAGCAACAAGAGAGTACACCACAAAAATGAGAGAGACAAAATCTCTCTGCACAGCTCAGGGTTGCTCCAGCCACTACCAGTCCCAGTGAACAGGGTGCATGGTGGCAAGGTCCCTGTGTGAGGTAAGTGTGCCTAGCAGACGCGGCAGGTTCTACATGACATTTACTGGATAGTTGATCTGAACCGTTGATAAGTATTACTTGTGAGACATTTTCTGGAATAATCAGAAATACAAGGGATTGGGGGAGGCATTTTCTAAGGAGTAGGGTTTCTATGTGAGCCAGTGTGGGATGTATGCCAGTGGAATATGGAAATTGCTTTAAATGGAACCCCATTTGAATCCGTAGACTGGTATGTATGCTCTGGGGCAATTCCGTTTATTTTAAGGGAGGCTTTAGTTATTAGAGAGGTTTCAAAATGGAATATAGCATCAGTAATGATTTGGTCAAGCAGAGCCTGAGGAGGCACTTAGTGGAGATGTATTAGATAGAAAACTACTTAGAGTGTAGGAATACATGACCTCTTAAGATCGTTTCTAATTGTGAAATTATTGGGCTCTCTAAAATTATTTAGAACTTTAAAGAAAAGCTCTTTTCTATTTCCAGACTGCCTGTGTCTTTTGCAGATGCTCTGATGAGGGCATTATCAAGTTCTTCCTACACTTTGCCTACTTTACAAAAATGGCCCATTAGGATATGAGATCTTCTGTGATAACGACCAGATCTTATTCACCTTTGTATCCTCAGTAGTGAAGACCATGCCTGAAGCTTGGGAATGTAGATCTGAATGGAAGTATTTTAGTGTTTTGACTTTTTTCCTTTAAATTCTTGTGTAAATGGTTTTGCTAGTTTGCTGTTTAGTGATGCTGCATGTTACTAGGGCAAGAAAATATTTTTTGATAGCAAGTAAAGTGTAAATACTAAATAATATGGCATTGATAGTTAATACATAGGTAGAAACCTTGCCACATATACCATTGATTGACCCTTGTGCATTACTTTGCACCTATGGGACAAGCATATATACATATATTTTTTAACGTATCTCAGGTACTTCTGCAATCTGACATTTATGTCACTTCCTTTGATATTCTGATGGTTAAAATATTTATTACGTAAATTGTTCTCTTTCTTTCCTCATCTATGGCTCCTTTGTGGCATGGTATAGTAGACAGAAACTTTGGGACTTTTTGGAGGGAGAGAGACAAGCATTTTAATATTGATCAAAGTTTTAAGCTAAAAGCATTAAGTCCTGATAATAAAACTTCTGGCATTATCCTAAGGGGTAGAGATTTCCAACCCTTGAAACTGGAAGATCTGGATCCCCAGGCCTCCTAAATCCTAAACACAGGTGAAATGACTTGGGAGAAGGCACTTAACCTTTCTAGGTTTCAGTTTCCACATTTTCAAAATGAGGATATTGAAGGGAGTGGTAGTTAATGTACTTTTTAGTACTAGAGTTTTACCTACTTCAGTTTTACCTTTTCTTCTCTACTTTATTTCATTATTTTCTGAAGGCATCAATGACAGAATAAAATTATTTTACACATTTATAAGTTTCTTCTTGAGAATAACAAAACTTTGACAGTTCATTGCTTGGGAAAAAAACAACAAAAGTGAGGAAAAGGTACACAAAAGCAATTGAGCAAAGGAGAGACTGAGAGAATGCAGAAGTAGTAATGCTTGTGAGTATGGTATTTTATCCTTTGGGTTTTAAGTAGAAATTAATCATTTTCTTTTGGAATGCTCATTTCAAACACATGTGAATTGTGATCAAATTTCATCTCTTGCCACTGACTCCACTGGGAAGCTTCTGGTGATAAATCTCCATGTCAGTATACACCGTCTCCCAGAGCTGCAAACATGTTGGAATGAAAAAGTCTGGTTATACTGGAAATAACGAAGATAGGTCAGGGTCATGCTATATAAAACAGTTTTTTATTCCACTAAGGAGGAATGGTCATCAGAGACAGTGTTTTGGGGAATATGATGATAGCCACAGGTCTAAGGAGAGTATGGAGCAACGACATTTGAAAATGTTGTATATTTTAGTCATTTTATTTTAAAATTGAAAGAAGAGGCAGCTACAAATCTTCATGTGAAGTGCTGATAGTTTGGGGACCTTTAAGGGGGTACACTAGGCACTGTGTCTTGTTGGGCAAAAGACCTGGGAACCAAAAGGTCATTCCTTGACTCTTTTTCTGCCATCCTGAGCAGAAAAAGCTTTATTTGATGTAAATGACTGGATGCCAGGCTACTATTCAGGGCAAAAATGAGCCTTCTTGAAAAGGATCATGTCCTATGATGGCTCTGAGTAGCATGTTATTTATACCTACTTGGCAAATGTTATTAAATAATAATGATGAACTTCCCCTGATGAGAATGGGGAAAGGGTAGATATCTATAGGTGCGTTTCACAGAGAAGTAAATACACTGGAGATTGGTACCAAAAGAGACTGTACAGATATTTGTTTTAGGTCACAGGTATGACTGGAGAGGTCTATCTCATAGAGTCAGGAAGGAAGGTAGTTTAGCTTGACTTTTTGAATTTATTATAAAATGTTTAAGGCACTAAAAAATGTAAAGAATAATACAATAATTAGTCATGGAACCACCACCTATTTCAGAACTGAGATGTTACTGATGTACTTAAAAAAGATGTGGAAGCCTTCCTAAGCATTCTTTTCCAAGCTCCCAGAGAAACCAATATCCTACACTTGGTGATTGTTGTTTCATGAATTTCATGTAAATAAAATATATATATCTCGTATGTATTATATATTCACATACACATATATACACATAAATATACATATATAGTATATGTGTCTTCTTAAATAATTCTTAAGGGCCTATTCTTAAATATATAATATTCATGGCAAAAATTTTAAACTATACATAAAGTAATTATTCCTTAATATTCTTCTGCAACCTGTTTTTTAAAAACTTTTTGCTCAATATTTTTTGTGAGAACCTTACATATTTGTCCATGTTCCTTAAATTCATTATCTTTATCTACTGTATTTCACTGTATGAACATATAACAGTTCATCTATCCATTCTTTCACTGAGAGACATTTATGTTGTTGCTAATTTTTTGCCATTGCAAACAATGTGTCTATGAACATATGTATTTTTTTAAGTTTTCAAATATAATATATACCTAGGAATGGGATTGACAGGTCTCAGAATACATATATGTAAATATTTTATAATTTACATTTGCTATCATTGCCAATTTAGTCCTATTTGTCCATATTCTGGATTTCTTATGAATATATTATCATCTCATTTTATTCAAGACGTTGGCTGTGGAATTTTGTTTTGCTCTTATATTTCTTCTTTACATTTTTAAAGGGGCTTGGGGACAGTTTATAACCAAATCACCACTGTAATGTTGACTAGAAGCCACCCTTTTGATTCAAACAAACTTTTCAAAAGCAAACTTTTCAAACTTCTCAACATTTTGTTTTTTAAAAAGCACAATTAAAAAGAATAGACAGTAGTTATAATCACATATACCAAAAAAGCATAGGGGCTTCCCTGGTGGCACAGTGGTTGAGAGTCCGCCTGCCGATGCAGGGAACACGGGTTTGTGCCCCGGTCCGGGAAGATCCCACATGTTGCGGAGCGGCTGGGTCCGTGAGCCATGGCGGCTGAGCCTGCGCGTTCGGAGCCTGTGCTCCGCAACGGGAGAGGCCACAACAGTGAGAGGCCCGCGTACCGAAAAAAAAAAAAAAAAAAAAAGAAGGAAAGTATTTTATAACAAGATCCCATGATTTTTCAATAAGATAATATGAAAGATTAACATGAAAACCTGTGGTTATCATTTCCCTCATACTAAGGAAGTATTTTAGTTATGCTTGGGCATAAAATTTGCACTGCCTATTATGAAATAGCTTGAGGCATGACAGTATATTTATAGACTGACAAGATGGAAAGGAATGACTAAAAGCTCATATTACTTTTGGCTATAATGTGCAGGGGTTAGGTCCAACTGACTATCCATCCAGATTCAGTTACATGGGGCAAGCCCTAGTCTTCAAGGACTATAGCCTTGAATTTTTGAAAAACAGTCAGCTCTATGACACTGAAAATAAAGAGGTCACATAAGTGTTTCAAGTTGAACAAGCAAATTTTCAGAGATAAAGATATTCTGGCACATTTTAAATGAGATATTAAATAACAGCCCCTTTCTAACAGAGGACATGTATATATATATCCAACTTTCCATGTACCTAGTTATGGATCTTTAGGAAAAAATTACTCTTGGGAATATCCTGTGAAAGTCAATGCTACTCTGTCAATTAAACTGCCCTTTTCATCAGAGCTCATAGAAAGGCAGCATTCCCATCAGGGAAAGACCATGAATTATGAAGCCAAAAGGAATTTCCCTTGGAATCATTCCTCCTTCACTCATTCAATGTGTGATCTTAGACAAGTTTCTCAATTTCTAGATCTCTCTTTGTTTGTGAAACAAGAATAATAATGCCTACTTTTTGGAGTTATTGTGAGGTTGACATATTGAAATATGGCACATAGTTGGAATCAATAAATGCTAGTATCCATAATTCTCCTATCACTTCTGCAAGTAAAGTTTGCCAATGTGTGATAGATGTTAGCAAGGCCAAGTATTTTTCCTGGGTAGAATGGAAATTAGTGAGGAATGAAAGACAGTAGTAGCCTGTGTATAATTATGTCAGATGAGGGAGTCATCTGTCCATTGATCAGTTTATTAGTTGATTCAGTTTTGTATTCATTAACATTTAATTATCTGCTGTATGTCAAGGAGTACATGACCCAGAGGAAGAAGAGAAATAAAGTCATACAAGGGGATGTACTATGATAAAAAAAATGCACAGATGTCATGAAAAACACTGGAGGAATTAACTGGAGGCAGAATTAACCATGTAAAGACTAGAGAGAAGGAAATTTCACACAGAAGAAGCAGAATATGTAAAAGCCCAAATGTGGGGAATTGAGACACGATACTTAATTTTCATGTGAAGTTGGGTAAACCACTGTAACTCTCTTGGTAGCTCTTGGAGTAACCTTTTCCAAATCTTTCCAAAATGCTGTCTTCAATGTATTTTTCCTGGAAATATTCGAATTGCTATATATTCCTCTGAAAATGAGAAGATTAAAAAGTGTACCCAACAACCTTAATGATATGACTAATACTAATTACCGTACCATGCTTATTAGACATTACAGTGAGAATTCTCATTATTTAAAACTCACTGTATTGTTGGCAGATACTTATATTCAACTGTATCCTCATTTATCCTGTTGTTTGTATCTACATCTACAAATGTGTAGACATGAAGCCTGATTTCATTCAAAGCTGTGTTTTTTGGCCTGCACAGCTCAAACAAAAGGAAATAACATTTAAAACCTAGAAAATTCACGTAAAACAGGAATTTATAATTTCTTGTGAAAAGTCAAAAATTTTGGCAATGTTGGATGTACATTCCTGCATGGCCAGATGGGCAGGCACTGATGGAACCTGACCTCTTCAAGCTGGGGATGAGCTAATTTGCCATAATCATCAGCACTTAGGGGCTGCAAACCCAGACCTTATGCCCTGCAGGCTTCACACGTTTGCAAAATACCTGCCTGGTTACATGAGGCATTTTATTTTATAGCTCTAGTCTAAATTTTTCTAGTTTTATCTGATTTTTTTTCATCCTTTTATCATTCTTCAATTTACTACCTTGCATTTATCTCTGATGACTTTATCCTGTTTCTGACAGACTCTTTCCAGTAAAATGAAGTTATATTTGCTATTACTATTTAAAGATTAACTCAACCTATAGGGTAAACAATAGCTTCTATGTTTTAAATGTATTTGTTTTAATGGGTATTTTGCCTGTATTAAAAATGCAAAATGGGACTGGGATTACATATCAGGTAGTGTATGGGCACAAATGGACTTTTTACACAGTGTGAACCTTTTCAGAAGGATCATGTTGCAAGAATCCTAATTTCTTCCAAGATATATTACTGCTTGCCACACACAATGAAAGCCAAGGGTTTGGTTTGGATAAGCCATATCAACTCAAAAATATACATATATTTTAAGTTAGAAATGGTCTTAGTTTAGATTCAACTGGTTGATGAAATACTTGACTACATGACTCCCCTAACTGTATATTTAAGTACCACTTCTGATATTTAATAACATGGGAATTTTAGGATTTTCAAAGCAGATTCAATCCAACTGAAACAAAATTTTAGAACATACAAGATTTAAAAAGACATGAACCTAATTTTCTAATCCAATCTGTTAGCATAGTTATATAAATATATAATACTAATAAGGGGCTTGTGATTGCATTGTGTCATTGGGTCTTAACAACCATGGTTGGGTGAGTATTATCATCTCCCTTTAGCTCTTAAGAAAACGGAGGCTCACTTAAGCAAACTGCCAAAATTCAAGTAGATAACACCTAAATCTGGAACTGCGACCCAGGTTTCTGAATTTAAGTTAATTCATTTTTACTATTAATATTTTTAAGATAAATTTATTTATTTTATTTATTTATTTTTGGCTGCTTGGGTCTTCATTGCTGCACGCGGGCTTTCTCTGGTTGCAGCGAGCGGAGGCTACTCTTCGTTGCCGTGTGCAGACTTCTCACTGTGGTGGCTTCTCTTGTGAAGCATGGGCTCTAGGCGCGTGGGAATCAGTAGCTGTGGCACGCGGGCTCAGTAATTGTGGCTCGCAGGCCCTAGAGTGCAGGTTCAGTAGCTGTGGTGCACGAGCTTAGTTGCTCTGCGGCATGTGGGATCTTCCCAGACCAGGGATTGAACCCATGTCCCCTGCATTGGCAGGAAGATTCTTAACCATTGTGCCACCAGAGATGTCCCTATAATTAATATTTATATGCTTTTTGCAGGCTTTCTGCTAAATTGTGCAGCTACGGTAATAAATAAAATAGTTTCTGCCCTTAAGGAACTCACAGATGCCCAAATAAGTAAAATACAGTATAGCTGGTAAAATAATGCAGATATTCAAAGCGCATGACAGCATACTCAAGGGGGCACCTCAGATTGCCTTGGGATAAGGAGGCTTGGTCTGGGAGCATGTCTTCAAGAAGGTGGCACCTATAGGAAGACTTAAGGGTATAAAGGAGTCAGATGAAGCTTCAAAGGACAAGCAGAAGTTATTTGGATAAAATGGGAATGAGAAATGGTAAACAGAGGGCAGAAGGGACAGAATGAGTGAGGATAGGGAGGAGAGAAGCAGGAAATTACAAGCGTTGGTACTGCTAGAGGTAAGAAGAGGTAAGATATGAGCTGTCAATATGGAGAGGAACAGAAGCATACTGAGCACCCCTCTAATACCTCTGGCCTTTATCCTGTAGCCCAGGGTTTAAAAAAATAGAATGCATTCAAAATAGAATGGAAAATACCGGAATGAATCACATTTATTAAGTTTTTTTTAACTTTCAGTTATATTTTGTGTTGTACTGGAATATGATGTAATGCGTATTTCTAAGGTACAGTTCTTAATGGGAATAAAAAATGGGTAGCAAAAAATGTTAGGAAGTACAATTCTGTTCCTGTGTATAGGCCTAGCATAAACATGCCGTATATTTAACACATGATACGTATACAAGAATACTCACAGTAACACTATCATAATAGTCAAACACTGAAAACTGCCTACTTGTCCATGGATAAAGTGCAAAAAAGTTTTGATATATCCATACAATTGAATTTTATGTAGCAATGAAAATGAGTGATCTATAAACACACACACTATTAATAATTACCGTAAACATTTTATTTTTTATTTATGTACAGTTCAAAGTGTGACAAAACTAATTTATATAGTTGGAACTCAGGACACCGGTTGCCACGGGTGCAGGCCAGTGAGGGGTGCATGGGGTGGAGTTTAGGTGTAGGGAGGAGACATGAGAAGGGCTCCAGGATGCTATGCATTACTTATTTTTTGTTCTGGGAGTTGGTTACCTGAGTGTGTTTATTTTTTTCTGAGGAATTTCAGAAAGGGAAATTTGGAAGGGAAGCAGAGAATGAATCCCTACAGAACTAAGAGAACAAGGCAAGTGTCGTACCAGGAAGTGAAAGGAGTAGAACATTTTACGGAGATAATCAATAGTGCCAAATAAAGAGGGGGCTAATCAATAGTGCCAAATAAAGAGGGGGCTTCAATCAAATAGTGTTTGAAAAATATCCCCTTAATTTGTCAATTAGAAGACAGTAAATGACTTTATAAAAACTGTTTCAGTAGATTGCAGAGGATATTAAGATGTAAATGAGAGGTGAGGTAGTAGAAGGAAAAAGTCTATGTAACTCAATTGTTACTTCCTCCCTATCACTCCAATATAGATTGAAAAAAATAGAGGGCTTACGATAGTTCTTCATGAGCTATGGACTTGGTAATTGCCCTTTCTTTGTGCTTTGAACCAACTCACGCTTTGCTGCTGGTTGCACCTTGTCCCCTTGATAGATCAGATTCTCTTTTCTCTATCCAGGAACCAATAAAAGAGTGAAAGTGGGGTAAGCCACTCTTCTTATAATTACATCATGACCTTGTTCTCCACCATACCATCACATAAGGCTATACAGGTACATCATATTTACTGACTTGTTGGATAACTAAAAGGGAACATTATTATTTTTTAATGACTATTCTTACTGTTCAAAGGCAAAGTCACAAGAAGTTCTTCATAGGGGATTCCCTTGTCAGAATCCTAAATTTCTAATCTTGTACCCCCTGTTCTCAGGTCCTTGCTTCCTTTTGAAAGGCTCATCTTTCTTCCAAATCACCTTTATGCAGCTCTCCATCACCTCTCACAAAATTCAATCTCCTGGTTATAATGCTTGGCCCCTTCCAAAAATCCATCTTCCTCCACCAGCAATTGCCCAAGTTTGACATATAAAGTTAGACCAGAGTTTCTCAACAGGGATTCTGCAGAACTCTAGGGTTCCAAGATATGTCAGGATTCTACAAGATTGTGACTGAAAGCAAAAATCATCTTTTTTTTAGGTCCTGCATTTTACATGATAAGAGCACTAAGGGTGACGTGCATTTACTAAGCATACCACTAGCAATTTTGTTAGTGGTCATCAGCACCATATGGCAATGCATGGGAGGAACATGTTCAAATAGTTGAGTATTTAACTTTTGGTGTGACATGGAAGAGGCCATTAATAATTGGTAAGCATGCAATTGCTGATAATGTAGGTTCCTTTATCCTGGTTTACTGCCTCCATCATCCTCTTAATGTGCTGCCAGTGAATATTCGGAGACAAACAGGCTCTTCTGGTGTAAAAAAATTCAAGGACAATTCTCATTCTAAATAAGACAAGTGTATATGCAGTGACTTGGCTGCTTCCCTGACTCTTTGCTACTATTGCTACTGTTGCAAAATGTGGAATTTGTAGAAGAGAATTTTATTGTAAAATGTTTGTATTTTTGCAATTTTATAATTTAACATTTCTTTATGCCTATCTCATTTATTTATGATGCCCTATATTTTATTAACGATTGTGTTTTGTTTGCTGGTCCAATAAGGCAATTTTTAAAGATGAGCCAGGACAGAAGTCCTCTTATTTCAGTTGGAAGTGAGATATTTGTGTGCCCACCTCAAATTCGATAAAAAAATTGAGTGTTTGTGTAGCACAACTTTCACATAAAGACGTACAACACTTTTTATTCATATATGTCTATTAAATTGTCTCATTACATTTTTAATTTATATTTCTTTGACATATGGATTGAGTAGCTTTACTCGTCAACATTGTTAATACATTTCATGTTATAAATAACACTAATTAAAATCAATTTACAGTCTTTATTTAAATTAGTTGCTGATGGGCAACTGTCAAATTAAACATACATACACTCATCCACACACTACACACACACACACACACACACACACACACACACATTTTCCCAAGGACAAATATTCATTCTCATGGATAGTAAAGTTAAACTCAAACAGGGAAAAAAGAATTTTTTTCTGTTTCTCATAGTCTGCAAAGTTATCTCTCTACAATGAGGTAGTTCTTTGGATTATGCTTCCTTGTTTTCCACTCCCATACTGTGCATAATTTCTTGTTAAGATTTCTTCTCTTTGTATAATAAAACACCATTTTTGAAAACTAATTTTTTGGATATAAAATTATATGTTCTTTTAAGTGTATCAGCATAACATTTGAGGGACTTCCCTGATGGTCCAGTGATTAAGAATCTGCCTTCCAATTCAGGGGACGTGGGTTCTTTCCCTGGTCGGGGAACTAAGATCCCACATGCCACGGGGCACGTGCCACAACTAAGAACCAATGCGGCCAAAAATAAATAAATAAATATTTTTAAAAACACATACATTAGAAAAGAAATAATTCCTATTGTTATATGTCCTGATCTGTATATGGAAAGTTCATTGGCAAGTTCATAAAATGGCAATTCCACACATCCCTGGAAAATAATAATCATACTATTAAAATTATCCTGAAAGTTCCTAAATTGGTTTTTATTCATCTAATAAAATGTAAATTATTTTAATAGAATGTTATTACTAAATGCTTTTTATTGTATTATTTTTATTGATTTTATTTAAAGTAAATAAAATTTTAAATTTGTGTATAATATTTGTAGTAATTCAAGCAGAATATTAGATTAAAGAGAACACCTCATTTTAAGATTCTGCTAGAAAAGTATTCTCTGTATTATTATAGTTTTCATAATTTGCTTTATTTATCTATTATCTATCTACCAGCATATGTGAATACATGTGTGTATATATATATATATATATGTGTGTGTGTGTGTGTGTGTGTATTTATGTTCTCTCACTAATAATATTATTGGAAACAGTGGAATAGTTTAAAATGAATGGAATAAACTGAATCAGGTCTGCACTTTCATGCTGGTTAAAAGTTATCTATCTGTAGTATAATATTCAACCTGTCTTCTTACTTCTCCTCAATGCAAATTCTCCTCTCCAAAAAAAGTTTCACTTTTTTTCCTTCCTCTGTATATGCATTAACAAGAGTTAGAAGAAATCATAAAAGTGATTTAGTCTAAAGCCAGCATTGTAAATATGAGAAAAATGAGGCCAAGAGAGGAGGAATTACTTGTCTAAAGACTCACGTCTATTGATGAGAATCTAGAGTAAAACTCAACTTACACGTATCACATCTAAGGTTCTTTTCACTGAACTCAACCTGGGTATCACACTTACTCTCACTTGGATGCCTTTGCTCACTCTATTCTCACCACCGGACTTCTCATTCTCTTTCTGTTTTGCTTAAGCAAAACTGAACTCTTTTGCCCAACCTTCTAGTTTACCCTGTGTCTGCTTTGACCAACTTCTTAATGTACCTATTACTTATTTTACAATTTCTTGATTATATGAATAATATAATATAATTTATATAAATAGAAATATTTTCAATTCATTTCCATTTTTTGGCTATGTGAGCTCAATTTTAAAAAGAGATAATAGCAGTAATGTTCGACTTATTATATGCTAAGCACAACCCTAATAGTTTTACATGCACGTATTTCCTTTCATCACTTCAACTGAGAAACAATTATTATCTTCACCTTATAGGTGAGGCAGCTGAAGCACAGGGGAGTGAAATAACTCATTCAACTTCACACAGAAACATGTTAATTTTGCACAGAAGCCCTATCATGAACTACCATATTTCACTGAGTTTTAACATGAACACTTTCCAATACACTTTTCATCTCTAAATTTGGGATGAATGTTATAATCAGTAGTATTTTTAGTTGTGCCATAATTTAACTGGCAACATTTTTTCTCTTTTAGTGGTACATATGTCAGTGCATCTTATGAGAGACGATATCTTAAATTTGAGGAAATATGGTACTTCTTTTGCATCTCTCCACAAATCAAGTGCTATTCACAAGTAAACACTTATAGGTGAATTAACATCTTAGAAGATAGTGAATGTGAATTAACCTTAATCAAGAGGGTCAAGTGAAAGATGGTTAGGAACAGAAGATATTATAGTATCAGTTTATAGTTTGAAGATCCTTTCTTTGCTTGCTGACCTTGCATTATCAACAAATGCTTTATATTTTTGGAGGTGGAGACAAAATGTCAGGAAAGATAGACTCCAACAGTGAAACCCTCCTCACATAGACATTAATTGGAAATCTTGTATTAAGAACAAATTATTATATGGAACCATTCATGTTAAAGGTAAATGAAGAATTTAAAAATATATCATATGTAATGAAAGTGACAAAAGAAAAAGAAAGATTGAAATAGTACACTCTTAATTTGAAAATTTGGAACTATTTGAAAAGAGATGACAACCAATGACAATCAATAATGGTAATCAAGCATCTCTGTTCCATTATGCCCTATTATTTCTTAAAATAGAATTAATTTGAAAATTGTCAGAATTCCTGGGGTTCTTAGAGCAGTGAGCAGTGAGTTCTTGGTTGCCAAGAACTGTCTGTTCTTTTAGAATTGTTGAAAATTGTAATGTAAAGGTTGTACCTTCTTTTTGTCATTAACTTCCATCTCATGTTGTTTATAATAATTCATTAAACTTTAAACATAATAAAAATTAATTAACTGCAGTCAAAGAAGAAATGTTAATTAACAAAATATCAGTTTTGTAAATATTGCTTTATTCATAATTTTTCAATTTTAATGCTTTCATAATTTTAATACTCCTTTGAAACACACAGTATAAGATTTTTCTTTTTAATCTGAAATAAATTACTTCTGTTGTAGATATTCCCAGGAAGGCATTATTTAGAGAGAAGAAAACATGACATGCCAAAAATTTTTGATACATAAGAACTTAACTTAATTAGTGTGTGACCAAAACCTCTTAAAAAACAAATCACTGAGTTTTGAGAGAAGTATAAAGAAAGAACTGATAAGAAGGAAAGAGAAAATAAGAATTTATTTTATTTGATGTCACTCAAACTGTATTTTTTTAAAATGTGGTTTAAGTCAACCCTGGTTACTGCTAACTTGAACACTATGTATGACTAATTAGTTTTTGTTTAATAGGGAGTGAAAGTAATATATTTTTTATAATTTTGTTGTGATTTTGGAGAGATATATATATATATATAAATGGAAGAAAGAGAAAAGGAAAGAGGAATGAAGACATAAAATATTCTTTTTTAAGGTTACAGCATCTCTAGAAATTGGATACTATAAGTATCTTCCTTTAAATATGCATACACTGAGACTCTGAAATGTTAAGTAATTCGTCCAAGTTCATATAGATAGAAAGAAGCATGATGAAATCAATCTCTATAACTGCAGAGCCAGGCTCTTAATCAATATGCTGTTCAACAGGTATCTGCAATGGTGGAGGGGAATGCTTGCACTAACTACCTAAAAACTCCACATCCCATTAAAGTAGCTAAATTAAAAGAATAGCCAAGGGCTTCCCTGGTGGTGGTGCAGTGGTTAAGTATCCACCTGACAATGAAGGGGACACGGGTTCAAGCCCTGGTCCAGGAAGATACCACATGCCTCAGAGCAACTAAGCCCGCGTGCCACAACTACTGAGGCTGTGCTCTAGAGCCCGCGAGCCACAACTACTGGGCCCACGTGCTGCAAACAATGAAGCTCATGTGCCTAGAGCCCGTGCTCTGCAACAAGAGAAGCCCACACACCGCAACAAAGAGTAGCTCCCTGCTCACCGCAACTAGAGAAAACCCACGTGCAGCAACGAAGACCCAGCACAGCCAAAAACAAATAAATAAAATAAACAAATTTATATATAAAAGAAAAGAATAGCCAATTGTTAATGAGGACACAAACGCACTGGAACACTCATATATGTTGGTAGGAATGTAAAACAGTACTATCATTTCGGCTATTTTGCAGTTTCTTAAAAAGATATATGTAGGGCTTCCCTGGTGGCGCAGTGGTTGAGAGTCCGCCTGCCGATGCAGGGGACACGGGGTCGTGCCCCGGTCTGGGAAGATCCCACATGCCGCGGAGCGGCTGGGCCCGTGAGCCATGGCTGCTGAGCCTGCGCGTCCGGAGCCTGTGCTCCGCAGCGGGAGAGGCCACAACAGTGAGAGGCCCGCGTACCGCAAAAAAAAAAAAAAAAAAAAAAAAAAGATATGTAAACCTCCTGTATGGTCCAGCTATTCTACTTCTTTTTATAATGAAAGCATATATTTAAGCAAAGACTGTACACAAATGTTCATAGCAGCTTTGTCTGTAACAACCCCAAACTGGAGACAACCCAAATGTCTATCAACTGGTGAATGGATAAACAAATTGTAACAAGTCTGTATAATAGAATAGTACTCAACAGTAAACAGGAATGAGCTATTTATGTATGTACTGATACAGATAAATCTCAAAATAATGGTTTCATCACTCCAGAAAATGCAAACTAATCAGTAGTGACAGAAATCAAATAAGTTTTTGCCTGAGGATGGGAGTGGAGAGAGGTATGAATTACAAGGAGCACAAGGAAATTTGGGGGGTAATGGAAATGTGCATTATTTTGATCATGATGATGGTTTAACCGTTTGCACGTGTTAAAACTCACCAAATGTGTGCATTTAACTGCATGCCACTTATAACTCAATAATGTTATAAGATTAAAAGTGCAGAGATATTTCCAGAGTCTTTGTGCAAGAATGACAAAAAATTACTATTATAATATTTTAGGAATACATTTCTATAGGAATTATATTATGATGACCCCAAGTAGCTCTGGTTCAATTAGCAACTTATTTCTAACAGTGCCTTCACTAGACCCACCAGGAACCTGCGGGGTATGCTTATAAGGTTTGGGAGCCCCCAAATATTTATTAATCACCTACAATATGCCTAGCATAATTTGGAGCCCAGGTGACACATGGCTATGATTAAAACAAGTAACTAGCTTAGCCTCAGGGAGCTCATAGTTTTTAGATAATAACAAATTGATAGCTATTGAAATCAATTTAGTTGATTGCAAACAGCTTTTTAAAAAATGAAATAAAATAGACTATGATGGAATAGAATAGATCAGGGTGCATCACATGCAGCAGGGCAAATTACATATGGTAAAATTCTTAGTTCTATATAGGTATATATGTCTATACTCGGTTTATATATCAACTGTACTTATATAGATGATAATAAAAAATTTAATACCACTAGTGCTAGTAGAGGAGGCATGAATGTAGAAAATAATATAGAAAGGAATAAAACAGATCAAGCAACAGAAGTACACAGAGAAGGTACTATGTACCTTGTTTTTTTATCCCAAGGAGGAAAGAGTTGAAGAAGTTGATAAAGAAACAGATGAACAGAGTTGAAGAAGAGACTTGCATTTTTGAATATGATAGATTAGTTTATAACAAATCAACCTTCCCACTGAAAATACCTACAAAAATGAATAAATAATCATTTTGAAATCTCTTTAAAGTCATGGAGAGCAATCAAAGCAACCTGGTTTTGGAGAGAAAGGAAACACATTGAGATGAGCCCAGCATTTACTATCGCTTTTCCCCTTCAGGTGTTTGTGGTTCAGAAGCAGTGATCCAAGAACTCAAGCCTAAAGTGGTAATTCAAACATTTCAACTGTCTCATAGGGTCAAGAACACACAGTTGGAGTTTAGGGCTATCAAGGCAGCCAGGACTTGAGAGACCAAAATTCCAGAAATAAGGGAACACAGATACATGAGTGTGACGTTATGCACTCCTGTTATTTTGAGGAATTTGCTTATTTCAAAGGCCAAAGACAGTCACATTGAAAGGAACAGGTAAAAGGCTAAAAATCAGACCTGAGATTTTTCAGCCTTAACAGGTAGGAGACACAAAGAGGAGAGACCCTGGTAAACACTCCAGGCTTTCACTAATCTATGAGGATAAAAGTCATAAAAGTAATAATCTTTGAGAAAGTAGTGACTGGCAAGGGGAGCCAAGAAGATTTTTGGAGTACTAGCAATGATAATTTCTTGACCTGGTAGTACTTACATTACCATGTTCATTTTGTAAAAATTCATAAATACATTTGTGATATGCATCCTCTTCTGTGTGTATGTTAACTTTGGAAAAAATGGAAAAATCAGCATCTCATCTTAAAAAGGTGAAGTATTGCTAAGGTAGTAACAAAGAAGGACATTTCACCATATCCTTTGTTTATACAAATAAGTAAAGTGTATTTGGCCTGATTTGTCATCCGGACAGGGAAAAGAGTTTGAAAAAAGATGAAAATTTAAAGAAAACTATTGTTATATTTCTCCCTACTATAGTAATTGCATTCATCTAGAGAGTACCCAGTGTTGAAGAACTAACTGGAAAAAAAAAAAAGAATGCACTAAACTGACTATACGTTTTTAGTGTTGCATTTATATAAAAGACATGAATGTCATTTAAAATAGTTGTGGAAACCAGAATAGAGAAAGGTCAGAAGATTAACACAAACACAGGAGGGAAAACTAAAGCTTTAAATGGGCCAGATCTTTGACTGGGCCAGATCTGTGTGAGAAGGCTGTATCATCCAAGAAAATTTTTTATTGCAACATATATCTTATTAGAATCCTAATTGTTTTCAGTCTCCAGCAGAGCAGTAATGGCATGACAATGTTTTTATATTTCTTAAAGAAGTCTTCTAGATTTCTCTTGGAGAGCTGTCTTTAACATTTGGTTTACTTTTGCAGTGGCAATATTTTTTCCATTGTTTTGCATGCTAAAACAGCAATTGATTAGTACAGAAGCCTTGAGCCAAGTTCTGCCCTAGGATATGTATGTGACCCCCACTAACTTCAAATAGAGTTGCACGCACACATCCTGGAGTGGAATTTGGCTTTCTTCCATGGTAATCAATGAGAGTCATTGAAATAGATGGGAACCATGCTTGGATAACTGACAGCTAAATTTGGTCCTTAGGAATTGAAACTCATCTGAACATTTTCTTTGGAAAAAAATAATTAAAGTCTAAGAATTATAATAAATCATAATTTCTAGAATCGAGTAGTTTTATCAACCAGTTGAAATCTTACAGTATGTATCTATAAAAGCACTCTAATGATAGAAAGTAAGATTGTGATATATTTGCCATATAATCCTTTGTTCATATAATAATGATTGAAATAAGAAAATAAGGAGACAGGTGATTTTATAAAAAGCACATTAATTGTTGTAAGAGGAAATGCTACTTTTTAAAGTTTTAAAAACTCTAGAGAACATCTTTATATATAATAATATCTATTTATTGGACTCCTAGAAGCTTGTGATTGAAAAAGAAATAATTTTTTGGAGTCAAGTTTATAAAGCTGTTTCACAAAATGAATAAAAAAGATAAGCTAACTTCCATTCTCATTCTGCTGCACTAATGTCACCTGAGGGAAAGCTAGCGCTCTGTCTCCAGGGAGTACATAGTTGTCTGTGGTGTTTGCATACTTAGGGACATTCTGAAAATGATACTGTGAGGAATTGACTCTCTCTTGATTTGGACTTATTTCATTAACATACCATCTCTTGTAGACAAGGGCAATATCTTTCTGAAGGTAGCAGTTTATTTTCCTGGCCCAGATTTAAAAGGATTTTTTCTCAAATTTTCATTATGAAAAATTTCAAACTTTCAAAAAAATATGAAAGAATATACAATATACTCCTATAACCTCCCTCTTATTCTACGATATTCTATATTTCCTCACTCTCTCTCTCTCCCTTTCCTTCTACACTCTGTCCTTCCTTCTTTTCTTCCTTCCTATCCCATCTTCCTCTCCTTCTTCTTTTCCTGGTTTTTTTTTCTGTTAATTCTCTGATGAACCATTTGAAAATAAAATGTAGACATTGAGATATCACCCCTAAATATTTCAGCATCACTTCCTAAGAATAAGGATTTTCTCCTACATAACCACATTATTATTATGACATCTACAGAAGTCATTAATTCTCTCATAATATTAATTCTCTAATATCATCTATAACCAGTCAATATTCAATTTTTCCCAACTGCCCCCAAAATGTCTGATGGTTATTTTCAGAACCAGTAGTCAGTCAATATTCATATGGTGCTTTTGGCTATTATGTCTCTAACATACAGTTATCTTCCCTATGATATTGACTTTTTGAAGAGACCAGGTCAGTTGTCCCATAAAACATCTACCTTCCTGAATTGGTTTAAATATGTCCTTGTAGTATAATTAACTTATTCTTCCACACTCTGTATTTTCTGTAAACTGGTAAATGTCAGATATATAATTACAAAATTTTAATGAATTATTGGTTTAATCTGTGGGCTGCAATAGTAAAACAATCTGTAACATAAAACAGTAACACTGTTTTCCACTTATGTCACAGAGTCTAAGTATTCAAGCTCTGCTTACCTTTCTCTTTTCAGGGGTACATCAACATGGTATTGATGGCATGCTTATAGATTGGATTGCATGGGTTAAGGACCATGTATTATTTGTATTTGCCTAATATACCATCCCCACTCTTCTGGTGATAGTTATGCCCTTCCTCTGGGAAACTGACTTTCCTCTATACCATGTATTTCTGATAGACCAGCCAATCAGAGAACTCCATTCCAACACCATCCTTAAACCTTAGCCCATGATTTAAGTTAGACCAAATGATTTTCTCTCCTGAGAAAGACAGGAGGATATAATAAATACTTCAGTGTTTGAGGACCATATGGCCTCTGTCACAGCTACTCAACTCTGCCCTTATAGTGCAAAAGCAGCCATAAACAATACTTAAATGAATGGGTGTGTCTATGTTCCAATAAAACTTTATTGACCAAAAAAAAAACTTTACAAGAAAGGCAGAGTTCTTGGTGTTGACCCATGGACAGTAGTTTGCTGTTCTGGAGAGGCAATCCATGAACAGCTGAGCTTGAAATTTTCCCAGATCAACAAGAACTAGCTGTTCAAATCCTACCTCTACTTTAAAAACAAAACTCAGCTTTATTGAGATATAATTGACATACAAAATTGTTAAAATATTCATAGTGTACCTCCTGGTCATACATGTGCACATTGTGAACAGATTCCCCTCTTCTAGTTAATTAACACATCCATTACCTCACATATTTTTTTAAATTTTTTTGATGAAAACATTTGTTTTACTCTCAGCAAATTTCAATTATACAATACAGTTTATGAACTATAGTCACTATGTTTTACATTAGATATTCAGATCTTATTCCTCTTATAACTGAAAACTTTTACCATTTTACCAAACTCTTCCCATATCCCCCAATCTCCAGCCCCTGGCAATCAGTTTTCTACTCTCTCTCTCTATGAATTTGACACGTTTTATGGTTTTGTTTTGTTTTTGAGATTCCACATAAATGATACTACAAAGTGTTTGAAGTATTTGTCTTTCTCTGTCTTTCTCTGTCTGAAAAATGTTTGAAGTATTTGTCTTTCTCTGGCTTATTTCACTTAGAATAATGCCCTCAGGGTCCATCCATACTGTTGCAAATGGCAGGATTTCCTTCTGTCTCATGGCTGAATAATATTACATTGCTTATATAAACTACATCTTTATCCATCCATCTTTTGACAGACACTCAGGTTATTTCCATAACTTAGCTATTGTGAATAATGCTGCAGTGAACGTGGGAGTGCAGATATCTATTCAATATCCTGTTTTCATTTCCTTTGTATATGTAACCAGAAGTACGGTAGTTTTATTTAAAATTTTTGAAGAACCTCCATACTGTTTTCCATAATGGCAGCACCAATTTATATTCCTACCAATAGTGTGTAGTGGTTCCCTTTTCTCCACATCCTAGTCAACACTTGTCACTTGTCTTTTTTTTTGCGGTATGCGGGCCCAGCCACTCCACGGCATGTGGGATCTTCCCGGACCGGGGCACGAACCCGTGTCCCCTGCATCGCCAGGCAGACTCTCAACCACTGTGCCACCAGAGGGAAGCCTGTCACTTGTCTTTTGATGGTAGCTATTCTAACAGGTGTGAGGTGATATCTCATTGTAGTTTTGATTTGCATTTTCCTGATGATTAGTGATGTTGAACACATTTGCATGTACCTGTTGGTCACTTGCAATGTCTTCTTTAGAAAAATGTCTATTAAATTCCTCTGCCCATTTTTTAATCTGATTGTTTTTTGCTATTGAGTTGTATGAATTATTTATACATTTTGAGTATTAACTACTTATTAGATATGTGGTTTGCAAATATTTTTAATCCCATAATTGTCTTTTCATTTCATTGGTGATTTCCTCTGCTGTGCAGAAGATTTTTAGTTCGATGTAGTCCCACTTGTTTATTTTTGCTTTTGTTGCTTTTGCTTTCAGAGTCAAATCCAAAAAAAAAAAAAAAATCATTGCCAAAACTGATGTCAAGGAGCACACACTCTATGCTCTCTTCTGAGAGTTTTATGGTTTCAGGTCTTATGTGCAAGTCTTTATCCATTTTGAGTTGATTTTTGTGCATGGGGTAAGATAAGGGTCCACTTTCATTCTTTTGCATGTAGCTGTCCAGTTTTCCTCACACCATTTATTTAAGAGACTGTGTTTTCCCCATTGTATATTCTTGCCTCCTGTGTCATAGAATAATTGACCATATAAGTGTGGGTTCATTTCTTGGCTCTCTATTCTGTTTCATTGATCTATGTGTTTGTTTTTATGCCCATACCATATTATTTTGATTGCCATAGCTTTGTAACAGGGTTTGAAATCAGGAAGTCTGATGCCTCCAGCAATTCCACTCCTGGATATATATCCAAAAAACCCAAAAATACTTATTTGAAAAGATGCATGCACACCAATGTTGATAGCAGCATTTTTTGCAGTTGCCAAGATATTGAAGCAACCCAAGTGTCCATCAACAGATGAATGAATAAAGAAGATGTGGCATATATACATAATGGAATACTACTCAACCATAAAAAAAGAATGAAATATTTCCATTTGTAGCAACATGGATGGACTTAGTAAAATAAATCAGAGAAAGACAAATACTGTATGATATCACTTATATGTGGAATCTAAAAAATACAACAAACCAATGAATATAACAAAAAAGAAGCAGACTCACCGATATAGAGAACAAACTAGTGGTTACCAGTGGGGAGAGGGAAGGGGAAGGGGAAAAATATGTGTAGGGGAATAAGAGGTATAAACTATTAGGTATAAAATAAGTTACAAGGATATATTGTACAACATGGGGAATATAGCAAATATTTTATAGTAGCTATAAATGGAGTATAACCTTTAAAAATTGTGAATCACTATATTGTATGCCTGTAACATAAAATATTATACATCAACTATACTTCAATTAAAAATAAAAATATTATATTTTCCTAGTGAATTGACACTTTTCTTAGCATGCAATGTCTTCTGCATCTCTAGTAATTCTTCTTCCCCTATAGCCTACTTTCTCTCAGATTAGTATAGCTACTAGAGCTTCTTCTTCATTAGTGTTTGCATATGTGCTTTTCTATCCTTTTTACTTTCAACCTTTTCTTATATTATTATAAGCATCATTTATTCCTGTTATTATTATTCAATCCAACAATGTTTATCTTTAAAATGGAGTGTTTATTCCATTTAAGTTAACATAATTACTCGTATATTTGAGTATCCAATCATCTTACTATTTTCTATTTTCTTCTTAGTTTCTCCCTTTTTATTTCTTATCTTCCCTTAGATTAATAAAGAGTCTTCTATTATTATAACTTCCCATCCCCTTGTTAATTATAGTTGATTTTATTATTCTTTTAGTAGTTATACTAGAAACTAGAAAATGTAAAAATCTACCTTTAATTAGTACTTCTGTCATTTTCCAGGCACCTCTCATCTTTTGTGTTATTGACGTCATGTATTTAGTTTTACATATATTTTCCATCTCACACAGTAATATTATTATTATAATTATTTACATGGTTGTTGTTGTTTTAAATCATCAATATTCATTTTGATTTATTCTCCATATTTACCCTTTTCTAACTTCTAATGTTTTTTTTTGTTTTCAGATGCTTTCATCTGCAATATTTTTTCTTCTGACTGAAAAACTATCTTTAGTATTTCTCTTACTGTGTGTCAGCTGGCGATCAATTCTCTCAGTTTTTGTTTGTCTGATCTATCTTTATTTCGCCCTCATTTTTAAAAGAATATTTTAACTGGATGAAATCATTTTACTTCAACATTTTAAGATGTAATTATATTGGTGTCTGACTTCTATTCTGTGATTCCAGTTACAGCAGATCATTTTACAATATCTCATGTGTCTCTTGTGTTCTGTTATGGAGGACAGGGAAGCAGAGTTCAGTGAGGGTTTTGACCAATCTTTATAATCATTCTTGGGAGAATGGATCATCTAAGAACAACTTCTCATAGTAAGAAATCATAGTATGAAGATAGAATATATATTTTAAATGTGGAAATGTTTCAATCAAAGGAATCTATAATTCATGGAATTTGGGGAATACAGAGGAAAATCTTTCTTGGCCAAGTAGTTGTCTAACATTTGAGTATACTCTGTACCTCCACCCCCTTTACTCACTCAGAATGTTTCCCCACAGGTAGCGTAGACTAGAGTGAAATAGATGGACTCAACATTGTGTAGTAGTATCTACCCTCATATACCATCCTTATTTTTCAAGTGGTTCTATATTTTCTCCATGATAAAAAAAAATAATAATAAAGGAAGAAAGGAAGCAGGCCATAGTAAACAAAGTTATTTTTTAACATAATGCACTTTAAATTTTCAAAGCTTTAATCCTATACATAATTTCTAAGACTTTTTCTTTTAATTCAGATTCCCTTAATTTTGATGCTAAGCAAGAACACTCTAGTCTTGTGTTCTTAATTCATAGATCAAAAAAGAAATATATAACTTCTGTTTATTACAGTATTAGTTTTCACCTAACACCCCAATCAAAGAAACCTTATTTAGTTCCAAATGGTTATTTTCCTAGCTATAAATACATGTTTTGTAAACGCATCCTTGTCCAGGCCTTTGTTGCCTGAACACATAAATGGCTGCTGCAGACAGTGCTATAAAAGAATTAGAGCCTGGGTCTGGCAATTACAGTATAGGACAATCTTGTTATTTATTTATTTATTTAATGCCTTGAGAATTATTTCAACTTCTTTTTGCAGCTATAAGATTGGTTAAATGTATAGAAAAAGAGATCTTGTAACTCAAAGGATTTGGGATCTTAAACTTTTGTATTTGATTACATTTGAATGCAATTACGGAAACTTGTAATGTAATATTTTCTTTCTACTGGATGAAAATTACAGATATGTAATATGGGTTTACTTACCTGATTGCACATTAACTCTAATACTTTCAGATAGCCTGCGGCATGGGCAAAAATAAAAAGGCTGTGTTGTTTGGCTTGGAACGAAGTCAGGTATATCATTGGTTAAACAATCTGCCTGTTTCCTGCAAAGATGCAGCTTTAATGTAGAAATGGTGCAATATGTATGGTTTGCTTCAAAAGAGAGAGAGAGACCGTCTTAATATCAGAGCAAGGAAGAAATAATCCATAATAAATTTGCAGTTCCCAGATGTTGTAAGTAAATTTTTGATTTGTAAAGATTTTTCTTCACCAAAGCCCAAGTATTACATGATTAGATAATATGAAAAGCCAAGCCTTTGACCTTTTCGGCTAAACTTACAAACTTGAAGATTTCCCAAAGAATGGAAAACCCTCAACTCATTATGGAAAAGGGAAATCCAGAAATTGAATAGTTCTAAAATTATCTCCAGGACCAAAATTTAGAAACCTTAGAATTTAGGGACTTAGGAAGTTCTCCTGGTGGTAAAAACAAGCTGTAGTAATTACAGTATTAAATCAAGTAAGAGAAGAAATAATATCTGGGCATGGAAAACACTTAAATGTACTTATGTGGCATAGGAAAAAAATGTATTGGTATTTACTGTATACAAAGAACTGGGTTAAGTTTTCTGGGGATTAAGATTTGAGGGACAAATGTGGCTTCTGTCTTCGAGGTGTCACAGTCTGGAGGAGAAAACATGTACATAAATAATGTCCACAGAGGAGACGGTGATGAATACTGCAACAAAAAGACCAACCATCAGCAAATGGGAACGGTTGGCTATGGATACTAGTTCTGTGTTTTAATATATGTTGAGGTTACAAAATAGTAGACAGTTTTGCGTCTCATTTCTAACACCAGCATCTGACTGGCACATGGCTGCTTCTACTAAGTATCCCTCAGTTAAATTTGGATTGAGGATTGAGTTATGTAAGAAATAGGAAGGTTAAAGATAAATAAATAAAATAAATTTTAAAAAATAAGTAAATTAAAAAAAGAAATAGGAAGGTTATTTATTGGACTTCAAAGTCAGAAGTAAATTTATCTGTCTACTCTTAATTCTTTTTGCCTTGTTTGACATTTGTGACTATTTATCTTGACATTTACCTATGTGACAACTACATGAAACCTATTTCTATGTGGCTTAAAATGCTACTCCTTAGGAGAGGATTAGCATGTCATTGGAGTAGAACCTAGACAGCAATGTGAGTTCTGAAGAATGACACGGTGGCAGATTGAATAATTAGAAATCTTTCTAAGAAGGACTCTGCAGAACATGAGCCTCTGGCAGGAAGGAGTGCTCCACCACTCATTTTTCCTTATTATCACTTGTCTTCATGTTTAGTTTTGCATCTGCACTTTTGTAATAATATTGACTGTTCTGGTAAGAACTCACTACCTCAAAGAAATGTCATAGTAAACATACATATCTATCAGGTCAGCCAAAGACCAAACTTAATCACATGAATTTAATTTCAATCCAATGGTGGGGATGACATTTAGCATTTTTGTTTAGAGGAGATCTAATCCTTCCAACTACAATCTTCCTCTTCCTCGTGCTCTTCTCCACAAACAATTAAAAGCAATAACAAAAAACACATATAGATATATCCGAAATATCTACATATTGACTTGAATATAGCTATTTACAAAAATAAATATTTTAATAACAATTCTAATATTGTGTACTTCTGAATAAAGAATTCAATAAATGAACATTTGAGAAAATCCATAAATTAACTTTTTCTTTTTTTGGCCACACTGTGCAGCATGTGGTATCTGATTTCCCCGATCAGGGATCGAACCCATGCCCCCTGCATTGGGAGAGCAGTGTCTTAACTGCTGGACCACCAAGGAAGTCACGGTAAATTAAATTTGAATCTAAGAAGACTAGAGCTTAAATATTTTACATGCAATAAATGACAATCATTTATAAATGGTTTTGCCAATCGTGAAAAAATTAAATTCATGATTGGAGTTTTAAACAACGAAAAAAAATCTGTCCTTCTATCCCATCATGATTGTCCTTACATCAGTATTTATTGGACCATACATTTTTACCAAGAAGAAAGCTGTGGGACACTGGGATATCTTCCATGATCAATTTTAAAAAATCTAAGAACTATAGAGAAGAAAGTCAAAAACTGAAATACTTTCCCTTCCCCTATGCATTTACCTTCATAATTTGTATCTTTATTATTAAAGATAATAATAAATTTGCAGCTAAGTTCCTGGAGCTATTTCTTGAGTTATTTGATAGATAAGTGATGTTAAAGAAAATACACCTTAATTTCTTGTTGAGGTATTCATTAAATGGTGTTTACATTAGTGAGAGACAGCATAGTGCCCATGTTTAGAATCCATTCACCTGGTAAGATGACAAGAGAATAAAAAGATCATAGAGCAGGCACATAGTTTTCAATTGTGAAGTTCCCTGGTGTTGCATCTTAACTTCAGTGTTGCCTGAGTTTGAGGACAACTGATAATTGGAGTAATTTGATGGCTCTTATCGTCAACTCAAGCAATAATTAATTTTGTGCATGAAGAGATCAAAGGGCAATTAGTCTTCATTTTCCACCCAAAGAATAAGATTGGATGTATTTTCCTATTATCTCAACTTTTTATTTTCTATAACTTAACACGAATTTTGCATCAGGGTATGTTTAACTGCAAGTAATAGAATATTTGGGGTGGGGGAGAAAAAAAGGATTCTGGCAGTTCTAGGGTAGTACATGACTCAGGCTTTTTCTATTCTTTCCTTTTACTTTTCTCAGCATTTTGGCTTTTTATCTTTCCTCTAAATTTTCAATTCAGAGTCACAACACTGCAGCTGTTTCAAGCATCATGGTTTCCAACAACCAAGAGAAAATAAAACAGACAGAAAAGAGGCCAATTTCCAAATATTCTCTAATTTATCAGGGAAATACATCTTTCCCCTGTTACTCCTAGAGCTCTTTGCACAATATTTTCTATCTCATTTTCAGAATTAGATATGACCTATATGTATGTGTTTTTCATGACTGGTTGAGACCAAACATGATTTATGTCTTGGAAATAGAGGAGGGGCTTACCTTGTCAGAACACAATGCTGACAGATGAATACTTGAACAAAAGAAAAAGTTATGCACGTATGTGAGGGGAGAGGTTAAAATGGTCTGACGGATCACTAACAGCATCTACCACAGATAACCAATTAGGGAGTAGAATTCTGTGGGATATTAAGATGGGGAATCTTATTAATTAATATTAAATTAAAATAAATTATACAATTATTTTCTCCCTGGAGTACAGTGTCCTTCTGCCCCAAACTCTTATGGCATCAATACTTGTTTAGTGGCTGCTCTTGCACATATTGACAATTCATTTAGCAAGGAGCCATGATGATATCTAGAACTCCATGAGAAACTAAAATATAAATAGAATACAAAAAAAATTCAAGGTCATTTTCCAATCTCAGATGTACTGTGATTTTAATGTGGGGAAAAATTTTATGTAAGTATTTACCTTACTGGAAACAGAAGTTCCCCAAACTTCTTTTTGCATAATATGGGAGGACTCTTCTAAGTGGCCTCTAAAATCTAGCAACAAAGTGGAAATTCTCCCACTTCCATTAAGTGGGAGAGCCCATTTTTATCTATAAGAATTAAAATTCAGCAACAAACTACAGGTGGAAATTTTAGCAATATTCTTATGTGTGTATGTTTGTTATTTGGGAGAAGTTTGTTTAGTGCTTATAAGGATTTGATTGATTACTAGTTTAATGTATACCTAATATATAGATATTCTATAGTACTTCTTGAATCACACATCCAATAATCAGTAGTTGATTTAGTATTTCAGAATGTCATGCCAAGAGAGGGTACATAAGCTTTTAAGATCATATTTTAAAAATCAAAATATTTGTTGAGTAGCCCAGAATTCATTCCTTTCATTTTATTAAAGAGCCATTATTGGGGCCTGAGGAAGACCAAATTGGCCTCAATTTTATGGGTACATATTGTGCTATTTTGTCTTGAGACAGTAGTCAAAGCCAAAGTTGAATTGTTATCCTCACCTGTATAATAAAAGATAGAGTGTACTAAGGTGATGGAGCTAAGAAATCCCAGGTTATGAATTCTTTATTTCTCCATTTTGAGTCTAGATTTGAAAAATGTAGTACATAGTCTTGGAAGAATGACAGTCATTAATATAATTAGATCTAATGAGTTTCCAAAATATTTCAATTTAGAATGGGATGGGGTATTTTTAATGCATAAAATGAGTGTAACTCTATAAAACAATAATTTTAAAATGTATTCAAACATTAATTTTGTCATGAAATCTTCCTTTCTTCCTTAATTAAAATATATTTTGATTCTGCTTATCGTTAACAATTTTATCAGATTGCAAAATTTCAGACACCTAAAATGTCAGAAGTGGTTGGGTACACAGAGGGAAAATCTTAATTAAGAGAATTTATAAATTCTCTTAATTTATAAGTTGTTAACAATTTATAATATTATAATATTAAATTGTGTTGTCAATTTTCATGCTTTTAGGTGGACAGCAAAGGTTTATGTTTGACTGAAAAATAATCTATGGTTTCATTCCAGCTTTTGATTGGCTGTTAAATTGAATTCTTATCTCCTTTGTAATCCCGGTGGTGAATCTAAAACAAATAAAGGTATGTTTTCAAGGCATACCTAGTTAATGTTCACATATTTATTCAATAAACATCATGTTCATATAACTATCAAATGCCAAGTATTGTGGATACAGGACAAAGCATTGCGCCGGCTCTCAGGTTGCTTATAATTACTAACCTGGGCCAAAGACACCAGATAACTATTTAGAATACAGTGTAATAAGCGCTGTGATAGAGCTTAGATGCATGTTCCTGTAGAAGGTCAACAAAGTAATTGTATGAGTCAAAAGGTTCTCATTTATATGCAAGATAGCACATTTGGAAAGGTATTAACAAGTAGCCACAGGAATAGTTTAAACTGTTGACATACAGGATGACTATTACCTAATAATACGGGTCAGTCTATTTCTGCTAGGACAAAGGTGAGAGATGTGAGTTTCAGGGGTCATCTCCAAAAAAGCATATTGACAAAGGATTAGACACAGCATTTTGCAGAGAGATATCCATATGTGAGTTCTATAAATAGATATAATCTAAGTCAAAATACCTATGGGAAATTTAGAGCAGACTCACAGAGAACATGAGTGTTTCAATACAAGTTAATTCAATATGGTATACAGCTGGCAAAGCAGAGGGCTTTTGTGCAGGGGACTGAGAAGGGAGATTAATAACAAAGTGGAATCTTATTTTAAGCATGTTGGAATGTAGTTTTGATCTCAACATACATGTACATAGCTGATTTTTTGAAATTTTTAACATGTAACTTGTTCTTGCCAGTAAGAAGTGAATGAATGTCTTTTATTATTGAAGTAACTTAACTCTTCCAACCAACTGAATTCTTACATTATAAAGAGATATACTGAAGTACTGCTGCTGCTTTCAAAATACTGCTCACACTTGTTAGAAACAAGGAAATGTAATTGACAGTGTGTTCACATAATATTTTTTACAGAATAATGAAGTTTTTCAGATTTCTAAGACTAAATCTTACTTTTTCATAAGACTTGTCTTTTGAATCACACTATTTTTTTCTCCCCTGCAATAGTCATTGACTAGAATTCTGACATGGATCTGTTTCCTACTCTCATTCCAGCCCTGCCCCTTTCAGCTCCAGTTCTCTCCCAGGGTTGGAGTCCTATTGTCATCCTGAGTCCTATTATCCTACATAGGACCTAGGACTCTCCACTCCACCAACGATGCCTCTTCTCTGAGGATGGGGGTAGAGGGCTAAAGATAAACTGAGAAACGTGAACACAGCTCTAATGTGTGGCATCCCATCTGCACAAAATGAGGATATGTGAAATGCAACCATAATTGCTATCAGTAATGAAAAGCAATCATTTTTATAATTACCCAGTAATAAACTTTAATATGCTTTCTTGTGGAAGAATAACAGTGGAGTCATTGACTGATGTTGGTCTCTGAACTGTGCTTGGGAAACTGCACTAAATGGTACCTAATGACCTTTGGGAGTTAACAATCCCCCAAACATGGGTAATTTATTCTCTTCTCAGAGCTGTTCTCAAACATTTTTGAAAATCAAAAAAATTTTTCCATTTAGTTATCCCTAATTATGTGTTAACTCCTTTGTCCTCTTGTGACACCGAATGACCTGGCAATGAGCAAGAAGATAAAATAAGGTGTCCTACCGTGACTGCAAGTAAGCAAGGAAACAAACAAACAAAAGCCCTTACTAGAGCTGATGCCAGCTAGCCAGTTAGCCATGACAGAGAGGATAAGTGAGAAACATTGTGGAGGTGCTGGACAGACGAGTAGGGTAGAGTAAACTTTAACATTGAGGGCAGTAGTAGTCTAAGAACAAACTTGTTTAGGTGGACAGGTTTGCTTAGGTGGGTTCCCATGTTCCACATCCCTAGAGTATGTCAACAGAGTGAAGAAGATTCTTCCCACGAGTAGATGGATAAAATCTGTGTGGCCATTCTGAAACTAAGATTTTGTTTCATCTGGGTAGAGATTACGCTCATGGCTTTGGCCTCTAGACGAATGCAGAGGAATATTCTTGAGTAGCTATCCATTTACTTTATCATTTGCCACACAGTGTGTATTGCCATTGTATGAGAAAATCCTTTCTGGTTAAAATGACTGCTTACAAAGCAGCATTTTATATCTTTTCCCATCTGTGAGGAATTTGTCACATCTTGATATAAAATCCCTCGTTGCCTTAAAGTTTTTAAGACCAAACACATTATAGTTCTAAGGGCATGTTTGTTCTTGTCCATCATCTTTTTTTTTTTTTTTTTACTTTTAAAACCATGTTTATTTATTTTTGTATCAGAATATGCATGACTTTGTTCTGACTTCCTTTTTTCTTCTCCCATGATAGTCTGAAGAATCCGATACTGGATCTCAAGAGGCTTCCTCAAACTATTTTAGAAATGCAAGAAGAAAATGTTTGGCTAGCCCTCATTTGTTGACTTGTCCCAGCGAGTAAGGTTGGTAATAATTGCCCCTTACAAGTCCAACTAGAAGATAGGTCTCTAGGACTATGGTAACTTGTGCCACCAAATATATTCTACATCAAGGATCACGAATATTCTATACATAGGAGTTTGATGGTATCACTTAATTATGTTTCTTATCTTTTCCTCACTTATAACTTCTCTCCTATTTTTATCTGCTGTGAAAGTTCAAAATGTTTTCAAAAGCATTTCCATAAAGTAATATAGTCATTCAGTACTGTAGGAGAAAAAAGTTTCATATTTTATTTCTAGAATATGATTTGCTGAGAAATCCTAACCTTGGCCATTTCTTTATATTTTGTTCATGGAGTTCAAGTAGAACAGAGAGAGGCAAGAGTGCTGACAAAATCACCTATAGTTAAAATGTAGGATTCTTCTACATATGGATTTATTCATTATTGGTCCTCAAAATTACTATTAAATATTGTTAAACTGAAAAAGTTCTAAGCATATAGTTTAAAAGCAAGAATCATGAATATTTAAAATGTATTTAAAAGTCATAGAACTGCCAAATTTTATCTGGGGAAAGAGGCATTGTGCTCACCATCTCACACAGGGCAGAAGCCCCCTATACAGAGAACAGATCAAACATGTGTTTGAAAGACCTGAGGTCTATAAAGGCAGCTCATTCCAGTTGGGTGACAGCTAATTATATAAAGGTCTCCACAGAATGAACCAGAAGCTGTTTCCTTATAGTTTTACTTGTTGATTCTGGTGAGCTCTTTTTAAATGATATGAAGCAAAGCTGTTTGCCATCCTTATCATCTTTCCCCACACGATGTTCAAAATAAAAAACACTTAAATCTTTTTTTTGGTACGGCTTATAGATACCTAACCATTTTAGTTCTCGCGTTGCTCTCTGGTGTGTCAATATTCTTAAATAAAATGCTCCTAATTAAATATTTCATGGCTGTTTCCGGGTGTTCGTAACAATCTAATATGGGATGTTCCCCTTGGGAAAACTAATTATTTCCACACTAATTGGTAGAGTAATAGCATATCAGAATTCTATTGGTGTAGTCTGCTTCATAGCCATGATGTATATTTTCTCTAAAACCACACTCTTCTCATGTTAAAAAATATATACTCTCTGTAACCAATCAATTCCACTTCTAAGAACGTAACAAAGGAAATAATCTGAAATGTCAAATTAAAATATTAGGCACAAAAATGAAATTTTAATATTAAGCACAAAAATATATGGATATAAACTATTTAATTGTCCAATGATAGAAAATATTGAATGAATCCATTCAGCAAACGGAAATCCATTCTATGGATATTATGTGGCCGAAAGAATTATTATGGAACATGAACATTATAATCATATGATAATAAAAAACAATAGAAGAATATGTATAAGTATAGAAATATATATTATATACATAGAGAGAGAGAGCGAGAGAGAGCGCATACACACACTATTCATTCCAAAGATACTGAAAATAAAAACCAAAATTATAGTTATTTTTGTATGCTATACTATTTCATTTTTTCTTCCCTATATTTTTATACATTTTCCCAACTTCTATAATTAGCAAATATTACTTAGAAAAATGAAAGATCTCCAATAAACTTTTATTTTTAACTATTGGACATTCCTATATGGAACACAATTTTTTTCAGATGTTTTTATGAACAGATTGTTATTCTCCCTATGTCGCACCAGTATAAAGATTTTGGCTTCATCACTGAATCTTTGAGGTTAACAAACTGGAGGACAAGGCAGCCATACCACTTGCCCTAGGCAGAGTCTCGTCATGATGGCAAATAGATCTAGCTGGGCTTGCAAAGTATCTCTGAAAACTCATGTGTTCTGCCACTTTATTTTTATTTCTTTATGGAGAAAAGGGGGGAGGTGAGAGAGCAATTGAGAGAGAGAGAGAGAAAGTGGATGGGGAAAGGCAGGCGGCAGAGTGTGTGGTAAAAAGGACAAAGAGAAAGCTGATTGCAACAGCTGCTCTGCTTATCTGAAAGTTTTAACTTGACTCTTGTTCACATCCCAGGTGACCAGCTAATAAAAATAATTTAAGCTTTAACAAAACAAGGGTAATTTATAATGTGAAAACTGTAGTCTGGCACTTGTATCAGCACCAGAAACAAGGTTTCTGAAAGTTCCTTAGGGGAATGGAACTAGCAGGGACATACAATTTAATAATAGCCTTCTTTCCACTTGACCGTCCCATCCCAGCCCCCCACCCCCTGCTGCCAACGCTACCTCAGCATCGAAACCTTGAATCAAACATATAAAGTTCTGTCTCACTGTAAGATTCTCCATGTTGTTTTTAAAGCAACCGCCAAATCATATTGTTTTTCCTCTTTACATGAAAATATTTTAAAAATTCAGCCTTTAACATTAATTGTTTTCAGTAAAATTATCGCCACTGCAAATCTAACGTTATTCAAGAGACCCAGAGTTTAAGCAGAAGTAATTCAATTTTTGAACTAGAATATTTATTGTATACTTCAAAATTCTACTTTTCTTGGAATCAGGGCCTCTTGAAAAGAAAATGTCTTACAAAAAAGACAGATTTTAATATTTTTCATCCTCATTGAATTAGAGCCGAAATTAATTTGCTAAGTGGAAAACTATTGTCATATAACATATTGCATAAATGAACATACACTTGGAAATTAATCAAAACAAGAACAACATCAGCATCATAGCAGTGTCATGCTTAAAATGAACTTACATTTTTCTTCTGCCTTGAGGATACACAGATTGTTTTGTTTTAATGGCTTCCAGCCATCTCTATTATACAGCGTAAAGGCTCAAAGGGAAAAGCAGATTTTAGTCCTCAGAATAACAACTATAAGGAAGGAGTTTAAAAGTGCTGATGAAGCAAATGTTGTTGAGTTAGTCTGTCTACTTCACAGTTGGGTTTAAGTCATTGTGGGACAAATATTTAACCATTGGAGTGATTGTCTGGACATTATTTAAAACCTAGATGAATCCTGGGCATTTCTGAGGATGCATTTTAAATGACAGGCATAGTTTGCTTAAAGGAAGTCCTTGGTAGAGTTACTAAGAGAGAACTTAACTCTCGTATTAGAAGGCAATAAGTTCAACCAATCATTAAAAACTCAGAATCAAATAAGTTCTAGGAGGCATATGGACTTTCACTGGTAGGCAACTTGTCTTTCTCTGCAAACTCAGCTGCTGAATTCACAGTGAGAAACAGAGGATCAAGCATGCTTCTGTCACATAGCTACTGTGTCACCTTCATTAAATCATTTAACTTTCTGACCCTAAGTTTCCTCATTACTGAAATGGAAGTCATAATAATAATTGTCCTGTCTAATTCATAGGACTGTTCTCAATATCAAATGAGGTAGTGAATGTAAAAGTATTTCATAGCTGCAAAAAACAGGGAAAATTTTATTCACTATATTATGGATGAATTCATGTGCATTTGTGCATAACTTTTTATGGATATTTGATAAGGAACAAGAAGGCTAGAATTCTGATTTGGAGTTGGAACACTTGTATTCAGATCCAGGCATTGACAATAACTAGTCCTGTTACAAGGAGCAAGTTAGTGAATTTAAGCCTCCATTTTTATAGACCTAACATGAGTTAACAATAATACTTGCCTATTATGTAATCTGAAGATCAAACGACACAATATAAATAAAAACATTGTCTAACATTACTGTTATCATTGTCATTATCTTTCAAAAATTCTCTTTTTATGATCAAAGACTAAGATAATTTCTACCCAACATGGACCTCAGTTAACTAGACTTGGCTTCCCTTCCCTCCCCTCTTTGTTGAAATTATGTCTCCAATGCAAATTGTTTCTTTTTGGAAACTGTAAATCTTCTACCCAGAACTTCGTGTTTTGTTTAATTCTTTTCTTTATACATGGTGGCAGAATAATTTTTAGATGATTTACCAAATTCTTAAGGATAATTTAAGAAAACACAATAACTGACAAAATTATTATATTAATGGCAGAGCAGAAGAATCTATGGGAACAGTGTGTGTTTCTGGGATGCCATACCTCAAACAGCTTGATGCAAGAGCCCCAGCGCAGGGGCAAAGGAGTGAGGTCAGCTGGGTTCTAGCTTGGATTTGACAACAGTTCACTGGGACTTCTTTTTTTTTTTTTTAATTTGTAAACTGAGAGAATTAGAGTGAATAGTACATAGGACCTTCCTGCTTTGACATTTTCTTCAACCCTTAAAGTCTAAGCAGTTTGCAGATACTTAGGGATAAAAGGGCTCTGACCATTCTAACTGATCAATGTAGTTCAACTAAAAGGCAGAGCTATTTGACTGGGAGCTAAAAGGGTTGCAGCTGCTGTTTGACAATGTTTTAGTTTTGACTCGGAGAATTTACTTTTCAAAACTGCTTGAAAATTTATAGCGATCTACTTAGTAATATCCTCACGGTAAGAAAAAACTCATGTGGGTTCCAAAGAAGCTCTACTTAGTTCTAGAAAGGAACTTAAGTTCTGGAAGTATCTGATTCAATAACAGTGAATCAGTGAAGATAAAATAGGGGTTTTCAACTTAACATCTTTTGAAATGGGAAAGTTCTATTTTATGGTGTTTATCTACTGTAAATTATTTCAAATCTTTGAGAGCAAAACACATGTGCAAATATAGCTAAAATTAGTGATTACTTATTTTAGTGATTACGTACTTAATGCAATTGCAGATATGCAAGGGTTAAATTCAGCAAAGAGCTTCTATTTCTTCTTGATATTATACAAGGGACATTGCTGGATATTTTTCATCATAATACCCCAAATCTTAAGTCACATAAATATGTTAGAAATATTTAAAAATAAAATCCAAGTGAAAATTCTGTAATATGAACATTTCTGTATTTTACAATTTTAAATCCCTTCAAATATAGTTTATATTTAAATTTAAACTTTAATTTGGTATCTTTTATCTTATTTGATTTACCCCAAAAAGCTAAAACTTAGGTAGTTAATGATACTGATTTTTATGGATAAAATTATGAGCTGAGCTGTAATTTTCAAAACAAATTTAAAATAAATTTCATCAGTGTTTTAATCCATAATATGAAATAGTTGATAATCATATACGGAGTGTCTTGGTCATTCAATATGCAACATTAAAATTCCCAGCACCTTTACTTAAATTTGGATCATCTAATATACAATAATATGCTATTATTTCACTTTTTGCCTAGCTTACAGGAAAAGACAATGATGTCCTTAGTTGCCTAACTTAGATAAACATTTCAAATTTCAGAGCCACATATTGACTGCAAATAATATATGAGACCAAAAATTTGAAATAAAGATAAATCTTCTGAGTTAAATTTATGTATTCAATTTCAAATGCTTGATTTTGGGAAAATCTGTGTCATCTTATAAACAAGAATTGAATGAATATACGGTAAATTATACTCTTTCAACACTTGCATCCTCTTATTAGGTACTATATCTAGGATAAAACTATGCTTGGGGTATGGCTTAGAATATAGAGATAAATCACCATGTAAGTGTATCTTGCCTATAAGTAATATTTGTTAGTGTCTAAACATGTTCTACATTTTTTTAAAAATCTGAATCTTAAATTCTAATAGGACAACTGGAAAAATATAACTTTCAGTGCTTAAAACTGTTTTATTCTCTTCAAGATATTTCTCTCAATTACCATATAAAAAGAAGAGTAATGCTAGCTACTTAATCTATTAGTGTTGTTTTTTCTGTTCTACTGGTTTCTACTTTCCTTCAGCCTTACTGTCCAGAAAAAAAGTAAGGCATGGAGCTAGGGAAAGGCTCCCAAAGAAGCTTGGATAGTGAGTTTTCCCCACCAAATAACAAACCTTCAAATATTACAATAATCATAATAATAACAATAACCCATTAACCACTGTTCAGAGAAGTTTGTGGAAAATAACAAAATGGAAAAGTTGCCTTAGCTTGGGTTCCTCATAAATACTAAAAAAAGGTATTGAAACTCTATGAATTTATAGTTATTTTTTGCTCAGTATCTCCCTGAAATGAATTACATATACATACATACATATGTACGTACATATACAGGTAAATACTTTGACAACTGAGACATAGAAAATTAAACGATAAAACCTTTAATTCAAAATGTGTGATCATTGGCTATATTATTGAGCTAGAATAGTGGTATTGCTGTCCAAGATTTTAAAGTTTCATTCTATTGTATTTCATGATAAGAAAAGTTCTTGGCTGTAAGCAGGACCAATCAAATCTAGGCACTGATCTCCTTCCAAGAGGCTTTTTTTTACAAAAGGAAAGAGAAGTGTTTTTGATAAGTGCCCCTAATGCTCCACAAGCCTTAACTGGAGAAGAGAAAATAGAAACAGCGTTTTACCTCAATGCTATACATAATCTATTTAAGTCAAGACCTACACAGTAATTTCAAACCTTTGCCTTTTTAGAAGTCTTAAGCTGTAACATGGTAGCAAATTGTTCAGGTATTATGGGGAATGAATATGCAATAAATTATATACTGTTCCTTTTGGCACTCCCAACTTCTTGATAATTAAGATATAAGGAAACACATGTCCTGGGCGTGATCACTGGAAATCAAGTTCTTAAGTCTTTTTGAAAACTGATGAGTCATTATGTAGAATTGTTTCAGTGGGATAAGGGGCTTTTTACCATGATCTTCTTCAGATTACTTAAAGGTACCATCTCTTAAAAATATAACACTACTTGTTTTAGGAATTTTATACTAGGCTTAATACAACACAAGGATTAATACATACAAGGATTAATAATTAATAATTATTGTATTATTAATTAATTAATAATACAATACAAGGATTAATCAGATAAACTCTTTAGGATGTTTAAAATCATTGTGAATAAGATAAAATTCATCTGAGTTGCAAAATATTCTCTTTTAATTCTTACTGAACAGGGGTCATACATTAATTATTACTCAATTTGAATTAACTAGCTTATTACATGCTTTAGTTACATTATAGTCCATTCTACTTGTATTTACATTTGACCCCTTTGTGTCTATCCAGTTCAGGATTAGATATGATAGTGGTCTTTTTATTAATTTAATTTTGCCTCAGGTGATTGGTCTAGCAATTGATGGTTACCAAATACTCCTGTCCTCTGGCCAGAGACTGTGTCTTGGATAGGCAAGCCTGACTTTGGGCTAATGTTCCTGAGAAAGAGGCCTGCTCAGATCTTTGAAATGAAGCCAGGTTCTCTCTTGTTTTTTCTCTCTTCTCTCTCTGTCCCTCTCTCCCTTTTTCTTTTTCTCCCTTGCTAAATGTGATACATTTAAAAAGACACATTCCGCAGTGCCTGTGGGCCACCATATTATTATGTCAAGGGAAGTAAAATTTACACTTAGGAAGTAAGTTATGATACTGTTGAGAATAAAAGATATATAAAACAAATGATTAATACAACACTATAAGAAATAAAAGAAGGAAAATATAAGCATGTTTGTTATTATTTATGTCAGGATTTACTTAGATGAAGACTTGAATTGTTTCCTACAAAATACATGTAATTTGAATAATGGATACAAAGAGAGCTAAAGCAATCCTAGGAAAGTGGGGTATGAAAATGGGATGCAGACTACGGGATCGAATGAGGATAGTGAGGAAACTGGCTTGGTTCAAGCTATATCTTTGTGTTGAAGTGTTTAGATTGACAGGGAGAGAGTGCCTTCTGAATTCCTGACTTTACACTTAGTGAATATTAACTCAGCTGCTAGTGCCCCTGTTGTTGGCAACTGGTGGTGAGGGGGTGGAGAATATGTCAGCTATGCTTCTGTGTCACTTCTTTGGAGAAACTGTCCCTCTTTCAGATGATAGAATCCTGGTAGGACTGTAAACATTAAAACCTGCCAACAGCCATAGGAACGAGCTTATCACTGAAGCTGGACCAATTATTGTTCTGAATTATTTTGGACACAATCATAGTTCCAATGATGGCATGTATCTCAATCAGAGAAAGGTAAAGTATATTTCAGGGACTGATACATAGACATTGGAAGAAAGAACCACTCTTCCCAGAAAGATAAAGGTCTGGTTCTGCCAGGGTCCATTTTGCTCACCATATGGAGAAAGTCAGCCCACAGAGTGAAGCCAGGCAAAGCAAGAAAGCAGGGAGATGGAGAAAGTGAGATAAACCTAGTGCCCACAATTGAGCTTCTAGTTCCAATTGTGCCTGCAGGCAGTAAGTTCTACTGTGATTTCCTAGTTACATGAAGCAATAAGTTTCCTTTCAATTTAAGCCAATTTGGCTTGGGAATCTGTCACTTAAACAACAAGCAGAATCTTAATTAGTACTATGATTCAACCATTAGGGAGATGATTGAAATATTAGCTGAAGCACAAACACTGATCATCACCAGACAGTACTTTTATTTTTATTCATATATTATTAATATTTCACAAATAAGAATATGAGGTTAAGGGGGCTTGTTGGCCAAGAACTGGCTTAAAGTAATCAACTGCATGTCACTTGGAATGGTTTTTATATAAGGGAGTAAAAATTAAGGAATCAAACACCAGTATAGCAGGAGTTCTCCATTTTGCTAATCTAACAAATGAATACAAGACAAAGTGGCCATTTTACATTACTGTCTTCAGTCTCACATTGTCACTTGAGAGACTATTTTTTAATAAAGTTTTAGGTTTTAGGAAATGAAAATATGACTTTTTAAAAAATAAAGATATGCTGGAAACAAAGAAATTAACATTCGGGTTGTTATGTAAGTCAAATTCTGCTTTCTCACCTCTCGGCTCTGTATATATACCATCAATACATCAGATAATTTCAGCGAGTCCACTGGGTGGGTGAAAAACATCAGCCAAAAACAGTCTGGCACCAAATCAACAGAATGACTGTTGATGGGACAAAGTTTTCCCTTTTCAGTAAGTAGTTGTGTCATTACCCTAACAGCTAAATAAAAGATGGGGCAATTTCTAATGACAAGAACATATAAAACCTCACACTGAAAGGTTCGATTTCTTAGCAAGGAAGTTTCGACTCCAAGAGAATTTGGCTTCAGGTGTGTTGTATATAATGTATATGTGTTTTTGAGAACAAATTTCAACCTCTGTACTTTTTACTGGTGTGTAAACCTGTACTAAATGACTCGAGAAACATTTAAATCCAAGCTGAAACCCCCCCCCACCCATTGCTAATGTACAATTAAAATACCCAGTCCCAACGTTGTTGTAATCACAATGCAATTTGAAACCAAGTGTGAAAAGATCTACTTTGGGGGATGGGCGTTTGAGAGCTGCCAGGGGACTTGCTCCTTTGGCAGTGATTAACAGTTTGGTAATGAGGGTCTGTTGTGTGGGGTTGAGAATCCAAACACTGTGTCAAATGGTTAGCTGCTCTTTTAGTGACCCCAAAGTCCACAGCAGCCCTAGAGCTGAGAGAGAGGGAAAGAGAAAGAGTGAGAGAAGCTGGAATAGCGTGACAAAGGATTCCAAAATTCTTACCTTTACACAAAGACACAAGATTGTTTTCTGTTCTGGTGAGCACACCAATCCCACACCCTCTGCCTCCAAATGGTATCATCATCTGATAGTAATAACAAAATAACCCAAACAAACAAAACCAGAAGATACTTAGGACAACAGGTTCAGGAGTTGAATCTATCAACAAAATGACTTTTTTAACTAAAAAAAAATGAAACTTGAAAAAGAAATAATGTTTAAATAGTGGTTTTCAAAATAGTTTAACAATAGATTCAACTATCCCAGAAACTTTCTCATTTACCCGTCAGTTTTATGCCTTAAAAAGTTATCTCTTAACTCAACTTTGTATAAGATAGAGAAAGTGAAAAAAAAAACTAACTCCTCAGGAAAATCTGAGGGGGAAGAAAAGCTAACTGTGAACTTCAGTGTCTTTATATTGATTGGCTTGAGGTCAATCTGTTATGAGATGTCTTGGATATTGTATCCATAATATCTGTGTTTTTTCCCCTAGCTATACAACCAGAGCTGTGTTGTTCATAGAAAGACAGAAATACCTGGGCATGAATTCCTTGTCTGTTAATTAGTGTGACCTGGGGGAACTTATTTGATTTTGGTTTCCAATAATAATACCTTCCTCTTAAAGTTATTACAAAGAATGAATGAGATAATATAGTGCCTGATACATAAAAATATCATGATTAGATATCAGGACCATTTCTTCTCCCTTTTGTCCTATTCAACTTAGGATCGCTTTATGATTATTATTCATGTGGTTAATTTTGAGGTAAAGTGAACATTTTTCAAAATGTATTATCTTTTAGTACAAAGTTACACAGTTTATTTACAACTGTACTTCGATGTATTTCAAATTTTAATGAAACAAGGAACGCATAAGAATTTCAGCCTCAGAAACAAAAAAAAGGAAAAAATAATTTGCGGGATACCTATATCAATCATCAAGGTTCTTCTGGTAAAACATGTCTGTAAACAAAATTTAGTATAAATTTTAACTGAACGTAAAATGTGAATGAAGAAAGTACAAGACTCACATGGATGTGTAAACCCCAGAAAATGTCCAAAGTGGATTTTGGCTAAAATCATCTGGACAGTTGCCTGGGTAGTACAAAGCCAAAGCAAAGAGAAGCTGGTCCAAAGGAAGCCTAAGTACATAAACATGAAACTACTGAACTCTGAGGAAATTAGTGAACAAGTTAAATCCTGATCCAGGAGCTCTCTGGTCATTTTTATCAGGGGGATGGGTATTCTCGAAGCAGGCATCTGGTCTTCATGTTTTGCAGAAAGGTCTAAAGCTGGTGGGGCATGCTGATAGTGGGGGAGGCTAGGCATCTGTGGAGGCAGAGAATATAGGAGAAATTTCTGTAGCTTCTCAATTTTGTTGTGAACCTAAAACTGCTCTAAAAAACAAAGTATGAATATTAACAAAAGAAAACTCGAAGAGTATGAAGAAGGTAAGACAAGCACGGGCATATCCAAACACTGGTTCCCTTTCCTTCCTTAAAACTGTTCATTTATGAATTAATTAAACCTTATTACATTTTATAGAAGTTAGACATTTTCCTAAGGTGGAATAATTAGGCATCACCTTGAAAAGGAAGTTTAAATTTATTTTTGTAGTGAAAAGATTTTTTAATTTGCTCTCTAACTTGAGGTTTTTAATGTTGAGCTCATAGACCCATTGGTCTGGACATGGAACTCAGGATATCTATGATGGGAAGAAAACTTTCATTTTTTTTTTCTATCCTCTTGAATTGTTAATGTGGTGTATCGTATCTATCTTTATAGCATATTATGGTTGTTGCCGATATGTTGAAATACCACTTGTGGTCAGTCATTGTTACTTTGAAATTATGGTATTTATTACACTGCCAGTGGGGTCCACAGCAAAAATAAGGAGAAAGACCCCTGCAGTAAACCCATATATTTACATATCTTTCAATTCATGAAATATGTGTAAACTTTGTGGATGTACTTACTGGGTTACTAAAGGAAAGGTGTTTCTCTGTCCCTTCCCCCAACATATTCTAACCTAAACATTTACCAACTCATTCATATTGTCCTGTATAAAGCAATACATTTCAATAATGAAGACCATGAGGCTAGGGACTGCTTCTTCTTTTAAAGCCCTAAAAGTGTCTTGAATAGTCTTAGCATAGAGTTTGATTATGGAGTAATGGCAACAGTTCCCCTAGGCAAATCTGCAGATTGATTCTGTTCCTTTAAAACCCTTTCTTCCCATACATTATGCTCCAGACTGCCAATCAAAATTTGGAAAAGAAGGGGCTTCCCTGGTGGTGCGGTGGTTGGGGGTCCGCCTGCCGATGCAGGGGACGCGGGTTCGTGCCCCGGTCCGGGAGGATCCCGCGTGCCGCGGAGCGGCTGGGCCCGTGAGCCGTGGCCGCTGGGCCTGCGCGTCCGGAGCCTGTGCTCCGCGGCGGGAGAGGCCGCAGCGGTGAGAGGCCCACGTACCGCAAAAAAAAAAAAAAAAATTTGGAAAAGAAGAATGCAGAAATTTAGGTAATTATTTTAAATCTCAGTTGTTTTCATGATATATAAGAGAGCAAGATAAATGAGAAACTTTGTCTTAGGCTAATTTTGTCAAGTGGATAAAAGTGCATAAATGAGATTATCCTGGGGAGAATACACACTGAACAAGGTGTTAACCCCTAAAAATTAAAGAAATTCTGTCACATTGAAGAAAAACTGTCCCCCCATTATTCACTAAATACTGAGTTGAATGTGTCATAAGTTTAATCATGAAAATGGTGTAGTTAGGGTTGACGTTTATAGTGTCAATAAATATATTTTCAAATCCAACCACTAATTATGAGCTCAAATACCCCAAAAATGCCCCATGCCTGTAACATTGCAGGCAATTGAAGTATTTTCAGAAATTTAGCATTGGAAAGAAACATCATTTTCAGCAGATGAATTCTTGTAGGGCTTCCATTTTGATTAGTAGAATTGTTTGCTGTGGAATGAAAAGAACTGACCGCTGACTGAGAATCTCAGGATTGACTTTGCTTCCAAACAAGTGGCAAGTCACTGAACCTCTCATGTGTAATGAAGAGATGGGTCCCGTCAAAGTCTATTAAAACTCCAAAACTACATTGCTCTATGACATCCAAAATAGAGGTACCAAAAATCTTTGTTAGAAACCTCCATTCCCATGATGTATTTTCATTAAAAAAATCAAAAACAGCTAAGAAATTTATTTTTTAATCTTATATAGGATACTCAATCTTATTCAATGTTTTATAACCCTTTCCTTATATTTTGGGGGTAAAATTCCATTTAGAGGAAAGTTTTTCTTCATAAAAGGGCTGACAGGCAGTGTGGTAAAACTAATGTTGTTGCTAGTCCCTCTCTGGAGACCAGTTTAGCTACACTTTTTTTTTCTATGAGGACCCTTGAGATTGACCCTAGAAGCATTTTCATTTCCTCAATTAAATGTAGAGAAGAAAGTGTGGCGGAAAACAGGGCTAGAATTTGTGTTTCTGTTTCAACCCACCTAATAATATAAGCTTGTATAAACAATTTTTCACTATTTGTTCTGAGGCAGCTCCCTGGAAAACAGATATGTATTATCAGTTGGCTAGTTCTAGGAATAAAAGAGGCTAAAAATCAAGTCATTTGAGTGAATTTACATCACTGAATTACTATGATGTAGCCTTTCAGTTAGTGAATTGTCTGAGTTCCTAACCCCTAAAATATCAAGTAATACAAATTCTATAAATTGAATAAATGCCATAGCCTTTTGCTTCTGCTTAGGATATCATTGAGGATATCACATCCATGAAGAAAACAAGCAAACGTAAAAATTTGGTTATGATGAAGAATATTCATAAGGAGCAATGTACTGGGCTGCGTTTTCAAACACACACTTTTGTTACATGGGGATTCCAATGCCTCGAAAAATAAGTCAAGTATCATCATGCAATTAGAGTAGCATGAAATATCATGCCCTTAATAACTTCCTCATGTTTTAAATGATATAACAGCTCATTGATTCTTTTATTCATGAGAGCTTGTCATGGACTCTAGGCACTGGGATACAAAGATGAACAAGATAGACAAAATCTCTGCCCTCACAGACCTTACATTATAGTAGAAAATTACAGACATAAATTAATAAATATTCAATATAATTACAGATAATAAGTAAAGTGAAAAAGGAAAGCATCCCAGGAGGGTAGAGATTGAGCATGTGTGCAAAGGAGTGGAAGGAGAAGTGGACCAAGATGATGGAAGAGAGAATATTTCAACACTTGAGCAGGGAGATGAACAAAATGAGAAAGGGAGTCATGGGGAAATCAGGGAGTGAAAGAAGAGGAATTCCAGTGAAAGACAGGAGAACATGCAAAGGTCCTGAGGTCTGTTCAAGGCAAGGTCAAAGTGTCTAGACAAAGAACAGGCTGAGTGAGTGGAATAGGAGATAAGCCTGAGGAAAAGAAGGGACGGGCCACTGATGGTCTTTTAGGCCATCTTAAGGTGTTCGGTTTTATTCTAAATGTGATGAAAAATCAATAGAGGGTTTTGAAGAGGGGGTTAACACTGTCATATTCACGCTTTAAAAAGAACATTCTGACTGTTAGGTTTGAAATATAGCCTCCTTATGTAGTTTATACTTTCTAAAAGAAGTTGTACATCTAAAATTTATACTTTAGAAAAACCAATATAATGCTCCCAGCACCATTGTTTTATTTCATTGGTATCAACTATGGAAATATTTCATAATTATAAACAAAGATGTAGGGTAAACTAATGGATTGAGACATTGGTAACACTTTAATTCCATTATTCAATGCTCATCTGTTCTGTTTTTTTCTTTAAGCTCTATGCTGGTTTCATGAAATAGTGGCATAATGTATTACTCCTCTATAATATAAATGGTAGGAAAGTATTGGTTGTAATTATCAATATTACGAAAGTCTTAGTTGAAAAATGGCTTTACAAGTATTGTAAAAATTCTAAAATTTGCCTAGCTTTAATAGTCTTGGAAATGTCATTATGTAGACTTAGGAAATGAATGAAGTTAGGGCATCAAATTGTAAAAAGGACCTCTGATTTTACTAGCTTATCAGATCTCTTCTGACCGCCCAGTATGTGCCAAACATGGAGCTGAACTTTGGAGGTTGAAATCAATTAAGATACTGCTCTTTGCTTTAAGGTATTTGTGGTCTATGAACACAATTGTAGTGAGTGAAATTGAATTTCAACCTGAGAAAATAGTATAAGTAAACGTTTCATAAAAATGTGTGCAAAACAATAAACTCGCCTTCTTAGTTTTGTCTCCAGTAATTTAAATCTTTTTGCCTAACAGAACAGAAGAGAGAGACGTTCCAATCTGGCCATGTAGCAGGAAGCTGTGATGAGGATGGGTAGCAGACGGATGTCAAAGATGTGACAGAGAAGCTCTCAGGTTTCCATATAGGACAACACATCACTTAGATCCTCAATGAGGCAGTGTGATGTCATGGAAACACAATTTTCAGGTCCAGACATACTGCTCTCCCTCTATGAGACATTTGAATTGGGGCCGATTTGAAGCCATTTGAGGGAAGTGACGATAACAATAAATTCTTTTCCAGGTTGTTATGATGTGCAAGTAAGTTAACATAGTTCAAGTGCCTAAACTGCATTGCCACACAGTTGGTTAGCTTCCCTTCCAGCTGAACAGCAAGAGTAAACTTCCTTCTGTGGCACCAAACTAGTTGAGCAGTGGACAGCTCTATAGATATTCTCACACTCACAAAATTGCAATGAATGCTAGATCTTGGTTATATGATTCACCCACCCCATACAGGTGTTGAGGAGATTAATTAATTAATGCTTGTAAGGCACTTTATGATTCATAGGTCAAAGGCATTTGTGAATGCAAAGTTCCCTCATTAAATGTAACCCCCTGCAGGCTCCACTGCTTTCCCTCAGAAACACTGTGTGGGTCAAGAGATGCCTTTTCGGAAAGTGAATTTTCTCATCGTTTCCTTCTGCCACCACTGGAAGAAAAATGTGGTATCTCAATGGGAAATACTACCACATTGCTTGTTCTTGAGGGATTTCCAGGAGAAATACCACAAAAATGCTTTTCTTTGAGAGTATTCAGACTGAAATTCTTATAGATTGAGTGGATATCAACACAGCTCGTATGGGTAGTATATAGTCTGGTTTTGTTGTCATTGCTCTAGAAATGGTGCCACGTGGAAATCCAAGGAATTCCTTCATTTGGTGGAGGATAGAGGGTGAAGAGTCAGCTAATATGAAAAGCAAATTCCTCTAAAAAGTTCTGGAAAAAAGCAAGATAGAACTCCCACTTAACAAGGTGAAAAAGTCACTCAAAAGAGCAAACAAAGCAATATCACTTTAATAATTCATACATAAGCATAAATTTCCCAGAGGAGATTTATTTCCTTTTTGAATGCTGATGGTGGCAACAGATTTTCTATCTTCCTTCTACAAGTCCTCTTTTCAATAAAGGATGATATTACCACCTTGGTAATTTGACAAGAAAATAGCTATTTTCCCCCTACCATCCCTGTGAATAAAAAAAAAAAATGCTTTATTAATTTGAGCATAGGTAATGGGTAACCGTTGAACTAACAAGTATCATTTAGAGTAACACTAACCCTAAAATAATGGGCTCCATCAGTCTGGTTGAGCATCTAGTACATGTTGTCCACTGAGCTTGGCAGTGCGATATGCCAATAAGCAGGGCAATGAGAATAAATAGAAAGGGTTTTGTGTGTAGACACCAAAATTCACACTCTTAGCACTGGCGTTTAGCTGTTATATGAGGCTGGGCAAGTTGCTTAATATTTCTTATCCTCAGCTTCATAGCACAAAAGATGGAGAAAACAGTACAACCCCGTCCAATTGTTGGGAGGATTAGTATGAAGTGAATTTTATATAGAAACTGCTCTCAGACTAATAGGAAAGATGATGCTGCTGAAGATGAAAAAATATGGTTATTCAGGAGCTTATGTTTTATGTGGGGCAACAAAACAAACCCAGAAACAGATTTTAAAAATTAGGGATTATGTAAGTAACATATTGTAAAATATTGAATTAATTTCATGGCTATGATCATAGATTTAATGTTTTGTGATTATTAATAATTAAATTTTAAAAATCCAAGTTTCTTTGGTTTTTGTTTTGTCGTGTTGTGTTATGGGCTGCGCCGCCTCCCCGAGGCTTGCGGGATCTTAGTTCCCCGACCAGGGAACGAACCCGGGCCCCGCGGCAGTGGAAGAGCATAGCCCTAACCACTGGACCCCAGGCAATTCACCCAAAACCAAGTTTTCAACATGCTCTCTTTTTGCAATTTTTTTGATGCCAACAGGTGAAATCTATCAAGCTTATTTTAAAATCGGGGGATTTATTTGATATTGCTTGATTGGTTAGACTTCTGTTATATTTTGTTGCTTGCATTACCATTTCAATAATCTCCTAATTACTGAATAATGATATTAAGGTATGAAATTATGAACTTTCTCCTCAAAAATGTGGTGTGAGGTTCTAACTCCAACTGCCAAATTCACTAATTTTTGAGTATTCACTGAAGTAAGGGTCTGGATTAAAAATCTCCTTTGAGCTTATCGATGAGAAGTGATACTTCAAACAGAAAAGACCATGTTCATTTTCCGACACGCAAAGAACATGAAACATTCCATGTCTTTCTAATGCAATTGATGATGCCAAGTTACCCAACTTCAGTCTGTTTTCTTTAAATGAGATGGCTCTGCCTGTGTGTGTATGTTTTCATTTGTATACCAGATCAGATTAGTTACTTGTAAGACTTGGAGCATCTATAGTTAGTTAAAAAGGCAAAACATAGGTCATAATTTTTCTCTGTATTCATGTTACTAAAAATTCCTCTTCAGAATCTGAAGCTCAACCTTTATTCTCTAACCCCAGCCTTGTTAGTGCTGCCACCTACAGGAAGATATGGTGGCAAAACGAGAGGCATCCTTGCAAAATCCTATAACAATTCACCTCCTTACTTCTGTCCCTACACTAACCTCTTGAAGCCACCCCTAGCAAACACAAAAAATTGGTGCCTGCATATGCATGTATTCACATATAACACAGCCCCTCCCCAAAGTTTTTGCACCCAGGCATCCATGTCCTGATGGCAAACAGTATTTAAGTCCACTGTAAGTCAGCATCCTAAATTGTAACTGTCTATGCTCTTCTTTGACCTAGTCTATATTTTTGAAAGGGAAAATTGATTTTCTTTTGTCTGTCTTATGTCTGGGTTGGATTTTTATGTCCACTTTTACTGAGACTGAAATGTCAACCTGCACACTTGGAACTATACAGCATGGGGGAAAGGGTTAAGGGACATGGTGAATAAAGCATTGGCTTTTTGCCAGAGAGATACAGGTTTCAATCTGACCTATAGTTCTATACAAAATCGTCTTGTCCTGTCCCTAGGGGACAGTGGTCTATGTCCAAAAAATTTTCTGTATATAATTCAACAAATAGGCAGCCCTATTAAGTTGAAAGCTGAGGCTGTATTTGCAGAGAGGATTAAGTACTTTCCCCCTTAGAGAGGGAGAGAAAGGGTGGGAAACTTCTTGCTCAGGGTTCAATTCATTGGAAAGATTCACACCCTACTTGTTTGTGCCTGTCACAGAGAAGCAATGATGCCCATTTTCTAAAGTCTAGTTACAAATATCTATATTCATGTTGTTTTTGATTCATGCAATTAATCTGGCTATACTTCTGGTAAGAAAGTAATTTGCCCCCAAACGCTTATGCCAATATTACCATGAAGAACATTTAATTTCCCCAGCTGCACCAAGGGATGGGCCAGGGTAGTAAATATGTCAAGTCAGATGCCTGTTCAGTTACATTGGTGGTGGCTTCCTGGAGAGCTCTGCTGAGAATTCTGGGGTAAAGCAAGAGCTTAGCAGGAAACGGTGTCCTGATTAAAATACTAGTTGCCGGAGGTGGGATCCGGGAAGGTAGTCCTGTGTATCTTACCTAGTTTGCTGTCTCTGGACTAGGTGCTATACAAATAGTTTAGGAAGGGTTAGCCTGAACAATAATTCTCCCACTAGAGGAAAGTCTACAGGAAACAGAGAACTAATGAAAATGGTGATATAAATGTAAGTATAACACATTTCCATCATTTACGGATAAGAAAGCAACTATGATTGGTAGGGTGTTGAGTGAAAACGAAAACATGGGTTTTATCCATTTTGATGGGTTGGGGGAAGTTGTAAGTGGGAGAGTATGGAGCGAGGATACTGAACCACATTTCCGTTTAAGCCCTGTTAACAGATTTGCCCGCACTCTAACACGGCTCATCTATTCACACTGGCAGACACTTGTAAGACCACAGCCTGAGATTGGCCCATACTCTGCAAGATCTCCTGTCTGAGTAGCAGTTATTTGAGTCTCTGCTCCCCTTTGGTACTGACATCTTGTGGCTACTGATTTGTCTTACCTTTATCTAGATCTCAGATACGTGTATATTATCTGGCTCTGGACTCTCCAATGCGTTTCTAGTCCCCTCTTTGTCTTGGCAATGTATCAAGCTTTTGGTATCTCTGCAGTGGTCCAAATGGTGCCCGTATTTGATTTCTATCTCAGAATCTTGATTCTAATGCTTTGCATAGCCCCAGTCTCCTGTACAATGTCAGTACAGCATGTGACAAATTGGGAAGAGAGAGTCACTCTAGCAGAGGAAAGAGTTCAGGAAAGAGACAGAGGCAAAAGTAGGGAGAGACAGGGTCAATCAGACGAGTAAATTAGCTTGGAGAACGTGGAGGGGACAAACTAGGAGTAAGGTCTCAGGAGAAATGTTCTGTGTGGTCCCACAAAAAGTTCAAGCGACAATTAAGGCAAGCTTTGGTCAGATCCATTATGGGAAATAGAGACGATAAAAAATCATTTTCTCAAGGAACTGGGAAACTTGGTGCCTTAATGAACTGTCAAAGGAAATTCTGGGGGGAAATGGTGATATAGTGTCAGGGGACAGTGAGGGAGGGGAAAGGAAGGCATGATCAGGGAGCCAGGAGGGAAACGCTGTCGCATTTGGTAATGTGCCGTGCTAATTCTAGGCTGCAATTCCCTGGGGCTCTGGTGACTCTTAATACCACCCACTCCTGAGTCGCTAGATTATTTTAGTGGCAATTAAACCAGGGGTGAGAGAGAGAGAGAGAGAGAGAGAGAGAGAGTGTGTGTGTGTGTGTGTGTGTGTGTGTGTTTTAATAAAGTAGGCTTATGTGAAATTGTTTCAAGGAAAAAACCATCCCCGGAGCAACGTGACTTTCATTCCCAGGCCCCTTCTTTTCTCCCTCTAAAAAAAAATAAAATAAAAGACTCTGACTGTAAGATCCAGTTTGAGAATGTCTGGTTTAAGTCCTGGTGTTAGGACCTCACACTTTCAGAAATTAATTGGGGCAATCAACATGCCAGGAAGCAGCAGAACAAAGCTGGAATGGCTTTAGTTAAATCCTAACTGGGAAGATGCTTCTTAAATTCACTGTTTCTTGCTTAACACATATAGACATAAAAGTACCAGAATCTTATCCATTTCTCTAACCATACATTTCTGAAGGGTCAGAAAAAATGAGATATTCTCCTGACACATACAAACAACAGTATAGGTATGTGTTGATGGATGAAGCACCAGTAAACAAGAGACTCTCCTTAAAAATAATTCTAAAAAGGCCAATTTATTGTCTTCTTTAAAGAACTTCTTAATAGAAGTCGAACTAGAAAGACATCAAGAAGTTTAAACATTTCACAAATGAAGAGTGTATTATAGTTTTTCCATTAAGTCAAGTTGCAAGAAATATTGTATTTATAGTGTTATTGTAGTTCCTTTTTGGTTTGAAACTTTTTTGTAAATGATATGGAAAAAGTTATGGACAAGATTATCTCCTAACAACTCACAGATCTCAAAGGACTTGGTATCTTCAACTAGCGGAACAGAAGAGTGCAAAAAAAAAAAACTACACTAATTACAGAAAAAAAAATCTTCAAAGTTGTTTACACATATTTTCAACTAATCTAAAACTTCCTAGAATGAGATACAGAAAAAATGCTTGGAATAAAATCTGAGGCCATTCACAGTTTGACTGAGAAGAGAGTCCCCAAATTAGTGTATTATCATTCATCAAATTCTGGGTCCCCACTTCAAATACAGAGCAACATCCCAACCGCTGGAAATCACCAGAAGGCCCAACAGAGCCCTGAAATCTCACTGGATGCTTGTCCTGCATCATACCCGCAGCAGGCAGAATGTAAATAGCTTACAACTTCCCTCTCTAAGGAAGAAGTGGAATATCAAGTTATTAGTGTCTCATTATTTGCGAAGAACGAAAGAACCAACCGGCAGAGAGGAAAAAGTCCCAGACTCTCTCTAAGAGGAAGGGGAAAGTCCTTATAAAGTTCATCCTAGGAAAAGCACAGTAGCACTGTTTTTACTGAATCATATCGTTTACAAATGTGACCAAATGGAATAAGCTAGGCACATGGCATCCTGGAGATCACATGGAGGTAAAACCTTTACCAAAACCAAAGAGATTACTGTGCTGAATAAGGTAATATTTACAGTAGACACTGATCAGTATTTTAATTGCGGCAAAATAACAATAGTTTGGGGGAGAGGGGTAGCCTCTAAATCAGGGTAAATTTCCTATTTCTTTGCTAAGACCAAAGTAGAGTAAAGCAAAATAAATTCCAAGATTTTAAAATCAAATTTTCCTCCCTTTGTTACTTCAGAAAAGCGAATGTATCTGGAGCTGTTTTTGGTCCAATGGAAATTGATAACGTTGTTTTGGATGGGAATAGTTTAGCTTTCTTTTATACTCATGGTGACCTATGATGTGAAGATCATAAGATATTTAGGTCATTCCTACACTCAGAGAAGTCTAGGTTGGTCTTGGGTGTAGCTAATGACCTGAGAAATTGCTCTAAACTTCTGTTTTCTATTGTGACTGTCTGGAACAGAAGCAGGAAAGGACTACGTGATCCTCAGAGGACACCGTGAGAGAAGTTTACAAGGTGTCATGACACTGCTCTGTCTTGCCCACTAGAACAGGCATTTAGTTCTTTCCAAGGTCCTCTTGTGTCTGGTATTTTGTTTCTGTGATTCTGACCACCTCCTTAATGATAATTTCATGCCCCATATTTTACCACCAGCTTTTTGACTTTTGCCATCTACTTATCTCTCCATCTTTAGGTTTCTATAAGCCCTGCTTTTCTCTATTGACTTTCCATTCACTCAGCGTCTGCCCTGGTTTTGTCATTCCTACTTTCTGGGCAAGTTACCTCAATGTCTTTGGTTGGGGAATTATCCCAAGCTCTCATGATACTCGGGACCATGAAACTATCTATGGAACCAAAACTGCTAGAGGACTTGTCCCTTCAGTTTCATAGCTCTATATTTCAGAAGTGAACATTGAAATCACTAAATTGACTAGTATTTTTGAGAAATTTCCCTTTTAAAGCATTTACGTAAGTTTCTTTCTGCTCTAAAAATGTACACTTTCCTAACTTAGGCATATTGCAAAACAGAAAGAAATCATGTTAGCACAGACAGCTTATTTACTCATTATTGGTACTCATCGTAAAGGTGGCCCACATTCAGAAACAGCAGCAACGAGAAATGGTTTTGGTCGTAGAAAATGGGCGAAAGTTGGGGATAAGATTTCAGCTTAGATTTCTAATGAATAACAAATAACAAATTATGATGGAAACTTGCAAAAAGAATTTCAATACTGCCTCAAAGTAATTGAAGGTTGCTTAATCTAAAAAAGTTATCTAAAAAGAGAAAAGTGTAGGAAAATCTTTCTGGATATTGATGGTAAAATCAAGATTAAAAGGTATAGTGCATGTATTTATTATATAATTAATGTATATATTTAGCCTCTCATGCAAAGTTTTCGATGATCTTGTCATGAAATTACTCAAGGTAGAAATTGTATTATGTATGGTAGAAAAGAAAGTTGTTAAAAAAAAGGGTTTTATTATCTGTTATTTGTCAATATGCTGTTGAAATGTGCCTTGGTTATGAAGCCAATCAAGTTTGCATTTTACACAATTAGCTTCTGTCTCCTTCCAAAGAGTAATTAATCCCTCAACTCCACTTCTCGCTTCAGTTTCAGAGGGCCCTGTGACTATAAACCAGCTTCCCTTTCAAAAAAGTAAATGATAAAAGACAGTCCCTTACATTTTCTGGTAAAATAAATTTTAGAGTAAATATATTATAATCTACTTGCATTTCTAATTTTTTAGACTGTTATTTGCTTTCCTACTATGACCACTGTCACCTATATCAGACATTTGGGAACACATTCCAGCTTATCCATTTTATTTCTACCTCCAGTAATATACCTTTCCAAAAAAAAAAAATTAAGATTTACTGCAATGACTTCCAGTGGTTTTCCAGATAAATCACAACTCCTTACCACAATCTAAAAGCCTTTATGATCCGCCTCATCAAATTTGTCCAGCCTCATTGTGGGCCTTTCCGCCCCTGCTCTCTTCTCACCAGCTTCTTATGTCTTTTTTCTCCTTGGACGCTAAGCTCCTTTTTACCTCAAGGCTATTGTTCATATTGCTCCCAAGGATTGTTTTTCTTTGCCCTTCACAGCACCCTCCTATTCTTGATAATCTCCTACTCCTAAGTCAGGGTCCTCTGATATATCAGCTCTTTTCTTTGGACAGTGTAAGCACATTAATTAAAAATTGTCTGAATAATATCTACCTCTTCTTCAATAATGCAAGCTCCACAAATCAGGAACTATGTTGGTCCTGTACAATCCTCTATATTCAGTCTCATAAGTAGTAAGAACTCAACAAATACTTGTTCAATACAAAAATGAGCAAATAAAGAAAAGAGTGGAAGAAATGAAATGCATCATCTTTTTGTTACTAGAAATATTGCTTTCTCCCAGTGCTTTCACCTTTTTATGTCAAAGTGAAGTGGGGGCTGGCTGCAAGAAGATGTAATCTGTGTCAGAATGAGGTGGTGATAGGTGCTTATTGAAAAGAAATAAAGAATCATGAGCATGCCGTTCTAGTTGCCCTTCCCTACTAGGTCCCTAAGGGAAATATGACTATGGAGGATAAGGCCAAACAAGGGTTTTTGACCCAAGATTTTGGTGAGAACTTTCAAAACTCAAGCTGTAAGCAATGGAAGCTCCTTTTAGATCAGGCTAAATTTGTCTGGGTGGTCTAAAATTAAAGCAGTCCAAAACCCTTCATTTCTCTTTCCCCACCAGTTCTTTTGGATCTTAGATCTCATTATTCCAGTGCTGGAAAAAATCAGTCAAGTGCTCTAAAGCATCAAGAAGAGAGTGATGAACAAAAGATAGTGAGTGGACACAGGATCTGAGAGCATCTGCCACAAAGCCTAGGTGAAAGGAAGGGGCTGGAAGAGGAGCTCCTGGTGAGGAACTCTACTTTGAGAAAACAATACATTAGTCCTTGAGTACCTTTACAGAACAGAAGTTTAATTAATCTCTATTTTTCATAAACTCTCCAAAAATGTGTGTGGTTGTTTTTAATCGCACATAACATATGAAAGAATAAGAATGCTCTTAATACTTTAAATTCTATACTGCTTTACATTTTCCTTTTTCTACATTATAGGAATTTGTATACTTCTGTCAAATGGATGAGTTTTATATTAGGAAGCTTTTGAGTATTTTTACTGGCTCAAATAAGTGGCCATAGGTGATAACTTGGCAGCAATATTTTCAGCTAAGGTCTCTCTTGACTTGTTCCTTCATTCAATGACTATTTTCTGACAAATGTTGCTGTCAGTACTGGCCATGGCAGTTGTGACTAAGACAATGCCCTGTTTTTATAAGCTTATGCAGCTTGCTTTTCAGGGATGGAGACAGCAAACAAATATCTATATCAGGAAGTCATAAGCACTAAGAGACAACAAAGGCATGTAGAAAGGGGTAGACCATAACTAAAAGTCAATGTGTATAGGATTCTACTAAAAGTGTCCAGGAAAGACCTCACTGAGAAAATAATGTTTGAGCAGAGATCTGAATGCAATAAGGAAGCAAGCTGGATGAAACCTCGGGGAACAGCAATCCAGACAGAGGGAACAGTGAATACAAAGTCCCTGGGGCAAGAACAAGCATGGCATGTTCAAGGAATAGCAAGGAGGCAAGCGTAGTTGAAGAGTAGTAAAGGGTAGTATGCAAAAGACCGCATTAGGGAGTTAACCAGGGACCAGATCGTACACAACCCTGTAGGCTAACAGATTTTATCTGAATATGCTGGGAAGCCATCGGACAGTTTATAGCAGGGAAATAACATGATTTGAATTATATTTTTAGAAGCTTTCTTTGGCTCCAGATGGGGAATAAAAGCAGAAGTGGAGATCAGTTATGAGGCTATTGCAGAGAGGATTCAGAATGACCCCTGGGTTTTTGGCCTGAGCACGTGATAAATGGTGGAGCTTTTTATAAAGTTAGAAAATATTGACATTGGTCAGGGTAGAAATTCAAGGACTCTATTTTAGGTATGTTAATTTTTAGACCCCTATTAGACAGCCAAGTGAACACACTGAGTAGGTAGTTGATTATATGAGATAAGGGTTCAGGGGAGAAGTCAGAACAGAAGATATAAATTTACATATTGATGGTATTTAAAACCATGAATCTGGATGAGATTGATGAGGAGAGAGATGAGATCACTTAGGAGATGACTGTAAAGAAAACTTAGTTTTTGGAGGAGTGGGTACTCCAGTATCAAAGGATAACACCCCACCCTATGAGGACCTTCAGGCATTCTGAGGTTCTTTCTATAAGGCTCTTCAGAGGGTTCCCAGCAAGATAGAGTCCCAGAGGTGATCAGCTAATGAACAGATCAAATATCGTCTTTCCCTCGTGCGTCTTTCACTTTTCCCAATGCCCCAGTCCTGTTCCTTGGGATCATTTGCCAAAATAAGTTACTACACAAAAGCCCTTGTCCCAGGCTCTGCTTTCCAGGGAAACTAAGTTAAATCACTGATATTATGATTTATAATAAACATATATTTTGCTCTTCATCCAAAGTTCCTGGCTCACAGCTCTCAAAACCCATGGACTTTCCTGAGCGATAACAGCAATGGGAACATCTTTTATTACAACATTTAGACTTTTGTCTTCACTTCCAGAAATCCTGAAATCGCTCCAGAGCCAAAAAGGTAAAATGGGTATCTTGTTATTCATAACAAGCTCCTCTCAACCACACTTGAGTTTATGTTAATGAGGTGACTCTTGGAAAGCCCCTAAGTAACTTAAGGATGGAAGGCTGGTTGCCAAGAGAACCAACCATGTGATTAGAGGGTTGGAACTTTCCTCCCACCACACTCATACCTCCAAAGAGGGAAGAGGGCTGGAAACTAAGTTGAATCATGAATGGCCAGTGATTTAATCAATCAAGCCTACACAATGAAGCCTCCATAAAAACTCTGATCTACAGGGTTCAGGGAGCTTCCAGGCTGGCATACTCCAGACTCCATGGGGACAGAAGCTCCTGTGTTCAGAACCCCTCTAGACCTTGCCCTGTGTATCCCTTCATCTGCCTGTTCATTTGTATCCTTTAATGTCCCTTGTAATAAACTGGTTATCTAGTAAGTAAACTGGTCTCCTGAGTTCTGTGAGTTGCTTTAGCAAATTAATAGACCCTGTGGAGGGGGTCATAGGGACCTCCAATTTATAGCCAGTCTGTAAGAAGCACTGGTAACAACCTGGACTTGCAATTGGCATCTGAATTGGAGGCAGCATTGTGGGACTGAGACCTTAACTTGTAGGATCTGATGTTATTTCCAGGTAAATGTGTCAGAACTGAGTTTGATTTGTAGGTCACGTACAAATAGGTCTGCTGAGAATTGGAGAATTGCTTGGTGGTATTGGAAAACACACATCATAGTCACCTACCATCAGAAAGATACACACTAAATTGTTTCCTCCGTGATGAGCAGGGTCTTATGTTTAGCTTTCAAACATCTTTTCCTTGATTACTCTTCTAACCAACCACATGGCATTGGAGAAAGTTGTCCAGGTTTAGGGATTCAGATTCTAGCTATATAGATACAGCGATTTTCTCTGGTGAACACTGATGGGTCCTCCTAGGAATAAGTAATAACTTGTTATCCTTTCTACTTATTTAGCCACATGATTTACCAAGCAAGCCAATCAAGCCAGGAAATGAAAGAAGATATGTAAAAATTAAAATTACAAGAAAAGTCCCCGTGACAGCATATCTACTTCCACTGGAGTGATAGATAACTATGCAAAGCCTAAGAAAGGAAGGAAATGTGTTGTAGAGACTGGATCCTCCTTCAGCTCTGCTCCCTGGAGTCTAGCTCTCCCTCTCCCTGGGACAGCCTTCTGCTGTTCTTGGCCTTCTCCTCTCAACCAGCTCCAGAGAGCAGTTCACCAGAGAGTAGGAGAAGTGCTTCTTGGCTAACAACCTTTTCAGGTGGTTGGCCTCCAACCTGGACGATTGGGAAGGGCTCCTAGAAATGATCCTCCTGATTATTTTTCCAAGCAGCTGGTCTCTTCCCACTACCCATCTGGGAGGAGTTGAGAGAAAGCAGTCAGAACAAAGAAGAACACCACAGAACACTGTCAGGTGGAAGAGCAGCAGATCCCACTGTCAAGCAAGCGTAATCCCTCTCCAGGACTTCTTCCATCCTTGCATCTGCCCACTAAGGGCCAAACTGCCTCCTTGGCCAGCCGGCTTACTTCATGATTCTTGGAAACGTATCAGTATCTTTCATAAAACATTACAGGGAACATCCAGAACATTCATAACATGTTCATAAATATAAATCTTTAAATGAAATAATTTTTTCCCTTGGATGAAATGAACTTGTTGAAACAAGAAGCATTTGGCATTCCTCAGACAGCTTTGGATCGTGTGCTGTTTAAGTAACTGTCAGTTCACTGCTGGGTTCATTGACACTTGGTTCTTTAATGGTGCTTATAGTGAATAATGCTGTCTGCACAGAAAGGGTAAAGGAAACAGTCAAATGAAATTCAAATCTTGTCTGGTGGAGGGTGAGAATGAATATTCCTGATATGCTGGTTAAATCTGAAGCCTAAATTAGCTTTACATGCAATCAAAAAGAAGTCAAAATAATTATTTTACCCAAATGCTGTGTGTACAGGTTCAGTCTATTTTCATAAAAGAAAAAAAAATTCAACAGATGGCTAGAAAGAGTAGTTTAAGACATCAAAAACAGCTGAGTAAACTCTCAATAGTCTGGGGTGAGAGAGAGAGAGAAATAGAAACAAGCTTACATTTTAACATTCTAGCCCATTATATATTTATTTGCATTGGGGGTTCATTGAGTTATGTTACAAAATATATTTTAACATATATTCACTGATTTTTAAATGAGAAAATATAATTCAAAAGGAATGATATAAAGCATATAATTATAATCATATATATAATACATACATAATATAATAAACATAATATAATCAAAAATCATTTTATTTTTTATAATTATTTTCTTTTGTAAACAATAAATTTAACCACATGTTAAACAAATAATATTGCTTTAATAGTCTTACCATGGCATAGAAGAAACGATACCCATGGAAGGATATTTCTATATTAAAGATTATAGAATAAGAAGAGGGGCGAGGAGGAGGAGGAAGAGTGTGTCGCTATTGATTTATAACAGTGATCTGGATTTGTTAAAAATTGTATGGAGGCCTTCCCTGGTGGCGCAGTGGTTGAGAGTCCGCCTGCCGATGCAGGGGACGCGGGTTTGTGCCCTGGTCCGGGAAGATCCCACTTGCCGCAGAGCGGCTGGGCCCGTGAGCCATGGCCGCTGAGCCTGTGCGTCCGGAGCCTGTGATCCGCAATGGGAGAGGCCACAACATTGAGAGGGCCGCGTACCGCAAAAAAAAAAAAAAAAAAAAAAAAAAAAAAAAAAAAAAAATTGTATGGAGAATCTAACCAGGATGAAATTTTCCTGGAAATTATAACCTCAAAACAGTTAAAACAGCACAAATGTTCTGTAAGCACACAGGTATAAGTTTCAGGAGGCTTGAGTCTCATCCCTGTTCAATCATTAACTTATTTTTGTGACTCTAGACAAAATTGCTTAACCTTTCCAGGCCTCAGTTTCAATAATTCTAAAATGAATAGATTGAACCACAAAATACCTTAGTTTCCTTTAGCTCTAACATTTAATGATTCTAACAGAAAGAGTCAGCCTTATCCATATCATGAGTTGCAGCTTAAGGGGAACAAAAAAATTGTCCTCTCCCCGACCCTTTCCTTCCCATTCTTCTTCTTCTATCCCCAAATGTCTTCCTCACCATATGATTCTTACCAAAAACAGTATTAGAAAGAGGACCCATTATTGGCTATCAACACTTTATCTGAAATTAGTTTTAACTACCAGTTGTGGAGAAAACACATATTTAGTGAGGGGTGTGGCTTCCCCAGCATGCTCCATCCTGTGGATTGCTATCTGAGCTCAGAGAAGTGGGAGGGGCCAGGGTAGGTACCTGGAACACTGGCCATCCAAACAGTAGAGATGAGAGGAAGAAATGGAATGGGCACGTCACCATTTTATTGCTTATAGCAACTACTATGACCAGTATTAGAATTCTCCAGCCAAAAGGAATATATTTTGGAGGGGGCCTCTAACACCCAGTCCCATTTTTACTTCCAGTTACCAAATACTTTGTCCACTGTTCATTGGAAAAATAAAAATATCTTAATTGGAATTGAGATCTTTCTCTCATGCTCCGTCTGCCATTCACAGAAAGCTCTAGCACCTTCTATGGAAGTACCCCAGTCAAAATTGCTATTAGTATTCAAAACATATCATTTAGTTCATGCAACTTACAACCCCTCAATATTTCTAATCATCAGTATTTATATTTGAAAAAAAATAAACTTAAATTTCCAAGTCTTAAAGTAGATCAGTTAACATCATTAAGATTCCAATACCTCAGACTCTTAATTATTATAGTTATTGAAGTACATTGGTTTAATCTGGCATTAATCATTCTTTTAACCTTGAGATTTATTATCCAATGTCCTGGTCTCCTTCATGAGTCCCACGAATTGATTTTTGTTGATGTGCTAACAGAGAGCATCCAGGTACCTAAATTCTTGCACATTCTTATTCATAATGTTACCTTGTGGTTTTAAGCACTGTGTTAGGCCTAATTTCTTAAATGAGTGCTCTTTTGTTGTTGTTGTTAGGACACCACACTATTTTCTTAAGTCTATGGGACAACAATATCTAAATTTTACAGTCATCTAAAATTTGGCTCCTTCTGAATAAATCCAGTACACAAAAATTTAGATTTATTTTTGAAAAAGACAAATTAGGAAGTAATTAGGAATGTCACAAAAGAGGTATTTATTCTATAACAGAATTTCCTACAAAATCTTTCAAATAGCTGTTATTTAATTTACAGTAAACTGCTTTAATACTTTCCCAAAATCAATTTATTGCACAAAATAAGATGATTTTCTTTTATTTTGAGATACCATTGTTTCTAAGCTTAAATATCACTAATAAGAAATAGTTTTAGTCACAAAATAGGTCAAAAATTACAAGAAATCCTAATTGCTAAATAATATGACCATTGGGGATGAAAGAATCCCAGGATTGTCCAAAGTATAGGAATAAAAAAAAGGTACTAATTCCAGCTGAGTTTCTTTCTAATTTTAGCATATTTATTCCACCAAATCTGTTTAATTAACACATCGCTTGGCAGTTTGTTATCTTGTATGAACATTTGTTAATTTTTACTGGATTCCATATGCAAAATTCCAAGTGATAGATTAAATGTGTTAATTGTATGAAAATGTATCTATTAAATCTAGCTTTTTGTCTACTTTCTCCACTCCTCATTTTTCTTTAGAAATATATTGGAAAAAGAGAATTTTTACAGATTATTTTTGAAACAGGACTGTGTGTGACTTTGAGGAAGGCCCTGGTCCCACATATCTGTCTTTTGGTCCACTCCATTATGCTTTGAGTAGATAAGAAACAGTAAGTTAGGGGCTGCATATGAGCATGGATCCAGATTCCCCTAAAAAATGACAGAAAGAGACAATCCTCGTAGGGCTTAAATTCGACTAATACTGAAAACAAGGTTGCCTTATTGTTCTCTTCTTCATACCACACACTCCATTGCCTTCTCCTTAGCTTATTGGGTGGCTTATTCAGGGCCACATACTGAAGCCTGTAGGGCACCCATAAAAATGGTCTATGTGTAGTTCTAAAAATTCTTCCCAGTCTTTCATCACGTCTCTCTCCTCCCTCTTTCTCTCTAAAGCCTTCCAGAGACCCAGAGCAGGCATCCCTATCGACCCAGTGTCACAGCCAGCTCTGGCCACGTGCAAATGAAAAATCTGCTCATTTAAAAGATAACCCTCCATTCTGGATTTTCACACTGGCACCTCTCTTTTCCTGTTTTTCCAGATAAACCAGGAAAGATATATACAATATTACCAAGCTAACCCATTATGGAAGTTGCAAAGTTTTATTTCCTGAGAAGAACCAAGGTTTAATTAGCTAAAAAGGAAGTGAACAGACGAATGATAAGTAAAAGTTGGTCTCTGTCTCTCGAGGGAGATTATCCTCAGTACCTCTGAACTCTATTATCCAAACAATGAAGGAATGGCGTGACTTGGAGCCTCCGATAATCTCATACTCATTATTGCTCATGTAAAGCTGTGAAGAGGCTGTCAGCTATTGCAGTGGCTTTGGAGAAAGAAGAGGCAAACCTCAAAAGGTTTGTGATTTGGAAGAAGTTCAGATATGCTTCCAGAACTTGGCTGCTTGTCCAAAGCTTATCCGAACTATCTGAACCTTTCAAGTCTTCAGAACTGGCCTGGACAGTTCTGGCTCTTTCTTACTGGACCTGGCTTGGAACTGCATGAGGATGGCCTTTTATAAAGATTTTTGGCACCTCTGGTTCTGATGCTGCTTACAAGCTACAAACTAAAAATTAACAAATCAAAAAGGCATTTTAATTATTTTAAAACCTTAGTAAGAGTTTGGAGTTTTGTAGAAACAATTTTTTTAATGTTAACACTCTTTACAGATCCTTTTATAATTATTTAACCATATGGACTAAGGTAACCAATTGTTTCAGTTTGTCAAGAACTGAGAGTTTTCCTTCGATATGGGATTTTTCAATTCCAAAATGGGGGTTGTATCAGGTAACTAAGACAAGTTAGTCACCTTAATATGAACATTTCAACAGCAGACCAAATTCTGGCTAAAGTCCAAAGTAGAATGTAATGAATAACATATCTAGTAATGTCTTTTAAATTATACATTTATCTGTGTTAATTATTATATAATTAGAGTTTTGACCTTAGCCAAAGTCTTTTTTTTTTTTTTTTTTTTTTTTTTTGCGGTACGCAGGCCTCTCACTGTTGTGGCCTCTCCCGTTGCGGAGCACAGGCTCCGGACGCGCAGGCTCAGCGGCCGTGGCTCACGGACCCAGCCGCTCCGCGGCATGTGGGATCTTCCTGCACCAGGGCACGAACCTGCGTCCCCTACATCAGCAGGCGGACTCTCAACCACTGCGCCACCAGGGAAACCCAGCCAAAGTCTTTAAAAGATAATTTTTTTCCTACTGGTTCTGTGGTACGAGATACTACCCTGTGTGGTTAACTAGTAGATTTAATAAAGGCATAATCTTACATAGAAACAAGTAATGTTATTAGGAGAAAAAAAGTATAATTAAGAAATTTTGGATTTTTATTCCATGTCATGACCATGAACTAAAATTCCATATTAATAAAATCAAAAAACAAAAGAGAAATTATATTTAAATAAAACTCCATGGAGTGTTTTAAGATAGTTTCAGGGGCTAAGATACAGTCTAGCAAAGAATAATGATCCTGAGAATTATAAACTAGATTACTATCACCGAACTTTTACTTTGCTCCAGAGTGGTATCAGTTTAATATTTTCTTAGAACACACATGTTTTTAGAATCCATGCTCCATTATTTTATTTCTTGGTCCTTATAGAACAGAACTATGGAATTTCCTTTAAATGGTCTTCAGTGAAAGGCTTTTCTTCTTTCCCATCTCTTTCCAGCTCGTTTCTCCCAAAGATACTTCAACTTTCTTTCCTCAACCATAAGGGCACTGGGACTACACTGATCACGTAATTTATTATCCTCACCAACAACTTTTAAAAGTGAAGAGGGTGCTATTAGGGACTTCCCTGGTGGCACAGTAGTTAAAAATCCGCCTGCTAATGCAGAGGACATGGGTTCGAGCCCTGGTCCAGGAAGATCCCACATGCCGCAGAGCAACTAAGCTCATGCACCACAACTACTAAGCTTCAGCCTGCGCTGTAGAGCTCACGAGCCACAACTACTGAGCCCGCGTGCTGCAACTACTGAAGCCCGTGAATCTAGAGCCTGTGATCCACAACAAGAGAAGACACTGCAATGAGAAGCCCACGCACCACAATGAAGAGTAGCCCCCGCTTCCCGCAACTAGAGAAAGCCCGCACGCAGCAACCAAGACACAACGCAGCCAAAAATAAAAATAATAAAATTAATTTTAAAAAGAGGGTGCTATTAATAATTAAACTAGGATAACAGGCATAAATCTGAGACTATCCAAAGCATACACTGTGAATTGTCACACCCTAAATCTACAAAGTGTATAGATGACCTTTGTAGAATTTGATTCTAAGTCCCTCATACATATCTTTATTTAATTACTAGTACTCTCTTCTGTCCCCTCACCCTCCACTCCCCACAAACATAAATTCTTTTTCCTTCCCTATGTATCTCCTAAATTTCTCTTGATAACATAGATTCTTCAATCAGCCAGTGTTCTCAGGAATCTCAGGGAGTGGGTCTGTTCTGCTCCTGTCATAATAATTGGGCTCTGCTCACTTGCCCTGCCTCACTCTCTCTCTCCTTCCCTGCGCTCTTGCTTTCTATGCGTTTTATTTTTAAACTCTAGAATTTGGGTATGGTCATGATATAGGGGAGGAAGTATTTTTCCATAATGATTACATTTTCCCTTTAATGACCTTTGGATTTTCTGGTCTTTAAATACTTCACTTTTTAAAGTATCTTGTAAGTAACTATTTTTTTCCTTTTATACTCAGTCTCTTCTGTGAAATTAGAATGAACTCTCCAGTGTTGAAACAGTCTTCCTTTCACCTCTTAGTGTGAGAATTATAGTCCTTGAGACTTGTGAGTCCCAAAGTAGACTTGGCCCTTTTCTCCCAGGGGGCCTTGTAACTCATATGACGTAACCACAACTTGTGGTAGGCTGCTCAGTTTTCCCTGTTCCTTTGTACATAAATTAGACTTCTTCCAAGAGCTCCATGATTTAGCAAGAAAAAAAAAACAGCCTCAATATCAATCCATAGTAAAAGGAAAAGCAAAAATCATCAACATAGTCACTGCAAAATTTTTTTTAGTTAATATATAAGTAGTTGAACAGGAATTTCTTCTTAATTTCTATATAATGACTCAGTCTCATGATGACATTTGAGATGTATCATGATTAGTTTTTTTATTAGTGTCTAATATATTATTAAAAGTCAATCTGTCTCTTCCTTTCTCGTATACACATTACACCTAAACACATAATGGAAAAAACAGTACAACTATATATAAGATAGATAACTAACAAGGACCTACTGTACAGCACAGGGAATTCTACTCAATATTCTGTGATAACCTATATGAGACAAGAATCTGAAAAGGATGACTATATGTATATGTACAACTGAATCACTTTGCTGTACACCTGAAACTAACACAACATTGTAAATCAACTATACTCCAATAACATTTTAAAACAATTCATATAAAATTTCAAACCTGAAAAAAAAAAAAACCAAAACATTACAATAAGCCAGATTTCAAGGCTCTTGTCCCAGTTCTCCCTTTAAAATACCCATATATTTGATTTTGTTTACCTGGCCTCATCTGTGGAGGCGACAATGAGGCTGTCTTCTGGGTTTTTATCTTCTGCTTCCCAGCCTCCTAAAAGTTGTTTCCCTTGTTTCTCACATTCTTTGTCTTTGTGTACCCTTTCATAGTCTTTTGAATGGGTTTTCTGGTGCATTTCAATCCACCATCTTG